>NC_045427.1:490673664-491298664 GCF_902635505.1 Sarcophilus harrisii | reverse complement strand
CTGAAATAATGCATGATTATATATATATATATGTTTGCCTATTACCTGCATATCTTTTAAAAAAGAATAAGAAAAAATATTTCAAACTCTCATTCCTGACTACATAATTCCATGGGAGAGCTCTCAGTACTTATCAAATGAAGGGATGGACCATGCAATCTTTAAGAACCTTATAGTTCTAAAATTCTATCATGCCATTATTTCAAAAGGCAAACCTAATCCCAAGGAGTAGACTTGAAATCCATCCTCTTAGCTTCTTATTGTAATTGAAAAGGAGGTAATAGAATCCAGATAATCTCATGCAGAACAAGTCTTTCCAAGTCATGGAGCCTGGAGGTTTACTTTCTGTGAGCTGAGATTTAAAGTGATTTTGTCAATAGGATGTTAATGGTAATTGGGCATTTTGTTTCTGCATTTGATCTGCTTTGAAATGCCATGTGGACTCTGTCAAAGTTTGGGGAGTAATTTCACACCTAGTCAGAGAAGAAGGGAAGAGGATTCCTTCAGGAAGTTGTACTGAACAGAATCTGAGAAGGGATCCAAGATTGTTGCAAGTCTTTCATAAGTGACTGTCTTGTTAAGATCTCAATAAAGATGCTCCCTATTCTTTATGGAAATTTCATATGTCTCTCCACACACCCCCAAATTTTTTTAAAAAAGAAAATTAATTGATTGATTGTATCTGAAGGTAAGATAGTAATTGGAAGTGAAAATAGAATAAATGGTTAAAGATCACATAACTAAATAGTGCTCCAGATGGGACTGGAAGCCACATCTCTTTCCTCTGACTCTAGCATTCTTTCTACTTTTCCATGATGAAAATATACATACTAAGACAGAACAGGGCTTGGGAATCTCAATTTATTCAACTACAAAATGAAGGGTTTGGTTTAAGGTTTCTTCCAGGTCTAAAATCCCATGATCCTGTGATCAAGGTGTTTTTCTTATTCTTACCCAAACTTTTCCCCCTGCAGCTTTCTGGTCACTGGCACCTTGTTGAATTGGCTTCAAGTGACACATCTCTGATTGGGGTGGAAGGTCCTTTTAGGAATTTTATCCAAAATATCACTGTAGAGAATGGCAACCTGAATGGACTCTTTTTGACTAGGTAAGTGCTGCTCATTTTACCTGGGGGAAGTGACAGACATCTGGGTCACAGCTCTGTATTCTTTCTCCCAACACAGACTGAGCTTATCTGTCCTAAGTATCAATCAGTGATGAAGCTTCCATGATAAAGTCAGTCTTATAAATATCAAGAGCAGCTTGGGTAAAGAAGCAATATTAGTAAACTTTTTGCAAGAGGGAATTGTTTTATTCTTATTGTACTCTTAGCACAGTGCTTGTAAACTTTGAATAATTGTTTGATAAACGGCCACACACAGACTTGACATGTGTTTGCAAGGAAAGGGCAATATTGGTCACAATTGAGGCTCAGGACTTTTTAACTGCAAGCTGGGAGAGTCAATTCTTTCTTTTCTTCCCCAATCCTTCCTAAATCACTGCTCAACCATTTGTCATCATTTGGAAGTCAGATAGGTTCATTAACACATCTCTGCTAAGAAAACAGAGAGAAGAGAAAGAAAAAGAAGTTAATGTCATTAGTTGTTGTACCAGACAGGATCAACAGAATCACCAATCCATAGGGACTAAAATGCTTGGCGTGCTTTATCAAAAGGGAATGTGTGATTACATAAATCCTCTCAGACTCTTAATTTCAGACTTCCAGTCTGTAATTAAGCCAGTAAGAAAATCATGGAAGAGAAAATCCAGGGCTGAATTCTAATCTTTATTCACTCACTCAAGTGACTGTCTCTTTTCTTGTCTATGTTTCAATTATATCTTTTAAATGTCAACAATGTTATAACAACTCTACTTATATATTCTGAATTTTGTGGAAACAAAATGAGATAATAATAATGATAATAATATACCATTTCATATTTATATAGTGCTTTCAAGTTTACAGAAAATTCTTTTCACAATTACACACGCAATTATTATCCCTATTTTATAAGTGAAGACACTGAATCTCAAAGGAATAAAGTTACTTGCTTAGGGTCATTTTGGGGGGAAGGGAGAGACAATCTTCTTTTTATTCCAAGTGCTTAGTGAAGTGCTTGGAATATTATGTGCTTAATAAATACTTGTTAATTGACTGACTGAGAGGTTCAAACTGAGAACTTCAGACTTTTGATAGATAGTTCAGACTTTTGATAGATAGTGTCTCCCTGAGGTACTATTCTTTCACAAATAAAGCCAATATTCCAAAATCTGGTTATGTAGATTTTCTGCATAAATATTCTATTTACCTGGTATATCTATTCCATATACTAATCACAGTTTTAAAAAAACCTCAAGAATCTAGAAAAAATATTCTTAGCAATCTTTAAAATAGTAAACATATTTTTGAGGCGTCAGAAGTCACAGAAGACTTCATTGCTTATAATATTAAAACAATGATCTAAGGCAGGTAAATGGCACAGTGGATACAGTACTAGTGGAGTTAGGAAGACCTGAGTTCAAATCTGGCTTCACACACTAGATATGTGACCCTGTAACCCCATTTATCTCAGTTTCCTCATCTGTAAAATGGGGTGGTGAAGGAAATAACAAACCACTCAGTTATCTTTGCCAAGAAAATCCCAAAATGGGTCTCAAAGAGTTAGATATGATTGAAATGATTATACAATAACAACAAAAAATCTGAAAATAGTTTTTAATAAGTTTTGTGGACAAAATTGGAATTTCTAGAATAGATTTTGAGAGGAAAAGATGGAGCATTGTTATAATCCTAATCTTTATTTTTCAGGAAAAATGGCCGATGCATTCAATTATCTCTTATTGCTCTCAAGACTAAAGAAGCATGTCATTTTAAGTTGAACTGTAAGTACAAGTTCATTCACTCTTATTTGCTAAAAAGAATTAATAGACCCATTGATTAACCAGATTATAGAAACTAATGCCTTTCATGGCAAGGGAGAGACAACTACAGCCTCCCTCAGAACAGCCACAGCTCTTATTTGACTGTAGTAAGCAATGACCTAGATCAGGACCTCTGATCATCTCTGACATTCTTCAACCACCCCTTCTCTCCCACATCAGTCTCCATAGCTGTGGAGGTTAGATAAGCCTTGGTTGGGCTAAAATAGGAACTAAATGATTGTATGAACTTGCCAGTTCCTTCCCCTCTCTGAGCCTCAGTTTCCCCATTTGTAAAGTGATATAGCTGTACTACATGGTCTCATCATGTTCCATTTATGTCTACTATGCATGACTCTTGAGACTCTTAGGGAGGGGAAGAATACCTTGAAAAATATTTGTGAACAAAACCATAGTTTTTCTGGGATTTCAGAGACTACTGGGAAGTACCTTTACATACTATGCAACTACAGATATCAAGTTCTTGTAGCAATAGAAATTTTAATTCCTATTCTCTCCTGATTTCACAGATCACGGAATTAATGATATCTATTATGAAAGCTCTAAGACAAATGAATATGCTAGATTCATCTTGTATAACCATCACAATGGGAAAGTGAATGTTGTAGCAAATCTCTTTGGTATGTATTCCATGACCCTTTCCCAATACTCATTTCCTTCTTCATTCCTTAGAAAAAGGATGAACAATGTCAGGAAATAAGCAAGTGACCAAAATTGTCTGCGAAAAATAATGTACAGTATCTAAGACAAGAAAAACGTCCCAGGACGGTAAATTGATCATCATGAGACTCCTGGAAGCAGCCATTCTGAGAATTTAAAAAAACGTAACCTTCTTGAGAGCAGAAGGTTACTTTTTTTTTTTATCCAAGCACTTAGCACAGAATTTGGCATATAGAAAGTTACTAATAAATGCTTAATAAATGACCAACCTTTTTTTTTTTGGACATTAGAGAAAAACTTTATTAGAAGATATTCTTTTTTTTATTTAATAGCCTTTTATTTACAGGTTATATGCATAGGTAACTTTACAGCATTAACAATTGCCAAACCTCTTGTTCCAATTTTTCACCTCTTACCCCCCACCCTCTCCCCCAGATGGCAGGATGACCAGTAGATGTTAAATATATTAAAATATAAATTAGATACATAATAAGTATACATGACCAAACCATTATTTTTCTGTACAAAAAGAATCAGACTCTGAAATATTGTACAATTAGCTTGTGAAGGAAATCAAAAATGCAGGTGGGCATAAATATAGGGATTGGGAATTCAATGTAATGGTTTTTAGTCATCTCCCAGAGTTCTTTCTCTGGGCGTAGCTGGTTCAGTTCATTACTGCTCCATTGGAAATGATTTGGTTGATCTCGTTGCTGAGGATGGCCAGGTCCATCAGAACTGGTCATCATATAGTATTGTTGTTGAAGTATATAATGATCTCCTTGACCAACCTTCTTTAGCAAATTCTTACAGTACTTGGAAAAGAATATAGAGCAGAGAGGCCACTTACTAAATACCTTAGTTTATAGCAGAAGAAAAATCTGTTTATTCACTCATGAGTGAACAAAATGAACATAAGAGTGATAAAATAAAATGGGAAAATATGAAGTATCAAGGTAGTTCATAGTGGGGGGATGAGATAGGACTTCATAGAGACGATGTTTGAGCTGAGCCTTGTACGAGGAATTGAAGGGGTAGAGCTAGATGGAGGGTCATTCCAAGAGAAAAGCAGCAGGTAAACAAATGATAGTGATCAGGTTGGGATGAAAAATACTGGGAAAAAAATCACACTTATAAATTCATACTCACAAACTTGCTATCCTTAACTTTAGTTCAAAATTTCAAAACAGCTTGAGGTTCCATTAAACAGGATTGGCCAAGTATTTCTCATATACTCCTTCTTCACACTTTACATCATCTGAAAGAATCATATTTCTTTCCCCTGTGAAATTAGGGATTGGATTAGATGATCTTTCTTGTGCCTTATGGCTCTATGTTGTAATGAGTGAAATGTAATAATTATCTTCTAAGTGATGAGAGAATTCCTGAGAGCCAAGGAGAATAAAGGAGGACCAACACAGATACAAGAATTTGTCTAAAAGGGATTTTCATAGTCCCTCCAATCACTGCTCTACTCATATAAGATTTGGGTTGAAATCCAGCAACCATCCTGCAGCAAGAATTCCTATAATTATTATTCTACATATCTCTTTCTTTTCATAATCAAACTGCTGGGGGAGGGGGACAAATATCTACTGTCTCCACTTTCTTCTCACTTCCCACTCATTTCTCACCATCTTTGCAAGATAATTTATCTGTTCCATTCATGCAGAGATATATTCTGGGATTACCATGGTAGTCTGTCTATGTATCTATCTGTCTGTCTCTGTTATATATACACACAAACACACACACACACACACTCTGAGGTTACAGTTTCTCAAATCAATATACTCAATTATTATATTTTGCCCTTAAGTCCCAGGGATCTCTATCGATCTCCCATTAGTATTTCAAACTTTGTAAGTTTATTCACTATGTTTTTCCTCTAAAACTACTCTTCTTTCCAACTCCTTTTTTCCACCTGGAAATCATTATTCTTCCATTCATCTACTGTCAACAAACAAAAAGTCATTTCTTCATTTTCTCTCACCTGTAGATACAATCATTCTTCCAAGTCATTCTCTCATCCATTACCTGCTTCAAGATACAGCTACCCTAATTTTTGTCTTGTTTACTTATCCCCTAATATTGCAATAACCTACTATCCTAACTGGTCTCCCTGTCTGCACTTCTCATTTCCCACCAGTTTTCTGCAGAGCCACCAAATGGATATTCCTAAAACACAGTGCTAACCAAGGTACTCTCATATTCAAAAAGCATCAGAGATTCTCTGTGGCCTCTATCATAAAATAGAAATTCCCTTTTGGAACATTTAAGGTGGCTGATTAGCTAGTTTTAGCTTATTTCGCTAGGCTGATTACACTTGGAATATTTTACGTTCCACCAGATTAGTACTTGCTGTTGCTCTTAGAAGATATCTTTTGCTTCTGTGCTATTACACAGCCTGTTACAATTGTCTGAGATGCTCTCCTTTCTCATCTCTATCCCTTGGGATCCCCTTGTTTCCCTCAAGGTTTGGATCAAGTACCACATCCTTCAAAAAGCCTTCCCTGATATACCCAGTTATTGGTGCTCTACCTAGTAAAATTACTTTTCTATTTGTCATGTCTTTATAAATAACTAACTTGTATTTACTTATCTGTAAAGATATAATATCCATTCTTTATTCTTTAGACTCATTCATATTCTTTAGACTCTAAAACCTGTGGACTGTATCTTTCCTCTTTCTATCCCTAATCCTAGCACAAAATCTTTATATAAAGTATACCAGTTGCTTTCTAAATACTTGTTTATTTACTATGTGCTTAGGGGATCCTCTCTCTACCCTTCTTCAAGATATGAAATGTAATACTCATACCAGGCAACATGGCAGTTCTAATATTCAAATTTATGCCAAGGGTATGAAGTCCTTCCCCAAGTCTTTTCACCCCTCTCTCATGTGGCTATTTTTCCCCTTGATAATTGTAAATGATCAGGGAGCAAGACTCACTGACCACTCTCATTCTCACCCTGACTGCAGGCCGAACTCCAAATCTGAGCGATGAAATCAAGAAGAAATTTGAGGAAGATTTTTTAAGCAGAGGATATAGGAAGGAAAACATTTTAGATGTTTCTGAACTTGGTAAGTCCTGCTTACTGCTGTCTTCTTATTCTCCATTTCTCAGGATGACATTAAGGAGAATTCTACAAGATGGAAGGTCTCTCAGAATTTCTTCCCTATCCTTACCCAACAAAGTCCTATTCCTCTTCCCTTTGGAGTGGTGACAAACAAAAGTTAAGTAGGTTTTGAG
The DNA here is from genome assembly GCF_902635505.1 of Sarcophilus harrisii. NCBI lineage: Eukaryota > Metazoa > Chordata > Mammalia > Dasyuromorphia > Dasyuridae > Sarcophilus > Sarcophilus harrisii. The sequence continues at coordinate 491,291,810 of NC_045427.1, read as the reverse complement.
TAACTGCATCGTTGGTATCTTGTTTTCTTTCCTCAGATCATTGCTAGGAGCTTGATGAATAAGGAAGCTGACTCAGTCCTTCAGGTCTGTGATATTTAATTTAGATATTATTCTCTAGTAATCATGCTTCTTTAGAAAATCAGAAGAGGGGATCCATATAGGTCAGATTGATGGGACCCTGCTTTTTTGTGATTCCTGAATATTTATTTCTCCTTGGTCATCCTGATATTCCTTTAAAGCTAGTGCTTAAAATGGGAAAGTGAGGGTAATTAACCTTTCCTTTCTGATTAGTTATTTTAATTATCTTATATTTACATAAAGCATTGTTCAATATTCCTTTACTTTTCCTCCCCCTTCTTTGCCCTATCCCTGTTGCCTTTTTTCTTCTCCCAAAACTGATGTGTATGAGTTTAAAGAGAGTATAGAAGGGGATCAGTGCTGGAGATTGCAATGAGGGTATGGAATAAACTCAAGGCTGGGAACTGGAAAATGCAAGTTTGGAGAGAGATCAGGGCTAGGAACTGGGGCGAGGGTAGAAGTGGTATTAAGACCCCAAGATTGGGAAACATTCTTCACTTTGACTGTCTTAAAAGCCATCTGTTTCTGTTTCTCTGAGAGGGTTATACAACAAATTTTATTTTCCTGTGTTTTTTTCTCTGACCTCATCTTCACAATTCATCTTTTATGGATCTTCTATTAATCCCAGATAGTACTTGCTGAATTGACCACAGTCTATCTCTTACCTTCTTATGAATCAAAATTATCTTCACTATATATATATATATATATATATATATTTCTCTCCTTCCAAGCTCCTCTCCTTCCATTCCTGATAACTATCATCCTATATCTCTTCTCCCCTTTAAAGCTAATCACTTATTTTACAATAGGGGATTCCACATTCTCTCCTTCCATGCTCCTATTAATCCCTTAAAATATGACTTCTGAACTTTTCATTCCACTGAACCTGCTTTCTCCAAAATTATTAATGATGTCTTAGTCACCAAATCCAATAATCTTTTCTCAATCCTCATTTTCTTTGACTACTCTGCAACCTTTGGTACTGTTGATCACTCTCTCTTCTTTGTTATTCTTTTCTCCCAGAGGGTTTTAGGATACCATTCTCATGGTTTTCCTCTTATGTATCTGAATGCTCCCTTTCTATCTATTCTACTGGATCCCTCTCTAGATGTCCTGTAACTATAGGTATACTTCAGAATTCTGTCCTAGATCTTCTCTTCTTCTATTCTACTTCACTTTCTGATCTTATCAGTTCCTATATATTTAATTACTGTTCCTATGTTAATGATTTTCAAATCTGCTTATCTGCCCTTCCCAAACTTTCTCCAGTCTCCAGTCTCACATCTCCAATTGTTTTACAGACATATTGAACTTGATGCCCAGTAGACAACTTAAAAGCAGTATATCTCAAATTGAACTCATCATCTTTTCATCTAAATTATCCCTTTTCTATCTTCTTTATTACTGTAGAAGGCAATATTATTCCTTCAGACCCTCAGGATTGTAACCTAGGAGTTGTCTGAATTCCTCATGATCTCTAGTCCTTCATATCCAATCTATTGCCAAAGCCTGTCAATTTTATCTTGCAACATCTCTTGAAAAGTCCCGCTTTTCTCCTCTGACACTGCCCACTTTAGTTCAGGCCCTCATCACCTTACACCTGGATTATTGCAGTGGCCTAATGGTGAGTCTGATTTTCTCAAATCTCTACACTCTGCACTCAGCCACTAAAGTGATTTTCATGAAGTGCAGATCTGACCATGTTATCCACCAACTCCTCACTCAATGAAATACAGTTATTATTGCCTCTAGAATCAAATACAAAATTTTCTGTTTGGCATTCAAACCCCTTCATCATTTAGCTGTCTTCTATCTTTCCAATTTTCCTATACTTTACTCCCCAGTGGGTGCCCTTCTATGCCATGACACTATCCTTCTGGCTGTTCCACAAACAAGAAAGAACATCTTTTGTATCTGGACATTTTTTTTTTCTGCCTGTACTGTACAGCTGGAATACTCTCTTTTCCACTACAACTACTATTTCCCCTAACTTCTACAACCCCTCTCAATTCTAGTGCTTTATCTTTGTTAATTATTTTCTATTTATCTTGTATATAACTTGTTTTAAATATATATACATATATATTGTTCCCCCTCATTAATTGTAAGCTCCTTGAATGTAGGGATTGTCTTTTGCCTCTTTTTTGTATCCCTAGTACTTACAAGAGTACCTACATGGCAATTTTTCCACTCAATTCAATCTGTGACTATATTTTTTAATCAGATTCTTATCTTTGTCCTTTAGGGATTTCCAAGAGACTGCTTCCTGTTCTTGCTGGCTCCCAATCTGCTTTCTCCAAATTATTAGCATGGTTACCACAAGTTCTGGAGGTCTCTTTGCCTCTTTTCTCAAGGGGATTTTCCTCTCCTTTAAAGGGATTCCATCTTTCTTAATGTTCTGCCTCTATACAGGCAGGACTCTTGGGTGAGATCATTCCTTCAAAGTCCAATAAATGATTTATCCTGTCCACCAGGTGTCCTTAGCCTATTTGAGAAGCTTTGGGGACTAGGGGAGCAGGTGAAGAATAGTAGTGGGAATCTTCAAGAGTGTAGGAAATTACCCAAATACCTCAAATCGACTTTTTGCTATTAAGCTGATAAATTTATCTAAAAAATAAAGACATATATAGAATCCAGAATTCAGTCATTCTGATGGATTATTTTAATAAGTTAAGTTTCAAGCAAAAGAAAGGAAAAGGTTGTTATCTTATAAAGCTATCTCAGAGAGTTATCTATCTGCTTTTGCCTCTTCCAGGACCACTGACTGTAGTTGCTGTGATTTCTCTAACTCTCTCTGTGCCTCTCCTTAGAGAGACTTTTTGAAACTACCATGGTAGGGGCATTTAGGTAGCACAGTAGATAGAGTTCCAGCCCTGAAGTCAGGAGGACCTGAGTTCAGATCTGGTCTCAGATACTTAATACTTCCTAACTGTGTGATCTTAGGGAAGTCACTTAACCCCAATTGCCTCAGCAAAAGAAAAAAAAAAAAAGAAAGAAACTACCATGGAAGTGAAAACGCTATCCTCCATTTCTGATCCTTTTATGAGTTTCCTTTACTCATGCTTGGAAGAAATAGCAATCTTAGAAATAATAGTGATTTAGGTCTCCTCAGAGACCTCAGAGGTAGTCTTGTCAGAATGGTGTTGCACACAACGAAACATTTAGAGATCTACAAATAAACCCCAAATATCACTAAACAGGAAATCTAGAAAGCTTAAGAACAGATAAATTGGAAAACAAGCATATACAATTAAATTAAAACTACTACTTTAAAAAAACACTAACAAAATTGATAGATCTTTAGCCAATTTAATTAAAAGGAAAGAGGAAAATACCAAGTCAACAAAATTTAAAGTGAACTTGAAGAAATAACAATGAAGATAACAATTTAATAATAATAGGACCTACAATACATATTTATATACTAGAAAAAATGAAAACTTAAAGGAAATAAAGTATTGTCTACAAAAATATCAAAATTCCAAAAATAATAGTACACCAAATAGAGATCTTAAATGATTCAATTTAGAAAGGGAGATTGAACTAATTATAGAGGGGAAAGCAAAAACAATAAACTTGTTCAATATTGATTTACAGGAAAATCCTATAAAATCTTTGAAGAAATTAATCTATGCTAAACAAATTATTCTCAAATGCTGAGGCAAAAAAACCTTTACCCAAAACTTAACCTCTTTTATGAAACAAATACAGTCCAAATGTCTAAACTTGGCAAGCATAAAGCCAATTAAGATTGTTATAGAACATTATCATTAAAGAATATTGATTTAACATTCTCAAAATAAAATCCTGTCAGAAGATTCCAACAATACATGGTTATTAATGTATTTTTATATCATATCTATTTATATCACATCTAATATAATTCTACTCTTCCTGTGCTTTGAACTTTCCATTATAACAAAGAAAAACAGTTAAAATTAACTAACACAGGCTACACTGCAGCCATCATATAAACCCCTATTTTTTTTTACTAAAGCTTTTTATTTTCAAAACATATGCATGGATAATTTTTCAACATTGACTCTTGAAAAACCTTGTGTTCCAAATTTTCCCCTCTTTCCCCTCACCCTCTCCTCTAGATGGCAAGTAATCTAATATATATTAAACATGTTAAAATATATGTTAAATCCAATATATGTATACATATTTATACAATTATCTTGCTACACAAGAAAAATCAGATAAAAAATGGGAAAGAAAACAAAATGCAAACAAAAAAACAACAAAAAGAGTGAAAATGCTATGTTGTGGTCCATACTTAATCCCCATAGTTCTCTCTCTAGGTATAGATGGCTCTCTTACTCACAAGATCATTGGAATTGGCCTGAATCATCTCATTGTTGGAAAGAGCCATGTCTATGAGAATTGAGCATCATATAATCCCACTGTTGATGTGAACAATGATCTCCTGGTTCTGCTCATTTCACTTAGTTCATGTAAGTCTTTTCAGGCCTCTGTAAAAATCATCCTCCTGATAGTTTCTTACCTAACAATAATATTCCATAACATTCATATACCATAACTTATTCAGCCATTCTCCAACTGATGGGCATCCACTCAGTTTCCAGTTTCTTGCCACTACAAAAAAGGTTGCCACAAATATTTTTGCACATATTCAAACCCCTATTTTTCAAATAAAAAGAGGTAGGGACACTTATTCATCTCTTCTCGAGGGCCATGTCTGTTCCTTATTACTTTACATAACTTAGTTTTAGTGTTTGGCATTTTTTTTCCATTATAATCATTGTGTATTATTCTCTTGGCTTTGAATAACTTTTTCAGAATCATTCATACACATCTTCTCATGTTCTCTGAGCTCCTTATACTATCATTTTTTAATACCTCAATAAAATTTCATTAGATTAGTATACCACAATTTGTTCAGACAGTTATCAAAGAGTATATAGCTGGCTTCTTAAGCTTTTTCCACTTGTGATCCTATTCACTTGAGAAAGTTCTATATAACCCTATAAATATAAGTAGATAAAATAAGTATATAAATCAAAATTTACTGATAATAAATCATAATTTTGCAACCCCCACATTCAATTACGTGATCCCATATGTGGCTACAACCCACAGTTTGAAATTTTTGCATATACACTGTTTATTTGTTTAAAAAACCAAGACCTGGCCACAATTACCATGCCCTGGAAGTCAGTCAGCACACCTGTCCCATGGCGAACTAAAGCAGCTGTCATACCTTTGTATTAAGAGCAGACTTCAAGACTTTAAAAAATGAGCAAAAAAGCAAAAAGAACTCACCATAGACAACTTTTATGGAGAGAAAGAACAGACTTCAAACCCTGAGGTTCCTAAAGGCAAATCAGCTCCAGATGAAGCCTCAAAGGGAGATATGAGCTGGTCCCCATTTCTTTTTTTTTTTTATTAAAGCTTTTTATTTTTCAAAACATACGTGTGGACAATTCTTCAACATCAGCCCTTGCAAAAAATTGTGTTCAATCCACCCACCCACCCCTTGCCTTCCTCCATATCTTCCCCTAGATGGCAAGTAGTTCAATATATGTTAAACATGGTAGAAATATATGTGAAATCCAATATATGATATATATATTTCTACAATTATCATGCTGCACAAGAAAAGTGCAATCAAACCAGTTTTTTTTTAATGAGAAGCAAAATAAAATGCAAGCAAACAACAACAAAAAGCAAGAATATGTTGTAGTCCACACTCAGCTTCTACTGTCCTCTCTCTGGGTATACATGGCACTCTTCATCACTGAACAATTGAAACCGGTTTGAATCATCTCATTGTTGAAAAGAGCCACGTCCCTCAGAATTGAATATTGTACAGTCTTATTGTTGCCATGTACAATGATCTCCTGGTTCCGCTTATTTCACTTAGCATCAGTTCACGTAAGTCTCTCCAGGCCTTTCTGAAATCATCTTGATGATTGTTTCTTATAGAACAATGATATTCCATAGCATTCATATATCATAACTTATTCAATCAGTCTCCAATTGAGGGGCATTTTCACTTTCCTGTTTCTAGCCACTACAAAGAGGGCTGCCACAAACATTTTTGCACATGTGGGTCCCTTTCCCTTCTTTAAGATTTCTTTGAGATATAAGCCTAGTAGAAATACTGCTGGATTAAAGGGTATGGACAATTTGATAACTTTGTGAGCTGCAATGTTCTGGTTTAGCTTTCTGGAGGTCTCTGGACCAGCCTTCATTTCAGCTGAGTAATCACCAGGAGAAGAGCCAGGAATAAAATCCAAATTCTTTATTGTCTCCTTCAAAGTCTGTCTCCTTGCTCTACTAGCTTTCTGGAGGGCCTTCAGATGAGACTTGGTTTTAGTGGAGATATGAAGGAGGATAGGCCAGCCACTACAAAGGTGGGAGATGGAATAATGTTTTTTGTCCAGTCCTATTGGCTCTTATATACTCTATTATAATTGCATCATCGTAGGTATGAATCTTGTAGAATAGGTGTCAATCTTATAGAACTACATTAAGTACTAAGTACATGTATTGAACTAGAGAACTATTAATCACCATGCTAAACTAGATAACCATTGTATTATCTTTTTTTTTTTAATTACATTTTTTTTTTATTTAATAGCCTTTTATTTACAGGATATATACATGGGTAACTTTACAGCATTAACAATTGCCAAACCTCTTGTTCCAATTTTTCACCTCTTACCCCCCCACCCCCTCCCCTAGATGGCAGGATGACCAGTAGATGTTAAATATATTAAAATAGAACTTAGATACACAATAAGTATACATGACCAAAACATTATTTTGCTGTATAAAAAGAATCAGGCTCTGAATTATTGTACAATTAGCTTGTGAAGGAAATCAAAAATGCAGGTGTGCATAAATATAGGGATTGGGAATTCAATGTAATGGTTTTTAGTCATCTCCCAGAGTTCTTTCTCTGGGCATAGCTGGTTCAGTTCATTACTGCTCCATTGGAAATGATTTGGTTGATCTCGTTGCTGAGGATGGCCAGGTCCATCAGAACTGGTCATCATATAGTATTGTTGTTGAAGTATATAATGATCTCCTGGTCCTGCTCATTTCACTCAGCATCAGTTCGTGTAAGTCTCTCCAGGCCTTTCTGAAATCATCCTGTTGGTCATTTCTTACAGAACAGTAATATTCCATAATTTTCATATACCACAATTTATTCAGCCATTCTCCAACTGATGGACATCCATTCAGTTTCCAGTTTCTAGCCACTACAAAAAGGGCTGCCACAAACATTCGTGCACATACAGGTCCCTTTCCCTTCTTTATAATCTCTTTGGGATATAATCCCATTAGTAACACTGCTGGATCAAAGGGTATGCACAGTTTGATAACTTTTTGAGCATAGTTCCAAACTACTCTCCAAAATGGTTGGATTCGTTCACAACTCCACCAACAATGCATCAGTAACCATTGTATTATCAATTCCACTGAGTTAACACCTTGTTGTAAGAATTTCTCCAGAATTCTGGCTCTCTACAGTGAGCATAATTCCAAATTGCTCTCCAGAATGGCTGGATCCATTCACAGTTCCACCAACAATGTATCAGTGTACCAGTTTTCCCACATCACCTTCAACATTTGTTATTGTCTTTTCCTGTCATCTTAGCCAATCTGAGAGGTGTGTAGTGGTATCTCAGAGTTGTCTTAATTTGCATTTCTCTGATCAATAGTGATTTAGAGCAACTTCTTATATGATTAGAAATGGTTTTAATTTCTTGATCTGAAAATTATCTGTTCATATCCTTTGACCATTTAATTATCTTTTCTTAAATGAAGATTTCTTGGGAGTGGTGGGGGATTTAAGGGAAGAAAAAAAAAGAATACAAATAAGGTATGCTACAGAGAACCAAAGAACAATTTATAAGAAAGTAAAGATGAAATGGTCATTCATGAATATAATTTCTTCTACCAATACACACATATGTATGTATGTATGTATGTATATAGGTTCTTTCTTGATCTGGTAATTTATTGTTATATATTTTGAATCCTCCCTCATGTTCTCTTGGGCTCATGATAATGTTTTCTTTTGTTTTGATTTATTTTGCTTGTATTTCTTTTCTGTTTTCCTTTTTTTATTTACTCTGTTTTCTCAAATAAAAAGGAAAAAAAATAAAAGTACAATTGGTCAAAATGCAAAAGGAGGTAAAAAAGTTAACTGAAGAAAATAATTCATTAATAAATTTGGACAAATGGAAGTAAATGATTTAATGAAGCATCAAAAATCAGTCAAACAAAACCAAGTACGTGAAAAAATAGAAGTAAATGTATAATGTTTCATTAGAAAAATAATTGACCTGGAAAATAGATCCAGGGGAGATAGATAATCTAAGAATTATTGGATTATTTGAAAATCATGATCAAAAAAAGAACATGAACTACATCTTTCAAGAAATCATCAAGGGAAACTGCCCTGATATCCCAGAACCAGAGGGTAAAATAGCCCTTGAAAGAATCTACTGATTAATTTCTCAAGGAGATCCTAAAGTGAAAATTCCAATGAATATTATAGCTAAATTCCATAAGGATCACATAGAGGGGAAAATACTGTAAACAACCAGAAAGAAACAATTAAAATTGTAAGGAGCCATGATTAGTATTACCTAGGACCTAGAAGCTTCCACATTAGAGGATTGGAAGGCCTGGAATATTCTATTCCTAAAGGCAGTTGAGCTTGGACTACGACTACGAATCAAACACCCAGAAAAAAATGAATGTTATCTTTCAGGAGAAAAAATGAATTTCCAATGAAATAGGTGATTTTCAATAATTTTTACTGAAAGCATCAGAGCTAAACAGAAAATTTGATCTTCAAATACAAGACTCAAGAGAATCATTAAAAGGTAAACAGGAAAGGAAGAAATTATGAGTTTTAAAGGTCAAAATGTTTACATTCCTATATGGGAAAATGCTATTTATAAGTCTTGAGTGCTGTATCTTTGATAGGCAGTTACAAGGGATATACAGAGAGTGAGGGTATAAGTTAAGTTTAATGTGATAATGTAAAAAAAAGGAAATTAAGGGGTGGAAAAAGTTTTGTACTGAGAGAAGACAAAAGGGGTGGTAAATGTGGGGTACATTAGATCACATGAAGAGGCACAAAAGACCTTTGACATTAATCAGAAAGAAAGAAGGCTGCTGAGCATTATTTGAACTTTAATCTCATTGGATTTATCTCAAAGCAGGAATAACACATCCTTAGATTGGTATAGAAAGTTTTTTCACCCAATAGGGAAGTAGAAGGAGAAAGAGGAAAGGAAAGACAGAGGGTGATAGAAGAAAGGGAAATAGAAAGGGAAGGGGTAAGAAGAAATAGGGGAGTGCTAAAAGGAAAAAGGAAAATCAGAAGGAAGGGGGGATCAGAAGCAAAACACTGGTGAGGAGGGAAAGGGTAAAAGGAGAGAAAAAAAGTATAAACATGGAAAAATAGGATGGAGGGAAATATAAAGTTAGTAATTTTAATTATGAATGTGAATAAAATGAATTCTCCCATAAAATCAAAGTGAATAAAAGGCAGAATTCTATAATTGAAATATAAAGGAAGTAGAGAGATATATACAGAATAAAGGTAAAAGCCTAGAACAGAATATTTTATGTTTTAGCTGAAGTAAAAGAAAGCAGGGGTAGTGATCCTGATCTTAGACCAAGCAAAAACAGAAATATATCTAATTAAAAAAAAATAAGATTAGAAACTACATCTTGCTAGCAGGTACCATAGATGATAAAGAAATAACAATACTGAACATATATGTATCAAATAGCATAGCATCCAAATTCATAGAGAAGTTAAGTATTGTAAGAATTGCAAGAAGCAATAGACAGCAAAAGTAGGGATATCAAACTCCCTCTATCAGAACTAGATAAATCTAACCAAGAAATAAACAAAAAAGAAGTTAAAGAAGTGAATAGAATTTTAGAAATGTCAGATATGATAGACCTCTAGAGAAAATTGAATGGGAATAGAAAGGAATATATCTTTTTCTCAGTGTTACATGGAACTTACCTACAAATTGACCATATATCAGGGTATAAAAGCCTCAGATAAATTGCAGAAAGGCAGGAATATTAAATGAATCCGTTTCAGATCATGATGCAGTAAAAAATACATGTAATAAAGGGTTGTGGGAAAATAGACTAAAATTAATTGGAAACTAATACTAAAGAATGGGCATGTCAAACATCAAATCATGGAAACAATCAATAATTTCATTCAAGAGAATGACAATAATAAGATAATTTACAAAAATGTATAGGATGAAGCCTAAAATGGTTCTCAAAGGAAATTTAATATTTCTAGATGCTTACATGAATAAAATAGGAAAAGAGAAGATCAAATTGAGCATGGAACTAAAAAAGCTAAAAAAATAAATAAAATAAATCAGACCCCTCCCCAAACAAATACCAAATTCGAAATTTTGAAAACCAATGGAGACATTAATACAATTGAAAGAAAGAAAATAATTGAGCTAATTAATAAAACTACGAGATAATTTTATGGGGAAAAAAGCAACAACATAGTTAAACCTCTGGTTAATTTAATTAGAAAAAGGAAAAACAAAAACCAAATTACCAATATCAAATCATAAGATTATTTGAATAGATACAGAAATAGCATTTGACAAACAACATCCATTGCTAATTTAAAAACATTAGGATGTATGTAAATAAAAGGAGTTTTTCTTAAAATGGTAAGTAGCATCTATCTAAAACAATCAACAAGCATTTTATGTAATAAGGATAAGCTAGAAGCAATTGATATTTTTACAATTGTTTAGTTCTAACTTTATTTGTATGAAAAGTGTTTTGTAATTATATTTGTATAAGAAAGAAAGAGAGAGAGAGAAGGAAGGAAGGAAAAAAGAAAAAGCAAAGAAACAAAGAAAGCTCAATACATTAAAGATTTGTCTTCTGCAGATTAGGTTACTTATTATTTTAAAATTATGGATTGGTTTAGGAAAGTAAAAAAAAAATTAGATCTGGGAGTAAAATGTTGGGACAGTGACAAAGTTTCTTGAGAGCTTAAGCACAAATTTTTTTTTTTTTTTAAATCAGAAGTTTGTGCTCCCTCTAGCTTCTGACCAGTGAACTAACAAGGGAAACAAAGGAAGAGAAGACCCAGTGCCAAGAACATAGTAAAAAACTAAATAAATTCTTGTTCACTGATTGAGCAACTGAGTGATAGATTATCCGTAGAATATGTATCAATAGATTTTGATCAACTGTATTAGTCCTATATCTTTGATGAATATCTTTTCCCAATTCTAAATATAGTCTTGGTGCTAAGTGCAATATATTCCATGACTGTTTCATTTCATTCCTATCTTAAACATCAGCTACTAGACTTCCTGAATCCTATCTGGATCAGAAGACAATTTTGCTGCTAATATATTGATATATATATATGTATATGTATAATATATATATATATATTACATATATATGTATGAATTTTGGGTACTTCATTTAGTACTTTTATATATATATTACAAGTACTAAATGAAGTACCCAAAGTTCATACTTTCATGTACAATTCTTTATTTATTTTATTACTATTATTTTTTGCCCAGGATCACACAGCTAGAAAGTGTTAGGTATCTGAGGCTACATTTGAACTCAGGTCTTCCTGACTTCTGGGCTATAATTCTTTGTTTATTGAACTTTGAAATATCCATTTTTGTTGGGTTTCTAATAAAGAAAAAACTTTAAATTATAAAAGTTAGACTGAAATAGACCCAGGAATAATAACAACACATAATAACATTATATGCTTGGAGGAACATTTGGAATAAAAGGTTGAAGTTACTCAAGGTCCAAGCTTAGCTTACTTCAGAAAGACCCATTGGTAGACTATCTACAAGTGATGAATTTTTCTAGTCATACTAAATCTCACAGATATAGTTAGTTAGAGAGTGGTTGATAGAATAAGAATATAGGAAATAACAGGTTATTATAGTGAAGTAGTAATATAAATTGAGCCTTGTATGGGACCGCAGTAAAATACAAAAAACAAAACAAAATTTTAAAAAATAACTAAGACATAGTCTTTTTCCTCTGGTGTTTTCTCTCTAATGGACAGGGTTATTACATAAATGTACACATTCACAGTTGTTCACTTCTTATGATATTTGTGATATCTCACAAAGCAATGAAAAACATTGCAACTGCAGTCCTGAAATCTGAGAGAATATGCAGGAAAGAAGTGAGTGACAAGATCTGATGGGATTTTAAAAAGATTTCTCCCTCTTTCTTTCTTTAAATTCAGAATTGCCTCAGGGATGGACCAGGTTTAATTTAATCTCCTCAACTGTTATGTGTGATCACAGCATAAATAATTATTTGGAAGCCAGCCTATTACAACATGTTCCATTTGTCTTGGAAATTGAGTTTTGGAGAAAGAGAACAGTAGGTTCCTCGAGAGATGGACCATTGCTCTCCTTGAAATTATTGAAGAATAGTTTATTATTGGCAAATTTTCAATGAAGGAAAAGCCATTATGGGGAATGGGAGGTCTTGCTGGGTCAATTTAGTTGGGGAATCCAAATCTCAGATGGGATATAAAAGCAGAGTTGAGAGACAGATAGGAACATTCATAGGAACCCTATCTTGTTTTTTCTTGGCTGCTGGAAATAAAGAGGGCTATGAGTATGACACGTCTGCTACTGACTATGGGCTTGGCCCTAGTCTGTACCATCCAGGTCGAGACCACTGGTCCAGTAAAAGACATCAATCTCAAGAAGGTATAAGAGGGTACAAATCGTGGTATAGATTGATGTTGGATTGAAGAGGGGATTTAGAGACATGAAACAAATCAAGGCAGTAATAGAGTTATATTGAAAGGGTTTTGGCTAGCATTTTAAAAACTATGAAACATTTAAAGTCTGACTTGCATGTGAGTGCATAGTGTCTGCGTCTATTTGTGTAATTGTGTTATAACTTTCAGAGGTTGAAATGTATTCTTTTTCAATGGAAAGAATGATTTCATAATTTTCTTGTTTTTATTTTCAGTTAATCCATCTTAATCTGAGATTAGATTTCTGAATCCAATCTTAATCTCCAAAATACTGAATGTTTAGTGTCTTTGATTTTGTTTAGTCATTTGAACCAGCCCTTTGTATATATCTATGTATAAGTGTGTACATGACCGTAGCATATTTACAAACTGGGAATAATTTCTAATATGAGCAAAACAGTTTTCTAACTTGGAGATTGACTGTAAGGTATGACATAATCAACATAAAGAAATCCATTTTATGGGAGAGAGGAAGAGAAGGGGACGTGAAAGTGGTAATGGATAAGAGAACTCTACTACTAAGAGCTATTTGTGTATTATTTGTGTATAATTATTAAACCTCAGGTAATTATCTTAGTTTTACTTTTGTCTGTTCAAAGAATTGAGAATAAATATGCAAAACATAGGCATCATAGTAGACAAATAAGGATACTACTATTAAAGATAGTGTTAGAGAGTAGTAGATAAAGGATGAGAGTCCAGGAGACCTGGGTCCAAATTCTGACTAAGGTACTTAATAGCATTATGAATTTAGGGAGTTCACTTAATCTCTGGGATTCTTTTTCTCATGTGCACTTGATTGGTATTTGAAAATAACAGCTTAATAAAGATTTTGACTTACAGATGACCTGGCAAGCAGTTTTTTCTCTGTTAGATTAGTGTCAGGTCTAGAAGGAATATCAAAGATTATGTGGAGCAGTCCTCATTTTATAGCTAAAAAACATGAAGTCCAAGTTGAGAAATTGACTTGTAATAGATTTAAGACTTGGTTTTATGTCTCGTGGTGCTCAGATGAGTGTTTTTCCCACTTCACAACACTAGCTAGCAGTTTTTAAAAGACAAAGAAATTGAAAACAATGTAGAATAGGTAGGAATTATTTTGCTCCTAGAACCATGGAATTATACATTCATAGATAATGATGATGATGACATTGATGACCTTGGAAGTGACCTGATGCCATATCCTTGTTTACAGCTGCTGCAGTGAATACATTGAACTTGGAGTCAAAATCACCCAAGTTCACCAGGCTCAGACACATACCAACTGTTAGATCCTGGGCAAGGCACTTAGAGTCTCAGTTTTCTCATCTGTAAAACGTGGATAAGAATGGAATTATATGTAATGTTATTGTGAATCAATTGGGGTAAAATATGTAAGATAATGGGGGCAATTTTAAACAATATAGAAGTGTCACTTATCTTCATCATTATCATTATTGTTGTTATTGTGATTGTTGTTATTATGGAAGTTACCTGCGTGATAGAAAGCTGGTATTCTAGATTGAAATGTGGCCTCTGAAAAATATTCACTTTTCACCTTAATGAAGTCACTGTATTCAAGACAGGCAGGGTAGCCCCAGTGTACCCTTGTCTACTTTGAAAGAGAGTTGCTTACATGAAGTACCTTCCACCAATAAAATTTTTCCTTCTTGACCCAGTGAGAGATCCTAGTAGCTCAAAAAGGCCTAAGTTATCTGTCCTTCATTAACATTTTTTGACTATCTCTACTGAGGTATAGAAGGGGAGAAATCCCTCTCCGTCACACAAAGCAGTTCCCCAGTCTCTCCACTCATAGGGCATAGCCACCCATAGGCAGACAGGGCTTCAGAGTGGGCAGAATCACTTAATGGGAAAATGAGATTCCAGCTGCCCCTGCTGATCCACAATGTCAGGGGGCCTCAGAAACCATCCTAAGAAATCTAGCCCTGTAGAACCATAGACACAGTTGCCTCCACAGATCACAAAAGGCAAAGTTCTTTATTACTGTGCTAGAGCTTTATTTCTTTTCTTCAGACTCCTGCCATATTAGGACAAGGCCACGAAAGGTGTTCTCCCTCCCCTCCAACTCTGTAACTTTTTCTCTTCTTTCTTCTTTGCTCATCATTTCCTGCATTTCCTTTTACTAATTTTTATTTCTTCACAGTTTGTTGGAAGGTGGTATCCTTTATTATTGGCCTCCAATGACTTGGAAAGCAACTCTGCAGCTTTTATCCACAGTATCGATGTGAAAGTAAACAGCCTGATATTTTACTTCACCCTCAGGTAAGTCTGGTAAAAGACTGAAGAACGGTTTCTGGGTCATAGTTCTGGGCTTCCCTACACAAAAACTAGGTCAGGGCTCAGGAGGGAAAATCCCTTACAAGATTCCCAGAATTGTAATGGGATTAGAATATAAAGAGAATAAACTATACTGGGAGCTGGCCTTGACTGATGACAAGGGTAATTGTGAGGAAGGGGAGAAGAATCACCAGAATAAATGATAGCTTTCTGTTCAAGGCACACTTACCAGCAGGGAGCCTTAATGCAATCCAGCTGTGTCTAAGTCAAGGTGTTTTTTTCCCCTTTTCTAGGACAAATGGTGAATGTAAGCAAGTGGCAGTATTTGCTAACAAACTGGAAAACAATAAATACAAACTCCGATGTATGTATTAATAATTCTTATTGTCATTTCAGATTTATAAATTTTTTCATTTATTAAACTCTAATCTTATCTTAGGATCAAGTGAACAGACTGATTATTTTGTGACTGAAAATATGAGATATCATCAAAGGAAATTAAAAAGAGTACTTAGATACCATTTTATAGTTTACAAAATGTTTTACAAAAAATTATTTATTTAATCTTCAAAACTGAGGTACGTAGTATATATATATATATATATATATATATATATATATATATATATAATATAGTTTCCTTTTTCAGATAAGAAGTAAGAAGACAGGTTTAGTGAAGGAAGATGACTTGCTTAAGATCACATAGTTTTGTAAATTGAAGAAAAAGTTAGAACATCAATCCTAACCTCATCTTCAAGTCCAGTATTCTTCCAGCTGTATTCATTGAATGGGCACAATTTATAAATCTAATCTTGAAAAATTAGATAAACAGGAGACAGAATAACCTTTTTTTTAATAGTTCAAGGAGACACAAACACAAATTGTGCACCAGTATAGGAGTGACAGGGAAACTACCTTTTCAGGAAGACCTTTCTATTTTTGTTCAGTTTTGATTGTTAGAATATGCTTTTTATAATATATGGCTAAATAGATCACCCAGTATTCTTAGTTCTAGCCTTTGGACGCATGCAGAAAAATCTACTCCCTCTTCTTGGAAAATCCTTGGAAAAAATTCTCTGAATTATAATCCTGAGCTTCATTAACCAATTCTTGATTGGTATACACTTGACTCTTCTCACTAATTTACCACTCTAATTGTCAGTGTCATTTTAAAAATGCTTTACTAATAAGGTATCATAATAATTCTGAATGCAAGATCCTTATTAGGATGTAGGACAGTGGTATTATCTCCATATAGATGAGAGGAATCCAGCCAGACCCTAGTGAAGGAATAGTCACTGAATGTAGAATTTCTGCTTGTTCTTACTTCCTGCACTAGTGAGGGGATTATGATCTCACTCTATTACAGATCCAGGCAACAATATACTCTATGTGGAAGATGCTGACCCAAATGATTATCTCCTGATTTACACAACTAATAAGATTCATGGAAAGGAAACCAAAGGAGTGGAACTCTACAGTAAGTTACCTCTAGTCTCTCTTCCTGGAATTCTGTCTCAGCAGCAAATTCAGGCTTCCTTTCTCTTTAATCTCACCATTCTCATCCTCGCTTCTTTATCAGCCTTCTCAGTGATGATTTTTATCTCTCACTTTACTGAGAATAACAAGACCATTCTGTGAGAAATTCTGTATTTTCAATGTCGTTCTGAGATGTAAGACAAATCCTTCTGTAGTCAATCTTTTTTTTGCTTTTTTTTTTTAACCATTCCCTCTTCTATCCTATCTAACCATTAATAAAATATGTTCCTGTTAATAGAAGAAAAAGAAAGAGGAAACGGTCAAATTGTACCTAGAAACTTAAGCAAAAAGCAAAGGAAAACCTGATATTTCTGCTTGTTATTCTTTGTTAAAGGGAAAATAAATGTCCACTATTGGGTCTACTGGTGCTTAAATGAAATGAGAAACAAATAATATTCTCTCTGGAAACATGGAGGTCTTACCATGCATCCTGATTCTGCATACTAAATTCTTCTGAATCTTAACATTGATCTTACCTTTATTCCTTGCAGACCTTTAGCATTCTCATCTTTTTTTCTGACATCATGTATTATACTCTAAGGACTTCTGGGTTTTTCTATCCTTTCTGCTATGAACTTCCTTTTTATGTTATGTTTTTCTAACTAGAGTCTAAAGAGTTCCTTGAAAGCAGACTCCAATTTTCCCCCCTCTTTATATCCAAAACACTCAGAGGATTGGCTGGAAAACATGAATTTTTAAATTTATGTTTCTTTATTATTTTATTAATTTATTAATTTATTAATTCATCATTTATAACAACATGATATTCTCCAAATGTAGGCCGACAGAAAGGAGAAATTGTGAATCAAGAAATTAAAAAAAAATTTGAAGAAATGTATAAGTCATATGGAATTAAAAAAGAAAATGTCCTTGACTTGACCAAAACTGGTAAGTCTTTGTAATTTTTGTTTTCCTTTATTTCTAGTTTCCCTGTAACAGGGAAGAAAGTTCATTATAAAATAAACTTCTACAGGTCAAAATCTTATCTTATTTTTTTCATATTATTTGGTGACATACTGAATATCTCTGTGGAGTTTGTCTCAGAGAATCATTCGTGTTTTGTTTTTTCTCCACAGATCCATGTGAGCGCTCCTTAGAATAGGAAAGTTGGCAGAAACATGTAGGTTTGTGACATCTGATTTTAGGGCTATGCTTATCTTTCAAAATTCTCCACAAACTAGAATTGAAAGTGGCAGTGCTTTTAGCAGCTTTAATTCAGTTCTAGTTATTCTGAGAATCCTTTTCTTTTTCACTTTTTTTTTTCTTCTCTTCCATTCATCTGGTTCATTCTGCGCTTGATACTCTTCCCCTTCTCCCTCCCGTCAATCTTCTATCAGATGCTAAGAGGCAGCTGCTGTGGGGAAGGAATACCAGCAACTGGGTGTGGGCATTACGTTTATTTGATTTTCCATCTCAAAACTTGAATAAAATGTAATTTAAAGTGTGAAGAGTTTTATTTTTCTGTGTTTAGACATTATCTTTAAATTTCTCTCCCCTATAATTTATATTGTTATTGTTATTATCATTATTATTATCCAGGAGAGCTAGGTTAGTCATCTATCCCAAATTCTTCCTCACTGAAAGGATTCTTATCCATATTGGATGGGAGATTGAACAAGATGAAAGTCACTTTCTAAAGTTCCTTCTAATTTTAAAGCTCAGATTTTACATTATTCTTTGTTCTTTTCCTTTTTAGGTTAAACATCTGAAGACTTTTCAATATTCTTCATAAAGCATCATTTTAGGCTCCTCACAAATAAATAATCATTTTCTTCTTAAAGAGCTCCTTTTAATCAACATTCCCTTTAAGAGGATTACCAGAACTAAAAATGTTACCCAAATGTAGTATAAGCAGAGAAGAACCAAATGAAATGACTAACACCAATGATCTATGTAACTTAACTCCATTAGTATACCCAAAATAATTGTGTATGTATGTATTTATGTATTTATGGATATATATACACGTGTATATATATATATATATATATATATATATATACAATATATATATACTTACACACACACACACCACAAAAACACACACATATGCATACAAATTACATTACACTATTGGCTTATATAATTTGTGATCAACCAAGATCTAGAATGGAATTTGAAATTATATATATTGTATCCCCTTCCCCATATATGTTTCCATTATGTTTGATCTCCCTTGAACTTATGTAATTCCTTAAATCATAATGTAAATAATAAAAAATACATACTGCAAGATTTCAAATTTGTATCTGTACAAATTCTTTCTTGACAGCTTTTATTTTTAAATCGCTGGCATATAAGCACATAATTCAGTTTTTATTGTTTTGTTGTTGTGTACATTCTTTTACTGGTTCTGCTTATTCCACACTGCAAGAGTTCAGCTGTCTTCCAAAGCTTCTTTGCAGTCACCATATTCATCATTTCTTATATATTATTACATCACTTTCATATACTACAGTTTGTTTAGCCATTCCCAAATCAATAGCCATCTATTTTGTTTCTAATTTTCTGCTCCTATGAAAAGTATTACTATAAATATTTTGAAACATGAGATTTTTCTTTTAATCATGACCTCTTTTTGGTATATGCCTCATAATGAGATCTCTAGGAATCAGAGTATGAATATCTTAGTCATCTTCTTAGTTTAATTTCAAACGATTTTGCAGAATGACATCAATTCATAACTTCATCAACAACAAATTAGTGTTCCACAACCTTCATAATATTGACTAATTCCCACATTCAATTATGAAGTGAAACAAAAGCTGTCTGGATTTGTACTTTATTGTTAGTGATTTACAACAAAAGTTCTTAAAATGCGTATTGTGACTCCACATAAGAACACATAACTGTGGAGGTCACTAAATTATGATTTATTATCAATAAATATTATTTATATGCCTTTGTATATTTGTGGATACTCTTATCTTCAACTTTTATATGAATTCTCCCATTCACACCACCACAGTTTCAAAAAGTATTCCTGGCTCAAATTTATTGGAAAATCTTACAACTTTCCAAATGCAATTTTTCACTTTCATTTTTAGTCTGAATTTACAATCAGCTGAAGCCAAAAAAAAATTTCTGTTGTTTAAATGGATGATATTGACGATATGAAATTGAAAAGATTTTTTTTCATGAATAAAATTAAGATAAGTAGGATAGGAAAGAAAGTGATCCAATGGGGGAGAGGAGGAATCAGATATCTCTGAGACCAGTCTTGTATCCAAGATACATACGGAACTAACAGAAATTTGTAAAACCTGATAAATAAGTGGTTAAAGGATATGGCCAAACAGTTCTCAAAGGAAGAATTATGAATCATTAAAAACCACATGAAAGAATTCTTTTCACGATTAATTTAACCAGGAACCAACAACAATCACAACAGAATTCAAAGTGTGACTGAGGCTTATTCCTTATACTGGACTGTTTCAAGATATAACCTTCCATTTAGATAGCATTCTCTCCAAAGGGTTCTCTCCTTTCCACATAGAAAACTGAAGATCCAATCAGGGATTTAATGTTGAAGGCTATATAGGTGGTGGTTATAGAAAAGCAATTCACATAGCTTTAGCCAAGGGGAAACGATGAAGATGTATATAGGTTTCTTTTTTTTTTTTTAACATGTTAGAGTTTGCTTATTAAAATGAACCACAAACATAAGATACACTCAAAACTACCTAACTTGTCCAGACCCCAGGTAGAGATATCCCATATATTTGGCCAAGGATGTAGATATCAACTAGTTTTCATTATATGTATTCCAGCAAGAAAGTCTCCTTTCTCCAGCAAGGATTAAATATACACAGTTCAAAGTATATGTGATTACCCATGGATTTTATGTGAAGCAAGAAAAAGGGATAAATAAACAACTTTGTAGAGATAAAAGAATCATATAATAATGCAAGTTAATAAATAAAAGAAATGTAATCACAGCCAAGATAGCAAAGGTATAAGATAAATATGATGTCCATGACTTCAAAAATATAAAATTAAAGGGAGAAACAGAAGGTTGCACTGGTAGAAGGAGGAAATAAAAGGAAGAACAGGGAAAATTATCTCACTTAAAGAAACATGAAAGAGTTATTACACTGAAAGGGAATGTAGAGCAGCAGGGAGTGGAGGAATGATTGAAGCCTACTTTCAGCAGAATTGGTTCAAAGAAGGAATAACAAATAAACTTGTATAGGTATAAAAATCCATATTGCCCTATAGAAGAATAGGAAAGAAATGAGAAAAGAGATGGAGGATTGCTCATGGGAGGGAAGATGGATTGGGGGAAGCAGTAGTCTGAAGTAAAACACTTTTGAGGATGGGTAAAAAGGTAGAGATAATATGATAAACAGGGGATAGGATAGAAGGAAATGCATAGGAATCATAACTGAAAAAAATTGCACCTTATCTGATAAAGGCCTCATTTCTCAAATATGCAGAGAACTGAATCAAATGTATCAAAATACAAGTCATTGCTCAATTGATAAATGGTCAAAAATGTACAAGTAGTTCTCAGATAAAGTAATCAAAGTTATCTATAGTCACATAAAAATGTTCTAATACAATATTGATCAGAAAAAAATACAAAATAAAACAATTCTCAGATACTATCCTATACCTATCAAATTAGGTAATATGACAGAAAAGGAAAAAGGTAAATATTGGAGGGAATGTAGGAAAATTGAGACATTAATGCATTGTTTTGCAGTGTAATTTGGAAATATGCCCAAAGAACTATAAACCATGACCCAATAGTATCACTATTAGGCATGTATCCTAAAGAGATTTTTAAAAAGAAAGAAAGAAAGAAGGACCTATTTGTACAAAAATGTTTATTACAGCTCTTTATGGTGGCAAAGAAATTGAAGAGACGTCCATCACTTGGGGAATGACTGAACAAGTTGCAATATATGATTCAGAAACAGGGCCTCAATTAGAGGGGAAAGAAAGGGTTTTCAATTGCCCAAAACACACACACACACACACACACACACACACACACACACACACAAACAGTTATATTAATTCTGCATTTTAACCAGTACAGTTAAGTGTACTAAAAAGAGGCTTTTGCAAAAATGTCAAATGCAGATTATGTCCTGAATCATTCCTATGATAGCACAGGAACTAACAGACTCAGAGACACTCCTCTGCTTTTAGATCTATTTGATTAAGCAACTCTGGTTTATTTTTTATTTGTTTCATTTACTTATTTATTTTTGCCAATATCTGCCTGTCAGTTTAGGATCATCTTGTTTGTCTGTGATGTGGGTATATTTTGTCAAGTGATCTATCAACATAAGGCTCCAAGCACATAAGGCACACAAATTTCTTTTCTCCTCTATGAGTTAAGAAATTTATCTGAGCGAACAATTTCCTTTTCATCGCAGCCTGTCCAGCTGCAGATGAATGGCTTTTCTCCAATATGAGTACGAAGAGGGGCTTTAAGGTGAGAACATTTGAAAAACATCTTCTGGCATTCTGGAAAGTCTCTTCTTCAGGAAAAGTCTACTGAAGGGACACAATTTGGACTGGAGACTGGAGCAGGGGCAAGAGGGAGTAACTAGGTAACCTCCAGTGTCATGATATTTGGTTGGCAAGATTACAGCTATGATAGAGTGGCTGAGGGGGAGACTAATATAACAGCTCCTTGAGGTACCAATGATCCCATGAAGACAGACTGAGAGATATGAGCAGTCCGGTGTGAAATGGACTTGACGGGGCTGGCTTTGTCTGGGAAGGGGTTTTCAAGAAAGCTGAAACCATTTCACCTCTTAGCTCAGTCACAGGGATCATTTGGCAGAGGATGGGGGGAGGTGGATGGGAAAAAGGAACAGAAATACAAGAGGCAGTTTTCCTCAGGGCATCATTGTCGCAATTCTTTGGTCTGTGTTGCAACGGACCACATCCCCTATTGCCTTTTATCAGGAAGAGAAGGACCAGAAGTTTGCAAATGGGACAGACAGAGAGCTAAGTTTACATGGTGTAAACCACTTTTGAAGTGCAAGGCCTGAAATATTCCAGAAATTCCTGAGTTTCCTTCAGGCTCATAGAATCTCTGTTGCCAGTAATGACTTCCATTTCTTCTCAGGTTGTGGCAATATGGGAGGAAGCAGGACTGTCTCCAATGTGTCAGATCATACTGGTTACCTTGACTTTGTAGGACTGGAGAGAAGTGGCTCTCCTCTCTTCAATGAAGGATGAAAGTCTGTCTGGAGCTCTTGAATTCAAAATGGCTAGATACTGACTATAGACAAAGAGCTTATGTAATTATTGCATCCTCCCTCAATGATACAATTCTCCTGCATCTCTTTCTCTATTATTTTAGGGAACTTACTAATGTAACCTATCAATAGCAATTACCACCATAAGAACCTTTGAAACCCATATAGGTAATCAAGTTCTTAGTTAAGGAAACCACTAGACCATTAGACCAGAGCTAGACATCCAACTCTTTTAAATGCTATGTATTTAAGCTAGCCACTATCATCCAATATTCTGGAAGAGATAAATGTGAAGCAAATCCTCAACTCTTCTGTTACTTCATATTATTGTCAAGGACATCAACAGTTCCTGGTCACCAAAACTCACAATCTAGGTATCATCCTTCACTCTTTCACAGTCTCTGTACTATGCACATATCCCAAAATTAAACTGTTGCTAAGGCCTGTTGGTATTTTCTTTGTAATATTTCTTACCTGCCCCATTCTCTTCTGTGATACTCTTATATCTTGGCCACTTCACACTTGGATTATTGCAATAGCCTGCTGGCTGGTTTGCTTGCCATAAGTTTCCCTTCACTTCAAACCTTTATCTTCTGCTCTGTTAAATTAAAATGCATCCCCCCTACACAATTAACTCTAGTAGCTCCCTATCATTCCCAGGATGATATATAAAATCAGTGTTTGATGTTTGAAGTCCTTTATATTCAGATCCCCATCCCACAACTTTCTTGTTCTTTTATATTTTACTCACTATTGTGTACTTTCTAATCTAGTAAGACTAACTTTCTTGCTGCTCCTCACATGAGACATTCCATCTCCAGACATTCATTGGCTCATCTACATTCCTGAAATGTTCTTCATCTTTATCTGTGCCTCCTGATTTCCTTCAAGTTCCAAATAAAATTCTACCTTATATAAGAATTTTTTTTCTGATTCCCCTTAATGCTTTTTTCTTTTGATTATTTCCAATTTATCCTCTGTGAATCTTCTTTATATATAGCTGTTCACATTACTTCATTGTAAGGTTCTTGAGTGCAAGTACTTATTTTTGTTCTTTCTTTATATTGCAGAATATCTGGCACATAATAAGTACTTAATAAAAAATTATTATTGACTGGTAAATAACTTGGAGGAATAGTTCAAAATATGAGTATCAGTTTAAAAATTAGAGGTTGGAGAGAGCTGTTAGAATGAGCTATATAGAGAATAAATCATTTCCTTAGTTTTTCTCAATTTTCAAAGGAATGATCATCTAATAGCTAAAGCTCATTTCTTTGTTCCGTAAAGAAGGAAACCAGGTAGCTAAAGACAGCATTCACATTGAATTCTTAGTAAAAATAAAAACAATTCCTGCCATAAGATGCTTATGGAGACCCAATGATCCCTTGAGATGCCTCCTTTGATTTCACAGTATTTTCCTCAGATTCAGCTGATTAATCCCTCACTGGAGCTGCTATCACAAATTGCCAAAACAACATTCTTAATCGTCTTCTTATTTTATACGATAGGAAAAAAAAATAATATCTCTTGCAGATATACCAATTCCTTTTTCATGGTAAAAACTTCCAGTGTCCAAACCAAACTTTAAACTTCCTTTTGACCAAATATCATTGGCATGTGATATCCGGGATAATCTGGGATCTCTGCCCTTTGGCAGAGATCATTGTCATGTGTTATTTTGGTTGTTAATAGTTATAATAAAAGAGATTCAAGTCAAAATAAATATTGCTTTATCTTATAATCAATAAATTGCCAAAGATGACAAAGATGGGGCTTAATGTTGGATGGACATATATCTTGTTGCTGATTTTATGAACCATTTTGAAAGGCAATTTGGAGTTCTATGCAGAGATTGACTAATATAGCCATAAAGTCTTGACCTAGGGATATCAGTGTTAGATATATGCCACAGGAAGGTTAATGACAAAAGTAAATGGAAAATATCTATAATATGTTTTTTTGGTAATATCAAAGAACTGGAAATAAAGTAGCTGCCTCTAGATTTAGAAATAGCTAAACAAGGTATGGCTCATCAATGTAAATGAGAAACTAGGAAATAATGAATGTGATTAATATAGAGAAATATGGATAGACTATGGATAGACACAGAAATTGATTAAAAATAAAGTGTTCATGGAGGAAATGCCAAAATGCTCAAGAGAGGAAATGTTTTTGTCTAACTATTATTAAACAACTCCATAACAGCATAAGAAAATATGTCAAACCTGAATTCTAATTTTAAAAAATGTCACAATGAGTCATTTCTAGCCCAGGGCAGCTTAAGAAGACAGAGAGGACATTGGCATGGAGGTTAGCCAGAAGAATAGCATAGTGTCAGTAACAGCATGGCAGAACCTGGAGTGGAAAGGGAATTAAGTTGTTAACACCAAGGAAGGAAACATTGGGGATAGGGGATAGAGAACTCAGAGCACCTCTAAACTAGTTCTGTAAGCAAGAACATGCACCCTCTAGCTATTTTGTCCCTAATTACCCAGCTTCAGGTCCCAGTTTTAGTGCAGAGAGGAGTGAACAGGTCTTAAATAAGCATGGGGCTCTAGCCAAGTAATGAACACAAAGCAAGTTGCAGAAACTTATTTGTATGACTCTAAACCCAGAAGCAGAGTGGAAGCTCAATTATAACTTTAACACAGCTTATGAGACCGAAGTAAAATAATTAGATCAAGAGATGAAGATTGAATATAAAGGGAATATGAGGGGAGCTAGAAGTTCAGTCACTCTGAGATTGCAAAATATCCAGTAGAATAATAATGACTAAGTTTAGTGGAATCTATTGAAACCCAACTACACATGAGCCAATAGAACTTTCTTATATATAAATTGTAAACTTCAGTCAAATGAATATTCATTGAGATCAGGGATTGTTTTATTGATAACTTTTTATTGCCACTATCTACTCCAATGTATCAAAGATAAGAGAATGTTAAATGTCTGTTAAATGAAATGAGGTTTTATTTTAGAGCAAAGTGAAATTAGTTTAACAGATCAAGTCTTCTGTTATACACTAGCATGGCCATTTTGGGTAAGTCTTTGAATCTCTCTACCCTCCAATAAATCTTTAAAATGATAAATTCTCAAGGAGTTAATGAGCTATACTGGTAGAATGAGTTTCATTTCTGGGAATACTCTATATGCTTAAACATAAAGATCAAAAATGTCCTTAAAATGCTTTCTTATATATTAAATTGTAAGCACCACAAAGGAGATAAATTACATACATTTCAATTTGGCCAGTGCCTGCAATTGTGATCTGCAGATAATAGATAGTTGATAACTATTTTTTGAACTTGTTTGATAGAAAGCTCCCAGATAATGATGACAACCAACTATCTATAATCTATCTATCTATCTATCTATCTGGTCTGGGTATTTTTCCCAAATTACCTGAACAAGACTGCATGTAGGAAAATTTCAACACTTTTTTAAAATGGTAAACTCAGTTTAATACTTTCTGAGACGTTAATTCCTTGACTGCAAAAAGGACAAAAAACACGGGAACTGTATGTTCTAGTCCCATGATAGACATAGAGTTGATCTAAGAAGTTGGCCCAACTTAACAATGGCTGTTGATATTGGAAATCTGCACTTCAGAATTGTCAAATTTTTGTTGTCATAAAACATTTCACTAAGCTGCCTTTAGGATCTTTGGCTAGCAATTACTCATTAATAATGACTCTGAATAAAGTATACTTTGAGGGATTAGCATCCTCTTAGTGCCACATCATCAGGAACCCTGATTCAGAATCAAGTATAAAGGCAGCTGACTAGAGAACCTAGCGTATTAATCAGAACTCTTTTTATACATTTAACTGCTGCTGAAGCATCAGAGAAAAACCCTTGAGAAGATGAAGATTCTACTGCTGACCTTTATCTGTGGTCTCCAAGCCCTTAATAATGACGTGAAAGAACTACCACAGGTAAGTGAGCAAGAATGGCAACAGGTATATAGAGTGGTCTGGCAAAGATTTGAGGATAATGGGTAAGGACAAAGAACTTCTTTGGGCAGAACGGAGCAAAAATAGGGCATTTGGCTAAAAGGAAAAGATGTACAGTGGTGTCTTCTCACTTTAAGTTGACTTTCTCAAAGGTTGCGTCATCTCCCAATGATTAAAGTCAGCAGAAAAAATGAAATTGCATAAGAATGTGTGCCTATGCCCTATTTATTTTAAATAACTAGAATTTTAAAAATAGCCCCAAAATTCTCATTTATTCAGTGTAAACCCATAGAATAATTTCTACATGTGACAAAGGAAGAGTTGCACTGGATGATTTATAAGAGTTTTCTCATTTTAAGATGCTGAAAGCCAGAGATACTATTCCTTCAACAACAACAAAAACCTGCAATTGAAATTTATCCTCTCTGCTTCTAATTGCAATAGATGATAAACTACAATGAGATGATAAATCCCAGCAAGTCCTCTTTTCTGTGACATCCATTTAAACCAATTTTGCCAATAGGTTTTAGATGGTAGCTTGAGGATCTTGGTTCTGTACATGTGCTGGAATTCAGTGCCATATGAATTCTGTGATGGGGAGTTATTTCACTTCCAGATAGATTAGAGGGAAAGAAATCCCTCCAGGATCATGAGTGATTAGAGTCAGAGAAAAAACATGTTTTTAAAAAAAAGTATTTTAGGAGATTTAGTATAAGAATTCCTGTGGCAATCTCTTTTTCTAACCCTCAAATAACTGAAGAAATTATCAGTCTATCTAAGATACATAGTAAGAGGAGGGGAAATAGTATATCTCTAGGATAATGCCATAAAACACGCAATGTAAGTACAACTAGTCCCATTGGATAAATGAACAAACTATGATACTGAAATGATCAATAACTTGCCAAAAGCCACTTAGCAAGTGAGTATCAGAATCAAGACTAAAACTTCAGTTTCCTAACTCCTAGTCTCATGAACTTTTGTTATACTGTGAGGACAGTGTGTGAACCAGGTAGGACTAGGGTAAAGATATAGTTCATCATCAAGACCTCAGTTTCCTCACTGGTAAAATGATGGAATTGGAGTATGGTCCTTCCCAGCTCTAAAACACTGTGGACCTAAGTGATCAGGGACATTGTTTTTCAATTCTCTTCTAAACTCTTTTCCACAGCTTACTGGAGAATGGTACACTGTTGCATTGGCCTCAAATGTGTCATCTAAGATCGAGAAAGGAGGTAGCTTGGAGATGTATGTTCACAAAATCTATTATAATGAGGATGGTGCTCTTTGTGGAGACTTCTTCAAAGAGTAAGTGTTAACTGTGTTAGTTGGTAGTGCATAACAGTTCTAGGATCCCTTAACCTGCATAGGCTGAGCCAGCAATCATTTAGTGACAAAGTTCCCAGGACATGGTTGATTTTATGAACATTGAAGGGGAAAGAAATTAATAAGCTACACATATATTTAAAGCTTGTGTGCAGTGGTGAGAGGCAATATTAATTAAAAGTATTTTTATGTAGAGTCTGGATGTTTTTCATCACTACATTGTAACTATTATTTTCTTTTTGTTCCAAATTTCCCTGAATCACCAGTCTCCATTTTGTATAGGAGTGGGATACTTGAGGCCCCTCAGCTAAAAAGAAAGAAGGAAGAATGAAAAAGAGGAAAGAAAATATTTACTTAACTCATATTTTCATTACCCAACTGATGAGCATCAACTTTGCTTACAATTCTTTATAAAAAGTACTATCGATTTGATTTTTCTTAGTAAAGAGTCTTTCTTTTCTCATTGACCTCCTTGAAATATGTAGATTGACCTTGAGATCTCTGGATCAAAGAATATGGACATTTTAGTAATTTTCTTAACATAATTTCAAATGGTTTTCCAAACCAATTGGAACAATTTGCAGCTCCAACAATAATGAATTTGCTCCATCTTTGGCCAGCCATTATAACATTGACTATTGCTATTTTTGTCATCTTTGCATGTAGGTAAACCCTCAGAGATTTTTTTTGAAATTTGCATTTCTCATATTATTAGTGATTTGGAAAATCCTTTCCTTTGATTATTTGGTTTATAATTAATTTTTACACTTTTTCTTTATATTTACACTTGGGCCATCTAGGTTTGTTAGTGGATAGAATACTGAGCCTGAAGTCAGGAAGATCTGAGTTCAAATTTGGCTTCAGACGTTTACTAGCTATGTGATCCATGTCAAGTTATTCCACTTTGCTTAAATGTCCTTATCTATAAAATAAGAACATAATAATATAGTAATTTCTACTTCTCAAGTTTATCAAATGAGGTAATATATGTAAAGTGCTCAGCACAGTATCTCGCAATAATAAACAGTTTATAAATGTTAGTTATTCCTATTATTATATCCTTCAATTATTTATCTTTGGGAAAAGGCTTTGGATCTTATATATTTTTATAAGTTATCTATATGTTTTGAATATCTTAAACTTAGATATATTTGATTCAAAGTTTTTTTTTCTTCCCAATTGCTTCCTTTCCTAACCTAATTATTTTCTTTTATTCAAACAAAATCTTTTTACTTCCATATAATAGAAAATGTTTTTCTAAGTATATTTGTGAAAGGTGCTTAGTAAGGTTTACTTATCATTTTGATTTACAGTATTAGCCTAAAATATATCATTAAATAAAATATAAAATATAATTTCTACCAGATAATTTTTCTGTTTTCTCAGAAATTCTTGCCAAATAAAAAGATGCTTTTCCAATTTATGTTTTCTGATGTACCAAACTTTGATTTTTCCTTATCCTGTCTTTTTTTTCTTGAACCACTTTTTTATCTTAAAAAAGAGTATTAAATAGTTTAGATTATTTCAATCATATTGACTAAATTTTGACAATTACTGTTTACTCTTCTGAGATATTGTGAGTAGAAAATACAATAAAAATCACATTTATATATATATATATATATATATATATATATATTTCAATTTAAAGAAATGATAGATTTTCTATATAATGAGTTCATGAGATAAAACATAACATTAATATCTCTATTTTTCAGATAAGAGCTTGAACTCTCAGAAAGATGAAAAGACTAGCTTGCCCAATGCCACACAGTTAATAAAGGGAATAGCCTATAATTAACCACAGATCCAACTTCAATTGATTTATAGAAAGCCCAGTGATTATCACAAGGTATTTTTAATGCGAAACTACTAAAGAGAGAGTTCTTCTGTCTAATCCAGTATTCTCCTCAATTGAATATCATCATATATACTTACATGAGAAATTCCAGATTTTCAAATAATTAAAATTTAGTTTAAATAACTCAACATTTTAAGATGGTGAACTCAGTTTAATCCTTTCTGAGAAGTTAAGAGTCATCTTAGATTTAGCATTGTTTGTAATATTATTTTAAGAAATGAAAAAGTATACTTTTGCAGATAAAATTAAAATTGGTAAAATAAATGAAACTATTTCTTAGTAAAATTCCCTTTGCAAAAATTATATGTAATTGCCATCTTAATCTTTATTTCCAGGGAAAATGGTGAATGCACTAAATTTTCTGTGAGAACTAGTCAAGAAAATGATCGACTAAAGGTACAATGTACGTAAAAATCATCATCTCATTCAATATTTTTCTGAAATGAAATAATGAACCCAGTGATTAACAAAAAAAATAGCTAATGGTCAGAAACTATACAAAAATGCCTTTTTGCAGATATCCCTACATGACTCCCTTTCAATTCTATTATGCCTGCAACATTAAAAATCTTGATCATATCCACGCTGATACTCTCATTTCCTTTTTACAGAATTCTAGGGGTATAATTAACCATTTTCTCATTGAAATGGAAACTAACTAATGGAAAACAAAACACAAGTGTTTTGTCCTCTCTTGGTCTTAACTTCCCCAACAATAAAGTGAGGTGTTTAGACTAAATAATTTCCAAAGTTCCTTCCATTTCTAACATTTTGTGACATTGGAGGGAAACAGGAGGAATTTGACAAAAGTATGTCTGTTAACAAAACTTTAGTTTGTTTGCAATGACAGAGGTTATGATGGAATTAAGGTTTTCAGAAAATCCTAGGAAAGGCTTTTGCATGAAGTTTAACTAAAAATAATTCTCAAGTCTTTGCCTTTGTCCCTGTAGTTTCAAAATTCTGACTTGACCTTTTGGCTTCACAGATGATGGAGAAAATGACATCACCATTCAACATGTAGACAATGAATGTGCCATGATTCTGTTGCATAATGTAAATAAGAATGAAAATACTATTTGGGCAGAACTCTTTGGTATGTATACTATAATCCTGCTCTAATACTCCCTCTCTTCTCTTTTTCATGATAAGAACAATAAAGGAAAATAAATTGTAGCATTGTAGCACTGGATGTAGCCCAAACTGGGTTTGATAACATGTGTAATGCCTGAGTTTGGGGGTGTGGAGAGAGAAAGCTTCCCAGTGCAGTGGAATATCCATGTTGAGCTTCCTCCAGTAACTTTTGTTTTGTTTTGTTTTATGAAGCTGTTTAATAGTACCTGGAAAATATTCATATATATTCTTGTTGATTAATATTACTTCTTTCAAAGCTTACTGGCCAAAATTTTAGTTAAGATCTCTCATTTTGATTGACACAAATGTAATTCAAGTTAATCTTGGGGTCTTTTAACAAATTTTACTATAGGGTACTAATTTATTCATTAGCTTTTTCAATTATATTCATTTTTTTAAATAGTAGCTTATTTTAAAAATACATGCAAAGATAGTTTTCAACATTCACTCTTGCAAAATCTCGTGTTCAAAATTTTCTTAGGGAATTGATTAATAGCTTTTTTGATTTGCTTGATTTCTTTTTCTAAAGTGAAACTATTTAAGTAGTTTATTTCCTCCTCTGTTAATCTGAGCAATCTATATTTTTTCAAGTATTCATCCATTTCACTTAGATTATCAGATTTATTGCCATACAGTTAGGCAAAATAGCTCCTAATTATTGCTCTAATTTCCTTTTCATTGGTGGAAAGTTCACCTTTTTCATTTTGGATACTAGAAAGTTAATTTTCTTTTTTTTTTTCTTTTTTCTAAGGAAATCAACTAAAGGTTTATCTGTTTTGTCATTTTTTAATAAAACCGACTCTTAGTTTTATTTATTAATTCAATTATTTTCTTACTTTCAAATTTATTAATCTTCTCTTTTTAGAATTTCAAATTTGATATTAATTGGAGATTTTTGATTTGTTCTTTTCTAGCCTTTTTATTTGTATACATAAATCACTGGGTCTTTTCTTTCTCTATTTTATTCAAATAAGCATCTAAAGATATACAATTTCTCCTAACAACTGCTTTGGCTGCATCTCATAAATTTGGATTGCTGTTTCTTCATTATCATTTTTTGAATGAAATTATTGATTGTTTCTATGACTTGTTTCAAACTCTCATTCTTTAGGATAAGAATATCTAGTTTCAAATTAATTTTTGGTCTACTTTTCCCTGATTCTTTACTACATGTAATTATTATTGCATCATGATCTGGAAAATATCTATTTCTATTTCTGCTTTTCTGCCTTTGATTTTGAGAGTTTTGTACCCTAATACATGATCAATTTTTGTAAGGTTCCATGTACCACCGAGAAAAAGAACATTCTATCCCCATTCAATTTTCTCCAAAGGTCTATTATATCTAAGTTTTCTAAAATTCTATTTACCTCTTTAACTTTTTTTTGTTTATTTTGTGGTTTGATTTATCTAGTTCTGATAGAGCAAGGTTGAGACCCCCCATCAGTGTAGTTTTGTTGTCTATTTCTTCTTGCAACTCTCTTAACTTGTCCTCTAGGAATTTGGATGCGGTTGCACTTGGTGCACTTAATTGATATTGCTTCATTATCTATGGTACTATTTAATAGATGTAATTTCATTCTCTCTATCTTTTAATTAGATCTATTTTTGTATTTGCTTGATCTGAGATCAGGATCACTACCGCTGCTTTTTATTAACTTCAGCTGAAGCATAATAGATTTTGCTCCAGCCTTTTACATTAACTCTGTATGTATCACTCTGCTTTAAATGTATTTCTTGTAAGATAATGACTTTTAATACATCTGCAATCTGCTTCTGTTTTATAAGAGAGTTTATCCCATTCACATTCACAGCTAAGACTAACTCTATATTTCCTGCCATCTTATTTTTCCCAAGTTATACTTTTCTCTTTCTTTTCCTCCTTTCCTTCCTCACCAGTGTTTTGCTTCTGACCATCCCCTCCCTCAAACAGCTCTCCTCTTTTATAGTGCCTCACCCTTTCTTATCCCTTTCTCCTTCTACTTCTGTTCTCCCTTCTGTTACCCTCCCCCTTTTCTTTCACCTTTCCCCTCCTACTTCCCTATAGGGTGAGATAAGTTTCTCTGTGAGCTAAATAAGTCTGATAATTTCTCTTTGAGCCAAAATTGATGAAAGGTTCACACAATGTTCAGCCCCCTTCCTTCTTTCCCTCAACTTTAATAGACTTTTTTTTGCCTTTTCATGTGATGTAATTTATTCATTTCCTCTTCTTCCAATACAATCCCCTTTCTACCTCTAGTTTCTTTTATATATTATCACAATAAAATCAAATTATACCTGCACCCTCTAAGTATACCATAATAGAAATACAGTTCTCAAGAGTTAAACATAGCATCTTCCCATATAAGTTTTTAAGCTTTTTAAGTTTAAAAAAAAAACACTTGTTTTTTCTTTCCTTTTTACCTTTTTATGCATCTTTGGATTTCTGTATTTGGAGATCAAATTTTCTGCTCAGCTCTTGTCTTTTCATTGGAAATAAATGAAATTCACCTTTTCATTTAATATCCATCTTATTCCCTGAAAGATAATACTTAATTTTGCTACATAGTTGATTCTTGGCTTCAATCTAAATTCCTTTGCCCTCCAGAATATCATATTTCAGGTGTTTTGATCTTTTAAAGTGGAAGCTGCTAGATCTTGAATAATCGACTCCTTGATATTTGAATTGTTTCTTTCTGGCTGCTTGGGAGTATTTTCTCCTTGATCTGATAATTCTAGAATTTAGCTACAATATTACTTGGAGTTTTCATTTTGGGTCTCTTTCAAGAGGTGATTGGTTTATTCTTTCAATAGTTCTTTCATCTTCTGATTCTAAGACATCTTGGTGTATTCTTTCAATGGTTCTTTATCTTCTGGTTCTAGGACATCAGGGCAGTTTTCCTTGTTGGTTTCTTGAAAAATGAAAAAAGGCTTTTTAAAAAAATCATTACCTTACTCACTGAATGGCAAATATAAATTGACAATGGAATGGTTAGTCATGATTAGCCTAAAATCAGATTTTAAAGTCAGAAGCATGAAGGGCAAATCTACAGAAATAAACTTGGGAAAGATACAATTCTCCTTAGAAGAGATTGAGGGAATTTGGAAGAGAGAGATAAGTAATCAGCAGTTCAAATCTCAAGAATCCAAATGGCTTCAGCAATGCAATCCTGCCCTATGTTTCTCCTCATTGTTGTATCACGTGGTCCTGATATTCCAAATTTGCTCCTCATACCTCCAAATCTCTCTTCAGCTCTGAGATGACTGACTGTTGGTCTCCCATGCTGAGTTGCTCTACATTCTCACCTCCACACCATGGATTCCCTAGTTACCTTCAAGGCTCATCTTAAATTCCATATACCTTAAAAGATGCAGATTAGGGGAAACTACGTGGCGCAGTAGATAGAGCACCAGACTTGAAGTTAGGAGGACCTGAGTTCAAATCTGGCCTCAGACATTTAACACTTCCTAACTCTGTGTGTGTGTGTGTGTGTGTGTGTGTATGTGTATGTGTGTGTGTGTGTGTTTTAAATTTGAGGTCTGCTCTTAGGGCAAAGGGAAGATTGTCCCAACCTTCCTCCACAAGCAACAGCAGCTGCTAGGTCTTAGATAATCCTGATTGTGACTCCTTGGTATTTGAATTGTTTCTTTCTGCCTTCTTGGGAGTATTTTCTCAAGGAAAATTGCCTCAGCAAAAAAAAAAAAAAAGGGGGGGGGGGGCGGAAGGGACAGATAATAGTTTCTCCATCCCAAGTACAAACTTTGTACTTATCTTTCATATTTCTTATGTAATCAATGCTTAGATCTTAAAACCCCACCAGGGAAATCACAATTACATTTATTTATTTTTGAAGATGTTTCTTTCCAGTAGAATATGAACTTTCTGAGAGAAAGGGCTTTGTCTTTACTTCACTAATGACTCACCTATTAATTAACTTACTGATAATCAATAGAAAATCTTCTTTCCTCCATTATTACTGCTCAATCCAATCCTGCTGCATATGATAGTTCCAATTTTTAAATTTATTAGCTCAGTCACTAAGATCAAAGGTATAGGCAACTTCCCTTGTACCCTGAACCCCACACTCACTGAGATGATTCCTTTCAATGAAAGTAATCAGTGAGAGCGACTCAGCATTCATTCTCACTTTCATCCTAATTGCAGGACGGACTCCCTATCTGCCAGATAAAATAAAAAAACAATTTCAGGAAATGTGTGAAAATGCTGCAATTTCAAAGGATCAAATTAGAGATCTGTCCAATGAGGGTAAGCTCTGCTCATCTCTATTTTCCCTGTGTGACCTGGAGGAAAAAAATCCTTAGAACGAAAACATTCCTGGTTAATTCCCCTGTCCTCCAATCTTATTTCCCTTTCCTCTGGGACAGTGACAACAAGCTGTGAAAAGGATTCATGTATGAGAATCACTATTATTTTGCTTTGTTTTCATAGATCGATGTCAGGAACTTAGATAAGAAAATTCATCCTGGCATGCAGGTTTGTAAACTTTGACCATGGGATTATGGTTATAAGAAATATAACTCTGGTATTCTGGTTTTAGCAGGGTGTTTAAATGCACAAAGTGGGATAGCAAAGATCAACTTGGGGAGACCCTATGGAATTTCAAGTGTTATTGAAAGTCCTTAATATAGCTTGATCGCTCTTTGATCATCCTGACATTTTCTGGTAAAGCAAATACTTAAAGAGGGAGGGTGAGGGTGATTCACCCTCTGTACTTTCCCTCTTTCTCTGCTTTTCCAAAATTGATGATATGATATTAATATGTGGATGTGTAATGGTCAGAGGGATGGGATTTCAAGGGAAGGCATGGAAAGGGATCAAATTAAGGAATTGGATGAGATTGTGAAGGGATATTGTTGTTCAGAAATGGGGTAAAGTTTTGGAATAATGATTGGAGTGACAATATAGATTTGTAATCCATTTAATCTAAATGCACCCATCTAGTTCAAGAAGGATTTTTGTGCTTTTCAACCTCTTAAAATGTCTGTCTGTTTCATGGTGTGAGGGTTAGAGGAATAAGGATTTTTTATCTGTCTTCTTTTCATCCTCATAAAATTCCATTCTCAGTGAGCTCCTCACTCACCCCAGAAATATTACTAAATCCCCTGAAGTCTATGCTTCCCTTTTATGGATCAAAATTACCTCTAGGTTGTGAATTTTTCAACTTTATTCTAAGTTCTACCTCCTACTTCTAATTCCTAAGTCACTTTGTTGTTAGGATTCTTACAAGTTACTAAGTCAATGAATTGATAGAGACAATAATTATCTAATTTGTCATGGTTCAGTATGATTGATCTGATCCTACAAGGAGATGTTATGGGCCAGAACTTAAAACAAGGTACTAAGTAAAATTGTTGAGATAATGATCCTCTAATTGACATGTACTTAGTACTTACTATAATTCCACAAGATTCACACCTTTAAGAGAGCATATATAGGGAGGAGCTCTCAGGGCCAAAGAACAGAAGCCCACTAGAAGCTCTGAGCCTCAGCCAGGATTCAGTCAAGGAGATTCACAAGCCAGAGAAGGCAGCTTAAGCTCTTGGAGCCAAGAGTATAGAAGGCCTCTAAAAAAATCTAGCCAAGCCCCAATTGAAGGATTTAAGACTTTGAAGGAGACAATAAAGGTTTTGGACTTTTAATATCTGGCTGCACTTGTGATTATACTGAACTGAAACTAAGGCTGCCTCCAAAAGCCCCCCAAGAAACCTGTTCCCAGAGAACATTATACTTTAGAGAAGAATATCACACTTTGTAATATAATGTAATCATGATTCTTTCACTGTCTTGCAGGAATTTCTCAGATAAAACATCTTGGGGTTTCTGAACACCCCTACTTCCTCCAAAGATTGTTAATATGGATGATGAAAATTTCTACTGGCTTTTTGTTCTCTCCTCCAAATTCCCAAGGGTCTCTCTTCCCCTTCCTGTTTGACTTATCCCAGGTAGAACTCTTGCCTGCAATTGTCTAATAAATAATTAATGCAGTACACTGTGTCTTGTGTCTATTTGGGAATCTGGGGGAAGTGAGCAGAGATTTCAAGAGCAGTAGCAGGAGAGGATATTCTCAGATTTGTGGATATTCAAATTTTAATCTATACATGGTATTGATACTTTTTTTACTTAATGGTTAATGTTCATATAGAACTCATTTATGTACTCCCAATTTGAGCTACATAATTTCTTGCCTTGGGTTTGATCTATTGGCTTATGTGTAGTTAAATTTCAGTAGAACCTTTTCACTTGTTTCCTCAGGCTATCCTGGGTTGAAAAACCAAAAAGATACATGGAGACATTTTATTATTTCTTTTTCCTAAGGAAAATTCAATATAACTTCTTTTCTAGGCTGTTATAAGGACCTTTTTAAAGACAGCAAGGTAAAAAATGTTTCCCCTCACTGCCATTTTTGCCCCTGCCTCTCTATGTTACTCATGCTTTTCTCTATTCATCACATTCATCTTTTTTAAGTGTCCTATTACATTGAAGAGCCATACTTTGTTTAGTCATTACTGAGCCTAGAGGCATCTATTTTCTCTCTTATCTACAATAAATATTTTTCACTATGTTGGGATATTTATTTTTGTCATTAACCTCACTAGAGTATATATCTAACAGTGATATCTCTGAATCAAGAAGATATGAATATATTAATCACTCTTTACACATAATTCCAAATTGGTTTTCAAAATGCTTCACAGCTCCATCAGCAATATACCTGCATCCTTCCACAACCCATCCAATATTAGCTATTCCCATTTTTTTCCATTTTTGGCAATTTACTGAATATGAGGTGAAATTTAATATTTATTTTGATTTTAATATCTTACTGTTAATAACCAAGATATCACCTGGCAATGTTCTTTACAAAAAATACCTGACTCTAAATGTCATGTAGAAATGACATGTGGCTAGAAGGAAATTTTTAGTTTGGATTGGAAAGTTGAGGATTATACCACGAACAGGGAAGCAGTGTTTATCTCATGTTTTTTCTTATGATGAGACAATTGAGAATGTTTGTTTGGCAGTTTGTAAAAGCATCTCTGCCAGAAAATTAATGAGTCGGATCTGAAGAAAAGAATGAATTGAAGGGAGCAATCTCAATGAATTGTTGGGTCCCAATAATCATCTTGTCATGAATTATTTCACTCTTCGGTTACATGAAATCTTCAGTTCTTTTGCTTCAGTCCCTCCTTAATGGAACAAAAAAATAGGTTGAAACTATTGAATGGCCATCCCTTTCAAAGTTGAGAAAAGTTATGGAAAGATTTTATTCTCTATAATTTATTCCAACAGCGCCCCGCCCTCATTCATTAATTGACACATTTTCTCTATTCCTCTACATTATCAGTCAATAATAAATATTTATTAAATATTGATTTTGAATAAATATTTATTATTGAATAATATATTCCTTGAATAAATATTTATTATTGACTGATAAACAATATAGAGATTCTTAAAGACCTCACAGCCTAATGAGGGAATCAACAAAGGAACAATTATATAAAAAGAAAATTCTTACAGGATAAATTGGAAATAATCAAAAGAAGGCAAATACTAGTATTAAGAGGGATCAGAAAAAGCTTCCTATAGAAGGTGGAATTTGAGTTTTAACTTAAAGGAAATCAGGAGGCATAAAGAAGGAGAATTTTCCAGTCATATGGAATAACTGGAAAAATGCAGTATCAGGAAATGGAAAGTCTTTTGTGAGGAACAGCAAGAAAGTGAGCACCACTGTATTAGGGAATACATAGCAGTGAGTAAAATGTAAAAGACCAAGAAAGTTATGAGGTAGGGGTTTGGTTATGAAGAGCTTCACACATCAGACATTTTATATTTGATTTTGGAAGTAATTAACTACTAGAGTTTATTGAGTGGGGAAGCAGAGTAGCATGGAAAGAATTATTCTTTAACTTAACAGCAGAGAGAGAATTGAGGTGAGGGGAGATTTGTGTTGGGCAAAACAATCTGCAGGCTATTGCAATAGATCAGATGTGGAGCAACCAAGATTGTATGAGTATCAGAGGAGAAAAGAAGCTAAGCATGAGAAATGGTATAAAGATAGATCTCACAGACCTTGGCAACAAATAAGTTTTCAGATACAAACAGGGCAGAGTCTATGAAAGATTCATAGACATCTTCTCACCCTAAAAGTGCATAGAATTCAAAGTCAAGAAATGAATTGGAAAACTGATCCAATCATTCTGGAGAGAAATTTGGAACTATTCCCAAGTGTGCATACCTTTTGACCCTGCAATACCAAACTAAGTCTGTATCTCAAAGAGATCATTACAAAGGGACCTACATGTGCAAAAATATTTTAGCAGTCTTTTTAATGGTAGCAAAATATTGAAAATTCAGGGAATGCTCATCAATTGGGGAATGGCTGAACAAGTTGTGATATATGAATGTAATAGAATACTGTTGGAAAATTATATCCCCAAGCTTTATATCAGTTATGCTAATACCTTCAGAGTTGAGCAATTTAGCTGCTTCTCTGTAATACCATCCCTTCTAGGTGAATTGGGTACAAGTGTGATGAGGAAGTTCCATCAGGAACAGAGAGAATCTAAAGAGAGTTGGAGTGATGTGCTGTACCAGGTTATAAAAACAAACTTCCATGCTTTGAAATATTCTGAAAATAAAGGTTTATGTACCTTAAACTTCTGCGCTTTAAACTGAAAGGAAAGTGGCAGGGATCATAGGTCTGCTTTTGAGGAAGATAGATTATCTCTTCTGAGGTAAAGCCAGAAGCCAGAAGTAGCAAAAAGGTCCAGAAGCTAGCAAATAACAGCATCAGTTCGGGGGCAGCTGAATACTGCTGAGAAATTATATTGCCAGAATTATAGGGATCAATATTCAATAAAGATTATATTCTAAGCTGGTAGCAAATGTACACCAGATAAAATTGGAAATTAATAAGCCCAGTGTGATTAGCAGAAGCATCATAAAATGACATAAAAATC
This sequence comes from Sarcophilus harrisii, assembly GCF_902635505.1. Classification (NCBI taxonomy): domain Eukaryota; kingdom Metazoa; phylum Chordata; class Mammalia; order Dasyuromorphia; family Dasyuridae; genus Sarcophilus; species Sarcophilus harrisii. Next base: position 491,251,643 of record NC_045427.1, on the reverse strand, counting down.
ATTTTCATGACAGGGATGAAGTGCCCTTTTGTACATATACATTGGTCTTATGTATTCCCTGCATATGTGTCCTGGACATACATGCTAGGAATAATAGCTAATATTTATATCTTGCTTTATGGGGCATGTTGGTGGCATGGCAAATAGAGAACTAAACAAACAGCAGAAAAATGTCTGAAGAGCAATTTCTTGTTTTAAATTAAATTTTAAAAGGTTTATTTTTGTACAAACAAATCCAATGTAACCAAGATTAGAAGGAAAATAGAAAACTGGGATACAATGTTTTTGCACAAAATTACTGCTGACCTTTTTAATTTAATGTAATCAAAATTATTCATGGGTTCTTAGAGTTCATATAGTTCCTTACTTTGCCTTGGCACATAGACTCCTTCTAACTGCCCTGACAAAGATAGAGTCATCAAGAGTTGAATGTATTTTCTTCCCATATAGGAATGTAAACATTTTAATTTTTAAAACCAGTTTTTCACCTCCCTTTTTATCTTTTTATGCTTCTCTTGAGTCTTGTATTTGAAGATCATATTTTCTGTTCAGCTCTGGTCTTTTCATCAAAAATAATTGAAAATCCCCAATTTCATTAAATGTTCATCCTTTCCCCCAAAAAAATAATGCTTAGTTTTTCTGGGTAGTCAATTCTTGGTTGCAGTCCAAGTTTTTTTGCCTCCCAAATTATCATATTCCAGATTCTTTGATCTTTAAAAGTGGAAATTACTAGTAATCCTGATTGTGGTTCCTAGATATTTGAATTATTTCTTTCTGGATGCTTACAGTATTTTCTTCTTGATCTAATAATTCTGGAATTTAGCTATAATATTCCTTGGAGTTTTAATTTTGGGGTCTCTCTCTCAAGAGGTGATTGGTGGATTCTTTTCAATGACTATTTTACCCTCTAGTTCCAGGATACCAGGGAAGTTTGTTTGTTTGTTTGTTTGTTCCTTAAGAGATGTTCAGATTCTTTTTTTTTTCATTGTGGCTTTTAGGTAATACAATTACTAGATTGTTTCTTTTAGATCTATTTTTCAAATAAATTGTTTTTCCAATGAGATATTTTATATACTTTCTTCTCAGCAGTTCATGGAATCTATAGAAATTTGACCATATATTAGGACATAAAGACCTCAAAATTAAATGCAGAAAGGCAGAAATAGTAAATGCATTCTTTTCAGATCACGATGCAATAAAAACTACATTCAACAAAAAGTTAAGGTAAATAGACCAAAAAGTAATTGGAAACTAAATAATCTCATCTTAAAGAATGATTGGGTGAAACAGCAAATTATAGACACAATTAATAATTTCACTCAAGATAATGACAACGATGAGACATCATACCAAAATTTGTGGGATGCAGCTAAAGTGGTAATAAGGGGAAATTTTATATCGTTAGAGGCTTATTGAATAAAATACAGAAAGAGAAGATCAATGAATTGGGCTTGCAACTTAAAAAGCTAGAAAAAGACCAAATTAAAAACCCCAATCAAATACTAAACTTGAAATTCTAAAATTAAAAGGAGAAATTAATAATATTGAAAATAAAAAACGAATTAATAAATAAAACTAAGAGTTGGTTTTATGAAAAACCAATAAAATAGATAAACCTTTAGTAAATCTGATTAGAAAAAGGAAAGAGGAAAATCAAATTATTAGTCTTAAAAATGAAAAGGGAGAACTTTCCACCAATGAAGAGGAAATTAGAGAAATAATAAGGAGTTACTTTGCCCAACTTTATGCCAATAAATTTGATAACCTAAGTGAAATGGATGACTACCTCCAAAAATATAGACTTCCCAGATTAACAAAGGAGGAAATAAATTGCTTAAATAGTCCCATTTCAGAAAAAGAAATAGAATAAGCTATTAAACAACTCCCTAACAAAAAATCCCCAGCACCAGATGGATTTGCATGTGAATTCTACCAAACATGCTCAATATGCTAGTCTCTAGTTCTATCCCTGCCTGCGCTGGTCTGTTCCCGCAGCTCAGGACAAACCTTTTCTGGCAATCTTCCAGATTATCTTTGGCTGGTAAATTGTTGTACTTCTAGTCTTAGTGAATTTTACCAGTCAAGTGCTATTTTTGAGGCTTAATTTAATACTTGGTCATGAGGGTATGAGAGAAGCTTAGAAAGTCACGTGTGCCTTCTCTGACTTCTTGGCTCCATCCTTGCCCTCTTTTCTTTTTTTTTTTAATGAAATTAACCAAAGGTTTATTTATTTTGTGAATTTTTTCATAAAATCATTGGTCTTATTTATATGTTGAATAGTTTTCTCTTATTTTCAATTTTTATTAATCTCTTTAATTTTCAGAATTTCTAATTTGGTATTTAATTGGGGATTTTTAATTTGTTCTTTTTCTAGTTTTTTAGTTGCATACTTAATTCATTGATCTTTTTTTTCTCCATTTTATTCATATAACTATTAAAAATACAAAATTTCTCCTCTCTCTTAATTGGCTTATGGTATCACCCTTTATACCCAAATCATGTACCTATTTTGACCTTATTTGGATATGGTGTGTGAGATGTAGGTCTGTGACAAGTTTCTGACATATTATTTTCAATCTTCCCAGTGATTTTTGTGAAATAGTGAGTTCTTATCCTAGAAGTTGGAGTTTAGGGGTATATCAAATACTACATTTCTATACTTATTGATTATTGTGCCATGGGAATCTATTCTATTCCATTGATCACCCACTCTATTTCTTAGCCCGTTCCAAATGGTTTTGATGATTGCTGCTTTATAATGTAGTTTTAGATCTGGTACTGATAGGCTACCATCCTTTGTTTTTGTTTTTTTCATGAATTCCTTTGATATTCTTGAATTTTTATTCCTCCAGATGAATTCTGTTATTATTTTTTTCTAGGTGTATAAAATAATTTTGACAGTTTAATTGGTATGACACTGAACAAGTAGACCAATGGAGGTAGTATTGTCATTTTTATTATATTGGCTTCACCTAGTCATGAGCAACTGACATTTTTCCAATTGTTTAGATCTGACCTTATTTGTGTGAGAAGTGTTTTGTAATTGTGTTAATATAATTCCTGGGTTTGTTTTGGCAGATAAATATTTTATTTTATCTATGGTTATTTTAAATGGAATTTCTCTTTCTATCTCTTGCTGCTGTGCTTTGTTAATAATATATAGAAATGTTGATGATTTGTGGGGATTATTCTATATCCTGCAAATTTATTAAGATTTTTAATAGTTTAAGTAAGTTTTTGGATGATTTTCTAGAAGTTTCTAAGTATATCAACATATCATCTGCAAAGAGTGACACTTTTATCTTCTCATTGCCTATTGTAATTCCTTTAATTTATTTTTCTTTTCTTATTGTTAATGCTAACATTTCTAGTAAAATATTGAATAATAGTGGTGAGATTGAGCATCTTTGTTTCATCCCTCATCTTATTAGGACTTTGTCCAACTTCTCTTCATTACAAATAATGCTTGCTGTTTGTTTTAGATAGGTACTGTTTGTTATTTTAGGGAAAACTTCCTTTATCCTTATGCTTTCTAGTGTTTTTAATAGAAATGGATACTGTACTTTGTCAAAAGTTTTTTCTGAATCTATTGAAATTATCTTAGTATTCCTGATATAGAACCAACCCTGTATTCCTTTTATAAATCCTACTTGGTCATCCCATATTACTGTGTTGATAAATTGCTGTAATCTCTTTGCTAATATTTTATTTAAGCTTTTTTTTTTTTTGCATTAATGTTCATTAGGGATATTGGTCTGTAATTTTCTTTCTCTGTTTTGGCTCTTCCTGTTTTAGGCATATTTGTGTCATAGACGGAATTGGCAGGATTCCTTTTTTTACTGTTTGCTCAAAGATTTACATTGTATTGGAAATAATTGCTCTTTAAATTTTGGTAGAATTCCCTTGTAAATTCATCAAGCCTTAAAAATTTTTTCTTAGGGAGTTTGCTGATGGCTTATTCAATTTCTTTTTCTAAGATGGAACTATTTAAGTAATTTACTTCCTCTTCTGTTAATCAGGACAATCTAAATTTTTGTAAGTATTCATCCATTTCATTTAGCTTGTCAGATTTGCTACCTTACAGTTGGGCAAAATAATTCCTAATTATTGCTTTAATTTCTTCATCATTGGTGGTAAATTCAACCTTTTCATTTTTGATATTGGTAATTTGGCTTTTTTCTTTCCTTTTTCTAATCAAATTAAAGTTTAATCTATTTATTTTTTTCATAAAATCAACTCTTAGTTTTATTAATTAGTTCAATAATTTTCTTAGTTTCAATTTTATTAATCTCTACTTTCTAATTTGGTATTTAATTGGAGGTTTTAATTTGTTATTTTTCTAGCTTTTTTAGTTGCATGCCCAATTCATTGATCTCTTCCTTCTCTATTTTATTCATATAACTATTTAGATATATAAAATTTCCTCTAAAAACTACTTTGACTGCATCCCATAAATTTTGCTATATTGTCTCATTACTGTCATTCTCTGGGATGAAATTATGGATTGTTTCTGTGATTGCTATTTAACCTACTTATTATTTAGAACTTGATAATTTAAATTCTAATTGGTTTTTAGCCTATCTTTCTCTGATCCTTTATTGAATATCATTTTTATTGCATCGTGGTCTGAAAAGGAAGCATTTGCTAGTGTTGCCTTTCTGCATTTGATTGTGAGGTTCCCCCCCCCCCATACATGGTTAATTTTTGCGTAGGTGCCATGTCCTACTGAAAAAAAAAGTATAATCCTTTTTTTCCCTATTCAGTTTTCTCCAGAGGTCTGTCATATCTGTTAGATATATATGTCTATATATATCTAACTATATCTGTTAGATATATAGGTATTTTCTTTGTCTCTTCCTGTGATCTAAGTTACCTCATTTTACTTTCCTTTTCCTCTCCTCCCAGGATAATCCTTTTCATACCCATTACTATCTTTTAAAAAATATCATCCCATGAAATCAATTTAGATCCATACCCTCTTTCTAAGTATACTCTCTCTAACTTCCTTAATAAAAGATACAACTCTCCACAGTTAAAAGTATTATCGTTCCATGTAGGGATATAAACAGTTTTGCCTTTAAATAATGTTTTCCTTTCTTTCCTGTTTACTTTTTTATGCTTCTCTTGAGTCGTGTATTTATAGATCAAATTTTCTTTTTAGTTCTGGTCTTTTCAATAGAAATGATTAAAAGTCCCCTACTTCACTGAAGATCCATCTCCTCCCCTGAAAGATGATGTTCTGTCTCATCAGGTAGTTTATTCTTGTTTGTAATCCAAGGTCCTTTGCCTTCTGGAACATGGTATTCCAGGCTCTCTTATCCTTTATTGTAGAAGTTGCCAATTCATTGGTTATCTGAACTGTAGCTCCTCAATATATGATTGTTTCTTTCTGGTAGCTTGTAATATTTTCTCATTGACCTTATAGTGCTGAAATTTTGCTACAATATTTCTTAGGGTTTTCCTTGTGGGATCTCTTCTTTCAGATTCTTTCAATGACTATTTTGCTCTCTGGTTCTAATATATCAAAGTACTTTTCTTTGATGATTTCTTGAAGAATGTTGTCCAGGCTCTAATTTTCCTTGTGACTTCAGGTAGTCCAATAATTTTTGAATTGTTTCTTTTAAATATATTTTCCTAGTCAGTTGTTTTTCCAATAGGGTATTTTAGATTTTCTTCTTTTTTTCATCTTTTAAAGTTTGTTTGACTGATTCTTGATGTTCCATAGAGTCCTTAGCTTTCATTTGCCTAGTTATAGTTTTAAATATACGGTTTTCTTCAGTTAGCTTTTTTTCTCCTTTCTATTTGATTAAGTCTATTTTTAAAGCTATTGTTTTCTTTACTGAAAAAAAAAATTAAGGAGTTTTCCTTTTCCAGCCTGCTGACTCTCTCTTTCATACCTCTCACTTCTTTTCCCAATTTTTCTTCTATTTTTCTTATTTGACTTTTAAAATCCTTTATGAGCTCTTCCAAGAAAGCTCTTTAAATTTGAGATCAATTCACATCCCCCTTTGAAGTTTCACATGTGAACATTTTGTATTTTTCTGAGATGGTGTTTTGGTCTTCCCTTCACCAATAGCTTTCTATGGTCAAGGTTCTTTTTTTGTTTCTTGTTCATTTTCTTTCTTTATCTTTTTTTTCCTATTTCATTATTTTTTTAAAAAATCAAGTTCTGCTCAGACACATCTCCAAATCAAGAGACACAATTTATTATAACTGTAACAATTTTAATTTATTTAATTAATTGTAATTGAAACAGGTAAAATTCCAAAAGAAGTTAGGAAAGAGGGGCAGCTAGGTGACAAAGTGGATAAAGCACCAGTCCTAAAGTCAGGAGAACCTGAGTTCAAATCTGGTCTCAAACACTTAACACTTCCTAGCAGTGTGACCCTGGGCAAGTCGTAACCCCAATTGCCTCAGAAAAAAAAAGTTAGGAAAGAACCAGTAACTAGAAATTATATTTATAGGGAAAAGTGAGAGAAAACAGATGCTTCATGTCACTGAAATGCTCATTTTATGGCTTAAGGTGGAGTTGAAGAGTGTTCTGGTTGAGGTGTACTACCCATTGTTCTCTGAGCAGAGATCACTAAGTGGAGGAAATCTTCCAGAGGTGTGTTTTCAAGCTTGAAATGTCACTAGATTTAGAAGTGGCAACCAATTTTATTCTGCACCTGCATTAACTTTTAAGTACCTCAATATTGTTGCTTATTACTTTCAGAAACTCTGTTATTACTGACTAACAGATTGTCATCTGACATCTGCAATATTTGTGTCCTTAGTTTCCTGGTCATATAGAGTAAACTGATACAGGATAATCTAGGGGAAGAAAAACATATCACTCTCAAGGCCAGGTGACCTTAGGATTATTTCTGCATCCTTCCTAAGGGCTGTACCACATTATTTCCAACTATTTCAAGCTGGAAAAATTGTTTCATTTCATATCTTTGTAAATACCACCATTTCAGGCTCTATTCAGAAGCTTAGGTTCACTTTGTTTCCAAGGGAAACTGGAGAGTTCAGGCAGCATCCTGACTTCTCTCCACCATCTTCTTCAAGTGTTTTTTTAAGTAAGCAACATATTTAGGATTCTTGTTAGTCATCCACTCTTCTATCTTCTATTTTATGAGTGAGTTCATCTCATTTACATTTACAATTATGATAACAATATATTTCCCTCCTTCCTATTTATGCTTTTCTCTTTTCTTACAGTCTTTCCCTTCTCACCAGTGTTTTCCTTCTGATCACTGCCTCCTCTAATTTGCCCTTCTTTCTGTCAGTCTCTCTCTCCTATTTTCTTAACCTCTTCCCCTCCTACTTCCTTATAGGGTAAAAATGGCTTTCTATACCCAACCACTTATGTATATTATTATCTATTTGAAGCCCATTCTAACAGGAGTAAAATTCAAGGAATGCCCCTACCTCCTACCTTACCTTTCTCTCACACTGTAATAAGATTTTTGGACTTTTTTATTTAAGATAATTTATCCCAGTCTACTTTTCCCTTCCTTCTGCTCCCAGTGTTATATTCTTTCTCACCCCACAATATTTTTGGAGGGATATCATCCCATTAAAATCACCTTATACCTACATCCTCTGTCTGTATACTCCTTTTAATTGGGCTAATAGTAATTAAATTCTTAAGAGTTACTTACAAGTATCATCTTCCTATAAGATTACAAGCAATTTAGTCTTATTGAACCTCATGCTTTCTTTGCTCTCTTTATCTTATAATGCTTATATATACACATATACATAATATATGTATAGTCATTTTTAATATATACATTTCTTTATGAATCATGTTGATAGAGAAAAATCAGAATCAAAGGGAAAATTCACAGGAGAGAAAAAAAAAACAGAAAAAAGGGGGGGGGGGGAAGTGAGCATAGCATGTGTTGAATGACATTCAATCTCCATAGTTCTCTTTCTGGATGCAGATGGCATTTTCTCTCTAAAGCTTATTGGGATTTTCTTGGATCACTGAACTGCTTTGAAGAACTAAGTCTTTCATAGTTTATCATTGTACAATCTTGCTGTTACTAGGTACAATGTGTTCCTGGTTCTGCTTGCAATGATTCTTAAATTAATGCATCTAGATCCATTTTACTAATCATTTGTTTTTCCAATGAGATATTTTTGCATATTCTTCTACTTTTTCATTCTTTTGATTTTTATTTTTAGTGAGCTTTTTAAATTTCCTTTTCCTTTTGTTCAGTTCTACTCTTTGATGTTTTATTAAATAATTTTAATATCATTTTCTTTTTTGTGTGCTTCCTTTATCAAGTTGTTGACTTTTTCATGATTTCTTGCATCAATCTCATTTCTTTTGTCAAATTTTCTTCTACCTTCCTTATTTGATTATTAAAAGCCTTTTTTTAAAGCTCTTCCAGGAGTCCTTTTTAGGTCTGAGACTAATTCCTATTTTTCTTTAAGGCTTTGAATGTAGGCAATTTAATATTGTTGTTCTCTTCTAAGTTCTAAGTTGATCTTCCCTGTCACCATAATAACTTTCTACAGGCAAGTTTTTTTTCTCTCTCTCTCTCTCCTGGGGATCTTTGGTTACTAAAATTACTGATTAGCAACTTGTTGATTACTGGATCATGAATTAATAAATTGATTATAAATTAACCAGAAATCCCTTCTTTGGGGTTTTTCATTCATCTTAATGGAACATTCAGATTTTTTTAATACCATACCTTTGGAAAAATAATTTCTCTCCTTCCTCAGCTTCTCCTTCTAGTTCCTTCTAAGCAGAAATCATTTTAGTTGAGCATGTACTAAATAAGGCATTTATTATTATTACAAGTACTCTCTATCCTCTATGAAGTACTTTATATAAGTTTGTATATGTATGATTTATTTATTTTCTTATTCACAATTTTAAACTTCACTGAGTCAAAGGAAATCTCCTTGGGAGTATGGATTGTTGATGTCTTTGTACAGATATCATTTACCAGAGTGCCTTGAATCTAACAAAATGTAAATAAATGTCTGTTAAATGGAATAAGATTTTATTTTAGGACAAATTGAAATTACTTTAGCAGATCAAGGCCTCTGATATATACTAGTACTATGACCTTGAGCTAGTCTTTTAATCTCTCAGATAAACTTTAAGATGATATTTTGTTACTGAGAGTTATAGAAAGATTTGTTTAAATCTTTGCTCAGTTACAGTAATAAAAGAAATTTCATCTCTGGGAGTTCCCATACCCTTAAATTCAAAGACAAATGACCAAAAAAGGAATATCCTTAGAATACTTTATTGTACATTGTACTATAAACAATCTAAAAGAGATCAAGCCTAACCATTTCAATTAATACAATGAATTTTGCTCTGTGAGTAGTAGGCACTTAATAAATGTTTATTAAATTTCTACAACTAGGCAAAATACTTTAAACCAAATACTGAGTGATGAGATATTTCTTTGGGAAACCTTTCCACATTGCTTATGGCAAAATTCCATGTACTTTAGGCATTTTGTAAATAAATATTAATTTCCTGACTTAAAAAAATTTAGAAAACATAGAAACATTTTCTCTCATCACAGGGCAGATATAGAGTTGATACCAGGAAATTAGCCTAACTTAACATTGGCTGTTGATCTTGGAAGCTTACGTTTTACAATTGTCAAATTTTATTGTCAAAAGGCATATTCCTAATATGTCCTTGGGACCTTTGGCTAGTACTTATTCATTATTTAGTGACTCAAAAATATTTTGTTGAGGAATTAGGGTTCCTTAATGCCACATCATCTGAAGCCCACCCCAGAATGAGGTATAAAGGCAACTGGCAATGGAGCCCAGAGTATTCATCAGAATCCTTTTCACACATTCAGTAACTACTGAAGCATCAGAGAAAACCTCTAAAAAGATGAAAACTCTACTGCTGAATATGGGGCTGGCCCTGGTCTATAGCCTCCAGGTTATCAATGATGACGTAAAAGACGGGAATAGGTGGATAGAATGGTCTTTCAAAGATTCGAGGTAATGAGCAAAAAGCACAGAATCTTTTTGACAGAACAGAGCAAAGATAGGGCTTGCTGCTGAAAGGAAAAGCATCTGTGTCTTCTCAGAAAAGGTGTGCATCTGTGTTTTCTCACTTAAAGCTTTCCTTCCTAATGATTGTGTCATCTACCAGTGATTAAAGGAAGCAGAAAACATGAAGTTACCTGTGTGCCCCTGGCTCTCTTCACAAGGCAAAGAAATAAAAATTAAGTGCATACCTATCAACTGTGGAATGGTTGAATAAATTGTGGTATGTGATTATAATGGAATATTGTTGTTCTGTGGGCAATGATAAACAGGATCCTGTCAGAAAAACCTGAAAAGACTTCTATGAACTCAAACAAAGTGAAATGTATTGTATACAAAGTAATAGCAAAATTGTGGGATGATGAGCTGTGAATAACATTGTTATTCTTAGCAATGCAATGATTCATGATTATTGTAAAAAAAATTTGTGATTAAAAATGCTATCTATATCCAGAGAAAGAACTGACTGTGTCTGAATACAGATTGAATTATACTTTTTTAACTTTAACTTTCTTGAGATTTTTTTTTGAGGGAGTGATTTATGTTTTCTTTCACAACATGACTTTTATAGAAATATTTTGCATAACTTCACATGTGCCTTTTATAAAGGAGAATGGGGGTGGGAAGGAAGAGAGAGAATCTGAAATTCAGAGTTTTAAAAATAAATATTAAAATTGATTTACATGTATCTGGGGGGGGGGGGGGAAATCACAGCAAGTTCCTTTTCCTCTGATGTGCTATTTGAATTAATTTTACCAATATGATTCAGATGGTAGCTTGAAGACTTTGGTTGTGTACATATACTAAGATTAGATATTACATGAATTCCATTTTAGGGAATTATTTCAGACTTTACTAGATTATAGGAAAGAGAATCACTCAGGACAATGAATGATTAAGTCAGAGAATGGACACAAATCTTTTGAAAAGTACTTCAGAAGAATTCTTGTTACAATCCCTTTAGAGATCTTCCCTGTTTCTGTGGCAATCTTTCCCCCTAATCCCAAAATAATTGCAAAAATTATCTGTTTTATCTGGGTCCAAAACACATAGTAAAACAAGGGGGAAATAATATCATTTCTAGGATAATAAAATACATAGCACAAATATAACTAGTTCCATCGGACAGATGAACAAATCAAGTCACTGAAAGGTTAAATAACTTACCAAAATCATAGTTAGTATTTGAGCCAAGCCCAGAACTCAAATTTCCTAATTTAGTATCATGATCTTTCTGCTATGCTATGAAGATAATCTGTGAACAAGGTAGGATTTAGGATAAGAATATACTATGCCTTTTAAGGTACAGTTTCTTCATTTGTAAAATGAATGATTTAGGTCATGAACTTTCCCACCTATAAAATACTATGGGTTTATGTTACCAGGGAAGTCTTTTTCAATTCCCATCCAAACTCTTTTCCACAAATTATTGGAAAGTGCTATATTATTGCATTGGCCTCAAATGTGACAACTAAGATTGACTAAGGAGGTAACTTGCAGATATTTGTCAAACATATCTATGCTGAACAGTATGGTAATCTTGGTGGATTCTTCCTCAAAAGATAAGTGCTACCTGTGTAAACTGGTGGATATGGAAGTGGAGTCAGAAACCTGGGTAATAGTTTTGAGATCTTTTAATTTATACAAACTGACCCAGAAATCAGTTTAAGATGAAGTTGCCACCGTTTATGAACAGCAAGGACAACTATTAAAGAGAAAAAGAATCATTAGACCACACACATTGCTTGTATGCAAGGATAAGTTCAATAGTGATTGCAAGTTTTTTTCTTTTTTAAAAAATGTATTTATTTAATATTTTATCTTCCCCAATTACATGTAAAAAACAGTTGTCCACATTGATTTTTCTAATTTGGGGTTCCAAATTTAATCTCTTCCTCCTCACACTTCTCATTGAGAAGGCAAACAATTTAATCTAGTGTAAAGAGCTGAAACTCCAAAAAGGTATGCTTAAATCAGATAACCAAGCACTTAAGGCTAATTACTTATTATCTATGAGACAATGACTCTATTAGCATATGTTTGGGAAAATGGCTTTTCTCACCATTAGTGCTGGCTCAATGTTTGATGATAAGATAATCATAGGAAAGGATTAGAGGGTGGGTGAGAAAGGCTAGGACCTCATTTGGCAACAGGATGAGGAGGAGAAAGGTGGAGATTCTAGATTCCAGAACTGAGGAGAGATCTTTGGCAAAACTCCTGGCAGTTTGCCAGCTTCTTCCCCTAAAAACTTCTCCCCCTAAAAACCAAGGACTTTTACTTATCCTGACTCTGGCTGATCCTGAGGCCTCCAAGGAGCTAGCTTGGACTTAACAATCTAGGTTGTAGATGTATAGCCATAAAAACAATTGCATATTAGTCATTATTAAAGAAAAAATTAAAAAAAAATACCCTAAGAAAAATAAAGTATACAATGTATGCTTCACCCTGTATTCAGACTCCATCTGTTCTGTTAGGGATGGATAGCATTTTTTATCCTAAGTTCTTCACAGTGATTGCTAATAGTTTTACATCAAGTTTGGATCTTTTTAATCATCATCTGGGGAACTACCATTTATTTTCTGATCCAAACTTTCTTGAATCACCAGTCATCATTTTGAGGAAGAGATGGATTAGTATAGGCCATGTGCTAAGGAAGAAGAAAGCAGAGTGAGAAAGAAGGAAGAAAGATACTCACTTCACTCTCACATTTTTTGTAGTTTATATTTTGTAGCTATTCCCCAAATGATGGGCATCAACTTTGCTTATGATTTTTCTTACTACAAAGAGTACTATCAAAATCTTTTCTAAATAAAGGATTTTTATACAATTCTAATAGACTTGGATGGAAAATGTCATCCATATCAATCTGTTTTCCATGGCTCTTTATAAAATATGATTTTATTGCATTATGATCTGAAAAGAATGTATTTAATATTCTTCCTTTATGCATTTGATTGTGAGTTGTTTAAACCTAGAGGTTGGTCAATTTTGCGTAGATGTTCTATACTGCTGAGGAAAAGATATATACTTTTCTATTCCCATTCAATTTTCTCCAGAGTCTATCATTTCTAACTTTTCTAAAATTCTATTTGCCTCCTTAACTCCTTTCTAGTTTATTTTATCTAGTTCTGAAAGTGGAAGGTTGATGCTCCCCACTAATATAGTTTTACCATCAATTTCCACCTGTAACTCATTTACCTTCTCATTTAGAAATTTAGATGCTATACTATTTGGTGCATATGTACTTAGTATTGCTATTACTTCGTTGAAAATGAAAATTTCATTTCCCTGTTTGTTTTTTTTTATTAGATCTATTTTCACTTTTGTTTTAGAAAATTTCATTTCCCTGCTTGTCTTTTTTATTAGATCTATTTTCACTTTTGTTTTGTCTAAGATCATTATTGCTACAATTGTTTGTTTTATTTTGCTGTGCTTTTTTACTTTAGTTGAAGTATAATATATTTTGTTCCAGCCTTTTTCCAGGCTTTTCCAGCCCTGTGTGTATCTCTCTGCTTCTTTGGAAGAAAATGTGTTTCTTGTAAACAACATATTGTAGGATTCTGGATTTTGATCCACTTTGCTATCTATTCCTGGGAAAGTTAATCACATTCACATTCACAGTTATGATTACTGTATATTTCCTTCTACCATATTTTCCCCCATTTATACTTTTTTCTCTCTTTCTTTTACCCTGTTACTCCTCACAAGTGTTTTGCTTTTTCCTCCTTCACTTTGTTCCCCTTTTTATCAGCCTTTCTCCCCTACTTGTTCTTTCCCATTCCTTTCCTACTTACTTTAAGATAAAAAAACTGACCTGGAAAATAGATACAGAAGAGGTAATTTAAGAATTATTGGACTACCTGAAAGCCATGATCAAAAAGAAAAAAGAAAGAGGTGGAGGGGGGAGACTTGGAAAGCATATTTCAAGGGAAAGGGAATTTCCCAGGACAATGAATAATTAGTCAGAGAATAGACACAGCTTTTTCATAAATACTAAAGGAGAATTGTTGTTAAGATCACAATAGAGATATTCCTTCTTCCTGAGGCAACCTATCCCCCTCTTCCCAAATATGTGTAGTAATTATCAGTCATATCTAAGTCTATGATACAAAGGGAAGGGAAAGAGAAATAATATTATCTCTAGGAAAATTCCATGAAACACATTACAAATATAATCAGTTCCATTGGACAAATGGGAAACCAGGATATTGAAAGGTTAAATAACTTGCAAAAAAGTCAAAGAAAGATTAATACAAGAGCTGAGACCAGAACTCAAATTGGCTAACTTCTAGTCTCATGATCTTTCTGCTACACTATAAAAATAATGGGTGAAACAGGCAGGACTGCCTATTGAAGCTTCCATTTTTTTACTTGTAAAATGAAGAATTGGGTCCTCCCCAGTTTAAAATACCATGGACCTATGTGACCCATCTTTTTAAGGACATTTTTTAAAAATTCTCATTTAAACTCTTTTCCAAAGGTTAATGGAAGATGGCTCACTTTTGCATTGGCCTCAAATGTAACATCAAAGATTGAAAAAGGAATAGCTTGAAGATATCTATCAGTGAACACACTGGTATTCTTAGTGGAATCTTCTTTAAACGGCAACTGCTAACCTGTGTTAACTGGTAGATATGGAAGAAGTACAAAAAACTGGGTATAATTATGGGTTCCTTCAATCCACACAGGGTGATCTAGGAATCATGATAAAGTTGCCAGGTTATGGCAATATGGTTGGTTTTACGAACAACAAAGGCAGCCAGTGAAAGGAAAATGAATCAATAGGCTATACAGATATTTGAAGTTTGTTAGCAAGGGTGAGTAAAGTACTAATTGCAAGTATTTTTATATGAAGTTGGAATCTTTTTAATCACCACTTAAGAAATTACCTTTTTCTTTTTATTCTAAACTTTCAAGTAACCTTTATTTTGAGTTAAAATTGGAATACTTGAAGCCTACTGCTAAGAAGCCAGAAAGAGATAAAAGAAATATTCACTTCACTCTGACTTTTGCTGTAGATTATTTAGCTATTTTCCAGTTGATGAACCTCACCTTTGCTTACAATTCTTTCCTACATTAAAAAGTAATATCAATATTTTTATGTCCTTTCAAAAGTCCTTTTATGAAGGACTTTTCTTTTACTCAGTGACCTACTTGTGATATGTGCTTAATCTTGTGATGTCTGGATCAAAGGGTATAGATAGACATGTTATTGATTTTCTTAACATATTTGGAGTATTGAATAATTTTAAACTGTCTTCCAAAACAATTGGACCATTTTGCAATTTCAAAAGTAATCATTAATTCTGTCTTTGCACAATCATTCTAAGATTAGCTATTCTTATTTTTGGCCATCTTTATCAATTTACTGATTGTGAGGTAAATTCTGAGTTGTTTTAATTTTTATTTATATTATTAATAGAGATTTGGAGCTTTTTTCTTTCTTTTGGTGATTAATAGTTTGAAATTTTTTAATAATTTGTTTTTATATTAATACTTGAGCCATCTGGATGACTCGGTGAACAAAGCACTGAGTTTAGTGTCAGGAAGACTTGAGTTCAAATTAATTTTAGGCACTTACTCAATAAAGTAATATTTATTTTACTAATAAAGTTTGTTTCTGCTTGCCTCAATATTCTTACCCATAAAATCAGAATTTTAATAGCACCTTCTCCCCAAGATTTTGATGGAATTGTTAAGTGCTTAGCACACTATTGGCACATAATAAACACTTCTTAAATGTTGGCTATTGTGATTATTATAATTGTTATATCCTGGAACTATTTATCCATTGGAAAAAGACCTTGGCTCTTACATATCTCTAATATTACCAACATATCTTGGATTTCTTATACTTTAATGTATTTGATAGAAAAACTTACTTCCCAGCTGCTTCTTTTCTTACCTTCATTATTTATTTTGTTCAATCAAAAGATTTTTGAGTTCATATAGTAGAATATGTCCTTCTAGATATATTTGTGAAAGGTGTTTGATATCATTTTCTTCTATCATTTTTCTTTAATTATTATTACTATTTCAACTACTTATTCCTTTGAGATACAGTATAAATTTAGACTATAACAGTGTTTTAAATCTAATTTCTACCAGAACACTTCCTTTTTTCCCAAAAAATTCTTATAAAATACAAAGATGTTTTTTTAATAATTTATATTTTCAGATTTCCCAAACTTGGATTTTCCCTTGTCCTTTCTTTTTTACTCATTTATTATTCTTTCTTTCTTTTTTTGTGGATGAGTATCAAATACTTTAGATTTTTCAGATACATAAATAAGATAGAGACAACTGGTGTTTGCTCTTCTCCTGTGATATTGTGAGAATAAAATACAATGAAAAACAATTAATATTTATATGGCTCTTTCAGAATAAAGACATTATAGGTTGTCTTTGAGAGAAATAATTCATTTGTACCCCTACTCTATTCCAATCAGTATTAATCAATTTGATAAAATCTAATTGAAGTTCTATATATAAAGCTCCAGATATATGAGCTGCAGATTCTAAGTACACTTGACTAATTATAGGAAATAGGCTAAAGGCCCTCTTGTTTTGTTTCTTGTTTCTCCTTGTCATGGTGAACAAGCCCAGTATGGCAGAGATCACAGCTACATGTAAAGTCCTCCCAAATATGTTGGTACCTCAAAACCAATCATCTGTCCAATAGGAGCAAAGGAGTATCTTACTACCACTGAGGTCACTGATTATGATAGCTTGTACCATTTCCTCCTATCCAAATTAAGGAGAAACCAGTCCATCTTGTGTGGAGATATTCCTCAGTCACCCAATTTATGATCCTGCTGACATATTGCTTATTTTAGCTTATGTGTTACATGTCAATTAATGGAATTATTGTGTATTTGGTATAGCTATTTGGAATGATTATACAGTGGATCCTGAAAAGAGGAGGCCTCTCAGAAAATGAGGAAGATCTGAGGTTTACTTCATTGGAGGGAACTATGGACCCTTTAATAAAGGGCCATTGAATCAAAGCTCTGCCTCAGTCTCTTTAAATATAGATAGGTGAGGTGATTTAATTCCTACTTTTCCACAGTAAATCTGTTAGATAAGGCAGAACATTTTTATCCCTATTTTGCAGATGAATACTCTCACACTCAGAAAAATAAAGTCTTGCTTGCTCAAGGTCACAATTAGTAAAAAGGAAGAGCCAATATTTGAGTACAAATCTTCTGAATCCAACTTTAGTTGACTTATAAAAATCCAGTAATTATTCCAAAGTACATGTATGCATAACTACTAAAAAGAGAGCTCTTCTGTCTAAACAAGTACTCTAGTTAATTGAATATCATCATATCTGACACACAAGAAGTTGTAGATTTTCAAAGAATTCAAATTTAATTAAAAATATTCAATAATTTTTAAAATAGTTAACCTAGCTATATCCTTTCTGAAAAGTTAGAAATCACCTTAGAGTTAATATTGTTTATAATTTTATTGTAAGAAATCTTAATAAATTATATATTGTATGGACAAAATTAAAATTAATCAAATAAATTTAACAGGGTATTTCATAGTAAAATTACTTTGCAGTATAAGGTATACTTTTAATCTACTCTTTATTTCCAAGGAAAATGGCAAGTACACTGAATTTTCTTTGACTACATTGAGGGGAGATGATGATCAATTGATTATGCAATGTAAATACAAATAAGGATCTCAATGTTTTTCAGTATTATTCTAAAATTAATTAATGATTAACATTGCTTAACAAAGAAGTGGCTAATGGTCAGAGACTGTACAAAACAGTGCTGAATATGTCCCTCCCCTACCTTGTTTTAATTTCATCAACTGTGCAAATTAGACCCTTTGATCTTCTCATTTCCTCCTTACTGAACTCTAGAGATCTGACTATCTCTAGATCTCTCTATTATTATTTCCTTATATTATGGAAATGAAAATTAACTCATTGTGCAACATGGCACAAGTCTTTTGCCTCCCTCTTACACTGTTTCCTCTTCTGTAAAGTGAGGTAGCTGAATCTGATGCCTTCTAAAGTCTTCCATTTTTAACATTGTGTGACTAGAAGCAGAATGGAGGAATGTTGACAAAAGCATAAGTTTGTCAACAAAATTGAAGTTTGGTTGGGATAACAGGAGCTGTTTTGTAATTGAGATGTTTACATGAAGTGCAACTACCATTAAGTATCAAATATTTCCCCTTGTTTCTATAGTGTTAAAATTCAGAACTGATTGTTTAATGGTTTCACAGATGATGAACTTAATGATTTCTCCCTTCAAAGAATCGACTTTAAACTTGCCATATTTATCTGTATAATTTCAGCAATGGGAAGGTGATCATTTAGGCAGAAGTCTTTGGAATGTATCCCATGATTTTCTCCTAATAATCTTTCTCTTCCCTTTTTCATGAAATTAAATGAGAATGAGCAATAAAGTGGGGAAAATTGTTGCATTAAGGATGTCCAAACTGTTTTGGCTACAATATACAATGCCAAGATCAGAGAAAAAGCCCCAAGAGAGCAAATTTTTTCATTGTGAGCTTTCAAATATTTCTGAAGATCGGTCTGAATCTTCAATAGAATTTAATCTTTATAAGGACCAGGTTGCTTCCATTTGTCTTCACATCACGAAGTATTGATGCAATGAGAGTGATGAGAGAGAGAGAGAACGAGAGAGAAAGAGAGAGATCCCAGTAAATCTTTCTTACTCTCTACTCTGAACATATGCTTCAAAAGGCCTTCATTAATTCCACAGAGAATATTCCTCAACACATAAAATTTTACTTTGTATATATTTTTTATGTTTTTTGTGTGTAAAGGATGCTTGAGCCTAGTAATACCAAGGGATCACACCTGCATTTACTTATTTGTAAATATATTATTTCTTTTCAGTAGAGTGTAATATCTCTAAGAGAGCTAGCTCTCGTTTGTCTTGGCACCTCACAAAGTACTTGATACATAGTAGATACTTAATAAATACTTTTTGATTGATTTGTTGATAATCAACAGGAGCTCTTCCTTCCTACTTTATTACTGGTCACATAAAATCCTGGAGCATATGCTAGTTCTTGTCCCCAATTAGCTCAGTCACTCGGATCAGAAGTATAGACACCTTCCCCGTGATCCTCTAGCCCATATCCGGACATTACCTTTTGATGCAAATGATGAGTGAAAGAGACCCATCTGTCATTCTCACTCTTATCCTAACAACAGTCTGGACTCCAGACCTGACAGATGAAATAAAGAAGGAATTTGAGGAAATATGTAAAAGATCTAGAATTATAATTAAATTAGAAACCTGTCTAATTGAGGGTAAGTTCTGCTTACCTGTCTATTATTGTCCATTTTCCCTGTGTGATGAAGGGATAATTCTATAGAATGGAAACATCCTCTAGTTTGCTTCCCTTGTTTTCACTTAGCCAGTTTTAGAAAAATTGTCTGCAAATTATTAGTATCCTGCTTTGTTTTCACAGATCAATATGAAGAGTTTAGATAGGAAATTCATCCTGGAATGCAAGTTTGTTATTTCTCTCCATGGGATTATTGCCTGAAAGTCATATTTCTTTAGAAAACCAGAGTAAGGTCCTCTGGTCTTCAATAGCATAATGTAGGAAAGAAATTGATAAATTTCAATTCTGATGGACATGGTTCTGTTCAACAATGAGATGATTCAAACCACTTCCCATCATGCAGTGATAAAGAGAGCCATCTACACTCAGAGAGAGGACTGTGGGAACTGAGTGTGGATCACAACATAGCATTTCCACTTTCTGTTGTTGTTTGCTTGCATTTTTGTCTTCCTTCTCAGTTTATTCTTTCTTTCTAGATCCAATTTTTTCTTGTGTAGCAAGATAACTCTAGTTATGTATACATATGTAGACATATATTGTATTTAACATATTCTTTAACATATTTAACATGTATTGGACTACCTGCCATCAAGGGAAGTGGGGGGGGGAAGGAGAGAAAAAGTTGGAACAGAAAGTTTTGCAAGGGTCAATGTTGAAAAATTACTCATGCATAATTTTTGTAAATAAAAAACTATAATTAAAAAAATTGATCAATTTGTGAGTGGATACCCATCAGTTGGAGAATGACTGACTAATTTATGATATGTGAATGTTATAGAATATTATTATTCTTTAAGAAACAACCAACAGGATGATTTTAGAGAGACCTGGAGAAACTTACATGAAGTGATGCTAAATGAAATGAGCAGAACCAGAAGATACATGGCAACAAGAAGACTATAGGATGATCAATTCTGATGGACGTTGCTCTCTTTAACAATGAGATGATTCAAACCAGTTCCACTTGTTCAGTGATGAAGAGATCTATCTATACCCAAAGAGAGGACTGTGGGAACTGAGTGTGGACCACAACATAGCATTCTCACTCTTTCTGTTGTTGTTTGCTTGCATTTTGTTTTCTTTCTCAATTTTTTCCCTTCTTGATTCGATTTTTCTTGTGTGTCGAGATAACTGTATAAATATGTATACATATATTGGATTTAGCATGTATTTTAACATATTTAACATGAATCGGATTACCTGACATCTAGGGGATGGGGTGAGGGGAAGGAGGGGAAATTTTGAAACACAAGGTTTTACAAGGGTCAGTGTTTTAAAAAATTACCTATGCATATATTTTGTAAATAAAAAACATTAATAATTTTTTTGTGAAAGGATGAGGGAAGGGGAGGGATACTGGGGAAAACAATAATGATACTTTTTTAAAAGACATCAATAAAAAAAGCTTAATTTTTAAAAATGAATTTGATCGGTTTGACAGACCTTACTGGCCTTTCAGCTGCTGTAAGTCTTCAACAATGCTTGACTTCTCCCTGGTCATTCCGGAATTTTCTAATAAAGCAAGTATTTAAAATGGGAGGAGTAAAGATAATTCACATTCCCTTTCCCTGGATGACTATTTTGGTTATGTCTCTTCCCTCATTCTCTATCTTCCAAAAGTTGATATATATGAGATTAATATGAGAACATAGAATGGTTAGAGGTCTGGGTCTTGGAGAGAAAGAATGGAAAGGGTTGAACTAAGGAATTGGGAAAAGGATGTGGAGGGTTTTCAGGGTTAAGAAATGGGGTGAGGATGTGGGTGAGGTTCTGGGATGGGGATTGGAGTATGAATTTTGGTTTGTAATCTATTCAATCTAATACATTAAATGCATCCATTTAATTCAAGAAGGATGGATGTGGGTGAGGTTCTGGAATGGGGACTGGAGTATGAATTTTGGTTTATAATCTATTCAATCTAATACATTAAATGCATCCATTTAATTCAAGAAGGATTTTTGTGCTTGTCAACCTCCTAGAGATGTCTGTCTCTGTTTCCTAACCTAAGGGTTTTAGAAATAAAAATTTTTATTTTGCTGCTTTTCCTCTTTCATATTAAATTCTATTCTCAAAGATTCACCAGTCACCTCAGACAATTTACTGAATCTCCTGAATTCTGTAATTCCCTAACACTTATGATTCAAAATCACTTACCGAATGTGAATTTTTCACCTTTATTACAAATTTTTTGCCCCACTCCCATTTTCTAAGTCATATTATAATATTATATAATCAATATCTTTTCATTATCTCACAGGGATTCTAAGATGAAATATTCTTGTATTTCTGGGAACCACTCCTACTTCCTCCAACAAACTGCTAATATGAATGAAGAAAATTTCTATTGCCTTTCTTTTCCCTCCTCCAAACTTCTGGAGAATATTATTCTCTTCTTTCCTCCCTATTCCCATTCTGCACAGTAACAGGCAGAACTCTAGCATACAAATGTCTAATAAACAATTAATCCAGCATACTATGTCACAAATATTTTGAATAATCT
Source organism: Sarcophilus harrisii (assembly GCF_902635505.1). Classification (NCBI taxonomy): domain Eukaryota; kingdom Metazoa; phylum Chordata; class Mammalia; order Dasyuromorphia; family Dasyuridae; genus Sarcophilus; species Sarcophilus harrisii. Next base: position 491,229,772 of record NC_045427.1, on the reverse strand, counting down.
GGGAGATGTGAAGAGAAGCAGCAGAAAATGGATTTGTTTTTGTCAGGTTTATAGGAATTCATCCAGGCATCTTAACTGATTGAATTTTATTTGTAGGTGTTATTGATACTTATTCTTTTTACAAAATATTTATTAATGGTTGTACATACTCATCAATCCAGTAAGTCATTGTTGTTGGCACCCTTTGGTGCAATGTTTGGCACCCTTTTTTGGTAGTGATAAGAAACTAAAAAGTTAATGGATGCCCATCCTGAGAGAGCTATGATTACTGACTTTTTTTTTTTTTTTTTTTTTTTTGTCTATTCTCTGGTTTTTACCCAGGAAGAGCCTCTGGTCCCTTGCAGCCACAAGTTTTAGTGCTTCTTTTTGCAGGAACTGAGACTAGGGCCCAACTCCCTTGTGTCTAACCACTAGTGTACCCCTTAATGCTAAAACTGAGACATATGAGTTGTAAAATTACTAGTTAGTACAAGTTATACCCAATGCCAGCAATGGGTCTTTTGTAATCTCTTTCTGACTACGCTGAGAGTTGTAGTGGCCACCGCTGGATCTGCATCTGTTAACTATGGCAAGTCTCAACCACAGTATCAGATCTCTACTAAAAATCTCCTGATATTTCTAGAGTCAGAAATAATACTTCATTCTGAACTTTTGTTGTCTCTGCCCTTCAAAAAAAGTTTAAGGCAGTTGTGTGGTGAAAAATTTTGAGGGCGTTCACCTGGATTGCTGCCCCTAATACGTCATCTTCACTTAGATTAATTACTTATTCTTTAAAAATTTGATATAATTTGCTTACAAATCCATCTTGTCCTGGATTGTTTGTTTATTTTGAGTGGGGGAGATAATTTCTAGCTTCTGGCCCTAGCTTAAATGAGCTTATTTTCTATGAGGGACAGTGTTTTGTTAAATTTGTCAATCATGCAATTTTTTAATCTCAGAGAGGGAAGAAAGTTGAGCTAGAGGAAAAGTAAAGTATGTGAACTGAATGAGATAAGAACTCTTTTAAGAACTTATAGAGATTTGTCTAGAGGTTGGTATACTTCAATACCATGGATTTCATCCATGTTATATAGACAGATGATTTAAGTCTCAGAATGGGCTTTCTTTTTCTATTGTCTTTAAAGATCCTTCTTAATTTGTCCCTCTTTTCTTTTCTCTTATCATGGATTGTAGATTCTTAAAATCTATTCCAGCTCATCTTGCAAATCTGGAAATGCTTGAATTTCAATGCCAGTGATTGATTGTGTGCCTATTATGAAAGGCTCATTGTGTGTATCATGAATATAATTTAGCTAATTTCAAAGAGGCTGCTAATCTGAAAAATTATTTTCTTTTTTATTTTAGCAATTTATGACTATCTACTAAGGCTTGCATATTTACAATCTAGACCCAGAAGTGGAACTGTTGGATCAAAGGATATGCACAGTTTTATAGCCCTTTGGATATAGTTCCAGAATGGTTGCATCATTTCACAACTCCATCAACATTGCATTAATGTCCCAGTTTTCTCACATCCCTTCTATTTTCATTTATCATTATATTCTCCTCTTATCTTAGCCAATCTAAGTGGTGTGAGATGGTACCTCAGAGTTGTTTTAATTTGCATTTGTCTAAGCAATAGAGATTAAGAGCATTTACTTGAAGACTATAAATAGTTTAAATTTTTTCCTCTGAAAAGTGTGTTCATATTCTTTGACCATTTATCAATTGGGGAATGATTTGCATTCTTATAAATTTGAGTCAGTTCTCTCTAAATATATATTTTAAAATGAGACCTTTGTCAGAAACTCTGGCTGTAAAAAATTTCCCCCATTTTCTGCTTCCCTTTTAATCTTGGATGCATTGCTTTTGTTTGTGTTTTTAATTCAAAGTAATGAAAATTACCCATTTTGCAATTTATAATTTTATGTAGTTCTCTTTTGGCCATAAATTCCTCCCTTCTCCAAAGACCTGATAGATTAACTATCTCTTGTTCTCCTAATTTGCTTATAATATCACCCTTTAGATCTAAATCATGTAACCATTTTGACTTTATTTTGATATGGGGTGTGAGATATAGGTCTATGCTGAGTTTCTGATATATTATTTTCCAGTGTTCCTAGCAATTATTGTCAAATAGTGAGTTCTTATCCCAGAAGTTGAGAACATTGAGTTATTGCCATGCTACTAAAAAAAAAAAGTATCCCAAGACACAATTCCTATATCCATATTTAACCTTCATTAAAAGATGTAGTTCATATGCCCAAGGAGCTATGAAATTGTGCATATCCTTTAATACAACAGTGTCATTACTGGATCTGTTTCCCAAATAGGTCGTAAAAGAGGGAAAATGACCCACATGTGCAACAATGTTTGTAAAAGCTCTTTTTTGTGGTGTCAAGAAATTGGAAAATTGAGTGGATGCCCATCAATTGAGGAATAACTTCATAAATTGTGGTATAGGAATGTAATGGAATATTATATTCTATAAGATATGATAAGCAGACTGGTTTTAGAAAAGCCTGGAAAGATTTACCTGAACTGATGCTGAATAATGTAAGCAGAGCCGGGAGAATACTGAACATGGTAACAACATTATGCATTGATCAGTCCACTATGATAGACTTAGTTCTTCTCAGCAATACAGTGAGGCAAAACAATTTCAATAGATTTGGGATGAAAAATTCCATCCACAAGTAGAAAAAGGATTATGAAAAATGAAGGAGGAGAGAAACATATTATTTTCACTTTTTTTCTTGTAATTTTTTCTTTTTGTTCTTATTTTTCTTTCACAACATGACTAATATAGAAATATGTTTTAAATGGTTGTATATGAAAAAAAAAAAAAAGATGTAGTTCATACAGCCATGGGTTGACGCTAATCTAAGTTCAGATCAAAATTTATGTGTCTGCAAAACTATTCTTTAAAATAATTAACAACATAGATCTGGAAAAAATATAAATTATAGAGGCAGCCCCTGATACAAGGAAAATGGATGATTAAGAAGTCATTAATTTGATCTCCTGTCTTAGAGTGGAAAAGATATTTAACAATCACAATTATCTTACTTAGTCCTCAAAACAATGCTGTAAAATAGGCAATAAATGAGAAAACTGAATCCCAACAAAAGAAATGACCTATTTTTGATCATAAAGCTTCAAGAATTAAAGTAGAATTGAAATCAGGTCTCTTTTAAATCTAGGCTTCCTCCATAGTACCATCTGCTCGATTAATTTTTCAGTCTAATTTTGCAGGCATTTCCCATCTCCACCCCCTCATTTAGTATAAAACTCAATACTACAGGATTCCAAGATTATATTCTATGATCATTAAGGAAGGTGGTCTCTTTAAACTCTTTTTGCTAAATTCACAAGGCTAAAACTATTTCCTTAAAGAATGTAATTCTTGCAATTTACTTTGTAGTCCTGGTTTTCAGAGACTTTGAAACACCTTCCCTAGAAATTAGAGACTCCTTGGGTTAGACATTAAAGACTTTGAGATGACCAATTTTCTTATTTTCTTAGGGTTGGGGCAGAGGAGAGGAGGGAATAAAAATGATCTTAAGGGAAAAAAATATGTGTGCAATATTTTTGGCTTGAGATAAGGGAGGCAGAGAGGACAGAGTGAAATGCAAGTAAGTGAGTGAACACAGAAAGAGAAAGAACAGATTGATGTAATAGAACTGTGTCCCCCTGATCTTTTTTTGGCGGGGAGTGGGCCTAGGCAGGAAAAACCCTAAATTTCAATCCCTCCTGGATCTGGGAAATTTACCTGGTTTCTCATGGGAAATCCCCACCTGCAATTGATCTGGGAATCATCACACTGGGAACCTTTCTATCAAGAAGTTAAAAATTCTCTATCTATTATGCCACCTATCTGCAAGATCAGTCACAACTTTCCATTTTTAAGTAAAAGAGTAAAATCTCTGGCATAATTTAGAGCTGCTACAGTTTTTCTAGTTCCTGAACTTTCTAAAGCAGGAATTGGCTGAATGAGGAAGTAAGAATCTGTGCCTTCTTAGGTCTTCTAAGATTCTCAATATTACCTACAAAAATTAAAACATTAAAAAACAGCAAAAACAATTTCCCCCTACTAATGCAGAATGACAATTGTTTGTGTTAAGAGTCCTTTGTGACTCTTTGTGAGGTCCTTTCTAAAGAAAACTCCAAATATAGTCGTGAAGTCATACACAATTAAAACAACAAAAATCTTTGTAAGTAGGACAGGAATTGTGTGTTATCTCACATTACTGGGAGAGTTCTTCTAAGACAGTGGGTAACTGAGCTTTTCAGATAGCTGAGAATTATCATCAGTGTATCAAAACTATTTTCTATTTCACAGTTCCCTAGATCAGTAAAATCACTAGCCTGTACTAAAAGTGAAATAAAGAAACAAAAAAATCCCTCCTCAAAAAAGAAAATAACAAAAACTTTTGGGGGAATTCTCTCCCCTTTCTCCTCCATTCCTCTTTTCTTCCCCCTTTCTCTCTCCTTCTACCAGATGAGAAATTATAAGTTTAAGGTTTCAGTTAGAGAAGAAAATATTAATAGATACCCAATAAAAAAAAATTGCATCTTGGGGAATGTTGAAGCCCTCTAGACAGCTTTTCTACCAGATGTCTTGGCAGGGTAAAGGCTTACTATTAAAAATTACCTAGTTGCGCTATAGAGAAGAGAGGATAGTATCTCAAAACCCCCAATGTATTAGTACCAGAAGTAGTACCACATCCCTAAAATGTCTCATGACCTTTCCTCATGGGGCCAAAAAAGACCCTTTCTTTTTGATATTTGCTCACCCTATCCAAAAGCATTTAATATTTTTCCAATTGGTTATATCTGACTTTATTTGTATGGAAAGTATTTTGTAGTTTTACTCATATAGTTTCTGATTTTCCCTTGGCACATAGATTCCTAAATATTTTATACTATCAGTAGTTACTTTAAATGGAATTTCTCTTTGTAACTCTAACTGTTGGATTTTGTTAGTGATATATAAGAATGCTGATGACTTATGTGGGTTTATTTTGTATCCTGGAACTTTGTTAAAGGTGTGGATTATTTCTAATAACTTTTTAGTATAATCTCTGGGGTTCTCTAAATATATTATCATATCATCAGCAAAGAGTGATAATTTGTTTTCCTCATTACCTACTCTAATTTCTTGAATTTTTTTTTCATCTCTTATTGCCAAAGCTAGCATTTCTAATACAATATTGAATAGTAGTGGTGATAGTGGGCAACCTTGTTTCACTCCTGATCTTATTGGGAATAGTTCCAGTTTATCCCTATTATATATGATTCTTACTGATGGTTTTAAATAGATGCTCCTGATTATTTTAAGAAAAAGTCCATTTATTCCTATACTCTAAAGTGTTTTTAATAGGAATGGATGTTGGATTTTATCAAATGGTTTTTCTGCATTTATTGAGATGATCATATAGTTTTTGTTAATTTGGTTATTAATATGGTCAATTATACTAATAATTTTCCTAATATTGAACCATCTCTGCATTCCTGGTATAAATCCTACTTGATCATGGTGTATTATCCTGGGGATGATTTTCTGTAGTCTTTTTGCTAATATCTTATTTAAGATTTTAACATCAATATTCATTAGGGAGATTGGTCTACAATTTTCTTTCTTTGTTTTCAACCTACCTGGTTTAAGTATCAGTACCATGTCTGTGTCATAAAAGGAATTGGGTAGGACTCTTAGACCCTTTCTTTTTGATAGACATTAGAGATGCTTCAGTTCCCAGGGATTCTAGAGTAGTGATTAGATAAAGGGAATAGGAGATTTTATGAGAGAGATTGTTCTTATTTGCTTGGGCAAAAACTTGTTTCTTAACTAAGAACTACAACCACCCTCTTTCCCATCCCCCTAACACACACCAAAACAAAACAAAACAAAAACCAAAACAATATTTCTCTGTGGCTGAATTATCATAGTTTTGGAAACAGAGAGAAATCTTTCCAACTGTTTAGTGAAATGACACAAGAAAACAAGGAAACAAAATACTTGCATAATCTTTCATTGTTTCTCAGTAGCTAGACTAGAGGGCAAAAATGAATAAAATTGTCTTGGGACTTGATCAGGGATGAGAGAATAATTGAGCCATTGCTTTTTTCCACAGAATAGAGAGAAGGTAAAGAAGGGGAGAGAGGAACTTGTTCAAGAATTCTAATTTTATAGGGTGGGTAGGTAGAAAAGGTCTCAATTTACCACAGTAGGTCTATACATATGTATAAGTTCTATAGCAAGCATTATCAAAGCATTTGCATTTGTGAAGGAAGTTGGCATTTGCCATTACAAAAATCCTAAAAAGCAAATATTTCCATGTCTGGCACTATTTCTTATTAATTAACTGATCTGTTATAATAATATGAAAGTTGTTTATATCCAATTCTAAGCATGATTAGTAAAACTTGCTATTTGCAGCAAGATCTTGTGGGATTGTAATTTGTTGTCTTCCAAGCTTTAATTTCAGATATTATTGTCTGTATTGTCATAAATTCAATAATCCATCTGATGAGGTGCAAATGATGAGTCTAGTTGTAGTGAAGAGATGTGAGAATTGGGTTGGAGAATCCACTCTAGTTGGCACAGGTCCAATGCGAAAGAAAACACAAAAGTCTGTATGGCAAAAGGGAATTTTATTGTTCACTAAAAAGCCAGCCTGTTAGGAAGACAGACTTCTTAGTGGCAAAAGGTCCTATCAGGGAAATAACAAAGATTAACACTGAGAAGAGAATATCTTCACAGTGGGCAAGAGTTCTGGCAGGCATCTTTGTCAAGAAGAGAGTTTCCTTGGCAAAGCAAATTCCTGTTTAGGACTTCTGCAAAGATTTGGGGTTCAGAGTTTTCTTTTATTAGCAGTCTGAGGCTCAGGCTTCCATTCAAAATTGAATGAGATTCCTTCCTTGTTGTCAATGCCTGGGGCTTAGATTTCCAGTTGAAAAGAGAGTAAGTATCTTGGAGTTTCCAGCCATTCAATAGGATTATCAGGCTGAGTTCTCCAACTGAATAAAACCACTTAACTTGGGGAGGGTGTTGTCTGGGAAAAGTATTCCTTTCCCAGGGGAGAACCTGAGACCCCAAATCACACTTTTACAGATTAAAGGAAACACAATTTGAGGGTTCATCCCCATCACATCATTTAAGGGGAATGCTATGTGCTGCCCAGAGGGAGTATACTCTGAGAGCTGCTAAGGTGAATACTTGTCTGGGTAACTGGGCAATGAGGTGGCATAGTGGATAGAGTGCCAGGTCTGGAATCAGCAAGACTCATCTTCCTAAGTTCAAATCTGGCCTCAAACACTTACTATCTATGTGACCTGATCAAGTCACTTAATTATGTTTGCCTCAGTTTTCTTATCTGTAAAATTATCTGGAAAAGAAAATGGCAAACCATTCCAGGATCTCTGCTAAGAAAACCGAGTCAAACAAAGAGATTTAGAATTACTGTAACCAAATATAATGGAAAACATTTGAGCAATTAAAGTTTTGTTGAACCTGCCCCAAATCCCTGAGTTAAGTGCCATTATGACTTTCCTTCAGAAGGTATTTGAGGGACTCCAGAAATCTGTCATCTCCCTATCACTAGAAACCTCTCGTGATGACCTTAGAGAACAGAGGTCCCATCCTTGGATTTGACCAATAATCCATTAAGAATACACATGTATTTATTGCAGAGATACAGATAGAACTAGAGGGCTAAAAGAGGAAAGTTCTAGGTTTTTCTGAATAGTAGAAAAGCAGAGCTTACTCTGTGGTTTATCCTGCATACTCTTCTCTTTCTGTACTCATTCAGAGACTTAGATGGGATATAAGAAGTGATGAAGGTGGGGAGTCATTCAGAAAGAATTTACAGGTTCAGGTCATCTTTAAGTCAAGGGGCAAAAGCTTTATTGTGATATCATAAGGCAGGGTAAGTCTCGGAGAAACTCACAATTTATAAGGGGAAAGATAGGATCTTTTATAGGAAATGATGCAAAGCAAGGTAGGCTGATTAAGCTATTTACTTGTCTCAGAAAGTCAACTGGTGATTAGGGAATGTTTACACAAAATAACCTTGGAGGCTGACATCTATAGTTTAGCCCTCTGATTGTATACTGTAGCTGTGAACTCTGTTCAAGATTGCTCTATTTGGAAGAGATAATCTTGTTAGTACAGGGAAATTCTACAAAGTATTATTTAGTGACAAGATAATCCTGTCAACATCCCTACCTGGCCTCACAGACACTGGGTTGCTACAGACTCATGGTCTTTTGTTGGCATCTATTTATCCCATCAACTTCTTCAGCCACAATGGGTTCTAGCAAAATTACTAATTTTATACAGGTAACTCCTAGAGATATTCAAGCCTAGTCTCTCTTCTAAAATCCATCCCTAAATCAATAACTGCTTATTGAACATTTCAAATTGCATGTCTCTTAGGCATTTTGAATGCTGGATGTCCAAAATACACTTCATTATCTTTCTTCCCAAACCCTACCTCCTATTGTCTTATTTCTGATGAGAGGGTTACTGTCATTCTAGTCACCCACGTTCACAACCTCCTTATTATTCCCAAATCCTCAATTTATCTCAGCCACTTATCTATCTAGTTGTCAAATCTTGTCAATCTTACTTTATATCTTTAGCATCTAGTCACATGATTTAATTCAACCAACAAGCAACAGAGTAATATTCTTCAGTGTAATATTTGACCATGTCTCTTCCTTACCCAATAAAGTCCAGTGGTTCTTGATCAAATATAAACTATTTCAGTAGTAGTTAAATTGAATGGCTTTTTACATTATCTCATAGCTATCTTTCTAGGTTAATTAATATATTATTCCCCTATAAGCTACTTATAGTCCAGTCAAACTGCCTTCTTGATGTGCTTTAAATACTACATCCATCTTATCTCCATGACTTCACACAGCTGACTCATGTACATATAAGAAATATATCTCAGAGGGAAGACCCTACAAGTGGATATGGAATAGGAGCAAAGGAGTTAGAGAAGAAGGAAATCACAAAATGCCTTTTACAAAAGGTGGGGTTTGGGGTGATTCTTGAAGGAAGCCAGATACAGAAATGAAAGCACACAGAACTTTACACGCAGTAGAAACTCAATCAAGTTTGTTAAATTGTTCTGAACTAAACTAAACTGAACTGAACTAAAGACTATGCCAAAGCTGTTGCTTTTGTACATCCTGTTGCACTATTGTCACAAAATAGAAAAGATGAAAGATAATGTTCTCTAGTCTTTCTTCATACACCAGATTAACGGCAGTTATGCACTCATTCCCCAGAAGGGGAGCAACAGCAAGGAATGAAATTTCCCCTTTTTACTTTCATCCTACCCTCCTTTGCCCTACCCTACTGTTCCTCCCCCATCTTAGCAAAAGTTAAAATTAAGCAATTGCATAAGAGTTTCTTCAAGGTTCTTTTATGAGGGGGGAAAAGTCTTTCTTCTCTGTCATCCATTTATTAAGGCAATCACAAGTACAATTCTTGTTCTCTAAAAAACTATCAAGTTGCCATCATCTAAAAATTTAGTTTTAGTGATTTTTCTTTTCCTTGTGATAAGAACTTAACGTGGTATTTTATCAAGGTATAAAGTTCACATTTGAGGAAATTCTCTCTCTTAATAGAAACTAGAACCTATAGGACAATTTAGAAAGTTATCTAGAGCAAAAGTGTCAAACATCATACTCCAGGGAACCAAATCAAAATGTAATATTTTGATATTTACCTAATAAAATTCTAACTTAATTTTTGTATTTTACTTAATAAATTAAAGTACAATGGAATATAAATAATGTTAATATGTAGTTTTCTAAGTCAATATATAGCCAGCAGGAATTCTTATACGTGGCTTGAGGGTTCCCATTTCTCATTAAGTTTGACATCACTAGCTCAGGGCAATGAAAGTTTAAATGATTTCTTCTAGAAGCTCTTTATGCACTATACCATATTAGTAGTAGTACTAATGTTAGTTCTAGGTAGTATCACTACCACAATAACTCATATCTATATAGTTAGACTTTATATTTTAAACTTTAAGTTTATAAAATACTTTCCTCATGGTAAATCTCAGTGTGCTAAATGGAAAACTCTGCTTCTTCCATCTCTGTACACCACCACTGACACTACTACCACTAACCATTATTATTATCATCTATATCAAAAAATAAATTGTCTCTTTTTGGTGTCTCATGACAGGGAAATGTCTCTGGATCTTCAAAGTCTCTGCTAAGCTCCAGCAGCTCCTACCAAGGAGGAATAACCTTGACAAAGAAGCAGCACTAAATTGCATACTTGTTACACAAGGACCAGTCTAGCTAAGGTCAGAGATATTAATCACCAGATTAGCCACAGGATGGTGATTTTTCTAGCAACAGCAAATACTGAAAGTCTTTTAACAAGTTATATAGGAGTTGGAAGAAGGAGCATTCACTCTAATGAGATCACAGGTCGATTGGCAATGTCTAGAGTACTGCATAAGGAACCATTATATTAAAAAATTGATATCCTTATCTTAGGGATTGTACACAAACATACACACATATATATACACATACATGCACAAATATACACATAGCTCATGTTCTCTCATCTATAGCAACACATTGTCAAGAACTAATAATGATAATAGTAGCTAACATGTACAGCACTTTGTTTTATATATGTTATCTTATGTGCTATACTCCTGTAAATCAAGTACTCTTAAAATGCCTTTTTTATAGATGAAAAGGTTGAAACTGACAAAAGGCAAAGCAAGTTGCTAGGGTCATATAGTTAGCAAGTTCCTGAGGCAGAATTAAAATTCAGGTCTTCTTAAATGCAAAGAACTATGTAATTCACCACCTTACTAAAAACATACTCTGAGGACATTTAAGGCAAGTAGATTAAAGAAAGATTCCTTACTCTATTCTTCCTTTAGCTCAGAACATGGCCTCAGGGATGATTGGAATGTGGACTCACTGTCACTAGTCAGAGCTGTGATCAATCTCTTGGACTATGACACAGTGTCACAAAATAATATTTGGAACTCAGACCATTACATTGTGATCTAATACGCTTAAAAGAAAAGAACAATATGTGACTAAAGGTTCACTACTATTCTTAATAAATTCAGAGAATGAATTATTTCAGAATTATAACAATTTCAAGGGAATCAATAAAAAAAATTAAGAAAGGTAGTCTAGCAGTATCAGATCTTAAACTATACTGCAAAGTGGTAATCATGTAAATAATTTGGTACTGGTAAGGAAATGGAGTGATGGATAACTGGAATAAATTAAATACCCAAATCACAGTAATAAAGGACTATAGTAATCTAATGTTTGAAAAAGCCATAAATTCTAGCCTATGGAATAAGAATTCATCTTCTGACAGAAACTGTTGGCAAAACTGGAAAACAATATGACAGAAACTAGGTATAGACCAATATCTCATCCTATGTACCAAGATAAGCTCGAAATGGGTATAATATTTATAAATAAAGGATAATTTCATAAGTAAATCGGGGAAACATGGAATATTTTACCTGCTAGATTTATGGATAAACAAAGAAGTTATGACCAAACAAGAGGGAGAGAGGGGAAGAGGAGGGAAAAAGAGAAAGAGAGAAGGAAAGAAAAAAGGAGATGGATAGAGGGATAGAGGGAGGGAGGAGGGAAGAGAGAGAGGGAAGAAAGAGGGAAAGAAATAATTACAGAATATAGAATAGATAATTTTGATTATCCAAATTAAAAAAATTTTGCACAAACAAAATGAGTGAAGCCAGGATTAAAAAGGAAGTAGGTAACTCCCTAAGTGGGGGAAATTGCAATTTCTTTCATAAATGTCTCATTTCTTAAATTGTAGAAAACTGAGTCAAATTTATAAGAATACAACTCATTATTCAATTGATAAATAGGTCAAGAGATATGAACAAGAGTTTTCAGAAGAAATCAAAGTTATCTATAATCATATAAAAATGTTCTAAATCATTATTGATTAGAGAAATGCAATTTCAAACAACTCTAAAGTACCGCCTCATACCTATCAGATTGGTTAATGTGAAAGAAAAGGAAAATAACAAATGTTGGAAGAGATGTGGAGAAAAAGGATATTAATGCATTGTTATTGGATTTGGCCAAAGAACTATATAACTTTGTATACCCTTTGTTCCAGCAATACCCCTACTAGGTCTAGCTTCTAAATTAGGGTTTTTTTTGGTTCTTTTGTTTATTTTTTTAAATAACTTTTTGTTGACAGAACATATGCATGGGTAATTTTTTATAACATTATCCCTTGCACTCACTTCTGTTCCAACTTTTCCCTTCCCTCCCTCCACTTCCTCCCCTAGCTGGCAGGCAGTCTCATACGTGTTAAATATGTTATAGTATATTCTAGATACAATATATGTGTACAGAACCATATAATTCTCTTGTTGCACAAGAGTTGGATTCAGAAGGTAAAAATAACCTGGGAAGAAAAACAAAAATGCAAGCAGTCCACATTCATTTCCCAGTGTTCCTTCTCTGGGTGTAGCTGATTCTGTCCATCATTGATTAATTGGAACTGAATTAGATCTTTTCTTTGTCGAAAATATCCACTTCCATCAGATTACATCCTCATACAGTATCGTTGTTGAGGTATATAATGATCTCCTGGTTCTGCTCATTTCACTCAGCATCAGTTCATGTAAGTCTTTCCAAACTTCTCTGTTTTCATCCTGCTGGTCATTTCTTACACAACAATATTTCATAAACATTCATATATCATACAAATTAGTTTTTTTAAAGGAAAAGGATCTATGTGAACAAAAATATTTCTAACAGTTCTTTTTTGTGGTGGCAAAGTACTGGAAATCAAAAGAATGTACATAAATTGGGAAGGTAAACAAATTATAATTGATATATTTTTTTAAAAATTTATTTTTAATCTACTTTGCTTTATGAATCATGTTGGAGGAGAAAAATCAGAGCAAAAAGGAAAAACCATGAGAGAGAAACAAACAAACAAAAATAGCAGAAAAAAGAAGTAAACATAGCATGTGTTAATTTACATTCAATCTCCATAGTTCTTTTTCTGCATGCAGATAGCATTTTCTGTTCAAAGTCTATTGAGATTCTTAGGATATAATAGATGATTACAATGGAATACTATTATACTATAAGAAATGACTAGCAGAATGCTTTAAGAAAAATCTGGAAAGACTTACATGAATAGATGTAAAGTGAAGTGAGCAGAACAAGAAGAACATTATACACAGTAATCACAGTATTGTATCATAATCATCCATGAATAACTTACCTATTCTTAGAAATACAATAATACAAGACAATACTGAAGAATCTATCAAGAAAAATACTACCTACCTTTAAAGAAAGAACTGATGGGGTCTGACTGCAAATCAAAGCATACTTTTTTTTCTTACTTTGTTAATGCTTTATTTGTTTTCTTTCACAACATGACTAAAATAGAAATATATTTTGCATGACTGAACATAAATAAATTATAGCAAATTGTTTGCCCTCTCAAGAAGAGGGGAGGGGAGGGAAGAAGGAAAGGAATTTGGAACTGAAAATTTTGAAAACTAAATTTTAAAATGTGTCTTTATGTATGATTAACAAAAAATGTGAAATTGTCAAAACATAATATCCAAGAATTACATAAAATGAACAAATTGGGCCCAGAAAATCAGAGAGTTGCAAATTGGCCAATTACAAGTAAATAAAAATAAGAAATTGGGGCCATTTTATTAGGAAATCCCAAACTCAGAATAGAATATATAATTTTTTAAAAATCTGAGTGACAGGTGGAAACACACCTAGAAACTACCTTCCATTCTTTTTGATTTCTGGAGTCAAAGGGATAAAAGTTGTAATAATGACATTTCTACTATTGATTTGAGGTTTGGTTCTAGCCTTTACTCTATGAACTCCACCTACTGCCTCAAAGATATCCTTGATTTAAGCAAAGTAGCAAAGATTATAAAGAGATATACAAGTTGGGTTCAGTAGCACATTGGGAAAAGAAAAAAAATTTAAGGACATAACCCAACAGAGTAAAGCTAAAGTAAGAAAAGAAAACATCATTATGAACTTTGGTTAGAATTTCAAAAAGCATGAAGTGTACGGAGAGAGACAGAGAGACAGAGGGACAGAGACAGAGACAGAGACAAACTTAGAGAGACACACAGAGAGAATTTTCAAGCATTGAAAATAATTTATAACATGAGATGAATCTTAGTTTCATAGACTTGATGGAAACTACGGTGGCATAAATCAACACAGAAAATTCCACTTCTGCTACAGTTGGGAATGGGTAGATGTGGAGAAAGAAAAAGAGAACAGCAAAGCTTCTTGCTTAGGCTCCTCTTTGTATTATTTGTGGTGAATTTTTAATCCTTGGTCTATTGATTCTTAGTAGTTCTTTTATTAGTATCTACTCAGGAATGGAGAGCAATTAACTAAAATCTGAGTCAGCATGGTGGGAAGGAGAGAACACCTCCAGTCTGAGCAACCTTTCTAGTTCAGGTTGTAGTCTTAGCCATACCTAAGAATGATGAGACCATAAGCAATCTACCTTCTTTTCTGGATTGTTTCCCTTCCCTTTAATGTAAATGGTTGGATTTTTAAGGTTCTCCCCAATTCTAACATTCTATATATCTAAAACATAAAAAGGAAAGTGCATTCCTTATAAACACTTTCATGAATTGCCTGATCCTGTGTTGAAGTTACTGAGCAATTGTGTAAATTCTGCTATCTAATATATGTAGGGAATAAGATAATTCTAATTGTGCAACAATCTGGCTAATTGAGAATTGCCACGTATATCCTGGGAGATCCAGATCTTAATAAGCCTGAGTGATTTACTATGACTTGCAACTTCCTTTGAGAACCAGGCATATACTTTCATGTCTTCCCCATGGTGACTGCTAAGACACTGCGTATGACATTTATTGACTAATGTTCAGAAGTGACAGCTTAATGGAAATTTCAGTTTGGTTGAAAGCCAGACAAAAATAACTCTTCTTCTATTAGGGAGTCATAAAATGTCAGCACTATAAGGGATAGCAAAGACTATATAGGCCAGTTCTTTCATTTTGTAGCTAAAAAAACACCAGACCCAGACAGCAGAATTGACTTGCACAGTATAGCAGAGCTGTGGGGGCCTTGAAATAATGAATAAATAAACATTTATTAAGTGTCATGTACAAAGTACTATGCAAAATGTTGGGAACAAAAGTAGAATAACAGAACAGTCTTTGCTTTCAAGGAGCTCATCTAATAATGGAACATATAATGCATACAGAAGGTTTTGGCTGCACATCAAATTGAGAGGAGCCTTGGTTGATAGGGTGAAGAAGCAAGGTAGATAGAGAGTTGGCTCTTTTTTCATGTTTACTCCATTAATAAAAATCATTGATTTCTGATATTGAAACATTTGACAATGCAGGGGTGACAAGAACTTTGCAAGAACTTTCTGGGTCTTCAAAAATTGTCTGTAGCATCAATATAAAACCATTTGCTAAGCCACATATCCATGGGGCTTGGCTCTCCCATTGATTTTAATGGCATCTGTGCTGGAAGCATTATTATTCATGAGACTCTTGGGTTCATGGTCCTCAGTTATCTCCATCCTGAATTCAAGCCTCCTCATACCCAGATTAGAATGATTTCTATTACATCATCATAGAAGTTTTTGACAGATAATTATCAGATTTTAAAAATGGAGATTACAAGATCATAAATTTAGAGCTAGAAAAAACTATTTTCTATTTTTCAGACTTTAAAATGCATCAGAGCAGCTACATGGAGCAGTGGCTAGAATGCTAGGCTTAGAGTCAAAAAAGACTCACTTCCTGAGTTCAAATCTGGCCTCAGAGACTCACTAGCTATGTGACCTGGGCAAAATTACTTTGTCTCAGTTTCCTCATTCCTGTAAAATGAGCTGGATAAGGAAATAACAAACCTTTACAATATCTTTGCCAAGAAAACCTTAAATGGGAACATGAAGAATTAGACATGCTGCATCCCCAAGAAATCATAAAAGAGAGAAAAGGACCCACATGCACAAAAATGTTTGTAGCAGTCCTTTTTGTAGTGTCAAGGAACTGGAAATTGAGTGAATGCCCATAAGTTGGGGAGTGTATGAATAAATTATGGTATATGATTTTAATGGAATATTATTGTACTGTAAGAAACAATCAGCAGGGTGATTTCAGAGAGGCCTGGAAAGACTTACATGAATTGATGATAAGTAAAGTGAGCAAAACCAGGAGAATATTGTACACAGTAAAGAGAGGATTATGTGATGATCAACTGTGATGGAAAGCAACAAAATTCTGTATACCTTATACATGTTTATGTATATATATCTATACATGAATAGATAGAAAGAAAAAGATAAATAGATAGATCTCAATTAATGGGAATAATGCATTTCCTAAAGTTGTTGTATTGTTCAAATACACACTGCTTATTTCCATTGGACTGGAATCACTTACCATATTTTCCCTAAACAAAATTTTAAATAATGTGGATTCAAATACTTTTGACCACTTCAGGTGCCTTGCTATTTACATTAATAAAGACCTTGCTGCTCCAATCCTTTTATTTAGATCATGGTGTGATGGATAGAGTGATAGACATGGAATCAGGTCAACCTGAGTTAATTCTGACTTAGATACCTACTGGCTGTGTGGTCCTAGGTAAGACATTTGGAGTCTCATCCTGAAATCTGAGTTTCCTTATCTGTAAAACGGAGCAAGGGTAGCTAACTGGAGCAATGGATAGAGAACCAGTCTCTCTGGATTCAGGAGGGCCTGAGTTCAAATCCAACTTCAGATACTTAACAGCTGTGTGACTCTGGACAAGTCATTTAACCCTGTTTGCCTCATTTCCTCATCTATAAAATGATTCAGAGAAGGAAATGGTGAACTCTAGGTAGCCAAGTCTCTTGAAACTCTTTTAAATCTATAACTTTCAGAGGTATCGATCTGAATCGGTAAAGGAATTTCCTCATTAAGAGCTCCCTATGCCAACAAAATCATGGATCCTACAAAAATTATTATTATAGATGAAAAAACTGAGACTGAGAGAGAAGAAATAAAATTGTCCATGATCACAGAAAAAATAAGTAATAACATCTAGAGGGGCCTCTAACACCAGATTCAGAACTTTTTGTTTTATAATATACTGCATTGTCTCTCCTGTGAATGCCAATTTCCTTTTCTTACCCAACACTCTTGATCACAACTGTAACTAATATAACTAGAAATTCTTGTACTCTAAGCAACTCTCCTTGGGGGCAAATGGCATGAAATGAATCCTGCATAGAAATATGGGGACAGGAAACTGCCATAAGGGAGGAACACTGAGAGATACAAGGGCACGGACCATAAAGTCAGTGGAGTTCAGGAGTGAGAGAGGATAGGGGTGGGATTGGCAGAACTGTGCAGAAATTTTTCGTTCCTCCTATTTTAATTAATTATTCTTACTTACAACTTACTGTAGTTCTCATGCTACTGAAGCACTTCAAATATGCTTTCAAAAGCAGTACTCTGGAGAAAAGGCCATTTGTTTTATCTTACCTTTGCCCCTTCATCCAGACTTTATTTCATTGGAGTATGGAATAAGTCCCCATCCTCAGTACACTCATTACTGGCAGAGGACCCCAATTCAGAATGAGCATCATTCAGAGCAGGTCGGAAAAGAAATTTGTCTTTTACAATACTAGTAAGAGTTCCTCCCAAGTAATCCTATAAGGAGGCTTTGGGAACTCTATTAGGTGACCTAATCCTGTCTCAATTGGTGAGGGAGAAGAATGGATATAGATTTTTCTCATACATTCCATTCTCTGGAATGTATGTCCACTTGAGGCATAAAGCCTAGGGAGACTCTAGTCCCAAATAGCTCTTCAAGTTCATGCCATGTTATAGCAGGACCATATAAGGCCTTTTCTCTTTTTTTGCTTCCCCTAGCCTGTGTTTTTCTTCTCCTCCTTTCCTGCCTTCCACTTCTTTGCTCACCTTTTTCTTCCTTTCCTATTATTTACACATTTCTCCACAGCATTTAGGAGAGTTATATTCCTTTCTCATGACCTTCAATGAGAAGCCTTGGATAAAAGATGGAAGAAACTCTAGAGTTTTTATCCAGAATGTTCAAGTGGATACTGAAAAAAAAAAAGATATTTCACATCTTCATCTGATAAGACTGGATAATTCATAGTTGGGGGCTTTAAGCTAGTAGGCCCCAAGGCTCAGCTCTGGGAATCCCTTATCAATGTACTTGGGGATACACTAGAGCTGGAATATTGAAATGGTAGGCTGTCGTCAGGGCTGGTCTTAAGAAAACACACAGGCTATTGTGTGAAAAAAGAACGGAGCCACTGGAATCAGTCCTTACCCATGAGCCCACTAGTCAACAGGTGAGACATTTTCTGTATTTCATTTTTATTAGAAATCAGTTTCAAGACAAAACCTTCAATTTTCTCCCTCATAACCTCCCTTCCCTCCTTCCTTCTTTTTTTTTTTCAGAATTATTCTCTATTCCTTACTTACTCACTCCACATTTTCAGTCAGTTGCCAAATCTTGTCCTTTGTGCCTTCCCAAGGTCTGCTGTATCTTTTTCCTTCCCTCAACTCACACAAATCTTCCTACTCCAATTCATTCCCATACAACTGTTAAAGTTAGTTTTCTGAGGTATAGGTCAGAGTATGGTATTTCCTATTTAATAAATTGAAGAAGCTCACAGTTTCTTTCTTTCTTTTTTTGATTAAAGTTGTTTCTTTTCAAAACAGGCACATATAATTTTCTTTTTTTATTATAGCTTTTTATTTACAAGATATATTCATGGGTAATTTTTCAGCATTGACAATTGCAAAATCTTTTGTTCCAACTTTTCCCCTCCTCCCCCCCACCTTCCCCCAGATGGCAGGTTGACCAATACATGTTAAATATGTTAAAGTATAAGTTAAATACAATATATGTATACATGTCCAAACAGTTATTTTGCTGTGCAAAAAGAATTGGACTTTGAAATAGTGTACAATTAACCTGTGAAGGAAATCAAAAATGCAGGCAGACAAATAATAGAGGGATTGGGAATTCTATGTAGTGGTTCATTGTCATCTCCCAGAGTTCTTTCACTGGGTATAGCTGGTTCAATTCATTATTGCTCTATTGGAACTGATTTGGTTCATCTCATTGTTAAAGATGGGCATGTCCATCAGAATCGATTATCATATAGTATTATTGTTGAAATATATAATGATCTCCTGGTCCTGCTCATTTCACTCAGCATCAGTTCATATAAATCTCTCCAGGCCTTTCTGTTGGTCATTTCTTACAGAATAATAATATTCCATAATATTCATATACCATAATTTATTCAGCCATTCTCCAATTGATGGGCATCCACTCAGTTTCCAGTTTGTGGCCACCACAAAGAGGGCTGCCACAAACATTCTTGCACATACAGGTCTCTTTCCCTTCTTTAAAATCTCTTTGGGATATTTTGGAGATTACGAGATCATAAATTTAGAGCTAGAAAAAACTATTTTCTATTGTTCAGACTTTAAAATGCATCAGAGCAGCTACATGGAGCAGTGGCTAGAATGCTAGGCTTAGAGTCAAAAAAGACTCACTTCCTGAGTTCAAATCTGGCCAGGAGTAACATTGCTGGATCAAAGGGTATGCACAGTTTGATAACTTTTTGAGCATAGTTCCAAATTGCTCTCCAGAATGGCTGGATGTATTCACAATTTCACCAACAATATATCAGTGTCTCTGTTTTCCCACATCCCCTCCAACATTGCACATTATCTTTCCCTGTCATTCTAGTCAATCTGACAGGTGGCACACATAATTTTCAACATAAAACTTTGCAAAATCTTGTGTTCCAATTTTTTTCCTTCTTTTCCCCTATCCTCTCCCCTAGATGGCAAGTAATCCAATATGTTAAAAACATGTGCAATTCTTCTATACGTATTTCCATAATTATCATGGTACATGAGAAAAATCAGATCACAAAAAGGGAAAATATGAGAAAGAAAACAAGATGCATAGCTCAAAGTTTCTTTAAGGATCAAGTATAAACTACCATGCTTGTTATTTAAAGTCCTTCAAAACCTGTACCTTTGCAAACTTATTGCTCACGTATGCCCCTCCCCTTCACATTCACTATGTAGCCAAACTGACTTTCTTACATTCCTCATATACTTTAGCTATTTTGCAATTTCTCACAGTTGAATGTATTCCCATCTCAACTCCATTTCTTAGAATCCCTAATTTTCTTAATATTCAAACATACAGCTTTTCCTGATCCATTCCTCATCCAGCAATGCATTTCCCTCCATCAGTTATCTTCTTCTTTCCCCTAGTTAAAATTTAAAATCCCTTGAGGTCATTTCCATTTCTGAGAACATTTCACTATTGTCTTTGTTATTGCCTGTACCTAGCCCAGTGCCTGAATAATAGGCATTTAATAAATATTTGTGGTTTTTTACCCCTTTCTTACTTGATCTTCTCTAAAAATTGACTGAAAGCTAACAGGTGGCCTGAAAGAAGCCAAAAAAAAAAAAAAATTCCATTGCTCTGATACAAGCTAATAAGTATCCTTATATTTGTTCTCTTAATCTATAAAGCAAAAGATAATCCAAAAGAAAGGACATGTGGAAAATTCTTCTCTTCATTCTAGGATGAATTCTAGACATGCTGAATGTTTAAGAGAAACTGGTATCAGAGGGTCATTCATTTTTATCTTTTTTCTCTATACATTATTGTCTACATATCAAATAATATGAAAGTTTACATCAGCCTACAGGTTTGTGTCATCTAACTTTGAAGCTATAATTCAAGGACAGTGCATCTTTAAAGTCACAAGGGATTTGTGCTTTAAAATTCGGATATATAACTGGATAGCATCTTTGAATGGAGAAAAACCCCACTGAATTCCCAAAGTACTGGTATGCCTGGTTCTCACTTTGCCCGCTCTCCCTTTTCCTCAACTAGGATGTAAATCAGGAAGAATTGGTACTTTTTAGAAACTTTAATCTAGGAATGGAACTTTTGAGAATCATTTCTATCCCTTTCAATCCTTTTCTTCCCTTTTTTTCTCCTACCTTTTCTTTATCCCCCTATTAAAATACAAAGAGGTAACTGACTAAATGAATACTACTTTCTAGGTGTGTGGTGGGGTAGCCATGCTATTTATTTTATTTACTACCTCAAATCTTGGCCAAAATGTTAAGTTCTTTTTTATTTTGAAAGATTGAGTGATTGAGGTTTTTGTCCTTCTTTATTTTGGATATTATTACATAATTCTTTCCCTTACCACAAAAAATCCAGAACAGTCTGAATAATCATCTATTAGAAATATTCTAAAGAAAACGCAAATCTATATTAGATGTGAGATTAAATAAGATTCAGGTAACTTTCTAATATGCCTAATTCAATTCTAAATTCAGTATCTCTTCTTTATCATCTTTCCTCCAGGCCAGATAGTTGTTTTCTTCAACATTTATAGATTATGATTTTTTTCTCCCCTCAAAGTTGATGTAGAGTCACCTTTTTCTGAAAGAGCTCCAGTTATCAAAATCTTTCTTAAAATGTGAAACCAGAGCAGGAAAGGATATCCAAATGTGGGATGAACAGACAAAAATGAAGTAAAATTACTATTTTCTGTGAACTAGATATTATCTTTCCATTAATGTAGCCTTGTACCAATTTATTGTACAGATCATCATAAACTCAGTTCATACTAATCAATATTGTGATCAATTACCAGTCACATGTACTGCTTACCCCCCCACCATGTATATTCCAAACAGACAGATCTACTTTGTGCTTACATTGTACTTGTATAACTCCTTAAACTTTAGATCTTGCATAGTCATCTATGGATTGCTTCTGCTCTAGTTTGAGCCCAGCCACGCAGAAACATTTTGAAACTTAGTTTTTATCAATTATGACCTAGAAAAAACATCTGGGATTGTTATACACAAATAGTTCTCATAGGGAATGCAATCTTTTTTCTGAATGTTCTGTAAAATTTTGTCCTTGAAATATAAATGGTTGCAATTCTTTATCTATGTTAAATTATCATGTCATCCCACTCCCTAGTTTCTTCCCACATCTTGAGACTTCACATTTTTCAGCTCTTGCCCCGAGCTGAATTTTGCTGTCTGTTCTTCCTAGCCTGGCATCAGAAAGATCACAAGAGCAATTTCATCCTCAGATACAGAAGTAAGGCTGCATCCTCTGCTTCAAGCATGGGGAAGCAAAGAAAAGAATTATGGCATGGGGAGAGAAAGGAGCAGTGGAAGAGTTTCCAAGATCAGGAAATTAGTCCAGAGGCTCAACTGTTTGTTAACCTTCCTCTGTTGCCAGCTTAAACAAAGACTCCAGATGTCTTGATTCCACAAGGAAAAGAATACTTTCTTGTGATGGAGAAAAAAAAAAGATTGAGAACCACTATAGTAAAGAACTATAATCAAAAGGATTTAAGGGAGCTTTTTGCACTATACATTTTCTGTACAAGAGAAAATAAAGGATAGTGGTCACAAATTTGAGATGAATGTCAAAGAATCACATAGAATCAAATTAGGCTTTCATTATTACTTCCCCAGTCTATTTTAACTGCATGAAAGAAATCAAGTATCCAGTAATCCAGGTATTTGGTCACAATGCTGAAAAGGGGACATGCCAGTCTTTGCCCTTATCCTGGCATCTATTTCCTTTATGCCTCCTTGAATGGGAATTGACAATTAAGAGCAACTACACACTTTTTTCTATAACCTCAAGGATCAAAAGATTCCCCATTTGCCAGCATCTTTAACTGCAAAATCTAGTGGATTTACCCCATCATCTCTGAGACTTTTCCCCCTTAGGTCTATTCTTATCCTAATCAATGAATATATCTAAGTGGCCCTAATCATTTGTCATATTCCAGCTTAGCATTATTTTTTTTGACTACATATTGCTACCTATGTCTACTTCCCCCTTGCTATCTACTTATACTTGCACCTATATTTCTAATCTCCATTTTTTGCGAATTTAATCAAATAGTTATTACTGGATTATTGCTACTGGAAAGTGCATGTCAATCAACACCCCTATGGCTCAATTCCATATCCCAGTGATTTGTCGGCATTTAATAGACTATGTCATTGTAAAGAGAAGAGACAGAGAGGATGTGAATGATGGAAGTGATGTGTGATGAAGAGTGCTGCACTATCTATAGTCTTAAGCTCTCCAAGCTAAATCTCATGTTCAACAAAAGCAGTATCCTCAAGTAAAGAATACTACTAAAAGACTTAATGTCAACAGATTAGAACAGGAACAATTTATTGCGAATTTGGAGGGAAAGTTGACAACAGTGGAGCAGAAAAGCAGTGGGTAACCTTCAGAGATCTGATATGCAGCAGTACATTTACTTCTCTTATCTAGAAAACTAGAAAACAACAAGATTTCTTTGAAGAAAATGACAAGGAAATTCAGAAGCTGCTAAATGAAAAATAAAAACTTCACAAGATTTACCAACAAGATAATTCATCTGTCTCTAAGAATGCAGTGTTTAATACCAATATACATGAAGTACAAGTGAAGTTTAGAGAAGCCGGATTTGGAGCTTAATAAGAAGGCAGATGAAATTTAGTTTTAGTATGACTAAAATTCAAAATGTTTTTATGAAGTCCTGAAAGCTATTGATGGGCCAAAAACTTTTAGTGATTTCAGTTATTCAGTACTAAGGGAGCTACACTGATTAGTCATAAGGAAATGATTCTGTAGAGATGAACTGAACACTTCTCTGCCGAGCACTTCCAATGTTTTCAACAGATTATCATTAATCAATACTAAAGCTACTGACTCTATAAATCAAGTAGAAGTCAACTCCTCTTTAGCCGAATTTCCAACTGAAGTTTTCAATCGCCCTTAATCTCTTCTCATGTGGCAAAAACACATAACCAAAATTAAAAGAGAAAGAGTTAATGGGTAAACAATGTTTGCAGCAAGTTTCTCTGATAAAGTCTCATTTCAAAAATATATTAAAAAGTTACCTAAATTTATGTAAAAAAGAAACACTAAATAATTAATAAATGATCAAAGGATAAAAATAGGGAATTTTCAGTTGAAAAATACGATGCTTGAATAAGCATGTGAAAAAATGATCCAAAATCACAAATAATTATAGAAGTGCAGATTATAGCACCTTCAAATGTTTTATTTCATATCCATCAGATTCTCAAAGATGATTTCAAAGGATTTAGAAGAAAAGTATGTAGGACCCCATGGAGTAAAATATTTAAGGGAAACCAGTCAAAAATGGATGTGATAAAATTGAATAGATACACATCAGCTGGGGTATATGTTATAATGTTTATGGCTTGACTGATCACAAGATAAATGTATACATCCCATACCAGATTCTATGGTGCAAACATCATGTGCATCTTAAAAATGTCATTATTGAAAGTGACCCTTGTTGAACTCTTCTTCTACCTATGTTACTTGTGTTCAATTCAGCAGATAAATGTTTATTAAGTACTTACTATGTTCAAGGTGTCATAGTGGGAACACAATGGGAAAAAACAAGGAATGCGATGTAAGGAAGAAAGAAGGAAGGAATGAGAGAAAGAAAGAAAGGTAGGGAAGAACTCAGGGAAGGAAAGAAGAAAGGAAGGAATGAGAGAAAAGAAAATAAAAAGGAAGTAAGGAGGGAGGGCATGAAGGAAGGAAAGGAAGAAGGAAGAAGAGTAGAAAAGAAGGAGGGAGGAAGTGAGGAAAGGAGAAGAAGGGAAGGGAAGAAAGAAGAAAAGAAGAAAAGCAAGAATGAAAACAAGAAGGAATGAAAGAAGAAAGGAAAACAGAAAGGAAGGAAAGAATGAAGAAAGGAAAGAAGGAGAGAAGAGGAGGAAGGAGAGAGGAATGAGGAAGGTAGGAAGCTAAGGTTTTTAGATTTTACCTTTGTAACATCTCTCTTCTTTCCTCTGACACTGCCAATACTATCCTGGTTTGGTTCTTATCACCTCACTTCTGGATTATTACTATAGCCTGCTGGTGGATCTATCTACCTCAAGGCTCTTAACCCTCCAGTTCATCTTGAATTCAGCTATCAAAATTGTCTTCCTAAAGCATAGCTCTGAATATGTCAAATCCCTACCCCACTCTCTACTTAATAAATTCTAAGTATTCTTTAGTACTTTCAGGATCAAATATAAAATAATCTGTTTGGCATTCAAAGCCTTTTATAACCTGACCATATCACTTTTTTTTAATGGTTGAGACAGTTTTAGGAAGAGAGGACACTACAGTCACAGTTTATAAAATGAATCAGTCAAGTTATTTGTGCAGACTGTCCTTGACACACAGAAAGAGCACAGAATCAGGATAATTAGGATAAATATGAAAAAAAAAGTAATTTTATTCTCTGATGGTATTTCCAAACAATACTTTGGGTGAAAGTATTGCTGTCTATGCACTTTTTGATGCCAATTTAATTATTTTAAGTGAGTTGTTTTATTTTTTTTTTTTTTTTTTGAGTTTGCTGGAAGTATGTTATCATAAATCTTGAGCCAAGGTTCCGCTATCTCCATTTCTTTATCCCCATTTCTTGGAATATAGCAAATACTTAATTTTTTATCCAGCTGATAGGATATGGGAATGCAAAAGCATTGAACCCCCCAAAATATTGGAGTTTCAGGATTTCTTCCATATATCCACCAAATATTGGGGAGTGGGGGTTGGACCAAAAAATATATTGGGATTTTGGTCCAGTGTCTCAAGATGTTTCAGAAGAATTTGTAGGCTTTGACCATCTCCAAATCTATGGGTAAAGATTTTATTACACTATTGACAGTGGAGTAAATTTCAAAAGGGAGTTTTAGCCATTAGCAGAGGGAAAGCTGTAAATTTAAGTTTCTAACCAAGAAATTTCTCAGGGATTACACCATTGACTGGTGGGCTAACCCTAAAAGGATTTAATGTCCTAAAAGGAGTTGGGGGATATTAGGTAGGTTTTTTTCATAGGGTAAAAATTGAGGGTTGACAGAATAATTTGGCCTGCTGATTACATGCAATAACCATACTTAGGATAGCAAAAGCTCTTAAAGATGGGATAATCCCGGATAATCCCATTAGTGTTCCTCCCTGCTTGTCTCAGGGACTATCTGTGGGAATTCAACTACCATTTAAATTCAACAAAAATCTCCTCCTGTCAATGTCTCTTCTTATGACCCACCTAGATACTTCGTTGCTAACAGGGTTAACAGGCTTTTTCTGGAGTCTTATTCTCCCCATCAATCATTTAAAAAGATGTTCCTTTTCCCTTTCCCTTTCCCAAGAGTTACTTTTGAGGAGATACTCAGAGCTGGTATTTCCTAAGAAATCTCTTCAGTTCATGTAAGTCTTTCCAGGCTTTTCTGAAATCAGTCTATTCATGATTTTTATAGAAAAATAATGTTCTATTGCATTTATATACTATAACATTCCAGACTGACATAGCAATTTATCTTTTTTGAAGATTATGTCATTTTATACTCAGTCTTTTGAAACCAGCAAGATAAAGATCATCACTTCCATTTTCTAGATGAAAACATTGAGGCTCAAAGATCTCCTATAGTCACCTAGCCTGATAGCAGGAGATTTGGACCACTATACAAACTCACTAATTCCTCCACTTTTGTGGGGGGTTTTTCCTACCATTGAGCTGTAAACAATGTGAATGCAGAGATTATCTTTATTTGGATTCTCAGTGCTTAGCACAGGCCTGGCACATAGATGCTTAATAAATTCTTATTAACTAACTAGATGAGATAAGACTTTCCCTAGTTCCCAAGAGAATGGGGCAAGCACTAAGGCTTACTTTCCATGTGACCCTTATTGAGTCAGCTTCCCTCTCTGAGCTTCAGTTTTCTAAGCTACAGAACTTGCACTGTATAAATCAGATTTTTTTTTTTTTCTGATTTGGGTGAAGAAAGTACTTTATTATTTTTCCTAAACCTGACTTCTGTTGCCAGATCTCCGCTCTGCT
Organism: Sarcophilus harrisii; assembly: GCF_902635505.1. Taxonomy (NCBI): domain Eukaryota; kingdom Metazoa; phylum Chordata; class Mammalia; order Dasyuromorphia; family Dasyuridae; genus Sarcophilus; species Sarcophilus harrisii. The sequence goes on along the minus strand of NC_045427.1, from coordinate 491,202,774 downwards.
CTCAAGATATCCTATGCCTGTCATATTCTTCATCCCTATCGTCACATATTGAATTCCTAAATTTTCTTAAAAGCTCAACTCAAAGGTTATTTCCTTGAGGAAGTCTGCTGTGATCCTCATCGTTCTTCTTAGATTTCATAGAGGACTTTTGTTTTATACTTGTTAACTTGGGGAGCACAGGGTTTGAGTTCTACTTTTTTTTCCTGAGGTAATTGGCGTTAAGTGACTTTTTATACATATTGACTGAGTGAATCTGAATAAGTTGCTTAAATTGCAGAGCAATTGAGTATATGAATGGAAGAAAAAGTTTCCTCACTGAGAGTTCCATAAACCTCTGAAATCACAAAAACAGGAAAAAAAAAATGCTCTTAGGATGGATTATTGTTTACTAGACTGCAAACTCCAGGAGGACAGGGATCAAGTTCTATGCAAACTTTTAATCTTGGCTAGTTCCAAGAATGTTACTTTGTATATAATAGGTATTTAATAAATGCTTGTTGAATCTCTACAACTATACTATAATATCCCTCATAGAGGTGACTCTGTTTTCTTTGCCATGGGTACTTCTCCCATGAAGCCTACCATATTGAAGGTTCTGTATTCCTTAGGTGTTTAGGAAATTCGTGTTAAATGAGAATTGTAAACAGGGAGAAAGCTGACCCAACATGATACTGATTATTCTTGAAACTTAATATCTCAGAAATGTAAAATATTCATTGTCAAAAAGTTATGGTAGCCAATATCCTTGGAATGCTTAGTTAGTAGATAAGCATTGATTAGAGACTCTGCATAAAGTATCCTTTAGTGCATCTGGGGGAGGCCATCTAGGGCTATCATATCAGAAGCCTGACCTCATAAAAGAGTATAAAAGCAGTTGGTCTGGAAGCCCAGAGCATTCATTGGAATCAATCCTCATATTCCTAGCTGCTACTAGGAAAGCACAGAAACAAATATGGGCGAGATGCAGCTTCTACTGCTGAGTCTGGGACTGGCCCTCGTCTGTGGCCTCCATGCTCACCATACCTGTTCTAAGGAGCACCAACCAGATGTAAGTAAGAAATGGTGGATGCAGGTAAGTTGCTTGGGTGGTCTGGAAGAAGTTTAAGGAATAACATACAAGAAAAACAGAAGCTCTTCTTGGAGAACAGGACAAAGATAGGGCTAGGGGCAAGATGGAAAGGATTCACCTTCTTATTCAAAGCTGTTCTTCTTAGTAGTTGTATAGCCTGATATATTGGAATTCAACTCAAAGTCCAAAGTGATGCTTCTGTGTGTGTGTGTGTGTGTGTGTGTGTATACGTATGACCTACATATGTTATCTTTTTAAATAGCCCAAATGGGATAGGGTCCAACTCTATCTTTCCAGAATAATCCATTGGGATAATTTATATCAATCAATCAAAAAAGTACTATTAATGTTCAGCATTGACTATGAGTCAGGTACTGTGCTTGGGTGTTAGAAATACAGACAAAATGAAATAGTCTTTTTTCCCTTAAGAGAAAATTCATTCTATTAGTGGAAGCAACCTATACCTATATAAATATATGTAATATATAGGGACTTAGGACCTCACTGATATAGAGAATTTTTGGATGAAGAAACTTCTACCAATTTCAGTTATTACCTTCTCTGACATTTATAATTTTAGAGAATTCCTGGACCACTAAGCCATTAAAATTGTATATAAGGCCACACACCTCTTAAGTGATAGAGGAGCTTTCAGGTCATCCAGAGAAGCTTTGACACTAACTTTCTAACCATTGTGCCATGCTCAATATAAACATATGGAAAGCAACTTAGGATGATGGGGCACTAATAGCTGTCAGGGAGAAGAGAGTAACAAGAAAGATTTTACATAGTAGATCAAATGTAGAAGTTGGGTCAGAATATCTCTAAGGACCCTTTAGGTCTAAAGTTTTATGATTGTACGATACACTTCTTTCTTTTTTTGTTTTGCTTTTTTTTTTTTTTTTTAATAACTTTTTATTGACAGAGCCCATGCCTGGGTAATTTTTTTTACAACATTATCCCTTGCACTCGCTTCTGTTCCGACTTTTCCCCTCCCTTCCTTTACCCCCTCCCCCAGATGGCAAGCAGTCTTATACAAGTTAAATATGTCACAGTGATACACTTCTTTCAAATGGCTAATTTCATTCTAACTGAAAAGATACCACCCTCTCTGCTTCTTACTATAGATTGAGAGTAGTCAGTAAAATAAGACAAATTCCATAGGATAACCTGTTAGTCCAACACTCCAAAGCATAGCACTTGGAGATTTTCTTTCAGTCATGTGCCATTTAAATCTACCTACTTTACCAATAGGATTCAAATGGTAACTTTGGGGTTTTCTACCTGTCACATGTTGAGACAGTTTCTACCATGGTTTATGGAGTGATCTCAGATATAGGCAGAAAAGAGAGGAATAAAAACCTACAGGGCCTTCCCAGTGATTAGAATCAGAAAAGGGACTCAGGATCAACCCATATCCCTCAAGCGAAATAGGAGTATACTAAACTGTTAAATCGTAGAATAGATATCCCTGTTTCTGTGGCAATCCCTATCCTCACTATGCTCTCAAATAATTGCAACAGAATTGATCAGCCTTTCTAAAGGCAAGATTGAGGAAGGACAGTAGAAGTTATGTTATTCTCCGAACAGCCTCAAAACACACAGTACAAATTTTATCATTTCCATTTACTAGATGACAAAAATGAGAAAAAACTTTTCAATATATAAGGTAACATTCCCAAGACTGTGCAGATAGTTAATATGAGAACCAGGACAAGCTCCAACTGTCAACACTTATTCTAATTTTTTCCTACAAGGCAGAGTTGGGGAAGGAATCAATTTTGTTTTGTTCTGGAAGCCTACATTTCCTTTTATATAATATGTGAAATTTGGACCAAAGTACCACCCAGCTCCAGAATCTCATGATCCTATGACTAGTGTGCTTTCCTTTCTTCAAATCTTACCCAGTTTTTATTCCACAGCTCTCAGGAACCTGGTACACTGTTGCACTGGCCTCAAATGTTACAGCTAAGATTGAGGAAGGAGGTCCCTTGAGGATTTTTGTCCAAAAACTCATTGTAGAGAATGGTAACCTGCGTGCAGTCTTCTTCAAAAGGTAAATATTCCCCTGTTAACTGGTGAATGTGGAAACCTGATTTAAAGTCCTGCTCTGGGTTCCTTTATCTCAGCCAGATTGGACTTAGTCTGGCCCAGGAGCTAGTAACTGTTGAAGCTTCCATGCCATAGTTGGTCTAATGAAAACATAGGACCACCTTGGAAGGGAAAAGGCTCCAATAATAGGCAACACAGACTTAAGCAGTGTATACAAGGGGGAGAAATGTGAAATATATAGAGAATCACTTTTTAAAAAATATATCAATTAGAAGAGTTGCTTCTTTCTTTCCCTCTCAATCTTCCTTGATTCACTGCTCAGAGGCTAATCATCACAAAAATAGTTTGTGATCCTGGAGCCATCTCTGCTAGGAAGACAGAAAGAAAACCAAGAAAGAGAGAACAGAAGCTGGCACACAATATCACTCTGATACACTAGTGACATTGCCATGCAGACTATGGAGGATATTAATAGGCATTACACACCTTTAAAAAAAAAAAAAAAAAAAAAAAAAAAACCTTAAATGCTCAGCATACTTTATCCACATCAAAAAAGAAGATGTGAGTAAATTAAGTCTCAAAGGCTATCAACTCCAGATTAATTGCCAGGAAGGGAATCATAATGAATGAAGAAACTCTGGCTGTGCTGTGGTCCCTTTTTTCACACTAACTAGCTGTGTGACTAATCTCCCTGTGTTAAGTGTATTTATAAATTAGGTCAATGTTTTATCTGTTCTATGCATCTTTCTTTGGATGCTGTGAAGAGAAAATAATAACAGTTTATATCTATATACTGCTTTCAATGTTACAAAGTATCTTTTGCCTCTTACACAAACTGCATGATTTTGAACAATTTAATTTCTGAATTTCAAAATTCTCTTCTGTGATATGGAAACAATACAACATGATACAAGGCATATAATTCAGTTAATACCTATTAAGCACCTGCCACATTCCAAAAAGAGTAGCTAGTTGGCAGAGTGGATAGAGGGCAGAGCCCAGAGTTAGGAAAACCTAATTTCAAATCTAGCCTCAGACTGTAGTTATTAGCTGGGTAATAAAAGTTACTTAATGCTGCTTGGCTCAATTTGTTCATCTATAAAATGACCTGGAGAAGTAATGGCAAACCATGCAGCATCTTTGTCAGCAAAAACTTAAATGATGGCACACCATCAGAAACCACTGAAACTACTAAATAACAAAAATGTTCCCAGAAGTGTGCTAAGGTCTAGGGACAAAAAGAAAAAAGAAAAGGTAGTTCCAGACCTCAAGGAATTTTTAATGGGGGAGGACAACATACAAAAAGATTCCAAAAATCAGGGGAGGGAGAAAGTACTAGTGGGGGACTGACAATTGTTGGAGTGGAATTAAGAGTGTAGCTCATGGGAAATGAAGGAAGATAGGTAGGGCAAGTATTACTATTCCCATTCTCATTACAGATAAGAATACTGAAATTCATAGAGATTAAATGACTTTTCCCAAGGTCATACAGTTTATAAGGGGGCAAATTCCATCATTTGCTATGATTTAACTTTTCCATAATTAAAGTTAGCATCTCAGGTCTCTTTATGCAGAATAAAAGAAGAATAAATGCCCTATCTAACTGATTGCTTTGGTTGGTTAACTGCCATCATTTACACCATATAAAGATCACACATTTTGAAAGTAGTATGTACAAATATACTCAGTAATTTTTAAATGGTGAGTCGTTTAATCTTTTTGAGTAATTTTTGTGTATAATATTATTCTTAGGATTATAAACAGTAAATTTGGGGAAATAAAATTGAAATAACAAATAAATTTGGAAGGAATGTAGGATAAATGTCAAATTTCTTATGTATATTTAAATGTTATTCAAATGCTACTGTTTATTTTCAGAGAAAATGGAAAATGCATTCAATTTTCTGTGTCTGCTAACCCACCTGAGAAAGATAGCCCAATGAAGGTGAAATGTAAGTATAAATGAGAATCTCAATGAATTTCAGCTTTCAAAGCTTATGCTTTGAAATGAATTAAAGGACCTATTGATAAGCAAAGAAGTGTCTAGGAATCAGAGACAATACAAACCACTGCCTTTTGTGATAGGGAGAGACATCTTAAGCTTCTCACCACCCTCCCTCAATTTCTGTATGATTATTCTATGCAAAGTAGAGATCAAAGGCTTTAACTCTCTTAGCTCCTCTTGCAGAAATTTCATCAGCCCTGACTGATGAAAGTAAAATGAAAAATAATTGTGTGAGGTGGTTGGAGTAAGCAGTTTTCCATCTCTAAGAAAAATTATGTGCATCTGTAGAGGGTTAGGAGGAGCAAAGACAAAGGTTTGTGAACAGAGTGGCAGTTTACATGTAGTCTCAGAGGTTATGATGGGACTCAGGTTTCCAGAAACCCTTGAGAAAAAAATCTTTGATAACATTCAACTCCTAATAGACTTCAAGTCATTGTATCGAAAATTCTGACCTTGACTTCTCTTTGCTTCACAGATTCAGGAATTAATGATCTCTACATTAAAAGTTTCAAGGAAGATGAATATGTCATATTTATCTTGTATAACCACAACAATAAGGAAGTGACACTTTGGGGACATCTCTTTGGTACGTATTTTATAACTGCCCCAATGCTTATCCTTTTTCATAAGGGAAGAGTAAAGAAAGAAAGAAAGGAAACGTATAGACTTAGGGATAAAATGTGTCTAGTTGTCATGTGCAATGCCCAAATCAGGGGAAATGCTTTTCAGGACAACAAATCTGTCACCAGCAGACTGTTTCATCTACTTCTGAAGATACCTCTGAACTTTCTTTAATAGAAGGTAAACTTTTTGAAGGAATGGACTGTTTCATCTTTGTCATTTTGTCCCCAGAGTCTACTAGTGCTTGGCACACCATAAATTGTTAATAAGTGCATGCTGAATGAATTAGTGAACAATACGATACAAAATCTTCTTTAAGAATCCTTTTTCACTACTTAAATAAGGATCAAGGGAGAGAGACAAGTTATTTATCAGAAACTTTACTTTATCATGTGATAAAATTATTTATTTATTTATTCAATCTTATTTATATGTCTATATGTATAAATGACAATTGAGTGGAAAAATGGGAGGTGAAAAAATATAGGCAACATACACATATATACACATTCATTTGTATATGTGTGTATGTTTGTATATATGTACATTTCCTGCTGTCTACAACACTGCCCTATACATATGTAATGGGGAATATAAAGAAAACCCCTCATGAGGTTTATAATCTAGGATTGGAGGTAAAATATATACAAAATATTACAAGGCAACATGTAAAATTTCAAGATAAAAGGGATGGACAAATGCTATGGTAGTTCAGAATGGGAAGGGATCACTTATGACAAGCTGATGTGTCATAGATCTAGTCACATTTAAGCTCAGCTTTGAAGGTAGGATTGAGACGTTTTTGTTTGAGAGAATCAGGATTGGGCTGGATCTCTCCAGCAGTATGGCATCCCAGCACAGGCTTCATACAAACCTCCAAGTTTGCTTATACAATTCCTCCAAGTATTAGCATGGGAGAGACATTGAGCCTGTGCTCAGTGCCTAAATTTCCCTAGGGCTAATTCATAAAGGATTTTACCTTGATCCTAATCCTGTCTTCTTGTGTGAATCTAGTGTAATCTCTCTACATCTGTCACATCATTCCTTTTTTGGAAGGGAGAGGGAGATTGGAAGGCTGAAGAAGTTTTGAAAAAGTGACTCATCAGCTACTTTGATGATCACATGACTGACTTGATTCTTACTCATCACACATATACAATCAATTACTGAAGCTTTTCATTTCTGCTTTCATAGCATTTCTATCATTTATTTTTTTTCTTGTCCTCTTGTCACAATAACTTTAATCCAGACCTTCATAATTTGTCACATAGTATATTACAAAAATTTATGATTTGAATGGGTCTTCCTATAAACAACCTCTTTCTTTTTAAACTAATTCTCCATGAAGCTACCAAATTGTTTTTAAAACACAGTTATTATCATTCTATTCTTTTTTTAATGATAGTTTCAATTTAATAGATTGAAACAATAATTTCTATAATACAGTACAATAAAAAATGTTCACTATTACTTCTAGAGGAAATTATAGACTCCTTTATTTGACACTGAAGTCTTTCATAAACTGGCCCTCTGATCTAATAACATCATACACCCATTCACATACTCTGTATTCTATACAAATTGGATACTATTCTATTCTTGAAATATGACATCCATATTCTATATCTGTGACTTAGTACAAAACTTTTCCCAAACCTACATTACTATCCCTCTTCATCTCAATCTCTTGGAGCCCTTAATTCCATTCAAGGGTCAATGCAAGGACCAAATCCTTCAAGAGGTCATTTATAATTGCCCCAGTTAGTTGCCCCAGTTAGTGTTCTCTTGCCCTCCATGAAATTATATTGCACAGATTTTGTGTTTTGTATACATTGTTTATATATATATGTATATATATACATTTATATTATATCTTATATTTATTTATGTGAAGATGTTATATTCTGTCTTTGGGGCAATCATTTTACCTACATCTAGCAAAATGCCTGACATACATGTATTTGCTGATTGACTAATAGATTACTAACCATTAAAAGATAATCTGTCCTCCTTTATGACTGAATATGAAATGCCATATTTAAACCAGTCTACATGGAAGCTACTAACTCCAAAATTGTCATTTGAGATGCCCGGAATAGTAGTATAGAGTTCTTCCATATTATCATTCAGCCACTATCTCCTGACACCCCTCTGCATTATCACAAAAGAGAGAATCTGCAATCATTCTCATCTTAATTGAAGATTAAATGAGATCATATATGTGTAGCGCCCTTTCTATAAAAGATATTAGAAAAAGAAGCTAAAGGATAATAGTAAGGCTGAAGCTTCACTAAAAGCAAGGGTGGGGTGAAGTTCAGGAATATGGGAACTCTGAAGAGGGGAGAGATACCGGAAGATGCAGATGTGCACAAATGCCAGTGACCAGCCACTTCCAAGTGAAGTGATTATATTTAGTTTTCTCAAACTAAATATAATCTGAACTGAGACTTCTTTCAGTAACCTGTTTAAGGAGTTATGTGTTGAGAAACAACTTTACTATTTCCATGGCTATTACCACTACTGGAACTTAACAAAGTTATCTCCTCTCCACTTCTCTTCATCCCCTTATATCCCCTTTATCATTACTCCCTGATAAACTATCACTTAACCTTAGAAGTTACTGTCTTTAACTTTTATTTACTTACTATATGTGTTTTTTAAAATATTTTTTGCTTCCATCTAAAGATAAAACTGCCTAAGATAGTTTTCACTGCATTCCAAACAATTGTTTGCTCCAAAAGAATATGCCACAAATGGGGAGGAATAAAAGGGAATCCAAGAACCAAAAGCCCTATACTTACCATAAACTTTATTGAAGTCTTTTTTTTTCCTCTAGAAACATAAAGAGGGGCTTCATATGTAAAATGTTGTACAAAACTTAAAGTAATATATAAATGATTGTTGTTGATTTTATCACTATTGTGATATTATAATTTTTATTTTTTTTATTTTACAGGACGTACTCCAGATCTGAGTGATGATATAAAGAAGAAATTCGAGGAGATTTGTATAAATGCAGGACTTAAGAAAGAACACATTTTAGATGTATCTGAAGCTGGTAGGTCCTTTTTATCTCTGTTTTCTCAATTTGTGACTAGAAGGAGAATGTCATAGAATGGAAATATCCCTAACTTGGATCCCATTTGTCCTTGTCTTTACTTTGTAGACTAATATTTTCATTACCATTCACTACTTGTTCCTAAATCTGCCTATGGATAAATTTTGTAATCATGTTCTTTTCACTACCCCACAGGAATTCTAAGGAAGCCGCATCTTTGTCTTATGGGAATACCTCCTCCTCCATCCTCCAAAGAATAATTAATATGGATAATCTGCTATCCCCAAAGAGATTCAGCCTTCATCTATGTTTTGCTTAATTAAAGAAAGAATCTCTAGTGGGATAGTTTCCTATAAATGTCAGATTTTCCCCCTTGTAAATGAGGTGTTCTGAGTCTGTTTGGGAAACTATAAGGATCCACACCCCATTCCCCAAAAAGTGAAGCAAGAAGAAAGATCTTATCAAGTCTCTGGGAGTTTGTCCAGTCACCTCAACTTTCTGATGTTTTATTAGTATCTTTTGAGTTCCATTAATTACATTTAAATTAATTCTGTATGTAGCATACCTCTAATCTATCAAGTGAACTTTCCCTTGTAATAAAGATGATCATTTCAGCATAATCAATAAAAACAACAGCAACAAAATCTTTGTCTAAATTCTCAATTTCTTACCTGTCCAGAGAGGAAAAAATAAAGGTATATTTCTTTTCCCTGGTAATGTTGAGGTTGGAAAGGGACCCCAAAAAATTGGGGTTTGCAGAGCAGTGTAATGAGGTGTCTCAAAAGAATTTTCAGGCTTAAACCCATATCCAAGTCAAGGAGGAAAGTTTATTGTAATCGTAATACCAATTGAAGCAGGCTAAATTCCAAAAGAATTTTTAGCAAAGAACCAAAAGCAAAGAGACACATTTATCTAGTTCTCCATGCCATTGATATGTTAATTTTATGGTCTATATCAGGGGTCCTCAAACTTTTTAAATAGGGGGCCAATTCACTGTCCCTCAGACTGTTGGAGGGCCGGACTATAGTAAAAACAAAAACTTTGTTTTGTGGGCCTTTATATAAAGAAACTTCGTAGCCCTGGGTGAGGGGGATAAAAGTCCTCAGCTACTGCATCTGGCCCTTGGGCCGTAGTTTGAGGACCCCTGGTCTAGAGGTAGAATTGAGGAGTGGTCTCAGGAATTTGTTTATCACTGACCAGCAGATCTAGGATTATATTAAGGCCAGAAGACTTTAAAATCATTGACTGACAAGATTTTCAAAACAATAGTTTTCTAAGGTTAAAGAGTCTCAAGATCACTAATATATCTTCCCTAAAGTCTAATATTCCTAGGCCAGAAGATTTTTACAACCATCGACAGACAGATTGCCTGAACAATAGTACTGCAATTTCGGGGAGGGTGGGGCAGGACCTCGGGATCACAGATTCCAAAGTCAGAAGACTAGATCACTGACAGATTGTTAGAACTGAAGCACTCCAAGGTCAGAGGACCTTAAAATTATTTCTGTCTCCCCTAGAAGCTACATTCCATCATTTCCCCTCTCAAGTTCAGTTGGGAGAAAGAGACAGAGATCTCATCTTCTGGAGCTGCTTTATGCTGATAAAGGGTGTAGAGCTGTCCTGCCTAGAGGTGTTCAGACTGAGTAGAGGAAACATGTGACTTGAAGATGGCAGCAGCAGCATTCAGTGGAGTCCTGAGTGTCAGAATCAATTAGCTGATGATATTCAGGGTGAACAAATACTTGGAGGTTCATAGCTTGGAGTCTGGAAGAAGCAAATCTACCAAAAACTACCAATGTTAGTTCTCAGGAGATTATGAAGAAGCTTCAAAGAAGGTGGTATAGAAGCATTATGAGGGAGTTTGCCAGAATAATTTTGGAATGGATATCCTACAATTATTTCTAGGGATGGCCCACAGGCCAAACAGCGAGCCCTTGATGTACCTGCACAATTTGTCCAGGTTTCTGAGGTAAAATTGCAGCAGGAGTGAGAGGGGTTGCACTCACATGCTCTCATAGGATTAGTAGCACAAACCTAGGATGTATAATGGCCATTATGGATCACAGTGACAATTTCTGTACCTGTGAGATACAGGTATGGATACAGATAGGTATTGAAATATGTGGGTAGGAGATTCTTTCTGGAAAAAAAATAGGAGATAGCTGAAAGTTATTTCCTCTGGGGGGGAGGGGTAGCTAGTACAAATGGGGTAGTATCCAGGGTGGGGATGGTGACATTTGGGCATGGGGCCTTTGCAAATAATGCATCACATCACATATGTGGGCTTCCTCGAGGATGCTGAGGGCCCATCCAACAATCCTAAGTGCTCCCAGTGCCCATAGCCCTAGCCTGGCTAAAGACTAAGGAGTTATTTCCCTATTGTCAGGGGCCACAGAGTGATAAGAGAGAGCTAGAGAGAAAATACTAGGAACAAAACTCTCATCCGTGGAGTGTTGTTAAAAGTACACCTGGAAAAAGTGAAAAATAACAAGAAAGAAAGCAGAGTGAGGGAGAGAAGGACACAGACAATTTCACATTTCTCTCTCCAGTTTGTTTCCAGGAATCCTGTGGAAGAATAGTTTCAGGTGCTCTGTGAGTTCACAGAAATATTCAGGAATGTCTGCGGGAGAAAAAGTAACAAGAAGAAGTAATACTTTCAATTCTGGAAATATGAGTCCAGCGGGGGTATCCTTAGTTTGATGCAAGTTGAAGTATTCAAAATGACTTTTTATGGTCCTCCCTAATGGGAGATTCTTCACCTAATTCTCTCCAGTCTGCAGGCACAGCTTAGTAAGGATTCACTTGAGGATATGATTCATTTTCTCTACCTTCCCAGAAGACTGAGGTCGCCAGGTAGATGATAAGTAATTTTAAGTACCTTAGCCACCTTTACAGTTATTTGAGAAGTTAAGGCTAAGCCATTGCCATTCTGCAAAGAGCTGGACAGGCCAAAAAGAAGTTCTCACTGGCTTAATTCTGGGATTAGAAACTAGCCTGAAGATGTTTGAAACCACCCAGGAGAAAGAGTGTAATCTCTTTCTTCAACAAGGGCTTTTTCTTACAAGCTATATGAAGGGGTGTAAGAGTCAGGAAGCTGAGGAATTAAAGGTGCATGGTCAGGAGCAAATGGGCAGCAGCACGGGCAGCTCAATCTGCAAGCCTATTTTCTTTGGCCTGAAGTGAATCCCCTTTCTGTTGTCCTTTATAAAACCTAAACCTCTGTAGGTCCATGGTCATCTTGCCTTAATTGTCAAAAATCCCTTTTCTTTCCAGAGCCTCATGAGCATGCAAAACATGTCAGTATAGATGTTCACACTCATTCCTTTAACCAGTGCTAAAATTCTGTGAGGGCAAAAATGCTCTGCACCTAGTGGGGAAGTTAGAATTTCTAATGGCTGCCCTAGGGTGACTTTGGAGGCTTCCTCATTTAGAAGGGCTGTGGCAGCTAGCTCTAAGGCAGCAGGGTCATCCCAAAGACACCAAGTTTCTTTGAGAACTAAGCAAGGGGTCGGGAATAGGGTTCCAGAGACTGAGTTGGAACCCCTAGAACCTGGCCCCACCTTCCATCAATGTACAGTTTGAAAGCCTTTAGGTAGAGCTAAGGCTGGGGCAAGAGATGAGTTTAGCTTTCAGGGGGTCTTAAAAACCTTGGCCTGATCAGGGGCCCATTCGAGGGGAATTGTGTCAGGGCTTTGAATAGAGTCATAGAGGGGCTTGGTAATAACTAAAGTTAGGTACAAAATTCAGTCATCCCCACAGAACTACACAATGGTTCAGGGAGTGATTAACAAACCGATAGGCAATGTGGGCCTTTAGACAAAGAAACTTCAAAGTCCTGATGGGGGCTGGAAATTAGGGGTTTTACAGCTGCAGCCAGAGAAGCCTCTCAGGTGGGGCTGAAGATCAAGATGCCATCTACAAACTGGATAGCCAGGGCCTGTCCAAATATGTGGGAACTGTCAGAGAAACACTGAGCAACCTCCCTGTTATGGACATGACTGTCCATGTTAATTGGTGGGGGTTTACGTTCCTCTGGATTTGCCCATTCAAGCGCAAAAAGAAATTGTGAATCTTTATACAATAGTATACAAAAGAAAGCATCTTTAAGAATTAATGTAGAAAACCATTTTGTCCTCTGGGATTCTTGTATCGGGTTCATGACTTCTATTGACCATTTGCTCTGATTATAGAAATTTGCTATAAGAGGAAAAAGCAGGGACATGATTATAATAGCATCAAAACGGGTCGTTCAGGCTTCAGCCTGAGAGCACATACATGACACGATATAGCATCTGTTTGACAACCGATCATGCAGTAATAATTCCACCTCATAGCCAGACTCAGGAATAATCAGGTGGGAAACAAAGAAACAGAACTGGGAAACTGAGTCAGAAGGAAATCACCTTAAGCAGAGGCTAAGATTGTCCTTGCAGCTCTTGCCCAGATAATGACACTCATGATAATTCAGGAAGGCATTCCTCTGAGTAATTTATGGCATTTCTCTCGAATGGTGAGTTACTGACTTAATGATCAGAAAATCAAATTCAAAATTCAAAAGAATATCAGTTACCATCCCAAGATATTTTATGTCTAATAGCAAATTACTAATCACAGTTTAGAGCTAGATAAATTATTTTAAAATTTTACCAGGACTTATACTCATGAGATTTTTGTTTAACCTGTTTTATATGTTTAAACTGATCTTGGTACAAAGAATCATTTATTTTACAAGCTTATAGATTTTTAGTAAACACATTTCTTTTTTAGGAACCTTAAATCCTAAATAGGCTCATTTCTCAGGGCTGATGATCTTGCTTACCTTGATGGTTTAAAGAAAACCAGCAAGCTTACAAATTAAGGGGAGTTGACAGAGACCCCAGGGAAGGGACTGAGCTTGTTGTGGCTTAACCCAACTATTTTTAGTGTTTTCATGGGCTGTACTGTTTGATACTTCTCCCCGCTCTGTGAAAGTATTTGTTGCATACCTCATTTTTGGTGGTGAACTGATAAGGCTTTTACCTCAATCCTCCTCACAGACAGTAATTATCAATTTTAGGTTTAACATGATGGGTCCGAATTCTTCCTAGGAACTTGCTGAAGGCTGGAGTGCCTGGTACCAGGATTTCCTTTTGATGCTACTTTCAGGTGCTAGGACTCAAGGAAGGCTGACCATGGAGTCGGACCCCCACTCCATCTACATTTTCCTAAGCTGAGTTGGGAAGGTGTTTGGGCAAGGTTGTGTAGAGTCTCCACAGCTGCTTCCCCCATTTCTACAGATAGACAGAATTTGAGCTGTCCTACAGTACTTTAGCATTCTCTTTTCTTAATATGATCTGAGATAAGAAGAGTTAGCACACAGATGGACTTGGGCTATATCAATCTTGTTAGCAAACCCCACAACTGAACTAGACTCTGGACTCTGGGGGGTGGAGTGGAGAGTGTCCCATAATACCTTCTAGAATGCTTTCCTGAAGTGCAGAAGGGGAATCCAGACAAAATAGGAGTCAAGGAAGAATTAGCAAAAAGTTGCTATTTACCTAGGTTTTTTTTTTTTCCTTTTTCTTTTTTCTCAGAATGGGATAAATTTCTGGAATTATCCTCATTGTTTCAAGAATTTTTCTTGCAATCTTAAAATGACTGATTGCCAAACTTCCTAATCATTACTCTCAAAAGTTTGAGAATCTGCTAAGATTTTATTTTGATTTTAATTAGCTAACTTTTTTGTGTAGCTCCAAGCTTGGCCAGAGCTGAAGTTCATAGGAAAAAGTTAACTTTTAAAAAAAAAAAATCTTCCCAGTATTCTAACTTGAGCATGGAGGTTTTTTTCTTATCTTTTTTTTTTTTTTTTTTTTTGCTGAGGCAATTGGGGTTAAGTGACTTGCCCAGGGTCACACAGCTGGAAGTGTTGTGTGTCTGAGACCAGATTTGAACTCAGGTCTTCCTGACTTCAGGGCTGGTGCTCTATCCACTGCACCACCTAGCTGCCCCAAGTTTTTTCTTGCTGTTTGCATTTTAAATCTTTCCAGGTAACAAAATCTAGCTTACACAACAAACATGACACAGACATTCTGCACAGAGATGCAGACACAGGCAAAAATGACATGAAAGAGGACTGTCCCATTTTTGCCAGAAGTCATAAAATTCTGCCAAAACCCTATAGCACTTCATGTCCTCTGGTATATCAGAGGTGAAAAGTGGCAAAGGTTCCCTAGGAACTTTGCTGAAAATTGCAAGAATTTCCAAGTCTGGGCTTTCCCAGTCAAAGAAAACTTGCTGAGTGTGGAGCTCAGAATAACCCAGAGAAGCCTTTTCCCAGTGTCTTGGGGTGTCCAGCTATAGGATTCAGAGAAAAAAATGGGGGGGTTACCTTGACAAGGAGGGAATTAAGCCAAGTGAGGCCAGACTCTCCCTATACCAGGCCACCAAATGTTGAGGTTTGGAAGGGACCCCAAAAGGTTGGGGTTCATAGACTAGTGTTGTGAGGTGTCTCAAAAGAATTTGCAGACTTGAACTCATATCCAAGTCAAAGGGAAAAATGTATTTTATTTGTAATGCCAATTGAAGTGGGCTAAATTCCAAAAGAATTTTTAGCTAGAAGACACATTTATCCAATTCCTCATGTCACTGATATGCTAATTTTATGGCCCAGAGGTAGAACTGAGAAGTATTCTCAGGAATTTGGTTATCACTGACCAACAGAGCTAGGAATATCTTAAGGCCAGAAGATTTTAGAATCATTGACAGACAAGATTGTCAGTACAATAGTAATTTAAGGTTGGAGAGTCTTTGAATCACTAATATATCTTCTCTAAAGTCTAAGGAAAGAAATAATATTATATTCCTAGGCCAGAGCTCTCTTTGTAGTGGCTAGAAACTGGAAACTGAGTGGATGCCCATCAGTTGGAGAATGGCTGAATAAATTGTGGTATATGAATATTATGGAATATTATTGTTCTGTAAGAAATGACCAACAGGATGATTTCAGAATGGCCTGGAGAGACTTACACGAACTGATGCTGAGTGAAATGAGCAGGACCAGGAGATCATTATATACTTCAACAACAATACTATATGAGTTCTGATGGACCTGGCCATCCTCAGCAACGAGATCAACCAAATCATTTCCAATGGAGCAGTAATGAACTGAACCAGCTACGCCCAGAGAAAGAACTCTGGTGATGACTAAAACCATTACATTGAATTCCCAATCCCTATATTTATGCCCACCTGCATTTTTGATTTCCTTCACAAGCTAATTGTACAATATGTCAGAGTCTGATTCTTTTTGTACAGCAAAATAACGGTTTGGTCATGTATACTTATTGTGTATCTAATTTATATTTTAATATATTTAACATCTACTGGTCATCCTGCCATCTGGGGAGGGGGAGGGGTAGAGGTGAAAAATTGGAACAAGAGGTTTGGCAATTATTAATGCAGTTACACATACATATAACCTGTAAATAAAAGGCTATTAAATAAAAAAAAATATATATATATATATATATATATATATATATATATATATATATATATATATATTCCTAGACCAGAAGGCTTTTACAAACATTGACAGACAGATTGTCTGAACAATAGTACTGTAAAGTTGGGGGGGGGGGCAGGGAACCTCAGGATCACAGATTCCAAAGCCAGAAGACTTTTGAATCACTAACAGATTGTTAGGACAGGAGCACCCAAGGTCAGAGGACCTTAAAATTACTGCCATCTCTCCTAGAAGCTATATTTCCATCAAGGGCAATATTGATCACTGTAATCCCACAGATTATGGTTTTGTTTTAATGATCTATTTTTTTTTACATTTTATAGTCATTGTGTATATTGTTCTGATTTACTTGTTTTATGTTACATCATTCATATGTCTTCCTATATTTCTCCGAGTTTTTCAAATTTTAATTTTATTATAATATTTCATTACATTTATATGTCACAATTTGTGCATACATTCCTCAAATGGACACCTTATTTCCAATTTTTCTACAATTCAATATGTGATTCAAAATCCTCTTGCCTCCTACTTTCTAGAGGCTACATTTATGATGCTTTCTTTTAGAAATGTTAAAGTTTATTGACTTTTTATTTATACATATTATATTTACATATTAATTATATTTATATATTTTATATTATATATGTTCATATTTAATTATATTATATTTTTATTTTTACATAAAATACATTTTGTAAGTCTTACATTCATATATTTAGATATGTGTATATTGTTATATATAGATATATAAAATATTTTTATATTTATATATATTTTTCTATGGAAGTTTGTTTGAAGTTCCATTGCTCTTTCCCATATAATGGAGCTTTCACATATATCACAGAATAATTTTTAAGTCAAGAAAAAGATGAAGAGAAGGAAAAAGGTCAAAACTGATGAATACATAAAAAACTCAAAATACATTGTTCCATACTAGTAGATCTTCCAATTCAGCAAAAGAGGATGGGGGGGTAATATTTTGGGGGAGAGTCATATTGTCATTATCCTAATTTTGTAGCCTTCACTTTTGAATGTTTTCCAGTGGCTGTTCTTTTAATTTTGATTATTATAATCATTTTGTAGGCTATTTCCTTGTTTTTGCTTACTTCACTTGGCATCAGTTCAAATTACAATCAAGAATCATCTACTCAGCAAAACTGGGTATAATCCCTCAGGAGAAAAATGGATATTTAATGAAACATAGTACTTTCAAACATTCCTAATTAAAATACAAGAGATGAACAGGAAAATTGATTTTCAAATACAAGACTCAACAGAAACATAACAACATAAATAGGAAAGAGTAAACATAAAGAATTCAAAAAGGTTAAATTGTTTATTTTCTTCTATGCAAAGGCGACACTGGAAATTATTAAGAACTTTATTACTATTAGAATGGTTAGAAATATTAAAAACACAGGATGCAGGTGTGAATTGAATATGATGGGACAATAGCCAAAAAGTGAAATAAAAACATAAAACTAAGGAGTAAGAAAAATGCATTGGGAGAAAAAGAAATTGAGAGATTACATGGGATACATTATTTCACATCAAAGGGGCATGAAAGAACTATTATGGTAGAAGGGAAAATAGGGGTAGTAGCAGGGAACATTTGAACCTTATCATCAGAACTGGCTCAAAGAGAGAGTAACAAACACACTTAATTGAGTGTAAAAATCTACCTTAGGGGGAGGATTCTGGGGAGATAGAGGAGTAGGTCAGTAAATGTCAAACTCTGCAGATTTCCCAAATAAACAGAACAAATTTGTACCTCGAGCAAATGCAGACTGGTGAAACACAATATGTCAATATATCTGTACTTAATTATAGGAATTGGGAAGGGGATAAAAGGGGAAAGAAGAACAAAGTAAAATAGTACTTAGTAGAGAACAAAAGAATAACCTATAAGGAAGCAAAGAATATGTAGACTCATGAATATAATTTCATGTATTATTATATATGCCATTCTCCAATTGATGGGCATCCATTTAGTTTCCAGTTTCTTTCTACTACAAGAAGGGCTGCCACAAACATTTTTGCACATGTGGGTCCCTTTCTCTCCTTTATGATTTTTTTGGGATATAAACCCAGTAGAAATACTTTTGAATCAAAGGGCATGCACAGTTTGATAGCCTTTGGGCATAATTCCAAATTACTCTCTGGAATGGTTGAACCAGTTCACAACTTCACCAACATTACATGTATCTCAGTTTTCCTGTATCCCCTCCAACAATTCATCATTATATTTTCCAGTCATTGTAGCCAATCTGAGAAATGTAGAATGGTACCTCAGAGTTGCATTTCTCTGATCAATAGTGATTTAGACCAACTTTTCATATAACTAAAAATTATTTTAATTTCTTTATCTGAAAATTACCCTGTTCATATCCTTTGACTATTTATCAATTGGAGAATGGCTTCAATTCTTAAAATTTTAAAAATTAATTTATTTAATATTTTCCCCCAGTTACATTTAAAACATTTTTTAAAAATTTGTTTTTAAGATTTCTGAGTTCTAGGTTCTCTCCCTTAAACCCACCCACAATTAAAAAACCACATGTGAAGTTATACAAAACGTTTTCATAAAAGTCAAGTTGTGAAAGAAAACAGATCTCCCATCCTAATGAAAATAAAAACCCCTCAAGAAAAATTAAGTTTAAAAGAAAGAGTGAAATAGAGAATGCATCAAACTGTATTCAGACACAATCAGTTCCTTCTCTAGGTATGGATAGGATTTTTCATAATAAATCCTTCAGTGTAATTGTGCATGATTGAACTACTGAGAATAACAAAGTCATTTACAACTTTGTGTCTGGGATGACACAAAATCACCCAAGAATATTTCTATTACTTTGCATAAAGCATATTTCACTTTATTCATGTAAGATTTTACAGGTTTGTTTTTTTTTCCCCGAGAGCATCCTGCTCATCATTTCCCAGAGAGCAATAATATTCCATCACAAACATATGCCACAATTTATTGAGCCATTTCCCAATTGATGGCCATCCCCTCAATTTCTGATTTTTTTGTCATGAGAAAAGAGATGCTATATAGGTCATTATCCTTTTCTGTTTTTTCCAACTCTCTTTTGGTATTCATGACTAGTACTGGTGTTGTTAGGTTAAAGAATATGCATAATTTGTAGCCCTTTGAGCACAGATCATAACTTTTGATCATTTATCAATTGGGGAATGACTCTTATGTTTTATAAATTTGAATCAGTTCCCTCTATGTTTGAGCAATGGGGCCTTATCAGAAAAAGTTGCTTCAAATTTTTTTTTTTTACAATTATTATTGCTAATTGTATTTCTCCCCATTTATTCTCTCTCTCTTCTTTCATCTTGTCCCTCCTCAAAAGTGTTTTGCTACTGACTCCCCTACTGACTCCCCTTTGCTACTGACTACTCACTCCCCTAATATGTCCTCTCTATTATCACTCTATCCTCCTTCCCATATCCCATTCCTCTCCTATTTTCCTTCAGGGTAAAGTAGATTTCTATACCCTTTTTGAATGTGTATGTTATTTCCCTTTTTTTTTTTTTTTTTTTTTTTTTTTTTTAATAGCCTTTTATTTACAGGATATATGCATAGGTAACTTTACAGCATTAACAATTGCCAAACCTCTTGTTCCAATTTTTCACCTCTTACCCCCCCCCACCCCCCCCCCTAGATGGCAGGATGACCAGTAGATGTTAAATATATTAAAATATAAATTAGATACACAATAAGTATACATGACCAAAACGTTATTTTGCTGTACAAAAAGAATCAGACTCTGAAATATTGTACAATTAGCTTGTGAAGGAAATAAAAAATGCAGGTGTGCATAAATATAGGGATTGGGAATTCAATGTAATGGTTTTTAGTCATCTCCTATTTGAGCCAATTCTGATAAGAGTAAGGCTCACTCACTCACTCAACCTCTCCTCCCCTTCTTTCCCTCCAATGTAAAAGCTTTTCCTTGCCTCTTTTTTTATGGAAGATATGGCAGATATGACATATGGCAGATATGGCAGTTTACTTCTCTCTTTCCCTTTCTCCTAGTACATTTCTCTCTTACTCCTTAATTTCATGATTTTTTAAAAAAAAATAAGATATTACCTCTTCATATTCAAATCATGCCTGTGCGCTCTCTCTCTCTCTCTCTCTCTCTCTCTCTCTCTCTCTCTATATATATATATATATATATATTCCTTGTAACTGCCATAATAATCAGAATGTTCTAATGAATTACAAGTATCTTCCTCGCATGTAGGAATGTAAATAAGTCCCTTATGATATCACTTTCTAGATTACCTCCTTATGCTTCTCCAGAGTACTGTATTTGAAAATCAAATCTTCCATTTAGCTCTGATCTTTTCAATACAAATGCTTGAAAATCCTCTGTTTCATTGAAAAACTTCTTTTTCCTCTGAAGGGTTATGCTCAGCTTTGCTGGGGAAGTGATTCTTTGTTGCAATCCTAGCTTCATTGCTTTCTAAAATATCATAATCCAAGCCTTCTGGTCCTTTAATGTAGAAGCTGCTAAATTTTGTGTTATCCTGACTGTAGCTCCACTGTACTTGAATTGTTTTTTTCTGGGTGCTTGCAATATTTTCTCCTTGACCTAGGAGTCCCAGAATTTGGTTGTAATATTCCTGGGAGTTTTCATTTTGGGATCTCTTTCAGGAGGTAATTGGTGGATTCTTTCAATTTCTATTTTACCCTCTAGTTCTAGAATATCAGGACAGTCTTCCTTCATAATTTCTTAAAATATGATTTCCAGGCTTTTTAAAAATTTTGATTAATTTTAATGATTTTCAGGTAGACCAATAATTTTTATATTATCTCTCCTAGATTTATTTTCCAAGTCAATTGTTTTTCCAATGAGTTATTTCACATTTTTTCCTCTTTTTTTTTTTTTTTTTTTGCTTTTGCTTTATTGTATCTTGATTTCTCATAAAGTCATTAGCTTCCATTTGCTCAATTCCATTTTTATTTTCATTAGTGAACTTTTGTACTTCGTTTCCCAATTGGCCAATTTTTCTTTTTTAAGGTATTCTTCTCATTAGCTTTTTGTGTTTCCTCTTGCACCTCTCTCAATTCTTTCCCTAATTTTTCCCCTCTCTTCTTACTTGATTTTCAAAGTCCTTTTTGAGTTCTTCCATGGCCTGAGCCCAATTTTAGTTTTCTTGGAAGCTTTGAATGTAGGAGCTTTGACTTTGTTATCATTTTCTGAGTATGTATTTTGATCTTCCTTGTCACCATAATAACTTTTTTTTTTGTTTCCTGCTCATTTTCCTGGCCTATTACTCAGCTTTTAACTATGTTAGGCTTCTGTTTTCAAGATGGAGAGTGCACTGTCCCAGGCTTCAGGGGTTTTATGCAGCTGTTTTCAGAAATCCTTTTAGAAATCTGACCAAAGCACTCTTTTTTGCCCTGGACCTGTTAGATGTGCCCCCACCCCCACTATAGCTGTAAGAGCAAGTGTGTTGGTGGGGGCTGGAGCTGCACTGACCAGGGCTGTCCTGGGACTGCACACCAGACTCCTACCATGTTGCCACAGACCCTCTCCACTGGCCTTCTGAGTCCTCCCTGGCTTTCCCCAGGTTGAGAGGTTCAGAAGCCTCAGCACTGTTGTGGCTTCAGAGGTCCTGCCTCACTGACACTGGGGATCAGGTGGGAGCTGGAACCAGGTCTGAGCTTGCCCTGGGATTGTGCACTGAGGTCCCACTTTAGTTCCATAGACCTTTTTGTTCACCTTTCAGGTCCTCTCTGGTGTCTCTGGACTAAGAAGTCTGGAAGCCACCAATGATGCCACTGATTCAGTGGCCTAGATCTGGGCCCAGACTAGGGCTGGAGCTGCTCCAGGGCACCCTACCGTGGGACTGTATACTGGATTCTCATCCTGGTGTCATTGAACTTTTCTGCTGAGCTTCTAAGTTGCCTTTGGTTGGAAAATGTTATACTCATTCTTTTTGGGTGTTCTACTGCTCTAAAATTTGTTTAGTATCATTATTTAAAAGCATTTGGAGAAGTTTGGGGGAGAGGTTGGGCAAATTTCTATCTTTACTCTGCCATCTTGGCTCCGCCTCCTTAGAACTAATTTTTTTAAAGAATATTTGAAATTGTTTTTACATACAATTAGGAAAATATTTTTGAATGCTTTAAAAATGACTATCTATTCACAACTCTATTAACAATGCATTAATCTTTTTATCTTCCCACAATCCTTTCAACAGTAATCCATCTTTTCTTATCTTTGCCATTTTTTTAGAGTAACAAGTGAAATTTCAAGTAGTTTTAATATCAATTTGTCTCATCATTATTGACTCAGAGTGTTTGTTCACAGTGTTAACAGTTTGCAGTTCTATTTTTAAGCACTATTTTTTCATATCCTTTAACTGTTTATCTCTTGAGAAATTGTTTTTGATGATGTGTATATGTGTATATGCAAATATATACACACATGATGTTTGCTTTGTTTTAATACCTTTTTTGATATTAAAAAAAGAACTTCTCTGCCTATGCTTTATAGAATTTTTGCATAAATTGTACTTTGTCAGATTTTTTCAGCATTTATTGAGGTAGTTTTATAGTTTCTCATGATTTTAGTTTTTATACAATTATGTGAGTTGGTTATCCTTCTATTATTTGAATAATAGATCCTTTTTATCTATTTCAGGAATAAATTAAAATTGCTGCTAATGAATGATTTTTTGGATTAATTATTATAGTGGCCTAAAGAGGTTTTCTTTAAAGTTTTTGAATTAATATTCATTAAAAATATTGGTTTATATTTCTTCATTACCTCATCCTTTTATAGTTCAGATATTAGTATTACATTTGTATCATGTACTAATCTAATAGGGTAGTTTCATAGTCAAGTTTGGAAAATAATTTGTGTTATATTGATACTAATTATTTTTTAAAATTTTGATTGCATTCTCCTGTAAATTCATCAGCACTAGGAGATTTTTGTTTCATTTTGGAATTGCTTTTTTATTAGTTCTATCTCTTTTTCTGAGATTGTATTATTTAAGAATGCTATTTAATTCTGTTTCAATATGGAATTTTTTGAGGATATTCTGTTTCTTGTATGTTCTCAGTTTTGTTAGCATATAATTTAGCATAACAGGTTCTACTAATTATTTTTATTTTTCCACTGTTATATTCTCACCCTATTCATTTGATATTTTATTGATTGAATTGTTTCTTTTTAATCAGGCTAGCTAAAGGCTTGTCAGTTTTGTTAATGTCTTCAAACAATTAGTTTTAATTTTATCATTTCTATAATTTAATTGTTTTTTGATATTAATAATTCAATTTTGTGCTACTTTGAGTTTTTTATTTGTTAGCTTTTTAATTTAAAAAAATGCATATTCAGTTCATTAATTTCTAGTTTCTGTGAGTGTATATGTGTGTGTGTGTGTGTGTGTGTGTATGTGTGTATTTTTGGAGGCATACTTTTTCCTTAAGGATTGTATTGCTATATCCCAGAAATTTTGGCCTGTCTTTATATCACTATCAATCACTTTCACATAATTTTTTTTAAATTTTTTTAATTATTTTTTTTCACTTTCACATAATTATTAAATGTTTCTATGATGTGGGATTTCTTTGTTCTCCAATCATCTCTTCTTTGTTCTTTGTTCTCCAATCATCATTTAGGATTTCTTTACTTTTTTCTCTTTATTGATTTTTTTCTGTTTTCTTAATTTTTATTCTTTGATTCATAATTCTTTTTTTTTTTAATTTAATAGCCTTTAATTTACAGGATATATACATGGGTAACTTTACAGCATTAACAATTGCCAAACCTCTTGTTCCAATTTTTCACCTCTTACCCCCCCACCCCCTCCCCTAGATGGCAGGATGACCAGTAGATGTTAAATATATTAAAATATAACTTAGATACACAATAAGTATACATGACCAAAACATTATTTTGCTGTACAAAAAGAATCAGACTCTGAATTATTGTACAATTAGCTTGTGAAGGAAATCAAAAATGCAGGTGTGCATAAATATAGGGATTGGGAATTCAATGTAATGGTTTTTAGTCATCTCCCAGAGTTCTTTTTCTGGGTATAGCTAGTTCAGTTCATTACTGCTCCATTAGAAATGATTTGGTTGATCTCGTTGCTGAGGATGGCCTGATCCATCAGGACTGGTCATCATCTAGTATTGTTGTTGAAGTATATAATGATCTCCTGGTCCTGCTCATTTCACTTAGCATCAGTTCGTGTAAGTCTCTCCAGGCCTTTCTGAAATCATCCTGTTGGTCATTTCTTACAGAACAGTAATATTCCATAATTTTCATATACCACAATTTATTCAGCCATTCTCCAACTGATGGACATCCATTCAGTTTCCAGTTTCTAGCCACTACAAAAAGGGCTGCCACAAACATTCGTGCACATACAGGTCCCTTTCCCTTCTTTATAATCTCTTTGGGATATAATCCCAGTAGTAACACTGATGGATCAAAGGGTATGCACAGTTTGATAACTTTTTGAGCATAGTTCCAAACTACTCTCCAAAATGGTTGGATTCGTTCACAACTCCACCAACAATGTGATTCATAATTCTTATATTTAATCTTTCTTTGGTCTCCATATCTTATGAATTAAAACTTCTAAAGTACCAGTTTTGGGTTTCCTCACTTAAAAAATTTTTTGGATCAATTATGATAATTTTTAAAGGACTTTTATTTAAATTTTAATGGATATTTATTAATGATAATATACTGTGTTTCTTCATTACCTCATCCTTCTCTAGTTTAGGTATTAGAATTATATTTTTCTCATACAGGAATTTAATAGAGTGCTTTCTGTGTTATTGTATTGTCAATCTTATTCTAATCTTTTCTTTTCTTGTACTTTTCTTATAGAAATCTATTAGTTTTCTACATCAAAGTACAGAATAATGATTCATAATTAAAATTTCCCTGATAGTGTGATATATTTCTAGCCCATGATCTTACCTTGAAGAATTACTTTTCCATTTGCCATTATATCACCTTTCTAGTTTCTTACCTTTTCACTATTTTACACACACACACACACACACACACACACACACACCAAGAAATTTGATCATCCTCCTAAGACTCAATACTGTCCACGGAGGCATAACACTCTTGTAAACATAGTGATCTCTCTGAGGAACATGTCCTTGCAGAATTTTACCTTGCAGAATTCCTACTCCCATTAAGGAATTTCTCCCTTTCTCTCCATGACAGCATTTTTCAATGTGTCTCCCTCCTACTAATGGGGATTGAATGATGATTTCCTCTTTTTTCCACTTTTTGTTCTTTCCAAATGCCATCTCACTCATTCCCATACAGCTCCTCTTCTTCATGAACGGTGTAACTAGTTATTTTCCCTTTATTATTTACTATCATCTTGATTAGAGTACTTCACACATTTCTCTCTATTTTTTCTGCCTTTTCTTTTATGACCTTTCCAATTCTGTACTTTGATTTCTGAAAAAAAGTCCTCGATGTTTATTCACTTCAAGGACAATTGTTTGAGATTGAGACTATGGTATTTCAGGCTTCTGTTTTTTGATGAAGATAAATTTTATGGCAGAGCCAAAATAACAGAATAGAATAAAAATCCACATGAACTCTCCCAAATTTCCCTGCAAACAACTTTAAAATAATGCCTCAAATCTGGCCTCAGACTTTTCCTAACTGTTTGCCCTCCAGTTTTTCAATTATAAAATATGCTAGAGACAGAAATGGCAAACCACTCAAGTATCTTTTTACAAAAAAGTTGGATATGACTAAACAGCAACAATAGCAAATCTATGTAAAATAATTAGCAATTATTAGCAATGATAATTATTACCATTATAATGGCAATAAACTAAAAGTCTTCCCAATAAGATCAGGGATGAAGCAAAAGTATCTATTATCACTACTTCTATTCAGCATTTAATTAGAAATGCTTATTGTAGCAAAATGAAATAGAAAGAAGTAAAATAAGCAATTGGGGAAACAATTCATAGATACAGATGACATGATAGTATGCTTAGAAAATTCTAGAGAATCAACTAAAAAATTGTTGAAACAATTAACAACTTCAGCTAAGTTGAAAGATATAAAATACAACCCTACATTTCTTTATATTACATATTATATATAATATATATTATGTTACATATTATGTTATATATAAAGATATAATATATGTATTATATACATATTTCATAAATAGCATTTCTTTACATTACCAACAAAGTCCAGAGAGAAAAGATAAAAAGAAAAATCACATTTAAAATAACAATAAGCAACATAAAATTTTTGGAAATTTACCTGCCATCACAAACCCAGGAAACAGTTTTCACCCAAGTCAGATCTAAGCAACTGAAGAAATACTAATTGCTCTTGAATAGGTGAATCAATACAATAAAAATAATAATTCTAACTAAATTAATTTATTTCTTAATTTACTTTACCAAAAGACTATGAAAAATTATTAATAGAGCTAAAAAATAAAATAAAATTCCTCTGGAAGAACAAAATGTCAAGAACATTAAGAAAATAAATGAAAAATAATGTTAAGGAAGGTGACAGTGTCAAATGTCAAACACTACTACAAAATGGTAATTGTGTAAACAATTCAGTACTGTATAAGAAACAGAGCAATGGATCAGTAAAATAAATTAGGTATACAATATTGTAGCAAATGACCATAGTAATCTAGTATTTGATAAATGAAAACAATCAAACTTTTGGAACAAGAAGTCATTAATGAAAATTTTGGGGAAAATTGGAAAGCAACTTGGCAGAATGAGGTAAAGATCAATTTCTCACACTATATTTTAAGACATGGTCAAAATGCAAATTAGGGGTTTATGAAATAGTATATTGTATTTGATATGTGGATAAGAGAAAATTTTAAAACCAAATAAGAGATGGAGAGCATTATAAGATGCAAATTGAATAATTTTGATTATATCCAATTTAAAAACTTTTGCAAACACATGCAAAAAATGTAATGCAACCAAGATTATAAAGAAAGCAGAATGTTGGGGAAAATTTTCATAATATTTCTAAGAAAGACCCCACTTCTCAAATATATAGAAAAATTAGTCAAATTTATAAGAAAAGTATTCATTTCCCAATGAGAGGATGATAGAAGAATGAGAGATAGTTGCTGTTCTCTGACTTCTCTGAACTCTCTGACTGAGAAGCTGTTATGTCGTTTGACCTCTCTCCTCTTCCCTCTGCCTCTAATTTAACTCATTTCCAATCTGCAACACCTGTATCAGCAAAGGCTGCCTTGCAACTCCTTCAGATGCTATGATCAAAGCTGTAGACACTGCCCCTTAACAATAAATGGTTAAAACTTATGAGGAGGCAGTTGTCAGATAAGGAAATTAAAGCTATTTCTAATCATATGAAAAAATGGTCCAAATCACTATTTATTAGAGGAATTCAAAAGAGAATAACAGGTACCACTCAACACCTATCAGATTACTAATATGACAGAAAAACAAAATGATAAATGTGGAGAGGATTCAGGAAAATCAGGATACTACTGCTATGAACTGATACAACTATTCTGCAGAGCGATTTAGAACTGTGTTCAAAAGAGTGTAAAATTCTGTAGACCTTTTGATCCAACTACCATTACTAGTTCTTTATCTCAAAGAAATCCAAAAAAGGGGGAAGGACAAAAATATTTATCATAGCTTTGTTGTAGTGGTAAAGAATTGGAAACTGAGGGGTTGACCATCAGTTGGAGAGTGACTCAACAAATTGTGGTATATGGTTGTAATGGGAAACTATTGTGCTATAAGAAATGACAAACAGGTTGATTTCAAAAACATCTGGAAAGATTTACATGAACTGATGCAAAGTGAAGTGAGCTAAACCAAGAGAACATTGTCCACAATAATAGCAATATTGTATAATGCTAAACTGTGAATGATTTCGATATTTTTAGCAATATAATGATTTAAGATAATTTTAAAGAACTCATGATGAAAAATGCTACCCATCTCCAAAGAGAGAATTGACAGTGTCTGAATACAAATCAAAGCATACTATTTTTCACTTTATTTATTTTTGGCATTTTTTAAAAAATTGTCATCTTTCACAGCATGAATATATTTTGCATGATTGCACATGTAAAATCTAGATCAGATTGCTTACTGTCTCAGGAAAGAAAAGAGGGAGAAAGAGAGTCAGATAATTTTGAATTCAACTTTTTAAAAGTTAAAAATACTTTTTACTTATTATTGGGTAAAATAAGAAGATATTATTTTAAAATAAATCAAAACTCTCTATAGTCTTGTGGGAAAATGCTCTAAATAAACATTAATTTAGAAAATTGCAAATTAAAATAATTCTGAGGACATAGTATCTATATAAAATCTCATCATACCTTAGTATATATAAATCCCAAAAATAAATACAGAAAAAAGAAGAATGATAATAATCCTTCACTGATCTCAATGCAAAAAAAAAAAAAAAACATTAAAGGGACACCAAAAAATAAAGCATTTGAAATCAACTAGAGACTAAATAACTTAATCCTAAAGAATGGGTGTGTCATGGAACAATTCATAGAAATCATAGAAATTCATGAAAACAATAACAAGAATGAGAATATATATCAAAATGTTCAAGATGTAACCAAAAATCTAGGAAAAAATTCTAAATCTATGAACAGTTTCATTTATGAGAGAGAGAGAGAGAGAGAGAGAGAGAGATTGCAATGTAGCTAAAAAATATTAGAAATCCCAAAATTTTAAACATCCAATTTAGCATAAAACAGAAAAGTTAACAAAATTAAAAAAAATGAGTAAATGAAAATAAGAGTGTTTTTCTTGAAAAAAGATCAACTATCAACTAATTTTGGCAAAAAGAAGAAAAGGGAAAACTAAATTACCATTATCCAAAATAAAAAGAATTCATAAGAAATGAAAGAGAAATAAAAGATAACAAAAACTATTTTCACCAACTACCTCCCAATAAAACCAAGAACTCATATGAATACTTACAAAAAAAAAAAAACAATTTAACAGAACAAGAAATGGAAAACTTAGACAATTAAGTCTCAGAGTAATAAGTTGAAAAAAAAAAATACATGAATTTCCAAAGGGTGGGGGGAGAAACAGGACTACATGGATTTATGAGCTAATATTATCAAACTTTCAAAAAAAATAATTCATTCTATAAAATACTTGTAAAAAGAGCAAAAAAAAAAGGGATCCTATCAAATATTTTCTATGACAGAAATACTTTGGATACATAAACTAGGAAGAGTTAAAACAGGAAAAGAAAACTATGGACCAATATCCTTTATGTACCTTGAACAAAATTTTTAAATAAAATATCAACAGAAAATAATATTGCAAAGATTATACACTATATTGGAGTTAAGCCAAGAATAATATTGAGAGAAATTAAAAGAAATTAACCACATTAATAACAAAACAAAAATATAATTACATCAATAAATGCAGAAAAAGCTTTTGATAAAACACAACACTCATTTCTGTTAAAAAAAAACACATTAAAATATATAGTAATCAAATTACCTTTCCCTAAACTATAAATTGCATATAATTAAAACCAAGAGTGAACATTATAACCTATATGGTGATAAATTAGCATTCTTTCTAATAATTTCAGGATGAAACAAGGATGTCCATTATTACCACTTCCATTTGGTATAGTACTAAAAATGCTGGTTATAATAAATATTACTAGAAAAAGAAATTGAAGGAATAAGCATAAGTAAAGAAGAAACAAAATTTTCACTTTTTTATATGATAAAATATTATACTTAGTTTCTATTTCACCTAAAATTCATATTAGATCCAAGACAAGTACAAAATCCTCAGGAAGGAAAATATTCCCATAACCAAATAAAGAACTGATGCACTCTGAATGTAGATTGAAGTGTATTTTTTCAATGTATTCTTCCTCATTTTTTTCTCTTTTGATTTGTTTTTATTTCGCAACTGACTGATATCAAAGTATGTTTTACATGATAGCATATGTATAATCTATATCAAAATATCTACTATCTTTGGAAGAGGGGAGAAAGGGAAGGAAGAAAAATTTGGAACTCAAAATCTTATAAAAATGAGTGTTAAAATTTTTCTTAACTTCTAACTGGGAAAAAATAAAATACCATATTAATTAATATGAAATTCATTTTAACAAACTTCAGCAAAATTGCAGGATATAAAATAAATCTATACATGTCAGTGTTTTAATAGAATATCAACTAAACTCAGAAGGAAGAGATAGAAATCTTATTTAAAATAATTGTAATATATATCTGGGAGTCTGCCTACCAGGATATATACAAAAAATACAAAAATAAAACTTGCCTCTTAACAAAAATACAGACCAAAATGGAAAATATGAATTGCTCATCAGTAGGATGAAGCAATATAAAAAAAATGACAATATTATTCAAATTAATTTACTTATTCAATGTAATGACAATCAAAATGCTAAGAGGTTACTTTATTGAACTAAAAAATAGTATCAAAATTATATGAAAAGCAAATTGTGGGAGCAGAGTGGGATCAAAATGTCTGAGCTATTTCAAATCTCAAACTATACTACAAAACAGTACTTCTAAAAACAGTTTACTACTAGTTTTAAAAATAGCTAAATTATGAAACATTATCTATACAATATGCAGAAGAAAAATCAATCTAGTAAACACAAGACCCCAGAAACTGGAATATGACCCAAAATTTAATTTTTTAAATCAAATTTTAAAACTTTTCAGAAAATTGGAAAGCAGCTTGAAAGAATAATGCATATATGATCTACATGTCAGAGATCACATCATAAACAAATTTTTTAAATGTTAGAGGATGGGAGGAGGAAATACTTAGATCTTTGGAGAGAAGAAAAGTTCCATGCCTAAACAAGGGGTTGAGAAGATCACAGAAGATAAAACTGATCATTCTGATTAAATATAATTTATATGATTTTTCACAAATAAGACAAAGTGAGACAAAAGTAAAACTGAACTGGGGATGGGGGGAATCTTTGTAACAAGTTTTTCTGATAAAGGTCTCCTATCTAAGATTTATAAGGAACTGACTGCTTCATCTAAGGATATGAATAGGCCGTTCTCAAGAGAAGAAACAAAGTCAGGCATATAAGAAGCACATTAAGAAAAAAAAAATTCCAAATTTCAGATAATTAGAGAAGTGCAAATTAAAGCAACTCTAAGATTCTACTTCACACCTATATGTTTGGCTAAAAAAAGAGAATGGAAAATGTTGGAGCAGTATATTTAGATTGTTGGTGAAGTAGTGAATAATTATTTTGGAAAGACTATTGGAATAGTACAAAAAAAGTTTTAAAAAGTGTATGTCCTCTGACCCAATTTTACCACTATTAAACCTGCATCCAAAAGAGATTAAAAAAAAAGAGAGAAAAAGTTTCTACTTGTACAAAAATACTGATAGCAACATTTTTTCAGTGGGGGGAAAAAAAACAAAAAACTTAGAAACTAAAAATTATAAATTGAGGTAAATTGGACCAGAAGCACAATTTATAATACAACATCAATATTATAAAAATGAATAACTTCAATGACTTATGTAAATAGATAAAGATAAAATTAGTAGTAATTGGAGAACTTATACAATAAAAATATTAGATACAATTTTGAAAAGAATAAATATTGTGACTAATGTCATCAGCATTCTGATTATAGAGGATGATGATAAAAACAACCATCCATCTTCTGACAGAGAGGCAATCAATTTAAGATGCAGAATAACACGCAATTATTTTTAATTCAACAAGTGAGGGATTTTGTTTTGCTTAAATATGCATATTTGCTACAAGTAATTTCTTTCTTTTTTGGGGGGGTAGTAATATGGAATACAGAGGAGTAATATGGAAAGAAAAGAGGTTTTTCTTTAAAAAAACACTTGATAAAAAGAATAGTTTGTTCTAATATTTTCAACTTTATTCAAAATATATAGAAATGTCATATATTGAGAAGCTGTCCTATACTGTCTTGAAGTTCTCTGATACTTTGTAGTATAGCCAACTTCATACTGGATAAAATTATCTTCCATCACTAAGATACTACTCAAATTCTTCCTATCTCCTTCTAAATATTAAAAAGTCAATATACTAAAAGTTTAAAAATATGCTGTTTATTATTCTCTTCAAACTGGAAAATTAGGACCTTTGCATATAGACCTCTGCTGCCATCTGCTGTCAGAAAAATATATTTTTCATAAACCTTAAAATTTATTAGTCTATATCCAAAATCTTATATTTGTATCCTTTACACCTAGGTTAGTGCTTAGTACAGAGTAGGATACTAATAAATATTGACTGAATGATGGATTAAGATATAGTGCTTTCATAGCTATGGAGCTTTATGTCTTGGTTGACACAAATTTCTTTCTTGAATCTTAATAGAAGTAAAAAATTACCACGTAAGTAGTTATCTCTAAACCACTGAGACAAGGAGGATAATCCAATGCAACAAAAATTGCTTCCTACTTTCCACTTAGAAGTCCCAAACTTTCAGGAGGACTTGATGGTGCTGATGATCCACTTCCCTCTGTTAGAGATCAGTTTGTACCTTTAAAAGATATCATTAGATCTTTGTATACATTGGCATTCTATTTATTTTTTATTTTATACTATTATTTTTCATGTAAAAACTTCATTTGCTCATATATGTAAATTCCATGTGAATACATATTTCCATATGTATAATGTTGGAAGAGAAGAAAACAGAAGGAGAAAAAACATGAAGAGGAAAAAAGTATGTGTTGATCTTCATTCAGTCTCAAAAATTCTCTCTCTCTGGATATGGATGGTGTTTCCCATCCAGTTTATTTTGGATTGTCTTGGATCATTGAACCCCTGAGAAGAACCAAGTCTATCACAAGTGATCATTACAAAATCCTGCTGTTGCTATGTGCAATGTATTCCTGGTTCTGCTTGCTTCATTCAGCATCAATTTATATAAATCTTTCCAGGCCTTTCTAAAACCAGCTTGTTCAACATCTTTTATACAAAAATAGTATTTTATTATCTTCATATACCATAACCTATTTAGCAATTCTCTAATTGATGAGAATTACTCATTTCCCAATTCCTTGTCATCAAAATGTGCAAACTTTTTTTTACACATACGGGTCTTTATCTCTCTTTTATGATCTTTTTGGAATATAGTCCTAGTAGAGAAACTGCTGGATCAAAGGAGAAACAATTTTGATACCCCTTTGGTCATAGTTCCAAATTGCTCTTTACAATGATTGGATCATTTCCCAACTCCATCAACAATGCATTAGCGTCCCAATTTTCCCACATTCCCTGCAAAATTTATCATTATCTTTTCCTGTCATCTTAGCCAATCTGAGAGGTGTAAGGTAATACTTTAGAGATGTTTTAATTTGCATTTCTCTAATTTATAGGGATATAGAGCATTTTATATGATTATAGATGGTTTTAACTACTTCATCTGAATATTGTGAGTTCATTTCCTTTGACCATTTACCAACGGGAAATGGATTGTATCCTTAAAATTTGAGTCAATTCTCTATATATTTTAGAAATTAGGCATTTATCAGAAACATTGGTTGTAAAAAAAATTTTTTTCCCAGCTTTGTACTTCCTTCTTGGCTGCATTGGTTTTGTTTGTGGAAAAAACCTTTTAAATTTAATGTATTCAAAGTTGTTCATTTTGCATTTTATAATATTCTCCAGTGTTTGTTTTTGTTGTGGTAAAAAAATTCCTCCCTTCTCTAATTCCTATTCCTATTGGAATATATGCTGTATTTTGTCAAAAGCTTTTTCTGCATCTATTGAAATAATCATATGATTTCTGTTAGTTTTATTATTGACATAGTCAATTATGGCAATAGTTTCCTTATATTGAACCAGCCCTGCATTTCTGGTATATATCTCACTTGGTCATAGTGCACTAGCCTGCTGATAAATTGATGTAATTTCTTTGCTTATATTTTATTTTAAAATTATTGTACCAATATTCATTAGGGAAATTAGTCTATGATTTTCTTTCTCTGTTTTGGCTTTTCCTGGCTCAGGTATCAGCACCATTTTTGTGTCATAGAAAGAATTCATGGTATTGGAATTAATTGCTTTTTAAATGTTTAATAGAATTCACTTATAAACCCATATGACCCTGGAGATTTTTTCTTATGGAGTTCATTGATGCTTTATTCAATTTTTTTCTAATATGGGACTTTTTAAATAAATTATTTCCTTTTCTGCTAATTTGAGCAATTTATATTTCTGTAAACATTAACCTTATTTCAATTAGATTGTCAGATTTGTTGGCATATAGTTGGGCAAAATAGTTCCTAATTATTACTTTAATTTCCTCTTCATTGGTGGTAAGTTCACTGTTTTCATCTTTGGTGCTGATAATTTGCTTTTTTCTTTCTAATCATATTAACCAATGATTTATTTGTTTCACTGTTTTTTTTTTTTATCAGACCAAGTTTAGTTTTATTAATTAGTTCAATAATTTTCTTATTTTCTATTTTATTAATCTCTCTTTTAATTTTCATGCTTCCAAATTTAGTATTTAATTGGAGAGGGTTTAATTTATTCCTTTTCTATCTTTTTTGAGTTTAATAGTGTTCTCTGGTTCTAGTATATTAGGGCAGTTTCCTTGATGATCTCTCAAAGAATGCTATCCAGGCTTTTTTTTTTTTAATCATGGACTTCAGGCAATCCAATAATTTTTAAATTGCCTCTCCTAGATCTATTTTCCAGGTCACCTGTTTTTTCCAATGAGGTAATTTACATTTTCTTCCAATTTTTCATTCTTTTCAGCTTGTTTGACTCATTCTTGATGTCTTATAGTCATTATCTTTTTTTTTTTTTGCCCAACTGTAGTTTTAAATACATGGTTTTCTTCAGTTGTATGTCTTTAATTTTTTAATTAATTATTAAAAATAAATAAATTCTTTCCTGATAGGTAACCATTTATCATTATTCTTTGGGATAAAAGAAGCTTTTTTAAAATTCTATTTCCTCCTCTGAAGATAAAACTCAATCTTTATTATTTCCAACTGGTTAGGTTCTTTCTTCTTTGTCTGTTCATTTTTTTAAATTTATAATAGTTTTATATTTTTTCCAAATACATGCAAAAATAGTTTTCAACATTCACATTTGCAAACCCCTGTGTCCAAATTTTTCTACCTTTCTCCTCTCCTCCCCTCTCCCTTAGACAGAAAACAATACAATATAGGTTAAACATGAGTAATTCTCCTAAAATCATTTCCATATTTGTCATGCTATGCAAGGAAAATCAGATCAAAAAGGGGGAAAAGCAAGAGAAAGAAAAAAATAAGCAAATACAACAAGAAAAAGATAAAAAATACTGTGATTTGATCTACATTCTCTCTTTGGATGCAACTGTCTCTTTCCATCACAAGTCTACTGGAATTACCTTGAATCATCGTCATTGTTGAAAAGAGTCAAGTCCATCACAGTTGATCATCATATAATATTGTTGTTGCTGTGTTCACTGTTCTTTTGATTCATTTCACTTCCCTTAGCATTAGTTCATGTTAGTCTTTCCAGGCTTTTCTGAAATCAGCCTGCTCATTATTGCTTATATTTATTCATTTTAAAAAAAAATAAGAACTATTAGTATAAATACCTCTAATCCTAGGGCAGGGGAGATAATGCTACTAGCTTTACTTCTGCTCTTTTCTCTGACCTGAAACCCTAAACCAAAAGCTCTACCCTCCTGCAAGTGTCTGAAGCTAGCAGTATCCCTACCCACTGCTTCTGCACTTAACTGGTGTGCTGGCTCCTTCTTACCCAGGGCAATATCTCTGCAGAACATCTCATCCTGGTGTTCCTTATCAGCAGAGATTACCCCCAAAGTGAAAGTTCCTGTGGTGTGTGATGAGGCTACCTCTGAGTCCAGATACTCCCAGGACCCCTTACCTGTCTTTCTTTGGAGGTAGCCTAGAGGTATATATGCTTCACACAGGTTAACTTTGCATCCCAGGTTTTTTCTTCCAGTCTTCTTGGATGAGCCATGAAAAACCCCAATCCTGCCCCAAGCCTTCCTTATTTTTCATCAGTCTATGTTAACCCTGAGGTATAAATTTGTTCCATTTGTGGAGGAAATTTGGAGAGCTTGAAATTTTTTGACCTTCTCTGCTCTATTCTTAGAATCCTCCCTACTTTTAATATTATTTACAATTTAATATTTTTATTTAAATTGTTAAATATTTCTCACTTACATTTTAATCTGGTTCAGGTAGTGTGTTTGAAACCTCTGGTGTATAGGATTTTGAGGCTCACTCTCAGCAAAGTATTCTATTGGCTTATGCAATTATGACCATTCCCCTCCTGATATAAAACTGCTCCTGAGCCCTTGAAATTGATCTCAATATGAAATATATTGAATTTGCTTAAATCTGCATAAACCAGCACAGTCTAATGTATGAATTCAAGTCCACTAGGACCTTTTTTCTATTTATCATCCTAATAATCTCCAGTGATGCTATAAATTCAGACGATTTTTCTGCCTTTGAACTACCTGTTCTCAATAACATACCCATAACTGAGATCATTAGTAGGTGTATTTAGTGATGATAGCATAGTTCTTCACAAACTAGTGATAGCAACTACTAAGTCCTAGAAAATTCTTAGCTTCTGGAGGAGTTTTTGGACATGGCCCAGGTGTTAAGTGTTTCTTTATGTCTATAGTGCTCCCAGAATTCCCCAGACTTTATAGGACACAGTATCATCTGCCATAAGTACAGGACCTTGGGGGAATGACCTTGAACAATCTAATCACCTGCCTTCCTCAATAAATTTCTCCCCATCTACTTATACTTTATCTGGATTCATTCTTCAATGGTTAGAATATTTCCCATGTCCTCTTACTCTTCCTATTCCACTAATAAAGATCCCAAACTATTGACTGATAAAGAACAAACTATATTCCTCAATTCCAATTATTCACTTCCTCATTCCCATTTACTTCAATTCTACCCCACTGATGTCATATTAACTATCTCCCTGTTTCTTTCACTTTGCCATTTAATTTATATCTACTAATGAATTAATGAACTTTGTCTCATCTTAAACTGTTTCTCTTCTCACTCATTCCATTTTCTAACATTTTCTGAAAGATCTAACTTCCTCTGGATGACAGTATATTTTAAATAGTTTTTTTAAAATAAAAGTCAGAATCGAACTATTTTTATCTGTGATTCTATAATCTTGTATGAGGGTAACTGGGTGACTTACTGGATAAAATGCCAGGCCTGGAAAAAGGAAGCCTCGTCTTCCTAAGTTCAAATCTGGTCTCAGACACTTACTAGTTGTGTGACACTGGACAAATCACTTAACCCTGTTTGCCTCAGTTTTTTTTTTTTTCCCCTGTAACATGAGCTGGAGAGGGAAATGGCAAACTAAAAAATTGAGCAATAATCAAAACAAAACAAAACAAAACACCAACAAACAAACAAATAAACAAAAACTTTGTATCCATTATGCACATGAATTCTTCCTTTTAGTGGTACATTCAATAAATGCGTATAATATTCAGACAGTCCTTACTATAGGCAGAGTTTCTTAATCCTACTTTTTTAATGTCCTGTAACCCTTGGCAGATCTGGTGAAGCCTTTCAACCCCTTCGCAGAAGAATGTTTTTAAATTCAGAAAATAAAATACATATGATGAGAGTTACAAAGAAAGTCAGTTATATTGGTTTTACATTTTCAATTATGTTGAAATTCAATTATTAAAATATTAAGTACTAAGTATGAAATTAAAATTTTTTTTAAATAAATTAAATTAAAAATGCCCATGGAAAGAACCACCTTCTTATTCCAACCCTTCTCAGTTGCAGAAAAAACATAAAATCCAGAAAGATTGACTCCATTCATCATCTCACCTTCATTAGAACTTAATTTCTTCAGATTAAGGTCTGGGGACACCATGGTTCAGCCAAAACCTCACAACAACACACAGAGATGTCTAGTGATCTCAATCTGTCAGACATAGATACTCAACTTCTCAAACCAGCCAGGCAAAAGATATGTCAACCAGTCAGGAACAAGTGTTCATGGCCCAGAATCAATCAGACACAGGAAGAATATTAATAAGAAAACAATTTGTTTTTATTAAAGCATTTTATTTTCAAAACACATGCATGGATAATTTTTCAACATTGAACCTTTCAAAATGTTGTGTTCTAAATTTTTCCCTCTCTTCCACCCCCCAGATGACAAGTAATCCAATAAATGTTAAATATTTACAATTTTTCTATACAATTTCTATAATTATCATTCTGCACAAGAAAAATCAGATCAAAAGGGAAAAAATGAGAAGAAAAACAAAATGCAAGCAAACAACAACAAAAAGAGTGAAAATGCTATGTTGTGGTCCATTCTCAGTTCCCACCATCCTCTCTCTGAATATAGATGGCTCTCTTCATCATAAGATCACTGGAATTGATCTCAATCATCTCATTGTTGAAAAGAGTCATGTCCAACAGAATTGATTTTCCTATAATCTTCTTGTTGCCATCTATAATGATCTCCTGGTTCTGTTCACTTAACTTAGCATCAGTTCATGTAAGCCTCTCTGGGTCTCTCTGAAATCATCCTGCTGATTATTTCTCATAAAACAATAATATGCCATAACATTCATATACCATAACTTATTTGGCCATTCTCCAACTGATGGACATCCACTCAGTTTCCAATTTCTTGCCACTACAAAAAAGGACTGCCACAAACATTTTTACATATGTGGGTCATATATGGGTCCTTTTTCTCTCCTTTATGATCTTTTGGGATACAAGCAGATACTGATCTGCTGGATTAAAAGGTATGCACAGTTTGGTATGGCAAAAATTAAGTATTGATCCATATACCAAGGTGAGGCTTTTAGATATAGTTTTAGATATAGTAATATTATAAGCAAATTAGAAAAACAAAGGATAGTTTACCTCTTAGGTCTATGGAAAAGGAAGGAATTTGTGGCCAAAGAACTTGAATTATTACTGAATACAAAATAGATAATTTTGATTATATTAAGTTAAAAAGTTTTTGTACAAACCAAACCAATGCAGACAAGAATAATAGAGAAAATAAGGGGAATAATAAGGGGAAGCAATAAACTGGGGGAAAATTTTACATTCAAAGGTTCTGATAAAGACTTCATTTCTAAAATATTTAGAGAATTGATTCAAATTTATAAGAATTCAAGCCATTCTCCAATTTATAAATGGTCAAAGAATATGAACAGACAATTTTCAGATGAAGAAATTGAAATCATTTCTACTCATATGAAAAAGTGCTCTAAATCACTATTGATCAGGGAAATGCAAATTAAGACAACTCTAAGATACTACTTTACACCTCTCACATTGGTTAAGATGACAGGAAAAAAAATAATGATGAATGTTGGAGGAGATATGGGAAAACTGGGACACTGATATATTGTTGGTGGAGTGGTGAAATGATTCAACCATTCTGAAGAAAACAATTCTTTATTGACAAAGAGGCAGTCACCAATGTGGTGAATTTTCAAACCCGGTCCCTCTTAGATTCTGGCATCTACAAGAACTGCAATATTCATTCTCTTCCTCTCCTGGGAAAGTGCAAGTGGAGAAGACTGACTTTATAAATCATAGGAAATAAGTTGATTCCTTCTCAATCCCCATTCCCACACTTACCCCTAAGACAAAATAGGAAAAGCTCTACCTCTACCTCAGAGGTTTTTCATGGATCTTGGAGCTGGATAGAATTCTAGAGATGTTCCAACCTAGGTCCCTCATTTTTCAGATGAGGAAACTGAGGCCAAAGAGAAAAAAAAAGTGTTTCTTCAAAGTCATAAAGCTATGAACTGATATACGTACTTGGACCAAGGACTACCCAATGAATCTAATCTCCTAAAACAATTCTTTCAATAGTGATCTGACCTTGTTCTGCATGGGAATTAATTCATCTGCATCCCTAACAGTTGGGTCACCAAGGAAAACAAGTCTTGATAATTTTCAGGGAATTCAGTCCCCTCTAGCTAACAGTTCTAGTGAGAAAAGTCCACATGGCAGAGACACCTTCTAGTAAATATTTTCTGTTGTCTCCTGGGGACTGAGTACTACCTTACAATCCAATCCCTATTGTTGTTTTCTGGCAGATTTGAGCTAAGTGATTATGACCACTAACTGGTGAAAAAAAAAAGAGATAACCTATTTCCTAATTAGGTCTGAGAAGAACTGTAGAAAAAGAACCAAAGGCATGAAAGCACCATTCATTCATTCATTCATTTGTTCATTCGCAATTTGTCCTTCTATTCTCAGAGTTGATCATGACATTGGGAAAGTGATGTCATTACCTGCAAGTAAACTGAATATAAATGAAGGAGGATTGTGCAAAGTCTCTAGCCTTACACTCTCTATATAGAATTTTCTGGTAGGCTATTGATCAGGAGGACTGGAGATTGCCCCAGAATCAGCCATTATAGTCTAACAGCAGGAGCTCTGGAATTGGAGGCAGAGACCTGGGTTCATCTCTCAACTCTGTCCTCAATAGCTGTGTGACTTCAGAAGATCCATTCTCTCTGAGCTTCAGTTTCCTATTCTATAAATGATAATGTTACCCTAGCTGACCTTAAAGTTGTAACTGTTCTTCAATCTGTGAAAAGTAGAGAAGGAAAAGGACTCCCTTCTGAAGTAAGCTAGAGTAAGAGAGGTCTAGTGCCTGTTTCCATGTGAAACGTTAGCAAATTAGAGTTCATAGAATCCATGCACTTCTTTCTCCAAATACCCGAGAAACACTTGAGAGTACCAGTCTCTTGTCTCTCTCACATTTATTGGGGGGAGTTTATCTCAGTACATTACTATATATTACCTCTGGACAAGTATCCAGCTTCCCTATAGACAACACAGATCCAGGATAACCCAAGGGAGAGAAAACCATAGGATTAAGAGCTGAAAAAGGGGGGAATTTAGAATATGGACTCCACAGCTAAAAATCTCCTGGATGAAAAAGATCTAAGGAGGCTAAATATAAATCAATACATGTCATGTTCACTTCTTTTTTTCTGTTTTTTTCTCTCTCCCATGGTTTTCCCTTTTGCTCTGATTCTCTCTCCCAACATGATTCATAAAGCAATGGGTATTAAAAATAAATAAACTTAATAAAATAAAAAAAAGAAAAGTCTCCTGGATTCCAGGAATAAGTTTGGATGGGATAAGTCTGATATCCATGTAAATGACAGCAAAGATAATTGAAGGCTGGTGATTTTGCCTTGCTTCTTCCCTTGCTTGATTGAGGAGTAGCTGTGGAATTTCTGCCCTTATTGTGATTAATGGTTGTTTTAGCTCTTTCCTTGCATACACTTCCCTCTGGTTTAAAGTCTTTAGAAAAAAGGGATGGTGATGAATATTGTGTGAAGTTTACGCTCATCAGATTTGGCCCAAAGAAAGAATATTAGATATATTTGGTTTCACCGAGAAACATCTCTCATCTTATAGAAAAGTGGGAGTAGAAAGGGGAAGGCTAAATAGAAGGGAAAAGAGAAATATAGGGGAAAGGTATAAGAAAGGGGGAGGACTGCTTGAGGCAAGTAGTGCTCATAAGTAAAATACTGGGGAGGAGAAAAAGGGGGAAAGGAAAGAGAAAAGTATAATTTGGGATTAATAAAATGGCAGAAAATACAGAATTAGTATTTTTAGCTGTAAATGTTAATGGGGTGAACTCTCCCATAAAACATAAGTGGATAGCAGACTGGATTAAAGCCAGAATCTTAAAATATGTTGTTTACAAGAAACACATTTAAAGCAGAATGATACATATAAAGTAAAGGTAAAAGGCTGGAGTAGAAGCTATTATGCCTCAGGTAAAGTAAAATAAGCAGGGGTAGCAATTCTCATCTCAGATCAAGCAAAAGCAAAAATTAATCTGATTAAGAGAGATAAGCAAGGAAACTATATATTGCTAAAGGGTACCATAAATAATGAAGCAATATCAATATTAAACATATATGTACCATGGTGCATTTAGATCTTGTAGCATCTAAATTCCTAAAGGAGAAATTAAGAGATTTGCAAAAAGAAATAGACAGCAAAACTATAATAGTAGGAGATCTCACCCTTGCTCTCTCAGAACTAGATAAATCAAACCACAAAATAAATAAGAAAGAAGCTAAAGAGGTAAATAGAATACTTGAAAAGTTAGGTATGATAGATCTTTGGAGAAAACTAAATGGAGAGAGAAAGGAGTACATTTTCTTCTCAGCAATTTATGGGACCTATACAAAAACTGACCACATATTAGGACATAAAGATCTCAAAATCAAGTGCAGGAAGGCAGAAATAGTAAATGCATTTTTTTCAGATCACAATGCAATAAAAATTACATTCAATAAAAGACCAGGGAAAAATAGACCAAAAAGAAATTGGAAACTAAATAATCTCATCCTAAAGAATGAATGAGTGAAACATCAAATCATAGACATAATCAATAATTTCATCCAAGAGAATGACAATAATAAGACAACATACCAAAATTTGTGGGGTGCAGCCAAAGCGGTAATAAAGGGAAATTTTATATCTGTAGAGGCTTATTTTATGCAAGTAAGCATAAGAGAAGATCAATAAATTGGGCTTTCATCTAAAAAAGCTAGAAAAAGAATAAATTAAAAACCCCCAATCAAATATCAAACTTGAAATTCTAAAAATAAAAGGAGAGATCAAAAAATTGAAACTAAAAAAAAATTGTTGAATGAATAAATAAAACTAAAAGTTGGTTTTATGAAAAAATCCAACAAAATAGATAAAGCTTTAGTTAGTTTGATTAGAAAAAAGAAAGAGGAAAATCAAATTGTTAGTCTCAAAAATGAAAAGACAGAACTATCCACCAATAAAGAGGAAACTAGAGCAATTATCAGGAATTACTTTGCCCAACTTTATGCCAATAAATTTGACAACCTAAGTGAGATGGAGGAATACCTACAAAAATATAGATTGCCCAGATTAACAGAAGAAATAAATTACTTAAACAGTCCCATTTTAGAAAAAGAAATAGAACAAGCGATTAATCAACTCCCTAAGAAAAAATTCCCAGGACCAGATGTATTTACATGTGAATTCTACCAAACATTTAAAAAACAATTAACTCCAATACTATATAAACTATTTGAAAATTTAGGCAATGGAGGACTCCTACCAAATTCCTTTTATGACATAGATATGGTATTAATACCTAAACTGGGTAGGATGAAAATAGAAAAAGAAAATTATAGACCAATCTCCCTAATGAATATTGGTGCAAAAATCTTAAACAATATATTAGCAAAGACATGACAGATAATCATCCTCAGGATAATACACCACAACCAAGTAGAATTTACACCAGAAATGCAGGGCTGGTTCAATATTAGGAAAACTATTAACATAATTGATTATATCAATAACCAAATTAACAAAAACATATGATTATCTCAGTGGATGCAGAAAAAGCATTTGATAAGACCCAACACCCATTCCTATTAAAAACACTTGAGAGTATAGGAATAAATGGACTTTTCCTTAAAATAGTCAGTAACATCTATTTAAAACCATCAGCAAGCATCATATGTAATGGAGATAAACTAGAAACATTCCCGATAAGATCAGGGGTGCAACAAGGTTGCCCACCATCACTATTGCTATTCAATATTGTATTAAAAATGCTAGTTTTGGCAGTGATAAGAAAAAGAGATTAAAGGAATTAGAGTAGATAATGAGGAAACCAAATTATCACTCTTTGCATATAATATGATGGTATACTTAGAGAACCCCAAAGAATCAACTAAAAAGCTATTAGAAATAATCCACAACTTTAGCAAAGTTGCAGGATACAAAATAAATCATTAGAATTCTTATACATCACTAACAAAATCCAACAGCAAGAGATACAAAGAGAAATTCCATTTAAAATAACTGTTGATAATATAAAATATTTGGGAATTTATCTGCCAAAGTAAAGTCAGGAACTATATAAGCAAAACTATTACACACTTTCCACACAAATAAAGTCAGATCTAAACAATTGGAAAAATATCAAGTGCTTGTGGATAGGTCAAGCAAATATAATAAAGATGACAATATTCCCTAAACTAATCTATTTATTTAGTGCTATACCTATCAAACTCCCAAGAAACTCTTTTACTGAACTAGAAAAAATAACAACAAAATTCATCTGAAAGAACAAAAGGTCAAGAATTTCAAAGGAATTAATGAAGAAAAAAGCAAATGAAGGTGGCCTAGATGTACCAGATCTAAAATTATATTATAAAGCAGTGGTCACCAAAACCATTTGGTACTGGTTAAGAAATAATACTAATTGATCAGTGCAACAGGTTAGGTTCACAGAACAAAATAGTCAGTGTCTACAGCGATCTA
Source organism: Sarcophilus harrisii (assembly GCF_902635505.1). Taxonomy (NCBI): domain Eukaryota; kingdom Metazoa; phylum Chordata; class Mammalia; order Dasyuromorphia; family Dasyuridae; genus Sarcophilus; species Sarcophilus harrisii. The sequence goes on along the minus strand of NC_045427.1, from coordinate 491,158,063 downwards.
GTATTTGACAAACCTAAAGGCCCCAGATTTTGGAACAAGAATTCATTATTTGACAAAAACTGCTAGAAAAATTGGAAACTAGTATGGCAGAAAGTAGGCATAGACCCACACCTAACACCATATACCAAGATAAGGTCAAAATGGGTTCATGATTAAACATAAATAATTAGAAGAACATAGGATAGTTTAACTCTCAGATTTGTGGAGAAGGAAGGAATTTGTGACCAAAGAAAACTAGAGATCATTATTGATCATAAAATAGATAGTTTTGATTATATTAAATTAAAAAGTTTTTGTACAAACAAAACTAATGCAGACAAGATTAGAAGGGAAGCAATAAACTGGAAAAACATTTTTATATCCAAAGGATCTGATAAAGGTCTCATTTCTAAAATATATAAAGAATTGACTCAAATTTATAATAGTTCAAGCCATTCTCCGATTGATAAATGGTCAAAGAATATGAACAGACAAATTTCAGATGAAGAAATTGAAACTATTTGTAGTCACATGAAAAGGTGCTCCAAATCACTATTGATCAAAGAAATACAAATTAAGACAACTCTGAGATACCACTATACACCTGTCAGATTGGCTAAAATGACAGGAAAAGATCATGACAAATGTTGGAGGGGATGTGGGAAAACTGGGACACTGATACATTGTTGGTAATTGTGAATGAATCCAACCATTCGGGAAAGCAGTTTGGAACTATGCTCAAAAAGTTATCAAACTGTGCATACCCTTTGATCCAGCAGTGTTTTTACTGGGATTATATCTCAAAGAGATCTTCAGAGAGGGAAAGGGACTCATATGTGCAAAAATGTTTGTGGCAGCCCTCTTTGTAGGGGCAAGATGGGGGAGGAATGGGGGAAAGAAGGGGAAAATTTGCAACAAAAGGTTATGCAAGGGTCAATGTTGGAAAAATTACCCATCCATATGCTTTGTAACTAAAAAGCTTTAATTTAAAAAAAGTGTATTGGTGTCTCAGTTTTCCCATATTCCCTTCTTTATTTATCATTTTCCCTTTTTGTCATATTGGCAAATATAATATGTGTGAGATGATACCTTAGAGTTCTTTTAATTTCCATTTCTCTTATCAAATGTTATTTAGAACACTTCTTCATATCCCTATACATAGCTTTTATTCCTTTATCTGAAAACTGCCTATTCATATCTTTTGACCATTTATCAATTTGGAATGGCTTTTATTTTTATAAATTTGACTCAGTTCCCTATATATTTGAGAAATGAGATCATTATCAGAGATGCTTGCTATAAAGATTGTTTCCTACCTTTCTGCTTTCCTTTTACTCTTGGTTGCATTGGTTTTATTGTATAAATTTTTTTTAATTTAATATAATCAAAATGATCTATTTTACATTTCATAATGCTCTCTATCTCTTTTTTGATCATGAATTTTTCCTCTTCCCACACATCTGAGAGGCAGACTTACCCCTGTTTTTCTAATTTGCTTATGGTGTCACTCTTTATGTCTAAATTATGTATCTATTCTGATGTTATTTTGGTATACAGTGTAAGATGTTAGTTTATACCTAGTTGGTTCTATTGTTTTCCAGTTTTCCCAGAAGTTTTTGTTAAATAGTGAGTTCTTATCTCAAAAATTGGGGTCTTTGGATTTTTCAAATGCTGGGTTACTTTTGTCATAGACTATTGTGTTTCATGTACCAAACCTATTTCACTGATCCACCACTTTATTTCTTAACCAGGATTTTATAATAGTTTGAGATCTGGTATTGCTAGGCTAATTTTATTTGTTTTTTTCTCATTAATTCCCTTTATATTCTTGATCTTTTTTTCTTCCAGATGAATTTTGTTGTTTATTTTTTCTATCTCTATCATAAAGTATTCTAGTAGTTTGATTGGTATAGTACTAAACAAGTGAATTAGTTTAAGAAGAATTGTCATTTTTATTATATTAGTTTGAATTACCCATAAGCAATTGATTTTTCCCCAGTTGTTTAGATATAACTTTGTGTAAAAAATGCTTTGTAATTGTGTTTATACAGTTCCTGAGTTTATCTTGGCAGGTAGACTCCTAAACCTTTTATATTGTTTACAATTATTTTAAGTGGAATTTCTTTTTCTATCTCTTGCTGCTGTACTTTGTTGGCCATATAAAGAAATACTGATACATGGCTGTTTTCAACAAAGAGGTGATTCAGGCCAATTCCAATAGTCTTGTGATGGACAGAACCATCTGCAACCAGAAAGAGGACTTTGGGAACTGAATGTGGATCACAACATATTTGCACCCTTTTTTGTTGTTGTTTGCTTGCTTTTTTCTTTTTCAATTTTTTTTCCTTTTTGATCTGTTTTCTCTTGTGCAGTATGATAAATGTGGAAATATGTATAGAAGAACTACATATGTTTAACATATATTGTATTACTTGCTATCTAGGAAAGAGGAATGAGGGAAAGGGAGGAAGAAAAATTTGGAACACAAGATTTTGCAAGAGTGAATGCTGAAAACTATCTTTGCATGTATTTTGAAAATAAAAAGCTGTTGTTTAAAAAAAGAAATTCTGATTATTCATGTGGGTTTATCCTTTGCTTTTTTTTTTTTTTTTTACCAAAGTTGATTATTATTTCAAATAATTTTTCCATTGATGCACTAGGGTGTTTCATATACACTATCATATCATCTACAAATAGTGACAGCTTTGTTTTCTCAATGCCTATTCTAATTCCTTCAATTTCTTTTTTTTCTTTTATTGCTAAAGCTAATATTTCTATTTTGAATAATGCTGGCAATAATGAGCATCCTTGCTTCAATCCTGCTCTCATTTGGAAAACTTCTAGTTTATCTGCATTACAAATTTAGTGCTTGCTGATGATTTTAGAAAGATACTGCCCTCCCATTATTCTTATTCTCTCTGGTGATTTTCAATAAGAATTAGTACTGTATTTTGTCAAAAAAAAATTTTAAACATCTATTGAGATAATCATATAATTTCTGTTGGTTTTATTATTGATATGATCAATTATGTTAATGGCCTTCCTAACATTGAACCAACCTAGTATTGAAACAATCCTAGTCATAGTAAATAATCCTCGTGATATAATGCTGTAATCACTTTGCAAATATTTGGTTCAAATATAATCAGTTTCACTCAGATTGTCAGATTTGTTGGCATATAATTGGATAAAATGTTTCCTAATGATTGCCTTGATTTCTCCTTTGTTGGTAGTGATTTCACCTTTTCATTTTTTGATACTAGATATTTGGTTTACTTTTTCCTTTTGTTAAATCAAATTAACCAATGGTTTATCTATCTTTTGGGATTTTTCATAAAACCAAATCCTAGATTTATTTATTAGCTCAATAGTTTTCTTTAACTTTCAATTTTATTAATCTCATATTTGATTTTCAGGATTTCCAATTTGGTGCTCAATTGAGGATTTTAAAATTTGTTCTTTTTCCAGTTTTTTTTTGTTATTGTTATTGTTGTTCTTTTTCTATTTTGTTGACATAAGAATTTAGATAAATAAATTTCACCTAAGTACTACTTTGGCTGCATCCCATAAACTTTGATAAGTTTTCTCATTGTTGTCATTCTCTTTAATGAAACTATGTATTCTTTCTATGATTTATTCTTTGACCCATTTGATTTTTTAGGATTAAATTATTTAGATTCCAATTAATTTTTAATCTATATTTGCACTGCCCATTGTTGAATATAATTTTATTGTAATATGGCCTGAGAAAAATTCATTTAACAGTTCTGCCTTTCTATATTTGATTTTGAGGGTTTTATGATTTACTTTGTGTAGGTGTCATGTGCTACTGAGAAAATATATATATTTCTTTCTTTTCCAATTCAATTATCTCCAAAGGCATGTTATATTTAACTTTTCCAATATTCTATTTACTTCCTTAATTTGTTCTTGTTTATTTTTTGTTGGATTTATCAGGTCCTGGGAGGGGACAGCTAATGTCCCCTATCTGTATAGTTTTGTTGTCTATTTCTTTCTTTAATTCATTTATCTTCTCATTTAAGAATTTGTATGCATTACATTAAATTTTAAAACTTTTGCACAAACAAAACCAATACAGAGAGACACCAATGCACTGTTGGTGAAATTGTGAACTGATCCAACCATTCTGGAGAATGTTGTGATATGGGAGCCACCTGCCAGTGGCTGCTGGGGGTCTAACTCAGACCTGTAGAATGGATCTCTTCATGTGAGAGGATGATGATGATACAAGGAGACTGAGAGGCAGTTGCGTTCTCTGACCTCTCTCTTCTTCTCTCTGCCTCCAATTTAGTTCATTCCCAGTCACAAGCAACACTTGTGTCCATAAAGGTTACTTTGCAACTCCTTCAGATGTTATGATTCACAGATGTGGAGGCTCTCAGATAATTGACCTGCCCCTTCACCTAGCATGGCCCTTAACAGGAGAACAATTTGGAACTATGCCCATATGGCTATAAAACTGTACATACATACCCTTTAATCCAGCAGTGTCACTAATAGGTCTATATCTGAAAGATATCTATATCCTATATGCCCTTTTGTAGTGGCAAGGAAATGGAAAGAGAGTGCATGCCCATCAGCTGGGGAATTACTGAATAAATTAGGCTATATGACTGTAATGGAATATTATTGTTCTGTAAGAAATGATAAGCAGACACTTTTCAGAACAGTCTAGAAAGACTTAAGTGAACTGAAGCTTAATGAAGTGAGCAGAACCAAAAGAACATTGTACACAGTAACAAGATTAAGTGATGATCAATTGTGATGGACTTTGGTCATAAATTTCTTCCTTCTCCAAAGATCTGATAGGTAAACTATCCCTTGCTCTCCTAATTTGCTCATAGTATTATTCTTTATGCTCAAAATCATAGACCCATTTTGACCTTATTTTGGTATGCAGTGTGATATGCAGGTCTATGCTGAGTTTTTGACATGTTATTTTTCAGTTTTCCCAACAATTTTTGTGATTTAGTGACTTGTTATCCCAGAAGCTGGAGTTTGGGGATTTATCAAACACTAGATTACTATGATCATTGGTTATTGTGTGGTCTGATTTTTCTTGCACAACATAACAAATATGGGAATATGTTTAAAAGGATTGCACATACTTAATCTATATCAGATTGTTTGCTGTCTTGGGGAAGGGGAAGGGAAGGGAGGAAGGGACAAAAATCTGGAATTCAAAGTCAAATAAAAATGAATGTTGAAAAGTACCTTTACATGTGTTTGGAAAAATAAAATACCACTGAGAAAAAAATAAAAATAAATGTTTATTGAGTTATTGAAAAATAATTTAGATGCTATCCCACTTGATATATAGTATGGATATTATTTCATTATCTATGATACCTTTTAGCAAGATGTAGATTACTTCATTATTTGGTTTAATTCCTATTTTTGCTTTCGCTTTATCTGAGATCAGTGTTGCTACCCCTGCTTTTTTACTTCTGCTGAAGCATAATAGAATTTTTACCTGCTATTCTGCTATTCACTTCTGTTTTATAGGATAGTTCATCCCATTCACATTCACACTTATGATTACTACTTGCATATTTCTATCTATCCTATTCTTCCTCCTTTCTGTCCACTTTCTCACTTCATCTTTTCCCTTCTTCCCAGGGTCTTGCTTTTGTCTATCTTCTCCTTGAGCTACCCAGTCTTCTATCATTCCCTATGCCTCCCCTTTACTTAATTTTCTCCCTTTCTACTGCCCTGTCAGGAAAGATAGATTTCTATATTCAATGGATTGTGCATATTATTCTCTCTTTGAATCAATATGAATCAGAGTAAGGCTCAAGCAATGCTCATTGTCCACCCCTCCTTCCATTGTTATAGGTTTTTCATGAGTTTTCATGTGAAATAATTTATGCCATTTTACCTTTCCCTTTCTTCTGCACCTAGTATATTTCTCTTTCTCATCCCTTAATTTATTTTGATGTTATTCCCTCAAATTTACCTTATGCCCATACTATGTATATTCCTTATATTTCTACTATTAGTGATGCACTTACTAAGAATTACAAGTATCATTTTTCCATGTAGAAAAGTAAACGGTTTAGTTCTGTTGAATCCCTGGCTTTCTTTTCCCCTTTACCTATTTCTATTGAGTCTTGATATTTGAGATCAAATTCTTTATTTAGTTCTGGCCTTCTCATGAAAACTTGAAGTCATTCTATTTCATTGAATGACTATTTTTTCTCTTAATGTATTATGCTTAATTTCCCTGGTTAGGTAATTCTTGGTTGTAGTTTTAGCTCATTTGCCTTCTAGAATATTATGTTTCCTGACCTCTGATTCTTTAATATTGCAGCTGTCAAGTTCTATGCAATCTTGATTATTACTTCCAAATATTTGAATTGTTTCTTTCTGGCCACTTGTAGAATTTTTTCCTTGATCTAATTGATAGTTCTGCAATTTGGCTATAATGTTCCTTGTAGTTTTTATTTTGGGATCTCTTTCCTGAAATGATTCTTTCAATGCCTATTTTGCCCTCTGGTTCCAGAATGTCAGGAATTATTTTTTTTGATAATTTCTTGGAAGATGCGGTCCAGGTCTTCCTTTTGATTATAGCTTTCCAGTAGTACAGTGATTCTGACATCATTTCTCTTGGATCTATTTTCCAAGGGAGTTGTTTTTCCCATAAGATATTTTATATTTTTTTTCATTATTTTGAATTTGTTTGTTTGATTCTTGATATTTCATAGAATCATTACCTTCCATTTGCCCAATTCTAACTTTTAAGTTGTCATTTTCCTCAATTAGCTTTTGTATTTTCTTTTCCCTTTGGCCAATCATATATTATAAGAAGTTGTTTTCTTTAGTGGATTTGTGTATCTCTTTTTCCACTTGCTACTTTTTAAGCAGTTTTCCAAGCTGTTGACTCTTTGTTCATAATTCTCTTGCATTACTCTTATTCCTTTTCCCAATTTTTATTCTACCGCTATTATATGATATTTAAATTCCTTTTTGAACTCTTCCATGAATTCTTTATGGTCTTGAGACCAATTGTCATTTTCTTTTGCCCATAGGTGTTTTCTTCTGCTTCTGTGTCTTATCACCACAATAACTTCCTGAGGTCAAATTCTTTTTGCTGTGATAGTTGTTTCTCTCTCTCTCTCTCTCTCTCTCTCTCTCTCTCTTTCTCTCTCTCTCTCTCTCTCTTTCTCTCTCTCTCTCTCTCTCTCTCTTTCTCTCTCTCTCTCTCTCGCACTGTTGTTGTCCTGAGGCTCATAAAAGACCCTCATGTCTGGTGCTGACTAAAAAAGTGGGGTGAATAGTGGTTGACATTGTTTACCTAGAGAATGCATAGGTCTGGCAGCTTACTTGGTGCTGAGCTAGTGTCCTGGTGGTGTTGTCTGGGAAATGCTGAAGTCATATGGAATATTTCCAGTTTTCCTCATGAATAGACTGAAGCACATAGTGATCTGACCTCTGGATGTCTGTTTAGCTGGGGCTACCCCAGAGCATGTAATTCCCAGAGCTAGAGTTCATCAACTCCCATGGTTTTGTCAAGGGATATCTAGGATCCTGGTGTTGACATTTACTTGCTCTATCACCTTAGGGCTCAGGATCACCTGCTGATTTGCTAAGGTTGGACTTCACCTGCTATGATTATAGAAATTTGCTATAAAAGAAAGAAGGAAGGATATGATTCTTATAATATCAAGATTGTCCCTTCAAGGACATAGAATGGCATGACATTAAGTATATAACAGGATAAAGCTTTCTTAACTCTGTTTGATTCTAAGTTAAGAGTGATAGTTAACCTTTTGGAACAGTCAATAACACAGCAAAATTTCACACTATTCAGAGAGTATTATAGCCAGGTTCAACATTAGGTAAGAAAATAGCCTGTTCAGAAAGGAAACAACACCATGAGAAAACTGAGTAAAAAGGATCCTGCCCTTATATTTGTGAGACTTTCTTCTCAGCCTTCTCAAATATAGATATTCAATTGTAGTTGTTCCCAAGTTGTACTCTCTTTGAAAAGTTCATGGCATGTCCCTTGAATGATGAATTACTGATTTTTAATGATAATTCAGATAATTATACTTGAAGTTAAAACTGATAATATTATCAAATTATATTCCCAAGATATTTTACATCAAATAACAAGTTTCATTACTAACATCTTAGGGTTAGGTTCAATTATTATTATCATTTTTCATATTGTTATAATAATAATAACTCCAATATATACTATTTCAGTTGCAATTTTATAACTTTCATAATCAGTGACCAAACAATCCATAAATCTTTTGACTTTTCCCAAAAATTAAGTTATAATAATTATTCATTTTAAAGCAAATTATATCCAATCAAATACTTGATAATTTTTAAATATTGTGACCACCTTCTCTAACAATTCAATTTATAATTTAATAGCAGTCAGATCAAAAGAAGAGTTAATTTTCTAAGAATAAAAATACAAGACGCTCTAAGTATTTTTCAAATTAACAAAATTTATTATGAAATGATTTCCCAAAAATCACAATACAAGAAAAATTAGAAACCTAGCAATTAGATAAAGAATATTATGGATTAAAATGTAAAACAGAATTTATGGTCAGTAAAAATGACATTAATTTATTTCAATGCATTTCCAAATTATCTTAAATAGAAAATCACTGCATTCATCTATCAGTTTTGGTGTTCTATACGGATTGTTTTCAGAGACCCATACAGAGTAATTTTAATGAAATTACACTTTTAGTTCTCACTCAAGCAGTTTCTTAACATATTGTCTTAATGTCAAATATTAAGTTTATGTTGCATTAAAGTATGATCTATCTATAGGGGGTAAAATATCAAAGCTATCCTGTTAGGGGACACATTGCACTTTAAGTGAGACCCCATTATAATTTAGCTGAGAAAAAGATCAATCAAATCAAATCTAGATTTACAACTAAAAGTAGTATCATTCAAATTCTCAGTTTTTCCAAGAGCCATTTGCTGCCAGTATCTCAAATTGTAGAACCTACTACAGTTATCCTTTCTACATCACAACTTTTCCATTGAAGTTTTCATATTGCTCTGGTCAACATAAAAAAAATTGAATGGGAATTTTTAGGGATTTTTTAGAAGCACAGAGGATATACAAAGGCCAGCAAATGATATAGAAAAAGTTTAGAAATGCAGAAATTCATAAAATATATGGATAGGATTATATAATATCAACCCAAATTTACAATAATTTATATTTAATACCCCATAAAAGAAAAAGACAAAATTCAAATCCATATTTTCAGCTACTTATCATATCAAAAAGAGCATTCAAATTAATGAAATAAAACTGAGATAAGGAAAAATCTCAAAAAGACTTTGAACAAGCATTTCTCCAAGTAATGTTCATAAGTTCATAGCCAGTTTCTCATAGTCTTTTTATCTTAATGAAACAAACAAAATTCAACAAAATTTAAAAACTGCTCAATTCTCTTTTCAAAAATTCAAATTCTCATTTCTTCTGTCCTTTAACTGTATTTCACATTCACACTGTCAATGTCAATGGAATCTCACTTTTTGTAACTTTCAATCCATTCTCCTCTCCTCCCCGTTGTGGATTAGAATCCCACAAACTTCAAAACAGCATTGCTCTTCTTATCCTCTGATTCTATATTTCACACAATCTTTGCTCCTTTCATAGTCGTTCTTACTTTATTTTACAGTCATATTCCAGTGTATCAATCCACCAAATCCTTTACAAAATTTTCAAAAAACTACCAATAATTTAAATCTTTTGTATTTTGGGTTACATAATCTATTCCAATTTCTTTTAAATGACTTTGATTCTAATTTACCTAAATAACTAAGTTCTGGTAAAAAAAAAAATTAAGATATTTTAGCAATACAAAAACATTGACGCCATACTTTGGAATTTATAGAAAAGATATTACATTTTGGTTACAATCTAATCACTTTACAATGGCATAAATTTCTGAAAACTGGAAAAAGGTTTTTGTTTCTCTCTTATCAATCTTTATGTATCTAATTTCAATCTGACTAGTACTGAGACTACAGATCTTCTGAAAGCTTTGAAACACCCATTAGTCTTCTCTCCCTCCCATTCTAAAGTGTTATCTTCCACCAAAAAGTCTTAATTAAATGATCAATGCAAATTAGTATCTGTTTATTTGGAGGAAGGGAAATAAAAGTTTAACTTCAAAATTATAATAATTACAGACCTGAGGGAGAGTTAGTTTTGGTATGAAATTTCATTCATTAACTTAAGATAATGAAAGATTTAAATTGTTTCTAAATTACCCTCCTTTATGATGTAGGCAACATAAAAAGACTAATACCAAATAAATGGCACTAGTATCAACAATACAATTAGACATTCTATTTCCAACCTTAATAGGGAGACTAAATTCATCAGGAGTCAGAAAAGAGGAGCCCTAGTATTGAGTCATCTTGATTCTCTTTTCATCCTAGAATAAAGGGATTTCCTAAAATAAAGGTATTAATTCCCTTTAAGGACTTGAAACAATGCCAACAGATCTAAAGGGAGAAGACATGTCTCCAATGTCCTTTCTGCTTATAGTATCTAATTCAGTATGAGATATATAACCAACAAGGCAAATTGAAGGAAGGGGAGAGAAAGCAAGGTTATGAATACATTCTCAATTAGCCTTTTTCCTTCACTGATGTGGCTCATTAGGGCCAGAAGGGATTCATGTAATGAAACCAGTCACTTTCTCTGACACTGCTTCTCTTAAACACTGTGTATAATCTAAATGCAGGCAGATATTTAAGAATCTTCCGTTGACCAATGGATACCAATAAAAATTCAGAAATGATAGAGACTATTTTGTCTTTGAGTTGGATTATTATGACAAAGATAGGGTTGTTGGAAGCCCAAGAATCTCCTGTTTCAGGATTTAAGCCTTCAGGAATTCTTTCCACCCAAAACAAGCTATTTTCCATTGGCTGAGGAGGGAGTCACCTTGGAAGAAAAGTGGAAAAAATGGAGAAGAAAAAGAGCACATTACAAGGAGTCCCTCCTTATCTTGAGAGTTTATTTAGGATTATAGATTAGAAAAAGCCAGCTATAAGGAACTCAGTAATATAAGTGGATGGATACATCTGGTCTCAGATTATGCTGCTAACTTGATCTTTTTACATTGATTGTGATTTTTCTGGAGCCGACCAGAGATTTTTTTCTAGTAGTTGAAGCCAACAAATAGGTTCTTTATAATGACATACTATCTATCTATATAATGATATAATGATAAACAGAAAGCCTAATTCTGGAACAAGAAGGGCCATCACATCAGGACATATTCTTCTCCTCTGTTCTTTCCCAAAGTTTTGATTAGGTTACTGCTCTGCCACGAAATCTTCAGGTTCTCTCTTTTGTCCACTCTATAAAACTCAAATTTCTTTGTTTTGCATTCAAAGTCCATCAACAATCTGATGTTATGTCATTAAATAATTTTTCTATCACAAAACTATTCATCATCATTCCTATCTGATGATCTAAATCAGTGTGTGTGTGTGTTTTCCCCTGCTCCTGTCTTTTAGATATCCTCTTTTCTTATAGGGAAAGGACATGTATTAAAATTTTAAATTACAAGATTAACAAAATATAAAACATTGTTATTTAAAAGATATGCCTTTACTTCAAGGAGAAGTTTATATTTCAGACTCAGAAAATGAAACTGAACTAGTTGTTAAAGAGATATAAAAATGGGAGGGAGAAAAAACCACTTAGTTCAAATAGATGAGTTCCATCAAATATTTAATGATAATTTAATACTCATGCTCCAATTTGTTTCCCAAATATTATTCCTCAAAATAAAGAAAATTCCTTTAATGTAAATTAATGATTATACTAGAAAGAAAGCAGTTGTAGATATAATGAATATTGATTCAAAAATATTAAATAAAATTCTAACAAAGGGTAGCTATAGCATTTCTTGACTTACAGAAGGCAGCACTTGACACTGTTGACCTTTAACTCTGAATACTCACCTCTATTTTATGACTTAGTTATATGTTGGCTCTCTTCCTATCTGATTTCTCCTCATTATCATATTGCTGGTTCAACCACAAATTGGCTGCTATTTAAATGTTCTTTATGGCTCTAAATAGACCCTCCTTTCTTTTCTTTCTATAATCTCTAAGTTGGCTGTTTTATCAGCTCCCATTGGCTTAATGGTCATTTCTATGTAGATGATTCTAATGTATATTTTATTCCATCTAACTCTCTTTCCTGACCTCCTGCCCCATAGCAGCAAGAACCTAATGTGCTTTTTTTTTTTTAATTCAAATGAATATACAAGTAATAGATTGAACATTCAAACTTCATTAAGATATGTAATATGATAGTTTTACTGTGTTTAAACCTACCTGTTTTATGATTGCTTGCTGGGGTTTAGCAATAGGATATAGTTAACTAATTAAATACTTTATTAAACAAATATACCATCAAACAAAATGCTTTGAAATGCTTTCTAATAAAAAAAATAATCCAGGAGATAAAGCCAAGATGGTAGATTAAGGGTAGCCATCCAATTAAACTCTCCCAGCATTCCCCTCCAAAAATTTTTATTATTTTTAATTTTATTTTAAATTCAAATACAATATAAGGAAAGAAAAGCATTGCCATGTGTTCAGCAGAGCATAAGAGAGGATTCAAATTATAAAGCAATAAATTTCCATTTCCAGAGTCTTTATAATGCTATACATTTTGTTTAAAGCTGTCCATCTTTGCTTCTTTGAAAGGTTTCTTTAGTTTTCTGCTGTGAACTTTTTATTTTCTTTTTCCCTTTCCTCTCCTATCCCCCCAAGAAGGTGACAATTAAGGACAGAATTTTATGTGGATACACACACATACACATACATAAATACACATACATAGGTATATATATATATATATATATAATCATACATATATACATTAATATGCATACAAGTAATATCATACTATGCTTATTTCCAATTGTCCTTTGTTTCTCTGAAGATGAATAGGAACCCCCTTAAGAATGATCCTGAATGAGAAAAAAGAAAAGGACATTTCACAACCCCCCTTCATAAGTCCAAATGTTTCTATATTTTTTTCAGTCCACTGGCTTCCCCATTTTTCTCTTTTGATTAAACATATTTTAGCTTTAACTTTATGATCATGATTACTACCTCTGCTTTTTTCACATAATAAATTATAATGCTGGTTTTTATGTTTGTATCTCTCATTTTTATAGAATTTCCTGAAATTAACATATTGATGAGTTTAAATTTTTAATCTGTTTCCATATTATATTTCTCCTGGATAGCATGTGTTAAATTTTTTATTTCATTCTTTTTTTGTTTGTTGTTGTTGTTGCTGTTTTTGTCACAAAAACCTGAAAGTCTTTAAGTTTGTGAAATGTCCTTTTCTTTTTTCTCATTCAGGATCATTCTTAACTTTGCTGGATAAGGCATTCTTGGTTGTAATGCCAGCTTTTTTGTTTTATAAAATATAATATTACAAGAACTATGGTCCTTCAGAATTTTTGTATTACACTTTTTTGTATTTTTTTGTGTAGTACTATTAAATTTTGTGTAATACTTATTGTAGCTCCATGATATTTAAATTGTTTCTTTCTTGTTGCTTCCAATATTTTATCCTTAACCTGGGAGGTTTGAAATTTCGCTATGATATTTTTGTAAGTTTTCCTCCTGTTACCTCTTACAGGTGGTAATCATTGGATTTTTTTCTATTTCTGCTTTGCCTTCTTATTCTAGAAATTCAAGGCAACTTTTCTTGATAATTTCCTGTGATATTGCATCAAGATTCATTTTTAATCATAATTTTCAAACAGTCTGATTTATTATTTCTCCTCGATCTTTTCTCCAGATGAGAAGTTTCACATCATCTTCTATTGTTCATTCTTTTTTTTTTAACTTTTTTTATTAAAACTTTTATTTACAAAACATATGCATGGATAATTTTTCAACATCAACCCTTGCAAAACCTTCTGTTCCAAATTTTTCCCTCCTTCCCTTCACCTCTCCCCCTAGATGGCAGGTATTCTGATACATGTTAAATATGTTAAAGTATATGTTAAATCCAATATATGTGTACATATTTGTACAGTTATCTTGCTGCACAAGAAAAATTAGATCAAGAAGAGAAAAAAAAAACCTGAGAAAGAAAACAAAATGCAAGCAAATAACAACAGAAAGAGTGAAAATGCTATGTTGTGGTCCACAATCCTCTCTCTCGGTGTAGCTTCATCTTCTCTCTTCATCACTGATATTCATTCTTTAGATTTTGTTTTATTGTTTCTGGGTAGAATAAGTGAAAGTAGTTTTTGTTTTTGTTTTTGTTTTTGGTGAAATGACCCTAACCAGCAGCCAGTAGATAGTAAAGATAGGGACAAGATTTCCTTTGCCCAATTCTAGTTTTCAAAAAATTATTTTCTTCCTTAAGTTTTTGTTTCAATCAAATGGCTAATTTTTCTTTTCATAATTTTCTTGATTTTCTTGGATTGCTCTTACTTTCCCCCCTAATTTTCCCTTCATCTCTCTTATTTGATTTTTAAAATCCTTTTAAAATTCTTCTAAGAAGTCTTTTTGGGACTTGGGAAGGAGGTACATTTCAAAACTCTCCTTCAGGATCAAGTTTCATCTATATGATTATAAAATACTTCCTTTTCCACTTAACTTATTGAAACCATTATATATAATACTTTGTGGTTCTATTTTTTAAATTTCAGTCATTTCTATAATTTCCTATACTTCACAGAATTTTTCATATTTTTAATTTCTTACTTCACAGAATTATCACCTTACATTCATGTAACCTAATTATTTAATTATTCTCCAATCATGACCATCAATTTGTATTAGTTCCTTTGGGAATGGGTGGTGAGAGGAAGTACAACCAGAAGGGATGGTCCCATTTGTAAGCACATGCCACAAAAGCAATGCAAGCATAGATAGGAAAAAAAACATAACCCATAAGAAAATTATCACAATGTTAGATTTTTCTTCCATCCCACCTCTACAGAGGTAAAGGAAGAATTAATAGCAGTGACAAACATGGCTTGGGCAATTTTACAATATATTGGGAGTGATAGAGAATAGAATCAGTTATGAAATGGGATTAGAAACATTTGATTTTCTCAATTTTCCCATTTTTTGTCAATGGGAAATTTGTCATAACTTGTTAGCTACTAAAAAAAAAAGAGAGAGAGAGAGAGAAATTATGGAATACAATATCCCAAAAGACAAATGATATGTGCTTATAACCAAAAATAAATTACAACAAAAAACTCAGTATATAGGGAAGAAATGGAATTTTAATGGTATAGATGACTTAAAGAATTCCTCATGAAATGACCACAACTGGATAGAAATATGCAAACATGGGAATAAATAGAAACATTAAAATATAAATAAGTAAACAATTTGAAGGGATTCTATAAGGAAGAAATAGTTACATTCAAATGAAGTGACAGGGCCTCCCCCTGGACTGTAATGTCATCAGGAATCATATAAGGAATCAAATAATATAGCAAACTTGAGAACTATGTTTTGAAATCTTAGAAGAAAGGAAAGTGAGGAGGAAAGTATAAATTTTTGTTTTTATTTTCAATAGCCTCTAGCTAAAATTTAGCATTCTTTTAAATTATTTTAACACTATTATGAGAAGGAGTCCATAGACTTATGAAAGTTTCTAAAGGAGTTTATGACAAAACAGAATAGGAATCCCTGTTCTAAGGGATTATGTCTTTTTTAAAGAGCAGATCAGCTTCTGAATCTAATTAATTCAGGCATATAATAGGAGCTACTGCAATGGTATGGCTTTTGCATTAAATATTCAAATAAAAATCCATTTCTAACCCTGGCAAATCTTGCCTCCAACTTTGATCTCTACTGGCTGCTCATTAGGGTCATTTCACCAAAAACTATTTCTACTTATGCCTACCTTTATATAAAACTAGCAATAGCAGTTTTTATTTGAAATCATGTTATTATAAAACTGTTTCAAAGATGAAATTTCCATTTTCTAGTATTCATCATGTCATCAAGGAAAGCAAGCTAGCCAAAAAAGTAATCACATACATTTGTTAAGCTTCATATGTATATATATATATATGAAGCTTAACATTCCAACAATAGTTACATCACACACACATATACACATACAGAGACTGGGGGGGGGGAGGGAGGAGGAAGGGAATAGTGGAAGAAAGATGGGAGGGAGATAAGGAAAGATAGAAAGAGAGAGGCAGAAACAGAGACACGAAGAGAGAGAGGGAAAGAGACAGACAGAGAGAAAGGGAGAGGGAGAGAAAAACAAAAACAAGACAGAGAGAGAGAGACAAAGAGGAAAAAGAGGAGGAGGAGGAGGAGGAAGACAAGAAGGAAAAGGAGGAAAGGAAGGAGAGAAAAAGGGAGTCTTGGTTTGGGGAGTCTCTCACAAATGGAAGAGTCTACCAAAGATCAGAATGAAAAGATTTCATATGTGTATGTGTGTGTGTGTATGCATGTATGCTATCAAACATGAAAATCTTTTATCCTTATTTAAGATTTCTTATGAGGAATTTATTACTCTTGAAACAATGCCATATATTTCTTATCAGAGTTTACACTTGATTTAATACTCATTCATCTGAGTTACAGGTCTCTGTACTCCAATACAACAGAATATGAATCCAAAGAGAAAGGGTTAGGTATAGTTATCACGACATTAAGTTATTTGGAAGTTGAGAGAAGAGGCCAATTTATTGCCATTTCCCAGTTTAAATCCCTTGAAAATCTAGTACAACTTCCCATCCTTTTCTCAAATGTTTCTAGGTCACAGATGTAGGAAAATTCAGCTCAGACTTTTACAACTTCATCAGTATTATTCCTACTTCTGGCTACTTTTCATTAGGATTTTTTTTCTTTTGCATAGAACATTTCTTCCTGTGCTATTACCCAACAAAGTTTCTTTATTTCCTACAGTAGAATACATGTGACCTAGAGAGGATTTTACACGTCACAACCTCTACAATTCTTTGACTAGCAGTCTAAGAATCAATCCTTCCTTATACAATATTATTCAGTCATTTCCCCCCCACTTTTAAAGATGGTGATTACCTAAGGATAAGGATTCTGGGCAATCTGAGCACTGACAAATTGACAAGATAGGCTCTTTATACACTCCAATACTTTTATCTGAACCTGTAATTACTGTAAAGAGAACTCTTCAATGAGTTGCCTCTCCTTTTCCCAGTGTACCTTTTCTGTAATTTATTATTTTAGAAATCTGCATAATTTGCAGATAAAGTGATTTGCTCAGAATTCCTTAGCCAGTCTGTGTCAGAGGCAGGACTTGAGAATCAATCTATCAATAAACATTTATTAAATGCTACTATGTGCCAGGTACTGTTCTTATTCAGCTTTATATTCACCATGTCATAAAAGGTTAAAAGAGAACAAATGAAACTTTGTATTAATCAACCATGTTTCTTCAAATGTTTTCTTGTTTGCTAGAGAGGTTAGGATTTCAGTCACTAATATCCCATGGTTTTCTACTACTAGACATATCCCTACTAACCGAGAAGTTAATGCTCTCTTGCTTCAATCTATTCATTAATACCTAATGAACTTTTTCCATATGGAATATACAACTCCTTAGCTTTTTGGCTCAGATGATAGATTTGATCCTTTGTGAAGTAGGTCCTAGTCAGCTAGTTAAAGCTCAAGCAGCTAATTAAAGAAGCTGCTTACATTTTAAGTCTTGTCTTTACAAGGGAATAGGGCACATAGACTCTTTGAAGACCAACCCTTACCTGAATCGTGGAAAATAATTTATTTCAAATCCTATCATATTCCTGGGATAATATGAGGATGTCCATTGAAATTAACAAAACAAAACTATATTGAACCTGGATGTAACTAGAGAGATAAGATTGCTTTTAACTCCCATAATGTCCATAGTCATACAAAACAAATCACAAGCAAACCCAATAGGATTAAATGTAAATAATGAAGTTATTCACCAAAATTGATAAAATGCACCCGTTTAAACATTTAATTTTAAAAATTGTGCAAAGTAAGAATAACTAATTTCAGAAACTAAATAGCCTAATAAAAATCAATGATAAGTAACATTATTAATGGAAAGAGCAATAGATTTGAATGCGTACAACCTGATTTCAAATCTTGGCTCAAATATTGTTCTGTGATTTAATTTGTTCTTATGTAAAGAGGACATTGTAATATCAGTGCTGTTTACCTCATCGGGTTATGTAAATACCTTTGGAAATGTTGAATTTATGGGGACAGATAGTGACACAATGTCAGTCTTAAAATCAGGAAGACTTAACTTCCTGAGTTCAAATCTGGAGTCAAAACTTCCTAGCTATGTCTGGGCAAATCATTTAATCCTGTTTGCCTCAGTTCTTCATCCATAGCTGAAGAAGGAAATAGCAAACCACTCCAGCATCTTTACCAAGAAAACCCCAAATGGGGTCATGTGGGAGCAGATACACCTGAATAAAACCAATTGTATGATTATCTCTATAACTAGCCTGTTTTCCATAGATCATTTAAACTTTGATTCAAGGACCAAATATTCTACATCGCCAGGTTTTATAATAAATCCAAGAGTGAAAGCTGAGCCCACACTGCTCTAGGCCTTGAGGATATGCAGCTGCTTCCTTCAATACAAGAACCTCCAAACTAAACAATAACTAACAAGGCAAATAAAAAGGGTGAAGGAGAAAAGAGAAACTAGAAGGTTATGAATATAATTTAACTTTCTCAATTGTATTATTCATGATTTACTTGACTCATGTCATAATTGTGTGGGTAGCAGGGACAGAGATGAATTTCATCAGGGACCAAACACTTCTAAGTCTCTCTAACTTCCTTAACTCAAACTTGAAAATAGATAAATGAAAGATATTCTCAATTTGTGACACTTGCAGCCCGATGAAAACTGAAAAATAAGAGAGGATATTTGTGTTAGAGTAGAGTTAGAGTTTAGAGTAGAGTTTTAAAAAGTAGAGTTTTATAAACCCAAGGATGCCCTGCTCCTTGGCAAAGTACATGTTTGGGTTCCAATAATATTTTCTTTAAAAATATCCAGATTTTACAGGAAAGGCAGAGAGTGAGAAGAGTCTGGAAACATGTGTCCATAATAATAAAGAATATTTCTCCTCTCCAAAAGTCCTGTGCCAATTTCACTCCTCTCTTAAGGATGTAATTTCTAGTTATCCTTCTCTCTACCAATTAGGAAAGTTTTGTGTAAAATGTTCCAAGCTTGAAACCTTACTTATAGTAAGTTTCATGATGATTAAAATTCTTGATAAAATTGAGATTACTGGAATATGTATGAATTTTTACAAAAAGGAAAATGCATTCTGAAAAAAATGAAGTGTTATTATCCCAAAATTTAATTCCAGGAAATATGGCAACCATATATTGACCTCTATGTTTGGCTTTAAGACAGAAACAAATGGTACATGTGACATTCCTTGCAAGTAGCAGTGAGAATGTCCATATTATTCAAACTTGCAAGCCAAGCAATGTGTGTTCAGGGAATATAATGGCTAGACAATGCTTGACAGACATGATAGGGACTTCCCCCCAATTTCTGTATATGAATATTTATTAACTATGTATAATGCCTAATATTATACTTCCTAATTCTCCCATTCCATCTGTACAGTTCTTGGAATAGCAAGTCTGATTGGTCCTAATGGAATAATGATATTATGTGTGTGTACATATATCTTAAATTTAGATTTAAATTTTTGATTTGATGAGTACATGAGAAAGTCACTATTAGATAGTATTTTTTTCTTTAAAAATATAAGATTTCTGGGTTCCAGAAACCTACAAGTTCACTATGAGTGAACATTATTAAAAAAAAAAAAAAAACTAAAATGAGTTAGAGCTACAACAAAAGGTACATACATTTCATGAATGAGGATTTGATTATCTTGATGTAATCTGCCATAATTAGACATTTCCAGAGTATTATGTTCAATGTGATTAGTAAAGTCTAAGAAGAACATTGGTAAATAGGACTGTCCAAAGGACAACCAAGATGGCTAAAGCCCTAGAATCTATTTCATAATGGAATTATTTAAGGAAACTCAGAATATTTAGCTTAAAGTAGAGAAGACTCAGTGGTGGGAAGTCAGGGAAGGGGAAAGTTATATACTAATTATTTTTGCGTATATGAAATGCTATCATGCAGATGAAGTATTGGACATGGTTTATCTGATGCTAGAGCACCAAAGTAGAAACAATGGATAGAAATAACAGAAACAAATTAGGTTTGATGTCAGGGAGAAAAAAAAATTCCTAGCAATGTCAGATATCCTAAAGTAGAATGGGCCACTTTAGAAAGTGATGTGTTCTCCCTCCCTGGAAGTCTTCAAGCAGAAACTGAATAACTGTGTATTAAATATTTTATACTTGGGATCCCTTTTGATTATGAGTTAGATTAGATAGCCACTAAGAGACATTTCAACCCTAAAATTCTGTGATTTTGTAATTCGCAACTGATATGGAAACCAAGTCTGTGGGTCTTTGGATGTTTACTTCTTTGAGTTTCTGTTTTCTCATCTATAAAACATAATAATTAGACACTATGACCTCCATGGTCTTGTCTAGCTCTAACATCAAATAATTCTGGAGGGGTATAGTGGAAGGGACACTGAGTAGAATTTGTGAATCCAGTAGGAGTTTAGCTCAGTCAGAAGTGTTGATGGAAGGGTCTTTCTCAGATATTCAACAATTTAAAAGTCTCAAGTCTTTCATGGTAATAGAAAATTTCATCATTGTATAACGAGGATTTCTACAGATTCTGGATCAAATGTTTTCCATCTCTCTGTAAATAAGCATAATTATTTTATATTGTTGCACATAACATCATGGGAAGAATGTTTAGATAGTCAACTTATTTAGCATGTATTCTATGCCCTTTAACTGACTTTATTCCCTTTTTTACTCCATGAGAAGTGATGAGCAATGAAAAAAATAAGAATATAGGTATCCTTGCCTGTGCTTATTCCTGTGTCTGATTAAGTGTGTATTACCTCACATCAAAGAAACTATCCACAAGGAAATAAAATCAACCTTCCTGAGATGGTTTCAATTGGATATAAAGGCAGCCAGATCCTCATGGATCACATACACCCATTAGGAATCCCCTGAGATGCCTGTTGAAGAGTAGAGAGCAAATTATCAGGAGCCTTCCTTTTTAACACAAGGTAAATTCATTCATACATTCAATAAACATTTTTGTGTTCTGGCAGTACACATAATACTATACTAGACACTGTAAGGTATAAAAAAGAAGACATACTTTTTGGAGATAATCCTCTAGGTAGCAGTTAAGATATATGCCCAAATAATTATCATAAAATCAGTAAAAAATGTTCAAAGAAAGGAACACAGGGCACTGGGTGTTAAAAGGAGAGAGTTATCACCTGAAACTGGGGGAGAGAGGCAATTAAATCGGGCTTCTTAGAAGAAGAGACTGGAACTTTTAAACAGTTCTTGGAGAGACAGAGTTTAGGGGAAGCCTATCCTCCTATATCCCTCTCTTCCCTCACACATTGTTGGCTCTATACTCTGATTCAGTTGTATCTAGAATCCTGGACTATTTGTAATAGCTTTCTTATAGATCTTTCTATCACAAATCTCCCCACTGCAGTACTACTTCCAAATAGCCAACATAGTAATGTTCCTAAAGCTTGGATCACCCCTCCACTCAATAAATCTAGGAGTTTTCTACAACTTCCTGAAATAACTGTCATATCTTTTGTATCTAAGATTCTCTACAACCTGGATCCTTCCTATATTTTTCAGGCAGCAATTCAAGATAATCCCAAAGTACAGATAATGAAGCTTATCATCCATCTTCAGAGAAAGAACTGATAGCTGAATAAAGACTGAAGCATGTTATTTTTCACTTTCTTTGTTTTTTTATTCAAGTCTTTTTGTACGAAAAAAAGTGCTAACATGGAAATGTTTTATGTAACTACACATCAATAATAACATATCGGATTGCTTACTATCTCACAGAAGAGTGAGGGGAGGGACAGAGAGATAGCATTTAAAATTAAAATTTTTTAAGTTAAATTACTCCTTCATTTCTTCCAAACATTCTGATTGGACTTGTACATATGCTGTGTTTTAATTTGAGACTTTGTTTGTAAATGGTTTGAAGTCAATCTTTTCTGCATTTATGTTTCAAGTTCACTGTTACGATAATAAGTGACATTTTTCCATTGTAATTTTTACTTTGGATTTTATGTTAGGGTTGGGCTATTCACACTACTGGAAGGATTTTCTTTTCTTTTTTTTCTGTTTCACATATTTATTTCTTTATTATTTACAAAGCATATGGATGGGTAATTTTTCCAACACTGACTCTTGCAAAACCTTTTGTTCTAAATTTTCCCCTCCTTCCCTCCACTCCTTCCCCTAGCAGGCAGGTAGTCCAATATATGTTAAATATGTTGAATCCAATATATGTATACATATTTATACAGTTATCTTGCTGCATAAAAAAAATCAGATGAAGAAGGAAGGAAAAGAAAAACTGAGAAAGAAAACAAAATGCAAGCAAATAAAAACAGAGAGAGTGAGAATGCTATGTTGTGCTCCACACTCTGTTCCTAGGGTCCTCTCTCTGGAAGTATATGGCTCTCTTCATCACTGAACAAGTGGAACTGGTATGAATCCTCTCATTGTTGAAGAGACCAACGTCATGATTGCTGTAGTCTTGTTGTTGCCGTGTACAATGATCTCCTGGTTCTGCTCACTTTGCTTAGCATTAGTTCATGTAGGCCTCTCCAGTCCTCTCTGAAATCATCCTGCTGATCATTTCTTACAGAACAATAACATTCCATAACATTTAGCCATTCTCTAATTGACGGGCACCCACTCAGTTTCCAGTTTCTAGCCATTACAAAAAAGGGTTGCCACAAATACTTCTGCCTATGTGGGTCCCTTTCCCTTCTTTAAGATCTCTTTGGGATATAAATATAAGCCCAGTAGAAACATTGCTGGGTCAAAGGGTATGCACAGTTTGATAACTTTTGGTCATAGTTTCAAATTGCTCTCCAGAATGGTTGGATTCGTTCACAGTTCTACCAACAATGTATCAGTGTCCCAGTTTTCCTACATCCCCCTCCAACAATGGTCATTATCATTTCCTGTCATCTTAGCCATTCTGACAGGTGTGTAGTGGTATCTCAAAGTTGTCTTAATTTGCATTTCTCTGATCAGTAGTGATTTGGAGCACCTTTTCATGTGACTACAAATAGTTTCAATTTCGTCATTTGAAAATTGTCTGTTCATATCCTTTGATCATTTATTAATTGGAGAACTTGAACTACTATAAATTTGAATCAATTCTCCATATATTTTAGAAATGAGGCCTTTATCAGATCCTTTGGATGTAAAAATGTTTTCCCAGCTTATTGCTTCCCTTCTAATCTTGTCTGCATTAGTTTTGTTTGTACAAAACCTTTTTAACTTAATATAATCAAAATTATCTATTTTGTGATCAATAATGACCTCTAGTTCTTCTTTGGTCACAAATTCTTTCTTCCTCCACAAATCTGAGAGTTAAACTATCCTATGTTCTTCTAATTTGTTTATAATATTCCTTATGTCTAGATCATGAACCCATTTTGATCTTATCTTGGTGTATGGTGTTAAGTGTGGGTCTATGCCTGCTTTCTGCCATACTAGTTTCCAATTTTCCCAGCAGTTTTTGTCAAATAGTGAATTCTTGTCCCAAAAACTGAGGCCTTTAGGTTTGTCAAATACTAGATTGCTATAGTCATTGATTATTTTGTTCTGCAAACCTAACCTATTCTACTGATCATCTTCTCTATTTCTTAGCCTGTACCAAATGGTTTTGGTGACCGCTGCTTATAATAAAGTTTTAGATATGGTACAGCTAAGCCACCTTCATTTGCTTTTTTCTTCATTAATTCCTTTGAAATTCTTGACCTTTTGTTCTTCTAGATGAATTTTATTGTTATTTTTTTCTTGTTCAGTAAAATAGTTTCTTGGGAGTTTGATTGCTATAGCACTAAATAAATATATGAGTTTAGGGAGCATTGTCATCTTTATTATATTTGCTCAACCTGGTCAAGAGCACTTGATATTTTTCCAATTGCTTTGATCTGACTTTATTTGTGTGGAAAGTGTATGTAGTTTTGCTTATATAGTTCCTGAATTTCCCTTGGCAGATAAATTCCCAAATATATTATATTATCAATAGTTATTTTAAATGGAATTTCTCTTTGTGTCTCTTGCTGTTGGATTTTGTTAGTGATATATATAAATGCTGATGATTTATGTGGATTTATTTTATATTCTGCAATTTTGCTAAAGTTATGGATTATTTCTAATAATTTCTAGTTGATTCTTTAGGTTTCTCTGTATACCACCATATCATCTGCAAAGAGTGATAATTTGGTTTCCCCATTACTTACTCTAATTCCATTAATCTCTTTTTCTTCTCTTATTGCAAAAACTAGCATTTCTAATACAATATTGAATAGTAATGGTGATAGTGGGCAACTTGTTTCACTCCTGATCTTATTGGGAATGGTTCTACTTTATCCCCATTACATATGATGCTTGCTGATGGTTTTAAATAGATGCTACTGATGGTTTTAAGGAAAAGGCCATTTATTCCTATACTCTCTAGTGTTTTTAATAAGAATGGGTGTTGGATTTTATCAAATGCTTTTTCTGCATCTATTGAGATAATCATATTTTTTATTAATTTGTTTATTTATGTTATGTTATGTTAATAGTTTTCCTAATATTGAACCAGCCCTGCATTCCTGGTATAAATCTTACTTGGTCATGGTATATTATCCTGGGACTGATTTTCTGCAGTCTCTTTGCCAGTATTTTATTTAAGATTTTTGCATCAATATTCATTAGGGAGATTAGTCTATAATTTTCTTTCTCTGTTTTCATCCTACCTTGTTTAGGCATCAGCACCATATTTGTGTCATAAAAGGAATTTGGTAGAAGTCCTTCATTGTCTATTTTTTTCAAATAGTTTATATAGTATTGGAATTAATTGTTCTTTAAATGTTTGATAGAATTCACATGTAAATCTATCTGGTCCCGGAGATTTTTTTAGGGAGTTGATTAATAGCTTTTTCTATTTCGTTTTCTAAAATGGGACTTATTTAAGTAATTTACTTCCTCCTCTGTTAATCTGGGTAGTCTATATTTTTGTAGGTATTTGGAAGGATTTTTTCTAAGTTGATTTTTTGATCTGATGGGTCTTTCTGATGCTTTATTGTGGTGTTGAAAGTTATATTACTCCAGAATCTGAGTAAGCTCAAACTGTGATCTAACAAACCCTCAGTGTTCTCAAAGTTATGTGATTGACTGCTTTCCAGGTCTGAGTTCTATAATTTCCTGACCGAAATTCATGGCCAAACAAGAGATAGAGAACATTGTGAAATGCAAAATGAATAATTTTTATTACTTTAAATCAAAATGCTTTTGCACAAACCAATGCAACCAAAATTAGAAAGAAAGCTGGGAAACAATCTTTACAGAACATGTCTCTAATAAAGGCCTCATTTTTCAAATATATAGACAACTGAGTCAAATGTATAAGAATACAAATCATTGGCACACTAACATACTGTTAGAATTATGAACTGATTTAACCATTCTGGAGAACTGTATCTAGAACTATACCCAAAGGGCAACCAAACTGTGCATACCCTTTGATCCAGCAATATCATTACCAGGTCTGTATCACAAAGAGACCGTTTAAAGGGGAAAGCACCTACCTGTTCAAAAATATTTATAGCAGACCTTTTTGTGCTAAATACTAGAAATTGAGGGGTTGCCCATCAAATAGAGAATGGCTAAATAAGTTGTGATATATTAATGTACTGAATACTATTGTGCAATAAAGAAGATTTCAGAAAAACCTGGAAAGACAAACTAATGCAAAGTGAAATGAGCAGAATCAGGAAAACGTGCACCATATCAGTAACATTGCCTAATGATCAACTCTGAATGACTTAGCTCTTTTCAGAACACAAGGATCCAAGACAATTATTAAGGATTCATGTTGGAAAATGCTATCCACAACCAGATATAATTGATGGACACTGAATGCAAATTGAAGCATACTTTTTTTCATGTACTTAAATTTTTGTGGTTTTTTTTTTCCTTTTGGTTTGTTTTTTCTTTTACAACTCTGATTATAACGGAAATGTTTTACCTAATTGCACATATAAAACTTATCTCAGAATGGTTATCATTTTAAATAAAAGGAGGGAAAGGAATAAAAATTTGAAACTAATTCTTGTAAAAATGAATGCTAAAATTTTCTTTATGTATAATTGGGAAAAAAACAAAAAGATATTTTTAATTGCTTTATATATGTGTTTTCTGAGATTTTAAGACCAAAATTTTTATAACTACTTCAACCACACTATCTCTTCTATATCACTAAGTAATTTATTTTTTAACTTCTTTCAATATTGATTTTTTTCCCTGTGCTTATCATGCATCTTTTCCCTTCTCAATTAATAAATGCTCCCGATTACATGGAATAATTACTTATGATGCTTCTCTGTCAGATTGCATTCTAACTTCTATTTAACATTCCTTTGTTCTTCCTAGAGAATTTGTGTCAAGCTACATTTTCATTACTTTTAACATTACCTCATTTAATTCATCTTAGCTTCTAAATTACTTTTTAAAACATCTCTTTAGGACCCTTTTTAATTGAACCATATATATTAGCTAACTGAATATAAATGATTTTAATAATCTAATTTCAGATAGTGAAATATTTTAGAATACAAAATGAAGTAATTTGATCAATTGTAAGAATGATCAAGAAAATCCCTGCACATCTTACCTTTTATTGTTTATATATATTTAAAGAACATTTCAAATATGTTCGTACAATATTTAGCCATCATGAACTAAATGAAGTACTTCCTTTTTACTATAGACAATGTTTATTTTTGAAAAGGCAATATATCAACAAAAATCCCACCAGAATAAGATCCACTAGAAAAAAATATTTTAAAAATAAGAACATTTTTTTACAGAACTATTTTGTTCTACATAATAAAAATATTCAATTTGGTTATAAAGCAAGGTATAATTATAAAGTATTGTTTTATTATGAAATCAATACATCTCACCAGATATATTGTTGAAAGTAAACTCTGATAAAGCAATATGCATAAGCAAATTATACAATTGTCTTGCTACTTTTTAAAATTATATCTGACAAATTAGTTCATATTTTGCATAGTAGCTGAAAGAGCTAAGAAATTTTCTCTCTAAGATCTTTTTTCAAATGGTTCTTTCTATTTTTTTATTGCATTCATTTGTGAATATATTCATTCTTTCCATCCTTATCCAATGCAAGAAAAAAATTTTAAAGAAGAAATATAAATCAGTTGGGTAAAACTGAATAACACATCTATTAAGTCTGACACTATATGCATTTTACCTCATCTATAGACTTGTATCTTTGCAATCAAGGGAATTATATTTTCTCAATTCTGCTATAGGCCCAAACATGATGAGTACAATGAAAACAGGATTCAGTTTTGCTTATTTACCCATTTTATTTATTTTTTGTCATACATTTTTTCCTCTTTCTGGTTACCTCATTTAACCTCATTTCTTATGTTTTCTCCTTCTATCCAGAATTCTTCATATAAACAATTTCTTATGGATCAGGAATATTTATATAGATCATATTTTATTTAGCCATTTTATACTTGATAGATATAGTTTATTTAAAACTATAGTTGATGGATTTAACAAATACCTAATTTTTCCTAGATCTTTGAACAATTGCTGTTATTTACATTTTGTTACATATGAGACCTTTGGTTTATATAGATAATCTTTCTTCTCACTCTTTTTATTATATTAGTTTCTACCTGTTCTTTCTATTTATATGACCATTCTTTTTCCACTTTCTTTAGTTTCATCATCATCTTTATTCTATTCCATTATTAGGAGTTGTATCCCAAGTCCATATCTTGGACTTTCTTTTTTTCCCCCTATACCCAGACCCACTGACATCATCAACTTCCATGGGTTCAAATTCTTTTATCTTTTTTTTAATAACACCCTTCTTATCAAACTTGTTTCTGTCAAAGACACTATCATCATTTCAGGATGTTTTAGGCTTAGACCTTAGGATAATCTTTGATTCCTCCCCATCACCTCCCTCCATTCACAATAATAGCTTCTACCTTCATAACATCTACTATATCTGCCCTTTCTTCCTACATTGCACATAATCAGTATGTTCCTTCAGGTTTTAATCTTCTATTACCAGGATGATTGCAATTGCCTCCAAATTGTTTTTCTTCCTCCAACTTCTCTTTTCGCTAATCCATCCCAAATATGGCTTCCAAAATAATATTCCTAATGCATAGATCCAGAGAACGTTTAACTTGAAATCTACTACCACTTACCCAGTTCAGTGGAAGCAATGATTATCTATATTCCCCTAATCACTATCAATAGTGATAGTGCACTCAAGTCTATAAATTTATATTTATCCATAATAAATTTAATTTTATTCAGTTTAATTTGGTATTTTATTTAATAAACAGCTCTTAGGTTTTTAATAAATTAGAAGATGCCCTCCTTGGAAATAGGGTAAATTGGCAGAAGCACGGGTTTGAAAGGAAAATCTAATTTGAAATGTCTAGTAAACACATGAAAATTTGGGACAGCTAAATAGTGCAGTGGATAGAGCACCAGCCCTGAAGTCAGGAGGATCTGCGTTCAAGTCTGGTCTCAGACACTTAATACTTCTTAGCTGTGTGACCCTGGGCAAGTCATTTGATCCCAATTGCCTCAGCAAAAAATTTTTTAAAAAATATGAAAAATTGGAATTGAAACTGAGGAAAAAGATTAGGATTAGATATGTTGGTTTGTGAGTCATTTGCATAAAGATGATAATTAGACATATAAGAAGTGAAGCAGTCACCAAGTCATCAAGTATAAAAATAAAGAAATGCCTTTCAAAATATACTAGTAGGGAACCTCAACTTTACCCTCTCTAAGCTAGATAAATCTAATCATAAAATAAAAAAGAAAAACCTTAGGGAGATGAGTAGAATTTTTTTAAAGATCAGATATAATATTGCTGGAGAAAAATTAAATGGAAAAATAAAGGAAAACATTTTTTCCTCAGGTGTATATTTCACCCTCAATCAATAGTGATTTAGAGTATTTTTTTTCTTCTGAAAACTGATGGTTCATATCCTTTGATCAGTTGTCAGCTGGGAAATGAATTCATATTTTAATAAACTTAGCTCAATTAACTATATATTTGAGAAGTGGAACCTCTACAAAAGAAAGTTACTATAAAATTTTTTATCAGAATTTTTCTAAAATTTTTATTTATTTATATTTATAGGCATGCATAATGAAAAAATATATTTTAAAAAATTGAAAGTTCACAAAATAAAGAAATACCAATTCTTGCAGATGGTAAGACATCTGCCGCATGACAAGGGTTTTCTTATGTTCCTGATGGAAGAGTTCATTGTTAACCAATTCTCTCCCCAAGAACATTTTTCCCATTTTTCTTACAATCTCTTTGGTTCCATGCCCTTCAACTCTTCAAAGTGTCAATTGTCATCTTTCTACTGTCATTTTCTCTTTCTATTGAGGTATGAGTGGTCTCTTTAAGCCACAAGACTTGGTGTATTATAATTATTTTAAGGTCTCTATAACTTTTTATAGAATATTTCTCTTCTCTTATAGGAACATTTATCATTGCAATTTCCTGCCACCACTCAAACAATTTTGTCTTCTTTTCCCCCTTTTCCAGTTTCTCCCTTTGCCTTCTCCCTTACTTATCTCTCCTTGTTCCTGAGAAACCACAGGAGTTTTTTTTTCCCTTTCATTGTTAACTTTTGACTTGAGGCATTTCACATATTCTCCACTTCTTTTTTTCATATCATTCCCTTTTTATGTGCCTCTCACTCTTCTATAATTTGTTTTCTCAAAAAATGTTGACCTGTAAGCTAGATGTTGTGAAGTTCAATCCATAATCTTACAGGCTTGTCCTAGAAGATATGGACATTTAGTAATTGTTCAAATAATGCAAAGTCAAGATAAAAGTAAAATTTAACTTACTTTTATTATTCTCTGTGTCAGAGAATCCATTTCTACTTATATGATCTGATACACTATTTTTTTTTTACTATGCTATCAATTGCTGATTCATTTCTCTCATCTAAGTCATGGTTTGGAGGTTTTTTGAGCATGACTCCATAATCTCAGTCAGAAATGAGCCAGAACAAAGTAAAAAAAAAAAAAAAAGCTGTCTTTTGAATTGTTTTGCTTCTGCTTCAGTGACAATTCCCTTTAGCCAATCTGCTATTTGGTTGTGTAAGAAAAATCTTGTCAACATCCCTCATTTTCCAGGATGTTAGCACTATCTTCATGGAAAATATAATTTTTTCTTCCTCTCACATACATACCACTTCACCAACCACCATCCTTTAAATGCTACTCCAGGTTCAAGGTATGTTTTGGGTGAGAACATTTTGAAAACTTTAGTTCTGGAGTCCTTAAGTGCTAATTGTCAAAGGAGCTATTAATTAAAAACAAAAAATAATTTAATTAAGCAGATTAACAAGATAAATAACAGAAAAAGGGCATACTTCCAGTTTCACATTCCAATAGAGAATTAAGAAGTATAACCAGAGAATTCACACAGTTACATAAAGAACACATGTATCCAGGAAACTACGTAAAAAATCAATAGGCATAAGGAAGATACACAATCAGAGAGACTCGTGCTCATAGGTTAGTATATTATTTTAATTCGGAGGTCTGTCTCCAAAGAATTCACTGATGATGTTGACTGCTAAGCTGGTGAAGTTATTTTTCCTACGACTTTTCCATCAAGCTGAAAGGTGCTAATATCATCTGAAATGCTATTTTATTCACTATGTAATCACTTACTGTTTCCCTGCTCCTGATTTTCCACTAAACATTTGCAATTTCCTGATTCTCAGATGAGCTACTGTCACTGGCTGGTTTTATAATTTCTCATAGAAGAGTATTTATAATTCTTCTAGTTCATCTAACCCATGGTGGTTTTTTGAGCATCATCCCCTATTCCCACCCAGAAAACTAGTTTAAACAAAGTAAAAAAAAAAAAAAAACCCTAAGCTGCCTGTCTTTTGAATTGTTATACTTATGTCTTAGTGACAATTTCTTTTAGTCAATCTATTATTTATATGAGAAAACTCTTGTCAACACCCATCAATCCCCAGGCTCTGTAGCATTAACTTCACATAAGCTAAATTGATATATCACTTAGCAAGGCAAAAGAAGCAGAATTAAAAATTGTCTTTGATTCCTGTGAACTACAACCACACTTATTTTCTTATATATGTGTATTTAAACACATCAATTATCAAAATTCCATATTTCACAATTCTGGGTCATGGTTCCATAACTATTAAAGTTGGAATTTGTTCTTGGGATGGAGGGGGCACGTCCCAAGCTTTAGATTTTCTTATGAAGCTGTTTTCAGAGATAGTGGTAGATGCCTGTAAATTTTAAGTTTTTCCCAATTGTATTCTTTAAGGAGAAATGTGTTCACTACTCTCCTCACCTGTGTTCAGTTTATAAATGCGTCCTCCACCTCAGGAGCAGGGTGAAACTTTAAAAGTCAAGAAAGAGGCTGGAAAAAACAAACGAAGAAGAAAAGAAAGAAAGAAAAAAATAATATGAATATACAAAGTACCTATGGTGACAGGGAATATCAAAACACAAACTCAAAGAACACAACAAAATAAAAATTGCTATACACAATGCTCTAAAGAGAAATATAAATTGTCCTCAGGCCATAAAAGAGTTCAAACAGGATTTTTTTAAATTAAATAAGAAAGATAGAGGGAAAAGGGAAAAAGAAATGAAAGTAGTGCAAAAAAATCAAAACAAAAAATCAACAGCTTGGTAAAAGAGGCACAAAAATTACTGAAGAAAAACATTTTTTAAAAAATAAGCCACATGGTAAAAGAGAAACAAAAATTAACTGAAGAAAAGAAAACCTTAAAAAGCAGAATTGATCAAATAGATAAAGAGGTACAAAATTTCACTACAGAGATTAATTACTTAAAAATTAGGATTAGGCAAGTGGAAACTAATGACTCCATGGGACATCAAGAAACAAGAAAACAAAGTCAAAAGAATGAAAAGTTGAATAAAAATGTGAAATGTCTTATTTGAAAACAAGTGACCTAGAAAAATAGATTTAAAAAAAAAGATAATTTAAGAGTTTAAGAGTTGTTAGACTACCTGAAAGCCATGATTAAAAAAAAAAAAGAGCCTAGACATCACCATTAAAGAAATTATTAAAGTTACCCTAATGTTCTAAAACTAAAGGGTAAAAGAGAAATTTAAAGAAATCCACCAATCACTTCCTGAAAAGATCCCAAAATAAAATATTATGGTCAAATTATTTCAGAAATATTAAAGCCAAATTGCAGAGCTGCCAAGTCAAAGAGAAAACATTTCAGGCAGCCATGAAGAAATTATATAAATATCTCAAAGTCCCAGTCTGGATAATACAAGATATAACAGCTTCTACATTAAGTAATAAAAGGATTTGGAATATAATATTCTGAGGGGAAAGGAGCTCGGATTACAATTGAGAATCATGTACAGAGCAAAAGTTAATATATTCCTTTGAGGGTAAAATGAATATTTGATGAAATGGAGAATGTTCAAGTATTCCTGATGAAAAGAGCAGAAGTAAATAGAAATTTTGATTTTCAAATATAGGATTCAAGAAAAGCATAAAAAAAGTAAACAGGAAAGGGAAATCATAAAAAAAAAATTCAATAAGGTTAAACTACATACATTGATACATGGGAAGATTATACTAATAACTCCTAATAATTTTCTCATTATTAAGGGTTACAGAAGGAGTATACATAGTCAAAAGACATGGTTATTAGTTGAATATAATAGGATGAAATAACATAAAAAATAAAAATAAAATTAAGAATTGAAAAAGAGGATGCACTGGGGAAAAGGCAAAGGGGAAGAAAGAATGGAACAAATTAACATTTTAAAATAAAGCATAAAAGAGCTTTTATAATAGAATGGAACATAAGAGAGGGGAAGGGAGATTGCTTGAACTTCACTCTCATCAGAACATATGAAAAAGAGAATAACGTACACACTCATTTAGATATAGGAATGTATCTTACCCTACAAGAAAGTAAGAATGGAGAGGGATAAGAGAAGAGGGAGAAATAAAAGGAAGAGGATAGTGAAAGGAGGTAATCAGAAGTTAAACACATTTGAGGATGCACAGGGTGGAGAGAGAAAGAGAGAGATAGACAGACAAACAGAGAGAGCAACAGAGAGAGACTGATAAATGGGGAGAATAGGATGGAAAGAACTACACAGTAATCATAACTGAAAATTTTTATAGGAATTTTCACTGATCAAGGCTTCATTTTCCAAATACAAAGAGAGCTGAGTCAAATTTATTCAAAAATATAAGCATTTCCCAAATGATAAATAAATATGAACAGTTTTCAGAGGAAGAAATCAAAGATATCTATAGTTAAAGGAAAAATTACTGTAAATCACTATTGATTATAGGAATATAAATTGAAACAACTTGGAGATAAGTCTGGAGTTCAGACTTATCAGATTGACTAATATCATAGTAAAGGACAATGACAGAATGGAAAATCTGAGACACTAATGCATTATAGATGAAGTTGTGAACTCCATTCTGGAGAGAATTTGACCATTCTGGAGAGTAGTTTGGAACTATACCCAAATGGTTATAAAACCATGTATACCTTTTAACAACATGATACTACTACTAGGTCTGTATCTCAAAGAGATAAAAAAGAAAAAGTTAAATGACCTATGCTAACAAAAAATATTTATAGTGTCTCTTTTAATGATAGCAAAGAATTGGAAATTGAGAAAATACCCATCAATTAGGGGAATGTCCAAACAAGTTGTGGTATATAATTGTGATGGAATACTACTGTGCTATAAGAAATGATGAGCAGGATCTTGTAAAAAACATGGAAAGATTTGTGTGAACTGATGAAAAGTGAAATGAACAAAACCAGGAAACTATTGTACACAACAATAGCAAAATTATATATGATCAGTGATAAAGAACTTAGTTCCTAAATTTTAGCAATGCAATAACCAAAGACAATTTCAAATGTTTTTCCCCTCAGAGAAAACCTGATAAGGTTTTCTTACCTGATAAGGGTCAGAATGTGGACTAAAGCATACTTTTTAAAACTTTATTTTTTTAGTTGTGTTGTTGCGTATATGTGTCCATGTTTTCTTTTACAATATGACTAATATAGAAATATATTTTGCATGACTGCACATGTATATCTTAAATCAAATTACTCACCTTTTCAATGAGGATGAGAGATGAGGGATGAGAGAGAGGTAATTTGAAACTTAAGAATATTTTTAAGACTATCAAAAATAATTTTACAAATAATTGGAGAGAAATAAAATGAGTATATTTTTGAAAAAGTCTATTTTGTTTCTAATCACCACCTCCCTTTTATCATCTTACCTATTTGCTTGTCCCTTTCCCTTCCTATTTTTCTATTGGGTAAGTTAGATTTCTATACACAATTAAGTATGTGTGTTTATGTGGAGGTGGATGGGTGAATGTGGGTGTGGGTGGATGGGTGCATGGGTGTAGATGTGGGTTCCTTCCTTTAAGGAATCCTAGTGAATAAAGAATCCTAAAGTGCATTTCAACATGTCTTTTGTGTAACTTTTTGCTGGGAACATGAGAACATGCTTGTAGTTATCTGATGGAATGCCAGGAAGCACAAAGAAGGGAAGACCACTCTCTGGTGCATTGATTAATAAGTTTCCTTTACTGCTGCCTTGTGTTTACTTTGAAATTTGGCCAATTCCCTAAGTAAACACAGTCATTCTAAAGAAATAAATAAATACTCTCCTTGCTTGACATGAAATGTCCTGTACCTGGAATGCTACTCAAGAGGCATGTATCAAATGGGAACATTTAGCATAGTGTATTCTTTGTTCTCAGCCTATAAAAACCCCTTAATAGAAAGAGACTTTGAGAATTCACCCAGGAAGTTTTGTACAATTTGCTTGGGAATGCTTTCCACCCAAGACTCCAAATGGCTGTGACCAAAGATTCTTCCAGCCAAGGAATTCAGATGTTGGTGTTTCCTCATAGTGGTGATGATGTATGTTGTATAGTGTTCATTTGTTATATTGTCTTTATTATTATGGAGATCACTGTGCTTGTTAAATGTGTATTATTTTCATGCTGTGAGTTTCCTCCTTCTTTATGTCTTGTTTAAATCAAAATTCTGAGCAGTAATAAATTTGTACCCACTCCTTTTAAGACTGCTTGTTGAATGAGAATTTCGAGCCTAGTTTCAACTGATATTTATCCTTTGAACCAATTCCAATGAGGGTGAAGTTCACTGTCTATCTACCTATCCTCTTTCTTTCTAAGCTGTAAAAGCTCTTCTTTATAGGTCTCTTTTATGTAGAATATTTGTCCCTTTCTGCCTCTCCCTTTCCCCCTTTGCCAGTGCAACTTCTTTATCATTCCTTCATTCTTTTAGTATTCCAACATAATCAACTCACATCCATGCCCTCTATGTAAAGTCCTTTTTACTACCCAAATAAAGATTTAAAAATTTATAAGAATGACATGTTCATAAAATGTGTAACTCCATGTTCATTCATAGAACTTACATCATCTTATTATTAAGGAATATAAATAGCTTAACTTTATTGAAACCCTTATGATAACTCTTTTACCTTTACCTTTTTATGCTTCTTCTACAACTTGTGTATGAATGCCAGACTTTCTATTCAGCTCATATCCTTGACTTAGAAATGCTTGAAAGTGCTCTATTTAATTAAATATCCATTTTTCCCCTTGAATAATTACACTCAGTTTTACTGAGTAGTTTATTCTTCATTGTAATCCTAACCACTTTGGTTTCCCAAATATCATATTCCAGGATGGTCCTGTAATGTGGAAGCAGTTAAATCTATAAATATCCAATGTTTGAACTATTTCTTTCTGGCTCCTTAGTATATCTTTGATCTGGGATTTCAGGAATTTGTCGATAACATTGCTGGGAGGTTTCATTTTGAGATTTCTTTCAAGGGTAGATTGATGGATCCTTTTCCATATATCTAAGATATCATGGAATTTTGCCTTGGTAATTTCTTAAAATATCAATTCCAGCTCTTTCTTTGTTCATGGCTTCCAATAATTTAATAATTCTTAATTAAATCATTTCTCTTCGATCTATTTTCCAGGCCATTTGTTTTTCAGATGAAATCTTTAATTTCCTTGTATTTTTCATTCTTTTGACTTATTGTTTCTTAATTTCCCATAAAGTCATTAGCTTCCACTTGCACAATTTTAATTGTTAGGTAACTTGTTATTGGGTTTTTTTTTTGGGGGGGGGGGTTTTGGCAGTACAATTTTGTACCTCATTTTCCATTTGGCCAATTCCTCTTTTTAAGGAATTCTATTCTTCAGTGAATTTTTGTGTCCTTTTACCATTAGGTCAATTCTGGTTTTTAAAATGTTGTTCTCTTCAATGTTTATTTGTGCCTCTTTTACCCAGTTATAAATTTTTTTCATTATGTTTTTTGTATCACTCTCATTTCTTTTCCCAACTTTTCCACAATCATTCTTATTTTTCTTTACAAAGTTCTTGTTGGGCTTGAGTCCAATTAGCATTTTTCTCTGAAGCTTTCTTTGTAGCTGTTTTGGTATTATTTTCCTCTTTTGAGTTAATATCTTAATCTTCCATGCCATCACAGTAACTTTTTATGAGCAAATTCTTTTTTTTGTTCTTCACTCATTTTTTCAGACTATTTTTTAACTTTGAACTTTAAGTAGAATTTGGGCTTTGCTTACTTGGATTGGGGAGCCATTGTCCCAAGTTTCAGTTTTTCTGTGGTGCTGTTTTTCAGAACTAATTCTGGGGAATCTATAAATTTTGGTGCTTTCAAGATATTATGATCCTGGAAGAGCTATGGCTATTTCTCTCCTGATCTGCTCTTTGATATTTAGCTACTAAGGGCTATTGCCCAGTAGCCACAATCATTATAGCTGTCATTGTCTTGGATATATAGTCATAGACATTTCTCCTTGTTGCCAACCCAAGTGCTACTCTCTGCCCTGGAATTGCAATCCATAATTACAAATAAATGAGAGATATGTCAAAGAAGGCCAACTTTGTTGAAAGCCAGGAGACTTGGTAATTTCTTTTCCTTTCTTTTTTTCTTTTTGGCATTTTTTTCAATAATATGTAAAAAACAATTTTTAACTTGTAAAAAAAAATTAAGTAACAAGTTCTCTCCCTCCTTCTCTTTCCTTTTTCCTCCTAGAGATAGCAAGCATTTTGATTCAGGTTATAGAAATTCTACATATACAATCATGCAAAATCTATTTCTCTATTAGTCATATTGTGAAAGAAAACACATACACCAAAAAATGCAAAAGACTAACATAAAAATTATTATATTTTAGACTTCATCTTTTCATTCTCAGGAAGTGAATAATATTTTTCATCATAACTCCTTCAGAACTGTCATGAATCATTGTATGATTACAAATTGCCAAGTCATTCACAGTTAATCATCTTATAATTTTGTTATTATGTACAATGTTCTGCAGGTTCTGCTCACTTCACTTTGTAGCAATGCATGTAAGTCTTTCCACATTTTTCTGAAAATAACCTGTTCATCATTTCTTATAACACAGTAATATTTCATCATAAGTATATATCACAACCTGTTCAGCCATTCCCCAATAGACGAGCATCCTCTCATTTTCCAATTCTTTGCCACTACAAAAAGAATTTCTATAAACATGTTTGTACACATAGGTTCTTTAACATTTTGGTTTATTTTTACCTCTTTGAGATATAGACCTAGTAATGATATTGCTGGATCAAAGTATTTACATAGTTTTATGGCCATTGGAGCTTCCAAATTGCTTTCCAGAATTATTCAATCGGTTTACAGCTCTACCAACAATGCCTTCATTTCCCAATTTTCTCACATCTCCAACATTAACAATTTCCCTTTACTATCATATTACTATAGATGGCTTTAATTTTTCCATCTAGAATTACCTGTTTGTTTATTTTAATTATTATCATTTGAGGAATTATTCATATCAGTATAAATTTGATTCAGTTCTTTATATGAGGCCTTTATATGGGAAATTTGATGTAAAAATTTCCTCCAATTTTCTACTTTGTTTTTAATCTTGGTTGTGTTGCTTTTATTTGTGGAAAATCTTATTAATTTAATGCAATTAAAATTACCAATTTTACATTCGATAATCCTCTCTATCTCTTGTTTGGTACTAAATTCTTGATAGTAAAACAACAAGTAAACTAGTCTATGTTCCCCTAAATTACTTATAATACCATCCTTTAAATCTAAGTCATATAGTCATTTTGGCTATATATGTATTTCTATATATTCATATATGCACATAAATATTTATACATATATATGTTCATATGTATATGTGTGTAATATGCATGTATGTATACATGTATGTAGTGTGTGTATGTGTGCATGTATGCATATGTTTGTGTGAGAGACACAGAGAGATATGTTGATCTATATTGTTCTATATTTAGCTTCTGCCAAATGGCTTTCCAGTTTTCTTAGCAGTTTTTGTCAAAAAGTGAGTACTTGTCCTAAAAATTGGGATCTTTGTATTTGCCAAAAATTAGTTTACTATGTTCATTACCTATTGTCTATTGTGTATCCAATCTATTGCACTAATCCACCAGTCTATCTTTTAGCCACTACCAGATTGTTTTGATTATTATTGCTTTCTAATACAATTTGAAATCTTGATCTGTTTTCTCAGATGAATTTTGTTATTTTTTCTAGGTCTATAAAATAAGTTTTGATATTTTAATTGGTATGGGACTGAAGAAGAAAATTAATTTAGGTAGAATTGTCATTTTTATTATCTTTGTTTAATCTACCCATGAGCAATTATTATTTCTCCAGTTGTTTAGAACTGACTTTATTCATGTGAAAAATGTTCTTGGATTTGCAAATATTTTGTTTACAGTTATTTTAAAAGGAATTTCTTTTTATAGGTTCTGTTGCTGTGTGCTGTTGGTAATATATAGAAATGTTGATAGCTTATGTGGCTTAATTTTATATTCTGCAATTTTGTTAAAGTTGTTAATTATTTCAACTAGACAGCCTTTTAGAAAAGCTCCCAGGGATGGAGCCAAGACGGTTGAGACAACATGTGTTTCTCTCTGACCTTCTTTACAAACCTCATAATAATTACAAAATCTAGCCTCTGAATTAGCTCTGAATGGGCAGAATCCACAAATATTGGGAGTGCAACAAATTATCAGCAGAAGATAACCAAAGATCACAAAAAAAGGTCTATTTCAGTTGGAAACAGGAGGGAGGCAGCCAGGGCAACAAATACAAATGCCAGTGCAGACAGTTCAGGGTCCTGGGGGAAAGAATTTATGGGAGAAAACAGACCAGAAAAGATCTATTTCAATCAGAAATGGGAGAGAGACAGCAAAGCACAAACGACTGACATTACAAACACCAGCGCAGACAGAGCAGAATCCCGGGACAGAGCAGTCTCAGTGTGGTTGTGCAACATATGTGGTGCAGAGAGTTTGCAAGAGGAAGCAGACCAGAGAAGGTCTGTTTCAATCGGAAGCCTGAGGCCTGAGCAGCTGACCACAAATGCCAGCACAGACAGCTCAGAATGCTGGAGCAGTGCAATCTCAGGGTGCCTGAGAAGACTCTGACCACAAACACAAGGGCAAACAGCTCAGAATCCCAGGGCTTTGCTAATGACTCCATATGGCAGAGCCAGCACCAGGAATGAATCAGTACTAACCCATTGCAGCTTGGAAAACCTCCCCTGCCCTAAAGGCAGACTTTAGCTTAACTTTAAAAAAATTAGTAAAAAAGTAAAGAGGACTCTAACAATTGAAAGCTTTTATGGGGAAAGAGAAGAACAGATTTCAAATCCTGAGGAGACTAAAGGCACATTGTCTCCAGATGAAGCTCCAAAAGGTGAAATAACCTGGTCCCCATCACACAAGGCTCTCCTAGAAGAAATTAAAATGGATCTTAAAAGAGAACTAGAAGAAAAATGGGAAAAGGAAATGAAAGCCTTGCAAGAGAATTTGGAAAAAGCAACACAAAATAGACATAATGAAATGGAAAAAGCATGTAACTCATTAAAAGATAGATTTGATAAACTGGAAAAAGAAAACAACTCCCAGAAACACAGAATTTGTGAAACAGAAAAAGAAAATAACTTCTTAAAAAACAAAATCTGTGAAATGGAAAAAGAAAATAATTCCTTAAAAAACTGAATATGTGAAATGGGAAAAAAAATTCCATAGAACAAAACAACTTATTCAAAAATTCAAATGGACAAATACAAAAAGAAGCTAAAAAAAAGTAAATGAAGAAAATGACACACTAAAATTCAGAATTGAACAATTGGAAATGAATGACTCAAAAAAACAACAAGAATCAGTCAAGCAAAACCAAAAAAAAAAAAAAATAGAAAAAAACTGTAAAATATCTAATGGGGAAACCAACAACATGGAAAATAAATCTAGGAAAGACAATCTAAGGATTATTGGACTCCCTGAAATACATGATGAAAAAAGAGCCTAGGCACTATTTTTCAGGAAATCAAAGAGCATCTGGGCAGTTGCCCAGATGTCATAGAATCAAAAGGTAAAATAGACATTGAAAGAATTCATCAATCACCTACAGAAAGAGATCCCAAAGGAATATTGTGGCTAAATTCCAGAACTATCAGACCAAGGAAAAAATACTACAAGCAACCAGAAAAAAAAAAAATTCAAATACTAAGGAGCTACAATAAAGATCAATCAGGATCTAGCCGCTTCCACATTAAAGAATCAAAGGGCCTGGAATGTGATATTATGAAGGACAAAGGAACTTGTGTATGCAGCCAAGAATAACTTACCCAGCCAAACTGAGCATTTTCTTCCAGTGAAGAAGATGGACATTCAATGAAATAGGTGAATTCCATTTATTTCTGATGAAAAAAAACATAGCTAAACAATAAGTTTGACTTCCAAATATAGGACTCTAGAGAAGCATAAAAAGGTAAAAAGAACTCTTGAAAACTGCATTTCTGTTCTGGATATACATAAAGAGTACATGTATAATTTGGTTTACTGTTATAATATAAAAAAGGATCTAGAGGTGGAAAGGAAATTGTACCAGAAAAAGGGAAAAGTGGAGTTACAACATCTCATGAAGAGGCAAAGGAAACCTATTATATCTGAGGAAAGAAGGGAGGGAGATGATCATAGTGTGCATTTTACTCTCATCAGAATTGGCTTAAAGAGAAAATATTAGACATATTTGGTTTACAGAGAAACTTCTCCCACCTCATTGAAAAGAGAGAGGGGAAAAAGCAAAAAGGGAGCGATAGGATAAATAGAAAAGAATATAGAAATTGAAAGGGAAAGATTTAAGAAAAGGGGAAGGACTCTAAGGAGGAGGAAGGGACCTTAAAGATAGAGGACTACATGAAGCAAGTGGTGCTCATAAGTTTAATACTGAGGAGGAGGGCAAAGAGAAAAGTATAATTTGGAGTAGATAAGATGGCAGGAAATACAGAATTAGTAGTTTTAACTGTAAATGTTAATGAGGTGAACTCTCCCATAAAATGTAAGTGGACAGAAGACTGGATTAAAAGCCAAAATCCTACAATTTATTGTTTACAAGAAACACATTTAAAGCAGAGTGATACATATAAAGTAAAGCTAAAAGAGTAAAATCTACTATGATTCAGGTGAAGTCAAAAAGGCAGGGGTAGCCATTCTGATCTCAGATCAAGCAAAAGCAAAAATTTATCTAATTAAAAGAGATAAGGAAGGGCACTATATCTTGCTAAAGGGCAGCATAAATAATGAAGTGATATCAATACTAAATATATATGCACCAAGTGGTATAGCATCTAAATTCCTAAAGAAGAAGTTAAGAGAGCTGCAAGAAGAAATAGACAGCAAAACTATAATAATGGGAGATCGCAACCTTGCACTCTTAGAACTAGATAAATCAAACCACAAAATAAATAAGAAAGAAGTTAAAGAGGTAAATAGAACACTACAAAAGTTAGGTATGACAGATCTTTGGAGAAAATTAAATGGAGACAGAAAGGAGTACACTTTCTTCTCAGCAGTTCATGAAAGCTTTATAAAAATTGACCGTATATTAGGACATAAATACCTCAAATTCAAATGCAGAAAGGCAGAAATAGTAAATGCATCCTTTTCAGATGATGATGCAATAAAAATTACATTCAATAAAAAGCCAGGGGAAAATAGACTAAAAAGTAATTGGAAACTAAATAATCTCAACCTAAAGAATGAATGGTAAAACAGCAAATCATAGACACAATTAATAATTTCACCCAAGAGAATGACAATAATGAAACAACATACAAAACTGTGTGGAATGCAGCCAAAGTGGTAATAAGGGGAAATTTTATCTCTCTAGAGGCTTACTTGCATAAAATGGAGAAAGAGAAAATCAATGAATTAAGCTTGCAACTAAAAAAGCTAAAAAAAGAAAAAATTAAAAACCCCAATCAAACACTAAACTTGAAATTCTAAAAATAAAAGAAGAAATTAATAAAATTGAAAGTAAAAAAACTATTGAATTAATAAATAAAACTAAGAGTTGGTTCTATGAAAAAACAACAAAATAGATAAACCCTTGGTAAATGTGAATAGAAAAAGGAAAGAAGAAAATCAAATTATCTTAAAAATGAAAAGAGAGAACTTTCCACTAATGAAGAAGAAATTAGAGCAATAATTAGGAGTTACTTTGCCCATATTTATGCCAATAAATTTGATGTTAAATGAAATGGATGAATATCTTCAAAAATATAGGTTGCCCGGATTAACAGAAGAAGAAGTAAATTGGTTAAATAGACCCATTTTAGAAAAAGAAATAGAACAAGTTATTAATTAACTCCCTAAAAAAAAACCTCCAGGACCAGATGGATTTACATGTGAATTCTACCAAACATTTAAAGAACAATTAACTCCAATGCTATATAAACTATTAGGAAAAATAGGGAATGAAGGAGTCCTACCAAATTCCTTTTATGACACAGATATGGTACTGATACCTAAACCAGATAGGATGAAAACAGAAAAAGAAAATTATAGACCAATAACCCTAATGAACACTGATGCAAAAAATCTTAAATAAAATATTAGCAAAAAGATTGCAGAAAATCATCCCCAGGATAATACACCATGATCAAGTAGGATTTATACCAGGAATGCAGGGCTGGTTCAATATAAGCAAAACTATTAGCATAATTGACTATATCAATAACCAAATTAACAAAAACCATGTGATCATCTCAATAGATGCAGAAAGACCATTTGATAAAATCCAACACCCATTCCTATTAAAAAACACTAGAGAGTGTAGGAATAAATATGTTTCCTTAAAATAGTTAGTAGCATCTATTTAAAAACCATCAGTAAGCATCATATATAATGGTGATAAATTGGAACCATTGCCAACAAAATCAGGAATAAAACAAGGTTGCCCAATATCACCATTACTATTCAATATTGTCTTAAAAATGCCAGCTTTGGCAATAAGAGATGAAAAAGAGATTAAAGGAATTAGAGTAGGTAATGAGGAACACAAATTATCACTCTTTGCAGATGATATGAAGATATACTTAGAGAACCCCAGAAATTCTACTATAAAGCTATTAGAAACAATTTATAATTTTAGCTAAGTTGCAGGTTACAAAATAAATCCACATAAATCATTAGCATTTTTATACATCATAAAAAAATGAAATTATAAATAAATTAGAGGAACATAAGATAGTTTACCTCTCAGACCTATGAGGGAGCAAGGAGTTTGTGACCAAAAAAGAACTAGAGATCATTATTAATCAAAAAATAGAAAATTTTGATTATATTAAGTTAAAAAGTTTTTGTAGAAACAAAAGTAATGCATACAAGAAAGGAGGAAATAAACTGGGAAAATATCTTTACAGTTAAAGGTTCTAATAAAGGCCTTATTCCCAAAATATATAGAATTGATTCAAATTTATAAGAAATCAAGCCATTTTCCAATTGACAAATGGTCAAAGGATATGAACAGACAATTTTCAGATGATGAAATTGAAACTATTTCTACCCATATGAAAAGGTGTTCCAAATCACTATTGATCAGACAAACAAAAATTAAGACAACTCTAAGATACCACTACACACCTGTCAGATTGGCTAAAATGACAGGAAAAAATAATGATGAATGTTGGAGGGGATGTGGGAAAACTAGGACACTGATTCCAATGATCTAGACCATGAGGCCACTGAAGATGAGACATCTAGACCACCAGGCCATGGAAGACAAGACAATTGGGACACCAAGATGCAAGAAATGATCTAGACCATGAAGTCATGAAAGGTGA
This sequence comes from Sarcophilus harrisii, assembly GCF_902635505.1. Taxonomy (NCBI): domain Eukaryota; kingdom Metazoa; phylum Chordata; class Mammalia; order Dasyuromorphia; family Dasyuridae; genus Sarcophilus; species Sarcophilus harrisii. Next base: position 491,113,524 of record NC_045427.1, on the reverse strand, counting down.
GACATTCGGACCACCAGGCCATGGAAGGCAAGACATCTGATACACCAAGATGTGGAAAATGATCTAGACCACCAGGCCACAGGAAGGGAGACAACCAGACCACCAGGCCACAGAAGGCAGGACATCTGGAACACCAAGACACAGGAAATGATCTAGACCATGTGGCCCATGGAAGGCAAGACACCTGGACCACAAGGCCATAGAAGGCGAGACATCTGGAACACCAACACGTGGGAAATGATCTAGACCACCAGGCCATGGAAGACAAGACATTCGGACCAGCAGGCCACAAGAGGCGAGTCATCTGCAGCACCAAGATGCAGGAAATGATCTAGACCACAACGCCATGGAAAATGACACATCTGGTTCACCAGGTCACAGAAGGCAAGACATCTGGAACACCAAGACATGAGAAATGATCTAGACCACAAGGCCATGGAAGGCGAGACATCCGGACCATGAAGCCATGGAAGATGAGACATCTGGAACATCAGGCCATGGAAGGCTAGACATCTGGAACACCAGATCACGGAAGGCAAGACATTGGGAACACCAAGACACGGGAAATGATCTAGACCACAAGGCCACAAAAGGCAAGACATCCAAACAACCAGGCCATGAAAGGCGAAACATCTGGAACACCAAGATGCAAGAAATTATCTAGACCACCAGGCCACAGAAAGCAATACATCTTTAACACCAAGATATGAGAAATGATTTACACAACCATGCCACAGAAGGCAAGACATCCAAACCATGAGGCCACTGAAGATGAGACATCTGGAACACCAAGACGTGAGAAATGATCTAGACCACGAGGCAATGGAAGGTAAGGCATCTGGACCATGAGGCCTTTCATGGCGAGACATCAAGACCATGGGGCCACAGAAGGCAATACATCTGGAACACCAAGATGCAGGAAATGATGTAGACTACAAGGACAAATCTAGAAAAATATTTTCTGGATTGAGGCTCTACACAAATATAGAAAAGAATTTTTCTAGATTGAGGCTCTAGAAAAATCTAGAAAATGGTTTTCTAAATTGAGGCTCTAGACAAATCTAGAAAGGATTTTTCTAGATTGATGTTCAATAAAAATCTAGAAAAAGTTTTTTCTGGATTGGGGATCTAGAAAAATGTTTTCTGGATTGGGACTCTAGAAAAAAGTCTAGAAAAGACTTTTTGGATTGAGGATCTAGAAAAGAACCTAGAAAGGGTTTTTCGGGATAGAGGATCTATAAAAAACCTAGAAAAGAATTTTTCTGAATTGAGGCTCTAGGAAAATCTAGAAAATGGTTTTTCTGAATTGAGGCTCTAGACACATTTAGAAAAGAATTTTTCTAGATTGATGTCCTAGAAAAATCTAGAAAAGGGTTTCTAGAAAATAGTTTTGTGGAAAATGATTTATACAATGAGGGCACAGAAGGGGAGACGTCCAGAGTACCAAGCCACAGAAGGTGAGACATTCAGATCATTGGCACGGAAGATGACACATCTGGATCACCAAGATGTGGGAAATGATCTAGAACACAAGGCCATGAAAGGCAAGACATCTGGAACACCAAGACGTGGGAAATGATCTAGACCACCAGGCCACGGAAGGCAATACATCCAGACCATGAAGCCATGGAAGACAAGACATCTGGAACACCAAGACACAAGAAATGATCTAGACCACGAGGCTACAGAAGGTGAGACATATGGACCATGAGGCTATGGAAGGCAAGGCACCTGGACCACCAGGCCACAGAAGGCAATACATCTGGAACACCAAGACACGGGAAATGATCTAGACTACAAGGACAAATCTAGAAAAATGTTTTCTGGATTGAGGCTCTAAAAAAATCTAGAAAGGAGTTTTTCTGGTTTGAGAATCTAGAAAAATCTAGAAAAAATTTCTGGATTTAGGCTCTAGAAAATTGTCAGAGAGGGTTTTTTTTTTTATTGAGGCTCTAGAAAAATCTAGAAAAGGGTTTTTCTGGATCCACGCTCTAGAAAAATCTAGAAAAGAATTTTTCTGGATTGAGGCTCTAGAAAAATGTTTTCTTATTGAGACTCTAGAAAAAAGTCTAGAAAAGCCTTTCTGGATTGAGGATCTAGAAAAGAACCTAGAAAGAGTTTTTTGGGATTGAGAATCTAGAAAAGAACCTAGAAAAGAATTTTTCTAAATTGAGGCTCTAGAAAAATCTAGAAAAGGGTTCTTTCTGAATTGAGGCTCTAGACAAATCTAGAAAAGATTTTTCTAGATTGACGTTCTAGAAAAATATAGAAAATGGTTTTTCTGGATTGGGGGATGTAGAAAAATCTAGAAAATAGTTGCATGGAAAATGATCTACACAACGAGGCCACAGAAGGGGAGAAATCCAGGCAATCAAGCCACAGAAGGTGAGACACCTGGAAACCAGGCCACGAAAGGCAATACTTCGCTAGCACCAAGACATAGGAAATGATCTAGACCACAAGGCCATGGAAGGCAAGACATCTGGAACACCAAAACACAAGAAATGATCTAGACCACGAGGCCACGGAAGGCGAGACATTCGGACCAGCAGGCCACAAGAAGTGAGACATCTGCAGCACCAAAATGCAGGAAATGATCTAGGCCACAACATCATGGAAGATGAGACATCTGGTTCACCAGGTCATGGAAGGCGAGACATCTGGAATACCAAGACACGAGAAATGATCTAGACCACTAGGCCACAGGAAGCAAGATAGCCAGACCACTAGGCCACAGGAGGCAAGACATCTGGATTGCCAAGATGCAGGAAATGATCTAGACCACGAGGCTACAAAAGATGAATCCTCCAGACCACCAGGCCATAAAAGGTGAGACATCCAAACCATAAGGCCACAGAAGGCAAGACATTTGGAATGCCAAGATGCAGGAAATGATCTAGACCACAAAGCCACAGAAGGAGAATCATCTGGACCACCAGGCCGCAAAAAGTGAGACATTCAAACTATGAAGCCACAGAAGGTGAGACATTTGGACCAGGCCATGGAAGGCAAGACATCTGGATCACCAGGATGCGGGAAATAATCTAGACCACAAGGTCAAAGAAGGCAAGACATCTGGAACACCAAGATACAGGAAATGATCTAGAGCACCAGGCCACAGAAAGCAAGACATCCGGACCATGAGGCTATGGAAGACAAGACATCCAGACCACTAGGCCAGGGAAAGCAAGACATCTGGAACACCAAGACACAGGAAATGATCTACACCATGAAGCCACAGAATGCAAGACACCTGGACCATGAAGCCACAGAAGGCAAAACATCTAGACCACTAAGATGGGAGAAATGATCTAGACCACCAGGCCACGGAAGGTGAGACATCTGGACACCAGGCCATGGAAGGCAAGACATCTGACCACCAAGACGTGGGAAATGATCTAGACCATGAGACCACAGAAGGTGAATCATCCAGACCACCAGGCCATGAAAGGTGAGACATTTGGAGTATCAGGCCATGGAAGGCAAGACATCTGATACACCAAGATGCGGAAAATGATCTAGACCACCAGGCCACAGGAAGGGAGACAACCAGACCACCAGGCCACAGAAGGCAAGACATCTGGAATGCCAATATGCAGGAAATGATCTAGACCATGAGGCTACAGAAAATGAGACACCTGGACCACAAGGCCACTGAAGGCAAAACATCTGGACCACCAAGATGTGGGAAATTATCTAGACCACAAGGCCATGGAAGGTAAGACATCTGGACCACCAGGCCATGGAAGGAGAGACATCCAGACCACCGGCCATGGGAGGGGTGACATCTGGACCACCAGGCCATGGAAGGCGAGACATCAAAGTCACCAGGCCATGGAAGGTGGGTGATCTGGAACACCAAGACACAGAAAATGATCTAAACCATGAGGTCACAGAAGGCGAGACATCTGGACCACCAAGACATGGGAAATGATCTAGGCCACCAGGCCACAGAAGGCAAAACATCTGAACCATGAGGCTATGGAAGATGGGACATCCAGATCACCAGGCCATGGAAAGTGAGACATCTAAAACACCAAGATGCGGGACACAATCTAGACCACCAGGCCATGGAAGGCGAGACATCTGGAACACCAAGACGCCGAACATGATCTAGACCACCTGGCCACGGCAGGCAAGATATCTGGACCATTACACAGAAGATGAGACATCTGAACCACCAGGCCATAGATGGTGAGACATCTGGAATATCAAGACAGGGGAAATGATCTATACCATGAGGTCATAGAAGGCGAGACATCTGAATTGTTGGACTACCTAAAAGCCATGACTTTAAAAAAGAGGCTAGAGATCATATTTTAAGGAATTATGAAGGACAACTATCTTTGAATCAATGGATAAAATAGAAATTGAAAGAATCCTCCATTCATTTCATGAAAGAAATGCCTACATGAACACTCAGAGGAATGCAGACCCTTCAGGTCAAGGAGAAAACATTGCAAGCAGCCAGAAAGAAATAGTTCAAATTGTGTGGAGCCAAAGTTAGGATCACACACTACTTAGCAGCAACTATATAACCATAGCATTATGGAGTGCTTAGAATAACTTAGAATATGATTTTCCAAAAAGCAAAGGAACTAAGACTACAACCAAGAACAATGTACCTAGCTAAACTAAGTATAATTTTATAGGGAGAAATGAATGTTTCATTAAATAGAAGACTTCCAAGCATTTCTGGTGAAATGACCAGAACTAAATAAAAACTCTGACATTCAAATGCAAGACTCAAGAGAAATATAAAAAGGTAAACATAAGTGAGAAACCATAAAAAATTTAACGAAACTGCTTATATTTTCATATGGGAAGTTGATATACATAACCCCTAAGAATACCGTCATCATTCGAATATTGTCATAAGTTACAAATCTAGTTAGAGCATCTAGGTGTGAATCTATTATGTTGAAAGAATAGAAGAATAAGAAAGAGAAAAGACAGAGAGAACAAAAATTGGAGGAAATCATCTCACATAAGGAGTACAAATAATTTTTACAATGAAGGTGATAATAGAGGGAGGCAAATTGGCAATACTTGTTCACTGAAATAGTTCAAAGAGGGAAGAACATATATGCACATGTAATTAGATATAGCAGTTCAAATAACAAAGAAGTAGGAGGGGAAAGGCTAAGTAAAAAATGATGGGGTGATAAAAGGAGAGATAGATTAAGGGAGACATAAGTAAAAATGCATCTAATTAAAAGAGATATTCTTGGAAATGGACTATAGACCATTAATTAATATCAATAATGAATTTATATATATTAAATGGTACAGCATTCAAATTGCTGAAGGAAAAGTTAAATGAGTTACAATTAGAACAAAAACTTAGTAAAACCATAGTAGTGGGGAACTTCAGTTTACCCATCTCAGATCTAGGTAAATCTAACCATAAAGTAAACAAATAGAAATTTAAGGAAACGAATAAAGTTTTAGGAAAGTTAGGTATAATCGAACTCTGGAGAACACTGAATGGGAATAGAAAGAAATATGTCTACTGTACATGTATATTGTACATATGCATAATATACTGTACATAGCACCTTTATAAAAAAATGAACTATATATTAGAACATAAAAACTCACCAAAAAGGCAGAAATCTTGAATACACTTTTCTTCAGACTATAACTCAATACAAATTACATTCAATTATGGACTTTTGAAACAAAGTAAAAATTAATTGAATTCTAAGTAATGTATTTCTAAAGAATTAGTGATTAAAAGAGCAAATCATGGGAACAGTACTTCATTAACAAAATGACTACACTAAGACAATATACCAAAATTTGTGGTATTCAATCAAAGCTGTAATTAAGAGAAGAAATTATATCTCTAACATATCAATAAAGACAAAAAGAGCAGATCAACAAACTGGACATTCAACTAAAAAAAACAGAAATAGAATAAACATTAGAATAGTATCTCAATTAATTTATTTAATGACATACAATCAAACTACCAAACAACTACTATAAAGAGCTAGAAAAATAGTAACAAAATTCATCTGAAAAAACAAAAGGTCAATAATATGAAAAAAATCAATGTGGGAGGAAATTTTCAGGAAGGAGGACTAGCAGTACCAAATATCAAATTATTATACAAAGTAATAGTAATTAAAATAATTTGGCACTGGATGACAAATAGAGTGGTTGAGCAATAGAATGAATTAGGTATAGTATATACAAAAGTAATGAGCGCAACACCCTGGTGTTTGACAAACCCAAAGATCTCAACTATTCAGGCAGGAATTCACTATTTTACAAAAACTGTTAGAAAAACTGGAAAATAGTCTGGCAGAACTAATCATAGATCAACATCTTCTACCAAGACAAACTCAATATAAGTATATGATTTAGACTCAAAAAATTTCATCTTAAGAAAATTAATGCAGCATGGAAAAAATAATTTATGGATCAGGGAAGAGTGCATGACTAAACAAGAGATAGAGAGGATCATAAAAGGTAAAATAAATAATTCTGATTACATGAAATTTAAAAATATTTGCTCAAAACAAAACCAATGCAGTCAAAATTGGAAGGAAAAAAGCAAGAAACTTGGGGAAAGGAAGAATTTATAGTAAGTTTTTCTGATAAAAGTCTCATTTCTCAATTTACAGAGAAGTGATCCAAATTTACAAAAATAAACTATTTCTCAATTGATAAATGGTCAAAGGATATTACAAGCAGTTTTCAGGAAAAAAAATCCCAGAGCTATCAGTTGTCAAGATTAATAATCAGGTAAATAATGAACCTAATAATTAGGGGAAAAACAACTTAAAACAGTTCTTAGGTACTACTACATGCTCTTCAAATTTATTAAGATGACAAAAACGGAAAATGACAATACTATAGGAGATATAGTAAAATAAATAAATAAATAGGTACATGAAGCTGTGAATCAGTCTAACCCTTCTGGAGAATAATTTGGAACTATGTTCAAAGGTCTATAAAACCATGCATACCTTTTAATGAAACAACTATTACAGCATCAAGTGTAACACAAAGAGATCAAAGAAAAAGAAAAAGGACCCATATATACAAAAATATATGGCTCTTTTTCTGGAAGCAAAGAGTTGGAAAGGGAGGAAATCCTCATCAATTTAAAAATGACTGAACAAGTTGTGGCATGTGATTATGATGGAACATCATAATCTGCTGTAGGAAATATCAAACACTATGGTTTGAGAAAAACCTGAAAAAGACATGAACTGGTGCAAAGGGAAGTGAGCAAAACTAGAACTGTGCATTCAAATGGCAAAATTGTAATAATAATCAGTTATGAAAGACTTAGCCACTCTGATCAACATAAAGATCCACAATACCAAAATGATGAAAAATGCTATCTATTTCCAGATAGAGAAGCAATGGACTTCTGCATATAGTGCAATACTTGTTAAATTTGCAACATGGTGAATGTGAACATTTATTTTGAATGACTTTATATGTATAATGGATTTCATATTTCTTGACATCTCAAGAGAAGGAGAGAATTTGGAACTAAATAAAAAGATTAAAAATTAAAAACAAAACAAAAATACTAATTCATAAGTAGGTGTTCCTCCACCATAATTACTTCCATTTAAGTTCTACTTTCATCTATATCTTCTTTTAGAATAAAATTTATTAGTTTTTTCATGTTGTTCTTTTATTATCATTGTTGTTTTAATTTTTTTTTAGTTTTTACTTTATTTTATGGAATAATTTGTTATCCTTGCTTTCCTAAGAAGACACTGTCTTTATTTACCTTTCTTGAACTTCTGTTGTCTGAGGTGCTTGAAAAGCAAATAGTCAGTTCTGTTTAACATCAAAATGAATTCCTAAAAATCACCTCAATATGCAAAGCTGAGCAATGAAAACCACAGAACTGATGGGAAAATGAAGTTAGGGCCATGTAACTCAACCAACTTCATCAACATCAAAAACCAACTCATAAAAACTGAATTTTCATCTGCCTACTGATGAGCCAAGAATCCTGCATTTCTCTAAGTCTTGATTGTACTTTATTTTTGATGAATGGATGAACTATCTATATCTATTGGTACATCCTATGGAGCTCTCATTTTTCATTTAGCAGCTTCTGAATTTCCCCATTATTTCATCAAACCAGTCTTGAGTTTTACAAATATTCTGACTGAGATGAGCAAATGTGATGTTGTACACCAAATCTCTGAAAATTACCCACTCCTTTTCTGCTCCATTATTGTCAGTTGTGTGTTGGATCAACTTGCGTTCCAAATTGCAACAAACTGTTCCATGTCAGAGAAGCATTCTAATTGGTTGACTTTAATTCTTCTTTTTGCCTCGGGGAGGTCACTTTTGTTGAATGAAAATATTCAGGTTGAAGAGGTTAAGTTTATATTCAGTCCAGCATTCTGTACTTCACATTGCCTTGGTCACTTTCATATTCATATGATATTTCATATCATATAATACACATTATTGTGTGTAGGTAAAAGGAATACAGTGTTGGTGATGAGATCATGAGATGCACAAGTTTTCCATAGTAAGTGACCATTGCTGTTGCTGTTTCCAACTTCCTTCTTCCCAAGGATTCTCTGCTAGGCAACATTAAACTCACCCAAAATTATAAGTTTGTCTTCCTTTGATAATAAGTGTCTCCAGGTCTTCATAAAATTTATCTTTGACCTCATCAGGGTTCGTTATGGTAGGAGCATAGACACTGATGATGGTAGCATGGCATTTTCCTGCAAGTGGCAATCACATTGCCATGCGTGTCATTCACTCCTTTAGAAGCCATGTGAATTTATTTATTATATTAGTTTTGATTACAAAACCTACACCAGCTTCATGATGTCCCTTTCACTGTAGCCACTCCGGAAAAGTGTGTATCCAGATCCTACTTAAATAAGCTAGCCTTCATTTGTCAGCCTTTTTTCAATCAGGGTTGCTATTTGACTGTGATACCTGTTGAGTTCTCTGGCAACAAGAGCTGTTCTTTCAGATCTACTGGATTATGTGTTGTCTCTAAGTATGCACATATTCCACATACCATTAGTTAGCGTAATCTACTTTTCAGAAGTTTTTGTACATTTTGTACATTAAAAAGTATGAAACCTAATAAAAATGGTAGCCCATTTTTATACTTGTTAAATTATTAAGAAATGCATAAATACCATATTAAGGGCTAACAGTATCCTTAGCCTCAGATTGTTGCTCATCCTGTGTCCCAGGTTTCTGTGGAGTCAGGGCTGATAAAATAGTGTAGCTAGAAGGTAATCTTGATAGGTCTCAACTGGAGGACCCAGACTTTGATCAATGTGAAATGTGGGTGAAGAGGTGAAAGCAGACCAGCCCTCTTCTGTCTGTATCTCTTACTGCACCAGAAGATATACAATAAATATGGTACTTTACCTTGAAAAAGACCCAAAGTTAGCTTTTAGAAGTGAGCATCAGAAGGGCTGCAGTGTGGGACTCACTGTGAAGTGGGGCAATTTTTGCACTGTCTTGCTATTTTTCTCAGGAAAAAAAAAAGCATTATGCAAATGCAAATTTCTAATTATGATAAAATCCCCTAATCTAGCAATCATGTCAAAATAAATATGCATTTTCAAAATAAGCATTATATCAGACTTAACTATAATTGCTTGAGGATTTTTTAAATATAGAACTATTTCAAATACTTCTCTTTTATTGAATATTCATCTTTTTTTCATTGTTTATTATGCCTTATTATGCCTGGATTTGCACTTTGGCACCTTGGATTGTATCCTGAGCTTCTTTGCTCCTGGCAATACATAATTCAAATTTTTTTTTGTGTGTGTGGTTTCCTTTTGGGTGCAGAATCTTTTTTTTTTTAATTTCCACAGAGTCCATACTGGCAAAGTAGGGTTCTTGTGTTGAGCAGGTGACTTCTGTGTGTCAAGTTCAAGAACTAGGGGCCTTGGCCATAGGAAAAAATGAAGGAAAAGGAGGGGTGTGATAATATTGGGCCTGGTGGTCTTCAAACCACCATGATAGTATCTCCTTAAGGGAAGCTGTAGCTTGCAAAAATCTATGTGTGGAAACCATTGTTATAAGATTAGGGCTGATAGTCTTAATGCTCACTTCTATAAACTAATTTCAAGTCTTTTTCAAGGTATTATATTTATTGTATATATTCTGGTGCAGTATAACCTGAAGGTTAAAGAGGGTTAATCTATCCCTCTGTTTTGAGATAGTCCTTTAAAATAAGGGAGTCCTTCCTGAGAGGATATAGGATTCTGACTTTGCTTTCTACAACTGGGCTTTCGGTACCAGATTCCCCCAGTGTAGATGAAATAGTCAATCCAAATATATCTAATTTATGTGTAAGGAAAGGTCCATGGGCCAGTGTGAGACTCTGGGAAAAATAATCTCTTAGTGAGTTCAAGTGTTGAATAACAATGGGAGTCAATGCAAAACTTTATTGCAAGCAATGGAGAAAAGGAGAAAGGGCAAAGACAAAAAGGGGATCTAAAACACAACTCAGATATACACACTAACATAGAGTTTAACTCACATAAGGTCAGTGCTATGTTGAGAAACATAAAGAGATGGGGCCACTCAACAAAAATGGGGTGCTCCAATGAAAAGGGTATCCCTACTAGAGGGGAGAGTATACCCCAAAGTATACTATTGAAAGGAAAATTCTGATATTATAATTTTGGGTAGTCTCCCTGGATCTGGATGAATTGGGTATCATAGGTAAAGGTAAAATTTTTTAGGGAAGTGGTTATGAACAGGAAAAAAAACAAGTTGATAGATAAAATATTATTTGAGGGATACAGTTGTATTAATCTTCAAAATATGACAACAATGGAAGATCATAGATTGCTTAGAAAACAAGTGAAAAACCTTGAACATCATAATGCTGGAAATAATATGAGAAATCTGTTCAGAAGTTCTGAAATAATGCCTAATCAAAAATAAATAAATAAATATGTGGATTCTATAATAAGCACTTTATTTTATTTAGTGATCTTTGGATAGTCTCTGCACAATCTGTGTTTAAGATCAGTAAAATTTGCTTGTATAAAAATCATGTATTCTTTTAATGTTATTCCTTTTTTGCTTTTCTTCTATATCGTCCTTCCTTTCTGTGTATTTGTACTCCAATTGTTTTGATTTTTGTTTCTTGGAAGAAACTCATCACTGTGGATTTGTCTACTCAGTCAATTAATTCTGCTGTGCAAGCTTATTCTAATATTATTCTTATTTCTTTTTGAAAACATCAGGAGCATTTTGTTTTAGTTCTTTGCTTTCTTGGAAATCCACAGGGCCTTCTACTTCACAGATGTTCACCAGATGGCTCTAGTATCTAGAGTTGATTATATGAAGGCCATATTCCCTGTTGGTTTATCTGCTTATATTCAATGTCTTGAATTAAGTTATGTTCTATCTGATATTTTTGGTAATTCAGTCTCTAAGGTTTACTTTCTGTTTTTGATGGCAGATTACCTTCTGCAGGTCCCAAAGTCAAATCTCTCTCTACCTATTCACTTTTCACCAATCTCACTCCTTTCCCCAGATTTCTCTGGAGGGTGAAAAAACGATTCCAGCTTGCAACCTGCAGCCCCCTCTTCCCCATGCACTCTCATCCATACTTGTACACCCAGATACCCTTCCCCAGTTATCTCTGTTCTTTTGGTTTAACATGCTTCAACTTTTGCTATACCTCTATCTCCTCCCATTCTAAGGTTTGGGGGGCTTAGAGTCAAGTTCTATTATGTGCTGCTGGGAATGATGGCACCAGGGCAGGAGAAGATGTGTTGCCAGACTATAGCAAGAGGAGGAAATTTGCTGAACAGATCCCACAGCAAAAGCCTGTGACTCCTGTTATGTGGTCCTGCCGCAGCATGTGGTCTGGTAGGGGAGGGGGTTCTGAATAAGTTATTATTCTGTTGAGTATTAGAGATCAGGCTTCCCTGTTATTAATTCACCATTACCTCATTGAGTTCTTTGTGTCTTGAAATGCAGAGACATCTGCAATTACTTTTCCTGGTGTTCTTAATTCTTATTTGAGAGAATTTTGAGAGTATATAAGGATCAGAGAAAAGATGCAGCTTTCTATTTGTTGATCACAACATGACCTCAAAATTCATCTTATTCAGGATGAGATCTGCCTGGCTTCTGAGGTCCCTTCATGTCTAAGAGTAGATTATCCACAGACTGAGTTCCAAACTCTAGTCTGATGCCCATTATCTGGATCCAAAACGCATTTTTGTTTTGTTTCTTGTATCTCCTCTATGTGTAGCCAATATATCCCTCTATGAACTTTCTTCTCCACCTATGGAGACCCCTGACTCCTGATTGTCCCCTGAATATATCTGGCATATTACCCCTTTCTTACTTTTGCTCAAGGTATAACTTCTTTTTATTTTCTGTCCATCTAACTTTCCCCTCTCCTTAAGATCCATTTCTAATCTCATCCTAGTAAAGATTTCCCTTGAGAGGAAGTACTTTTTGATTCTTTGTATTTGTGTCTCCAGCACCTAGCACAGAGTCAGACATATAGAAAGTGTTTAACAAAGGATTGATTATACATCTCTACCAAATCACAATGATCATGTCTTCTCAGCGCACCAGTGACCACTTGCTGGATGTGTCACTCATTTGGCATTTGTTTTTGTCTCCTTGCCTGTAAGGCTATGATCCTCTGTAAAGGAAATACCAGGTATTCTGCCCTAGTTTTATGTCCCCAAAGGTTCACAGAAGCCTGAGTTCATAATAGAATATCAGGAAATGCATATGGAATTGAAATGAACTCTATCAGCCTGAAATAAACAGAATTGAATGTGACTTGTGTGATTCAGGGTGTGACAGGGATCAAACAGAAAAATTTTATTTTGGAGAGGCTACTAAAAAGCTCCTAAAAGTTTGTATTCCCTTCCAATTTATTCTCTTTTAATTCTTCTGTTCCTCAGTACCATGATGCTGGGGATAATTCTTTGTAAGTCCCTCAATTAGCTAAACCATTTTGTGGTGGTGATAGTGGTTGCTCTTGTTGTTCGGTCATTTCAGTCATATCTGATTCTTCATTACCTCATTTGGGGTTTCTTACTAAAAATATTAGAGTGGTTTGCCATTGCTTTCTCCAGCTCATTTTACAGATGTGAAAACAAAGGCAAACGGTGACACAACCAGTAAATGTCTAAAGGAGAATTGAACTAAGGGAGATGAACTTTCCTGACTCTAGGCCCAGCACTCTCTCCATTGCTCCACATAGCTGCAGTCAATTAAAAATCCTAAGTTGTTTCTGTGGAATAAATTTACTTCTTTGCTCTACTTGGACTTCCATGTTTCCAACATGATCTCCCTCATCCATCCAGGCTGGTTACATTAATGTTTCCCAAATAGATCATATATATTCTAACCTCTCTGGTTTGTTACATTTGTTGTCCCACCTTCTTAAAATGCCCGCACTCAACTTCCCTACTATGCCATTGGACTTTAATTGGCAAGAGGTCCCAGTGCTAGGATTTTGATGAGACAGGAGTAACATAATCAGATCCTTTTTGTGAGGGAGGCCAATGTTCAGACACAGAAAAGTCAAGGAAAAATTATAGGTATTAATAGAGATAGAAAGGTCAGTTTCAGAACCTGATAACTAACTCAAGGGACAAGAAATCAAGCCAGAAGATCAGGAATTAGGAACCCAGTCAAAGAATCTGTTCCACAAAATTTGGAAACCCATGAGGTCCTGGCATGCTGTGGATAATGGCAAGTATATTGGAATAATTATGAAGAGAACTATATGGAAGAAGATAATGTTTATTAGAATTATTAAGTTTAGGGCTTTTCCTATAGTCTCATTATATTGGAGACCATATATGTGTGTGTGTGTGTGTGTGTGACCAAATACATCAATCAGTGAACCAGGGTTCTTGCTGTAAAAGGCTATAAGTGACAAATACAGCATTTTACATTTTATCCTGGAGATAACAGATGTTATCTCCCCAGTGTTTCCTGAGTAAGGGAAGATAACACAATCAGACACGCATTTTTTAAAAAATCCCTTTGACAACTGAGTGAAAACTGGATTAGAGTTGGGAGAGAACTGAGAATTGAGAAATGAGTGAGAAGGATATTAAAAAGACCAAGTGAGAAATATTTAGAGCTGGCCCTGGAGTTAGGAAGACCTGAGTTTAAATATGATATTTACTAGGGAGGTGGTCTTTGTAAAGTCAGTTAAACTCTGTCTGCCTCAGTTTCTTCAATGTAAAATGGAGATGAATATAGCATTGATTTTACAGAATTGTTGTGAGAATCAAATGAGGTAAAATTTGTACAGAACTTAGTACAATTGCCGGAACAAAGGAGCACATAATAAATGCAGATTTCCCCGTAGGGAGACCACTAGGTTGTTGGTTGGAAATAGAGGAAAGAGAGCATATATGAAAAATGTTTTGAAGGTTGAAACAAGATTTGGCAAAGGATTAGAGATAAAGTGTGAGTAAAAGTAAAAAGACAATGATAAAACTGAGGTTGCCAACTTCAGGCAGTGCAGTAGATAGAGTTCTAGATTTGGAGTGAGGAAGATGCAACTTCAAATCCAGTCCCAGATATTTACTGTATAATCCTGGAGTCATGTGTAAGTCACTATCTGCCTCAGTTTTATCACTGTAAAATGGGAGAAATAACTGCACCTACCTCTCAGAATTAGTAAGAAGATCAAAGATATTATTGCAAAACCACTTAGCAAAATTACTATTTCCTATCGTAAATCCTAATTTCTTTCCTTCCTTCCTAGGAATATAAAATCAAAACCATGGGTTCCCAACACTTTGTGGAACAAATCCTTTGACTGGATTCATAATTCCTGATCTCCCAGTTTGATTTCTTGCCCTCTGAGTTATCAGAATCCAAAACTGATCTTCCTGCATCTGTTAATATTTGCATTTTTCTCCTGACTATTCTACATCTGAACATAGGCATACCTTGTAGAGAGTCAGAACTCTGGAGAAGTATCCTTGAAACAAGGTGTGGACTTGGTGGAATTAATGAGATGATGGTTCTCTAGTTCACATATATACTTAGCACTTAGTATGGTGATGTAATGGTTCTCTAGTTCACATATAATCAGCATGCTGTATATAATGTAATTACAGTAAGGTATATAAGGGCTAAGAAGGACTCAAAGATACATTCCATCTTTGACCAGCCATGTAACTCTCCTGCCTTCATCACTTCTCCACTAAGATAAACAACTTGGGCTGATCCCAAGCACTTCCAGAAAGCTAGCCCAAACATTACACTACCTCACAAAAAGTATCAGCCTATGTGACTCTATTATTAAAAAGCAGTAAGGAAATTCAGAAAGACAAGGGTTTGTGGGCAAAGATAATAAGCTCAGTTTTGAATTTGGAGAGTTTAAAATGCTTCAAGACAACAACCAGCTGATATTTCTAAAAGTTTGTTGATGATTAATGACTAGAATTTTGAGGAAGGTTGGGACATATAGACCTGAGAATAATTGGTATAGAGATAACTATCTCCATAGAAGCTGATGAAATCCAACCAAATGCCATCATAGAAAAAAGGAGAAAAGAGTATAGGATAGAGAGTCTCCAGATCATTCATTTAAGGAGGGCATCCAATAAGCCACCCCTTCATTTCGCACCTAAATATACTCTTCTGAACTTCATCATGTCCCCAGGAACTTCATCTCCCTGCAGGGTCACATTAATCCTGAAACTCACACCTCATCAGGACTGTCCTGCCACCAGAACTTCCTTCCTTCTTCAAATTAGAGGTGAAGGATAGAAGAGAAAAAGCTCCTTTCAGAGCCTCCATTTAAAGAAGGTGATCAAGCTAGCCATCCCTTCATTGTTAACCTGTCTACCTCCTCTAGATTCCAACTTGCCTCCACTTTGGAGGATAGTCACCTCCCTTTAACTTCTTTTTATCTATTATCTTCTACCATTAGTTGTGAGTAATGAGCACCTGTTGTTATCTTTCTTTGTATCCTCAGTGTTTAGCACAGTGTCTAACCCATAGTAAGCACTTAATAAACGGTTATTGCCTGACTGACAAAGCCTTTGGAGTTATTTGAGTTTTAGTGGAAATGACATGGATAAAGATGCAACCAAGGATATTGAAAAAGAGTAGTCAAATAGGCAGGAGGAGAATCAAGAGAGAACAGTGTCATGAAAAGTTTAAAAGAAGAAAGAATACGGGAAGAGAAAGTGATCAACATTGTCAACAGTTGCAGAGAAGCCAAAAAGGATAAGGATGAAAAAGTGTCATTAGACGTGGCCATTGAAAGATCACTGATAACTTTGAAGAGAGTCGTTTCAATTGGATGATAAGTTTGGGAGTCATAGTACTGAGGATTTAGAATAAAATAAAAGATGATGTAAATATAATTATCAGAGACAATTTTTTAAAAGTACTTTTTAGTTAGGAGTTTGTAATAGAGCAGGATTGCACCCAAAACAAGCAATAGAATAATTTCCCAGAGTAAATGGCTGAAAATGCACTCTCAAATCAAGCTTGGAAGAAAATTCAGCTGAGGATGAAGAAATCATGGTCACTATCCAATGGAGGGGGAATTAGAAGGAAACATTGAGACATTATTAGGAGCCTTCCTGGGGGGTGGAAAGCAGAGAGTAAAGGAAGAAACATGTTCTGGTAGCTTACTATTTTGAAAATTGATGCTTACAAATTTAGTGTAAAACTTAGCCCATCCTCTACTGATAAGGGATTCAAATATTCAATTTTGGTGTTTTGGAACACAAATATAGTTGCTTTATTTATAACCTTTGGACTGTCCTAATTTTTACTTTTCACTGAGCTATTTTGAATTACATAGAACTTGATGAACATCACTTAGAACTCTCAGAATCAACCTTCGGATAAGTCAGGTTTATCTTTCTGATCTAAGCTGAGGTACAAGATGAATTGAAATTCTAGTTGTTACCCACTTCTTATTCATTTGTCCGTAATCTGCAAAGAGTGACTTGGTCAATATCTGTATTCAATTTATGTCTTGTAGAAATAATAAGTGCAGGGTGTGAAAGAAACTCAATAATATGGATTGTTGATCATCTAGGAATAGTGAAATGGGATTTCTGATTCCAATTGCTACGATGCATAGAGTATTGTTTCAATCAGTAATAGACATCTAAGTGTGAATGAGTTAGTGCAATAGTCCTAGAAGTTGATAAGGAATATAATAGAATTTTGGCTACAGTCCTAATTAGATAACATAAGGTTTCTAGAAGCGCATTTGCTAAATCTAGAGATTTTAGGCAATCTAAGGAATGGTTAAATATGCTTTCTGTTTTACTATTCTGTTTAATGTCATTCATCCTCAGTTATTGAAATTTCTAACCTATGAGCTAGCTCAAACCAATGGCAAATTCAGTAATTGTTTAGATCATTATATCTGAGCATTTTAGTTAAAGATAATATTAGATCATGTTCTGGGAACTGGCTTGAAGAAATCGATAAGGACTTTGTTGAATCATTTCCTTGGACAAGAAATGGCATTTCTGATTCACAAGTCCATTGACATGGTTAAGATTTTATTGTCTAGCAAAATCAGGATAAGTAATACAGTTCTAATGAATTACATAAGAGAATGGAAGTATTTATGGAGTTGGTCAGACCAATTAAGGGTACAAGAGGTTCAAAAGCATTGCTTTACTGCACTTTTCAAGGAAATGAATTTTATTTGCATTGCTATTTGTTTTATTTTGTTTTTTAAGCTTATGGCTTCTGTCTTATCCTCAAGAGTCTAGGTGATATAAGATACTAGTTCTACACTAGACCTTCTATGGTCTTATTTCTTGAACAACAAATCTGGACTAATTCAGCTAATGTTTAGATCTAAGTTATTCTGGAACATGCTCTTAGAAGACTTTAAAGATCACCTACCTTAATCATGTTCTGGGACACAGGCGTCTGCAGAAACAAAGACATGTGTGAATGCATTTCCTTGCCAAAAGCACTTGCTACCACAAAGCTCCCCAGCTGAACAATGGTTTAAGCAATTAGATATGGTCTGCAAAGAAGTTAGGATAGAACAGCTGCTAAGGTGAGGAAATAAGTAGAATGGAAGGGGAAGGGAGTGAGTACAGAACAGAAGATTAAGGGACAAGGGAGGGTAGAGTCAAAACTCCATTGCTGTTACCTCCTTGCTTAGGGAAAATGATTTTACTTTCATCATAGCTTCTCTCTTTTGCGATCTCCTGATATTCTTTTATAGCTTGAGGGTCCGCTTCTGTCTTTGGACCTGCAGGGAGAGATCAGGCTGAATAAATTACTAGTTCTCACTAGACCCTTCTCTGATCCTTATTTCTATAACAGACAAATCTCTGGTCTAGCAAATTGAATTGACAGCATAAAGAAACAACAGAAGAGAACTTAGGGGAAATGTAATATTCTTTATATTCTGCTAACTAATTCCCTACCTCCAATGCTCCCCATCATCATCTTATGGAAAATGCCTATATAAATCTCTCACACTTGCATTTTTAAAAAAGTCCTAATGCCCTAAATTTCAAGAAAAGTGGTGGCAAAAAGGATAAGGAATGAAAACACTGATGTATGTTTGCCTTCTCCCTCCTTCTCCTACTTTGTTCAAATCAGGATTTCTCTCATACTGTCTCATTAAAGACAAATTGAGTCAGTAGCTGCAACTAGGAAATTTGTTACTTAATAAGACGTATGTTACCATCAACATGCAACAGATAATATCTTTGAGGTAGTTCATGGAATCCCCTAGCCTCTTTTCTGGATTTTTATTTATTTCAAGTTCAAAATGGATGAAGAGGAGAGAAATTCTCCCCACCCCCTCTTTGGGGGAATCCACATGGGCAGATTCCAGTAGTTGCCCCATATTTTGATATTGTTCTCTTGCTGGATGCACAGAATTGCGTGGTACTTACTCAAAAGTTTAACCGCTTTGAAATGTTTCCCATGGAAGTGGCCTTCACACTCAAAAATCCAATTATTTGGCACAGAGGTTTGGGTTACACGCACTTTGTGTGAATGCTGGAAGTTCCCCTCTGTGGAGAAGCAGTGGAAAATATAATTTCAGCGTTCTTAGTCTTCTTAGAAAATACCTTTTGGGAAGAGACTGAGGCAAGCTTTAGATTTGGTGTTTTTCTAAATAGCCAGCTTCCAAGGATCACAAAAGAGAATTGTTAGGACAGCTTCCCCTTCAGCCATATATATAGCATTTTGTTTTCCAACTTACCATTGAAATTATGTAATATTGTCTGTTATAAGACCACAGGATGCAATGACTTTGAATTTTCAAGAACCTTAAAAACATTTAATCTAATTCCTCATGTTAAAGATAAGGAAACAGAAGTTCAATAAGGTTAATTAATTGAGTCAGAAATAAAGTAATAGATAGAGACCTAACCTTGGTTAGATCTGAGTTCAAAACCTTGCTCTCACTCTGAGCAATTCACTTAACCTCTCAGGGACCCAGGTAACTCTCTAAGACTGTATGTTGGAGAGCAGATGCTGATCTTCATTGATACAGAGAGTTCAGTCATTGAAAATTCCTGATGCCAGTTAAATCATAAGTCAGATCCAATCTGCTTATGCCTTAAATAGGAATGAAGTCTTATTTGAATTTTGCCCCTTATTCATTGAACAGTATGATTCTCTGAATATTAAAGTTAATTAATACATTTGAATGAGGGAAATATCTGGTCTTTAGGACATGCTTCATGATCTACTCTGTTCAGTATATAAATGGATTCTTCCATCTTCACCATCAACAGAATTCTGAGACAGTTTAATTTTATTCTTGGCATCTCTTCCACCCTCCTAATTCCAGAGTCCCAGACACCCATCTCTGCTGTAGTACACCACCCTTACCCATCCCTCTAAGAAGCACTCTTCACGTTCTTGGTATCAGCATGTTAATGTACCCTTTTGCCTCCTGTATTTCCTAATTACACATGGGAATCCTTAGACTAGCCTCCATGAAACAATGTCTTTACTTAAAGAACATCTAGTGGTGAATATTTCAGAGCCAGGGATAGAGGCTAAGGATGTGTTCTTATGGTTTCCCAATGCAAAAGATAAGGGTAGCTGCCTAGCCTGCCTTTGCCACCCTGAGCTAAGTTGGGCCCAGAGATATAGTCAATCATGTCTACAGGAAGACAGACTAATTCAGTCCATGTCATGGGGAAAACTGTCCAAGTGCTGTCAAGCAGACTCAGACTTTGGACATTAGGGCTACAATTCAAATCATCTCTGAGACCTGTGATTCCTTAATACAGTCCCTTTAATGTGGCATTGGGGTTACTTACGTATGATGTATTCATTGGCATTTTCTGTTTTCTCCATTAGCACTATAATTTCTTTGCACTTGCCATTCTTCCTGAGAAACAGAAGATATAGGAATAGTTTTACTGGAGATAAGAAGTAATGTCATCAAAAATTTTGAAAGGTGGCTTCACTTCCTTGCTCCTGATCCAGTTCTCAATTGAGGAAAATACAGCACAAGCAGATCAATACACAATTCTGTACTCGATTTCCACTCATAAATAATTGTATTTTTTCCCATCCATCTTTTGACCATCAGATATTCTGGAGGTCAAGCGAAACATCTGGGAATCTTAGAATACCATGATCTCTAAGGAATAAAAATCACAGGTAACTCTAAGGGAAATGATGAAAGACGCATGGAATGAGTAGGCTGAAATGTAAAACCTACGATGATAACTGGTGTGATGAAGGGACTGACAGAAGAAATGAGGGAAATTAGAGGAAGCCTGAGACTGTGTGGGAACTAGCAGTTAGACAATTACTCAGAAAGTCAACTAATGGTTCTAAGGAAACATTTCACCCATTGGTGGCAAAAATAAGCCTAATCTTCATATTAATAGGTAAAAACATAACTACTAAGTGATCAGGTTAAGTGAGCAGAGAATATAGAATTATCAGCTCTAGGTGGAGTCCTTAAACAGAGGTTATAAAAGAATAAACAAGCTGATAGAGCTGTTTTATACAGGCTACTTACTCAATGGTAAATTTGGCCTCCACATTACCATTATCAAGTTGGAAGATAGTAATAGGTGAGAAGGCCTCAGGCTTTTTCTCCTCAGGAACTTCCTTGTTTGCCACAATAGCATTTATATGGTATATACCCTAGAGAGAATCACAATTTGTTGCCAGGGCTTGAGGAAGGAAAAATGAAGGAGAGAGGTCTCTCCCCTCCACAAATTTTCTCAGATAAGCACTTCTATACTCGGTCCCTTCTTTGACCATAACCCTAACTTAAACAAAAATTGCCCTAACCTCTACATCAGGCATCATAATGAACCTGGGTAGAGTAATGGGCAAATGAGAAGTTGTCAGGAAGAGGTCAATGGCTTTAACCAAACATCCAAACCTATAATAAAGTTACCCCAAGTGTTCCATGACACAATTTGAAGCAGAGATTTGGCTTTGAATCCACAAACTAAATCCCTAGAGATAGTGACTTTGAATCCTTTGAGACCTAATTCCACTTTGGAATATGATTTGTTTGGAACGTTTGTTTGGGGACAAAATTATCTGGATTGTATCCCTTTCCAGTTCCAGCAAAAGATGAATAAAATCCTTGCTTCGATATTTACTTTCTACACATACTCAATTTAATATTGTCTAGTTAAGTCATGGCTCTAAAGTCGCTGCCCCTTGTAGAATGGGGTCCCACATCCTCCTAAAAGAACCCAGGAGGTTATAATTTTGAAATGATAGCCTCTTTCTAGCATATAGGCCCCCCCCTCCAATCCACAAGACGTCCCAATGCAATCTTACCCCCAATTCTCCAGAAGAGTTTGATTCTTCAGCATGGAGGATGGAGAACAGACTTAGTGCTATGGTTAGAAAAAGGACCTTCATCTTGAAAGACTTGCACAGGGCTTTCCCTTCAATCACCCAGTGAAGCTGGTTAGAATGTGTATTCCTCTCCTAAAATCTGTCTCTCTATATATCTTGAGATCAGTGTGACACTGAAAACTGATCTTTTTTTTACACAATGCTTGTCATACAATGGGGCAATAGGGGTATAGGGAGAAGTTAAATAGCATATTATTATTTTTGGAACCATCACACCTTTCTGATTTGTCAGTGACTATTCATTAAAATCCATCCAAAGAATCAACAAAACCTATTTTTTGAGCATCTGCATTCTCCATGAATTTTAATAATTGAAGTGTTTCTCTTGGATAGGTCGAGAGAATATAATAAAGACAATACTACCTAAACTAATCTATTTATTTAGTGCTATACCAATCAAACTCCCAAGAAACTATTTTACTGACCTATAAAAAAAAAACAAAAAAATTCATCTAGAAGAACAAAAGGTCAAGAATTTCAAGGGTTCTGATGAAAAAAAAATATCAAATGAAGGTGGCATAGCTGTAGCAGATCTAAAACCATATTATAAATCAGTGGTCACCAAAACCATTTGGTACTGGCTAAGAAATAGAACTAGTTGATCAGTGGAATAGGTTAGGTTCATAGGACAAAATAATCAATAACTATAGTAATCTAGTGTTTGACAAACCCAAAGACCCCAGCTTTTGGGATAAGAATTCACTGTTTGACAAAAACTGCTGGGAAAACTGGAAATTAGTATGACAGAAACTAGGCATGGACCCACACTTAATACCGTACACCAAGATAAGGTCAAAATGGATTCATGATCTAGGCATACAGAATGAGATTATAAATAAATTAGAAGAACATAGGATAGTTTACCCCTCAAACTTGTAGGTGAAGAAGGAATTTGTGACCAAAGAAGAACTAGAGATCATTATTGATCACAAAATAGAAAATTTTGATTATATTAAGTTTAAAAGTTTTTGTACAAACAAAGCTAATGCAGACAAGATTAGAAGGGAAGCAAAAAACTGGGAAAACATTTTTACAGACAAAGGTTCTGATAAAGGCCTCATTTCCAAAATATATAGAGAATTCACACTAATTTATAAAAAATCAAGCCAATTCTCCAATTGATAAATGGTTAAAGGATATAAACAGACAATTCTCAGATGAAGAAATTGAAACTATATCTAGC
This sequence comes from Sarcophilus harrisii, assembly GCF_902635505.1. Taxonomy (NCBI): domain Eukaryota; kingdom Metazoa; phylum Chordata; class Mammalia; order Dasyuromorphia; family Dasyuridae; genus Sarcophilus; species Sarcophilus harrisii. The sequence goes on along the minus strand of NC_045427.1, from coordinate 491,090,498 downwards.
CACATGAAAAGATACTCCAAATCTTTATTAATCAGAGAAATACAAATTAAGACAGCTCTGAGATACCACTACACACTTCTCAGATTGGCTAAGATGACAGGGAAAGGTAATGATGAATGTTAGAGGGGATGTGGGAAAATGGGACACTGATGCATCATTGGTGGAGTTGTGAATGGATCCCAACCATTCTGGAAAGCAATTTGGAACTATACTCAAAAAACTGTCAAGCTATGATCCAGCAGTGTTAAAGCAATATTAAAGAAGGGAAAGGGACTTGTATGTGCAAAAATGTTTGTAACAGCCCTTTTTGTAGTGATAAGGAACTGGAAATTGAATGGATGCCCATCAGTTGGAAAATGCTGAATAAATTGTGTTTATGAATGTTATGGAATAGTATTGTTCTGTAAGAAATGACCAACAGGATGAATACAGAGATGCTTGGAGAGACTTACATGAACTGATGCTAAGTGAATTGAACAGAATCAGGAGATCATTATATATACTTCAACAACAACACTATATGATGATCAATTCTGAGGGATGTAGCTCTCTTCAACAATGAGAGGATCCAAATCAGTTCTAATTGATCAGTAATGAACAGAACCAGCTACACCCAGTGAAAGAATGTATTCTTTCAAATTCTTTCACCCTGGGAAATGAGTGTGGACTACGACATAGCATTTACACTCTTTCTGTTATTGCTTGCTTGCATTTTTGTTTTTCTTCCCAAGTTATTTTTACCTTTTTTCTAAATCCAATTTTTTTTTGTATAGCAAGACAACTGTATAAATAAATACATATATTGTATTTAACACACTTTAACATATTTAACATGTATGGGACTCCCTGACATCTAGGAGAAGGGGTGGAGGGAAGGAGCAGAAAAGTTGGAACAGAAGTTTTTGCAAGGGTCAATGTTGAAAAATTAACCATGAATATGTTTTGTCAATAAAAAGCTATAATAAAAAATTATTTCAACTAATTTTTTAGTTGATTCCTAGGATCCTCCAACTATATCATATCATTTGCAAACAGTGTGAGTTTTGTTTCTTCACTGCCTAATTTCTTCTATTTATTTTTCTTCTCTTTTCTACAGCTAGCATTTCTAGTATAATACTGAAAACTAAAGGAAGGCTTCTAGCTAATTCCCATTGCAGACAATATATGTTGATGATTTTTAAATGAATACTACCTAACATTTTAAGGAAAGCTCATTTATTCCTATGCTTTCTAATCTTACTGGGAATGAGTATCTTATTTTGTCAAGAGTTTTTTCTTTACCTTTTGAGATAATCATGATTTTTGTTTATTTTGTTATTGATCTATTATGTTAAATTCTCCTAATATTGAACTAACCCTGATATAAATCCCACTTGGACAAAACTATAATCTTTGTAATATATTGTTATAATTTCCTTGCTAGTGTTTTATTTGAAACTTTTGTATCAATAATCATGAGGAAAAGTGGTCTAAAATTTTCTTTCTCTGTTCTTGCTTTTTCTACTTTAGGTTCAATACCATGTTTGTGTCATAAAACGAATTTTTAAAGACTCCATCTTTATCTGTTTTCCCAAATAGTTTACATATCATTGTAATCATTTTTTCTTTATTTTAAAATTTAAAAAATTTACATAATAAGTTACATATTAAGAAAAACATTAGCATTCATTTTCAGTAATAATTTTACCTTAACTGAGAATCATAGGATAACAGAAAGCAAGGATAAATTATATACAATCCGAACTTATAACTACTACCCTAAAGCAGATGCTTCACTCCAAGTCTCCAGAATCAAATTTTGTACAAGATTTCTATATCAGAAAACAATGATCTCTTGATATGCAATTGTTTGATTTATGCTAGTTTGACTTTGATATTGCTGAGCCCTTGACAAAGTAGTGTGTATGTTATTTGAATCCTAAATGTGTTTCACCATCTCCTCATCCTCATCCTTAGTCCAGGGATGGCATTCACATTTATTCTAAGTAACTTTTCTTATCTCTGTTATTTGTTCAACTTTTTTTGGATGTAGAGCCACTTGAATACATCCATTTCTCATCTGAAAAATTACCTAATGTTAACAAAGCTTCAGGTAGTTCTTAAAAAATCAAAGTAAAAGATATAATTTGTTTCGTAGTTTCAATTTCTTTTTCTTATTTTAAATCTTATCTTGTTTTTATTTTATTATTTTTTTTATTTTCCCCAGTTACATGTAAAAGCATTTTTGTTATACATGTATGTACTTTTTTTACATATTTCCATATGAATCATGTTGGAAGAGAAAAATCAGAACAAAATCAGAAAACCATGAGGGGAAAAAAAATGTGAAAATAATATGTGCTGATCTACATTCATTCTCCATAGTTCTTCCTCTGGATGAGCATACTGTTTTTCATCCAAAGTTTATAATATATACTGGAAAAAGGGAAGCAAGACAATCTCTTTTTCAATGTGCAAACACCAGAAATATGTCATTTAAGAAACATTTGTTAAATACCTGCTCTGGGCAAGAAATTATGTTAATCACTGAAGAAAAAAAATCAACAAAATTAAATAATCCTTCCCCCAAAGATTTTTATCCTCTACTAAGCCAATAATATTAAACTTCTCTCTTAATGTATTTTAGCACCTCTGAATGTTTAAAATAGTTATGGGACTGTTAATCAATCCAATTAACAGGCATTTATTATCTACTAGTGTCATAGGCTGAACATACAAAGACAAAGGAAACATTCCCTGGTTTCAAGTATTTCACATTCTATCTAACATTCATATATGTAAGTACATATAAAATAAATATGAAATAATTTTGTTGTGGTAGAGGTGAAAGATCCTAGTATATGGTATGGATTTTTAAAAGGACTATGTAGACAGATTCTTGAGATCAGATATGAAGGAAATGAGAAATTCTTAAAAAAAAAACTCAGATAAGAAAGAAATGTATTAATTTTTACCATATGTTCTTGTTACTTGATATATTTAAACAAAATGGGGAGGGTACATGGGTATGTAGAGAAAACAGTGATTTTTGTGCTTGTAAAAATCTTGACAATGGCCATGACCTCCATTCTGTTCTTCTGGTCTTGCAAAGAGATACTTTAAGTTAATTTACATGAACTCAACACTAACCAATTGAGTCATGATTTTTTTAAAATTAACAATTTTTTAAATTTTTTTTTAAATTTAGTTTTTTTAATTTGTTTTTAAATTTTAAAAATTCAATTTTATTTTATTTTCAGTTCAAATTCTTTCCCTCTCTTCCCCTTCTTTCTTACCTATTGAAGTGAGAGAAAAAAATTATTTACAAATATGTATAGCAATAGAAAACAAATTCCCACATTAGCCATGTTCTTCCCTGCCCTCAAAAAAATGAAAGAAAAAAAGCAAGGTAGAAAAGAAAACATACTTTAGCTTATCCTATGAATCCACTATCTTCTTATTCAGAGTTGAATAGTTTCATTATGAGTCCTTTGGAATTGTGGTTGATTATTGTGTTGATCAGAGTTCCTAAGTCTTTTAAAGTGAATTATTTTTATGATGTTGTTTTTGTCATGTAAATTATTTTCCTGGTTCTGACCACTTCATTTTGAATCAGTTCATACAACTCTTCCTCAGTTTTTATGAAATCACCTCTTTTATCATTTCTCACAGAACAATAGTATTGCTCAATATCCCACTTATTTTCTCATTTTAATTTCATTGGTTTTATTTGGGCACAAATTTGTAAATTTTATATAATAATAATTTACTTTTTTCCTTCTTGTGAACTTCTCTATCTTTACGTGATCATGATCACGTATCATTTATGGATCTGCTAGATAACTTCTTCTATGTTCCTTTAAGTTTTTATGTCTAAATCATGGACTCATTTGGAGCTTAACCTTGTATATAATGTGGGATGCTAATCTATACCTAATTGCTGTCAGATTTTTTTTCTAATTTTCCAAACAGTTTTTGTTGAAAAATTAGTTTTTGCTCCAATAGTTGGGATCTTTGTGTTTTTTAGACACTAGATTCCTGTGGTTCTGCATATTTATATACCACAACTGTTTCACTGCTCAATAACCTCTCTATTTCTTACCCTGTACCAAATTGCTTTTAGGATTTTAGCTTTATAGTACAGTTAGAGAGCTAGCCCATTTCCTTCTCTCTTTTTTCATTGATTCAATTGATATTCTTGACCTCTTGTTATTCCAAATCAATTTGTTATTACTTTTTCTAATTCTTAATCATCTTCCAAATAGTTTCATTAGTTCCCATTAATTTCATTGGAGCACAGAGTACATAGTAGGAAGCATTTGAGTACATTGGCAAATGAAAAACAGATGTGTACCCAAGGTAATGGAAACATGCAGCTACTCTTACCTGTTTGTAACTCCTAAAGTATATTTAGAAACATGAGGTTCCATTTATGCTAATATTCTCATGGATTTAGCTATTGAGAGTAGCTACTGCCTTATGAAATAGGAACATTAACATTGTGAATGACAGTGAGTGAAAGAGCTGAAGACAATTAGATTATTTAAAAGAGATGGGAAAGAACAGAGTCTTGACAATTTGAGTAGTTTGAAGGAGTCTAGAAGAAACCAATGCTGAATTTTGCCAGGCTAACTTCTCTCACAGAGTCGAATCAGGGGATGCCCTTTCTGGTCACTATCCTTTTTTTCCCTCCTTCCTACCTGTTCTCTATTCTCTCTCAAGTAGAAGGCTGATGATTTAATTAGTCATTCTTTTACAATAATTAGCTACCTTTTTGCCTAAGGGTAATACAATGACTATCAGATCTACATGGATTTGTTATCTGCTATTTTATGGAATTTATGTTACATAATCTCTACTGGGCAACTTGTGTACCATTACAAAATAATCATTAAATATCTCCCTAAATGATTCACTGTCCCTCTCAACTCAGAAACTTTTCCAAATTTTTTTTACCTTTTTTCAAATCTCTCTCTCTATCGACTGCCCCTTTACTCCCTACAAACATGCCCTTGTCTCCCTCAGCCCCCTAAAAAAAACAAAACCCACTACCTATTTACCTATATTTCTCCTTCCTATTTTTTATTGTTTCTTGAGAAAAATGTGCATAATAGGTACTTCTACTTCCTTGCCTCTCGCTTTTATTTTTTAAGTATTTGCAAACTAGTCTCCAAACTTATCATTCCAACCAAAACCACTCTTCAAAAGAATTGACGACCTCTTAATTGTTATTGCTTTTCTCTTTGTAACTTCCCTATTATTATCAAGATCAATTTTCCCTATTCCCTAGTTATCATTCTCAATTCCCCCACTCTTTCCCATATTTTCATATCTAATCGGTGAACAAGTCCTTTGTTTCCACCTCTTAACATCTCTTCTTTCCTCTGATAATTGCCTTTACTCAGGTCTAGTCCTTCCTCCTATCACACCTGTGCTACTGCTAATTGGTCTCCTAGATTCAAGTCTTTTCCCTTTTATCTTTCTAAAAAACAGATCTGATCATCCCCCACTTCAAACAAGACATTCCATCTCCCAACTAACTCTGAGCATTTTCTTTGACTGTCCTTCATACCTGGGACTCTCTCCCTCTTCATCTCTGCTTCCTTGCTTCCTTGGCTTCCTTCACACAGACCTAAGCTACATTCTGACTGTCTGAAAGAGGACTTTCCCAGTCCTCCTTAATCTTAATGTCTTCCTTCTGATGATAGCCTTATTTATTCTGCATTTATCTTGTCTGCAAATAACTGTTTGCAGTTTTCTGCATTTCTCATTAGGCTGTGGGCTCCTTGAAAGAAAGGACTGAGTTATAGTGAAATTTGTATAGTTTGTGGGAAGGTTTTTTGCTTTTTCTTGTATTCCAAATGTTAATTTCTTGCATGGCACATAGCAGGTACTTAATAAAAGCTAGTTGAGTGATTTACTGGCCTTTACTGAAGGAGAAACAGATTTGGAGTTGCATGTGCTGATACATCTTTTTGCCTTTTGAGTTCAAGAAAAAAGCTCCTGATATTGAATGTTCTCAACTGGAATAGTTGAGATACTGTAGAAGCCTGTGGCAAGCAGATGTAACTGGTCCTAGCGGGGATTAAGGGGCTATGTATCCCTTATTCTGTTGGAATTGCCCTGGCAGACTCAGTTTTGGGGATTATTTTTTAGAAACAATCAGAAATTAGATACCTATCTTGGGACTGTCAGTCTCTGTGATGTTTCTCCACTCTTGTTATCCCAGGTCCTTAATTAGTATTTCAGCGTACTTAAAAGGACCTTGTAGTTGATATCGGGCCCCTAAAAGTTTGGGGTTTACCTGCCTTGGTCTAACTGCATCATCTGCTCAGAAATCTGATCCTTTCTGCAGCCCTGTCTGTTCCTCTGGGCAGGGACAGGTGGAGCTACTCCAAGCCTCACCCTTCTCCCTTGGAGCGGGTTGCCCCTCTAAATGGGCAGCACAACTGTCTTGAGCCCTGCTGCTCTGTAAGCAGAGGCTGAGTCATGCACAAATGACCACAAACGTAACTCACAGTGAATTGTCCATATGTGTCCCAACTGCAGAGGGCCTGACATGATTGAAATAAAGAACTTTGTGTATAACTGATTAACTCTGGGGTTATCAGGGAGAAACTTGACCTTGCCATAAGTCCTTGCATTGTTCTAGCTTTATTTTGATTTTTTTTTAGTCTTTTTACTTCACATAGGGTTGATCAAAATTATGGTGCTCAGACCTTCTAAAGGAAGGTAATTCAAAGATTTGAATAGTTAGAAGAGAGAGAGTGTGGAATGTTGTGCCATAGTTCCCTTTTGATGTCCTGACCTAGTTTCCCCATTGTCCTATTTGTCCTATTCTTCCTCAGGTTATAACCTTTCCCTTTTAATGTTTGATGAGATAAAGGTCTACCTCAGTTGCTCTTCCCCAAAACCCCAGGCTATAATCATTCCCTCTTAAATGGTTGATGAGATAAAGGTTTTATATCTTCAGGTTATAGTCATTCCTTCTTAATGTTTGACAGGATAAAGGTCTATCCATTTTAGACATCATTAGAATATCAGTAACCTCTCCAGTACCTCCCTCCACTGTGTCATCCTAGGTGCCTCTTCCCAAAAGGTTATCCCCATCCAGGTACTTCCCCCATTATGTCATTGTTCTTGCTATCCTAAAAAAAGCTTGCTCTCTGATACTTAATGCTGGATTCTTTGAGATGATAGTCTCGTCCAGCCCTGGGACCAAGATCTATTTGGTCCCAGTATATCTCTCCATTTAATAAACTATTAAATTGGTCTCTAACCTCTGTCTTGCTCAGTTTCTATGGCATTACAATGCATCTGTTACCTTGAGTATATCAGTTGGGGACTTCTTTTACCTTTATCTGTGGAAATCTAGCTACAAGCTATAATGGGAAATCTTCCAAGACTAAACCCTGGTCAAGAACCAGAGGCCCAAAAGAATAAGGAACTTTAGTGTTCATTTATTCATATATTATTATTCATATGGACCATATAGATTATTTACATATATGTCCATACATATTATTTGCATATAGCGGTTCTAGGAACCAGATTCCATACACTGTCTATTAGGTATCATATAAATTTAGAGCTCAATCCAACAGCCAGTCTCCCAACATTATTGTGAATCAGAAAGTTGGAACTCTGCTATTTAATCTGTCCTGAGTGCTCTATTTTTCCTATGTCAAAAGTGGAAGAAAGAAAGGAAGAAAAGAAGGAAGGGAGGGAGGAAGGAAAAAAAAAGAAAAAATGTAATATCTGCAAAGTAAAATAAAGCATAATAAAGTGAATTATTCCTGTATATATTCTATACCCCTTCCTCAACACAGCTTCCTTTACCCAGTCCATGAAAGGGGTGAGGAATGAAAGAAGGAAGGCAAGGAGAAATCCAGAAGTATCCAAAGCAGTGTAGGAATAAAACTTGCAAAGGTTGAATCCAGGAAAAGCACTTACCAGGAGAGTAAATTGGTTAGCCTTTGACCCTTTTGCTAACTTTTGAGGCTTGTGTTTTGTGTGACCCTTTAGGAAATCTCTATCCTGCCTAAGGAAGGAAAGAAGAAAGATGGATTAACAGAGATTTTCCTGATACAAGAAAAATCATTTCTTTATTCATTCATATTCATACATGTAGTCCATAAATATTTATGGTCTTTGCTAAATATAAGCACTTTGTTAGACTGAGAGATAAAAAGATGAGACTTCTCTCATGGATCTATCAAGCTACACAAGGGATACAGAGACATAAAATGATTTATTTCAGGAAAGAATTGAAAGAGAAACAGAGAGACATGGAAAAAGTGATTTGGTTGTTCAGAGAAAAGTAAAATTATTTCTAGGGTAGCTGGATGGCAAAGTGGATAGAGTGTCAAGCCTAGAGACAGAAAGATCTGAGTTCAAATCCATCCTCAGACACTTACTAGCTGTCTTATTGGGTAAATTGTAATCCTATTAGGCTCAGTTTCCTCATCTGTAAAATGAGCTGGAAAAGGAAATGCCAAACCACTGTAGTATCTTTGCCAAGAAAACCCCAAAGGGGTCATGAAGAGTTGGACACAACCGAAACAAGTGAATAATCAACAAAATCACTTCTCTTGTAGAAATCAAATCAGATTCCACTGGAGAGGCAGGCCGTAAAGAAAAATGAATGAGATACAATTTAGGCAAAGGATATTTCAGGAGAAGGGAACAATGAATTATAGGGAAAATATGACTCCCTGCTATTCTAAAACCTCTATTCATATTTCAAAACAGATATAATATCCAACAGTTCTGGATTAGCTAGAGATTTCTCACCAACACCACTACCAATCCTATTCCCACCCACTCCCAACGCAAGCAAGGGAAGACTTGAAGTTCTCTCCATTGTGGAATTAGGAACTTAGGCAAAATGATCTCTAAGATGCCTTCTAGCTCTGTTATGATCAGTACAATACAGTGACACTCTGCTAGTAATGGAAGATGAGGAGAGGGAAGACTAGAGCAATAGGATGCCTCTGCAGGGATTTCCCAATTCATTCTATTCAAGGTCAGCTAAAAGATTTGATCTGACTCCCAATCTCTCCTGCAAGCCTCATCTTCATAACAAGCTAGGGGTGTACTCCCCTTCTTTCTTTCCAAACATGAAATTCAAAACCCAGGGCACACAGCAGCTCAAATACCTTAAATCATTAGCTGAGTTTCTGGATCAGTCAATATTCCCCTTCCCCAAGTCCATGCAGCCACCTTTACCCTTCTATATCATCCCAGATAATAAATAAGAGAGATTAAGCATTTATTCTCACTCCTATTATAACTACAGGCCACATCCTAAATCTGAAAGAAGAAACTAAGAAGAAATTTGAGGAATTTTGTATATACAGAGGACTTAATAAGGTAGACATGACCTACTTGATTAATGTGAGTAAGTCTTCCTCACTGCTCTAATCTACCTTTCCTTCAGTGGCTGGGAGATGGTAACACTCTCAGCTTATCATAGCTCATGTATCACAGAAAATTGTGTTTCTCTTTCCTTTTGGAGGTGACAGAAATAAATGAAGGAGATCTAAGGACTGAGAATCATTTGGTACTCTGCTTTGACTCCATAGATCAATTTCAGGAATATGAACAAAAAAGGGACCAACATAGGCTTGTTAGTCTGTCCAATTCAACCAGGGACTATTCCTTAGGGATCATATTTCTTTGGAGACACAGGTCTGGGAGAGCCAGCTGTGTAACTGAGGGAACAATGTGAATCAGTTTGAGGAGATCCTATTAGGTCCCAGGAACAATAAGTCCCCAGCAATGTTTGAGCTAGTACATCTATTCATCTTGAAATATTTCTCTAAAGCAAGTCCATGGTACCATGGATAAAATGCAACAGCCATATCCATTAAGAGCCAAATTCAAACCTAACCTTAATCACTAATTGATGAGACTGGGTTAGTGACTGGATGTGAATGACTGGAGCATTGATGGAATTGTTCCCTGGGGCAGGCAAGGAAAAGGTTCTGATAGAGATAGTTTAGCTCCCTGGCCCCACCCTTTGTGGAGGTCATCCAGCCAGAAATCCAAGTTATGTCAAACTCTTGAGGTCCACTCTGTGGAGGTCTTGGGCCATCCTTCTTTGCTGTGTCCAATCAAGAAATTCTAGTCATGTTCCTGAGGTTAAATTTCTCCTATGAATCTGCCTATGGCTCACACTGTCCTTGATGAACCTCTTTGGGTCAGTCCACCAACACTGGCTCATAGTATCTTTCCCCTCACTCCTACCCCAAGCGTGTGATGTCTCTCCTCTTGATGAAAAATAGTTTCTAGGGGAGACAGCAATAATTTTAAGGTCCCCTGACTTTGGAGGGCTTCTGTTCTAACAATATGTCAATGATTCTAAAATCTTCTGGCTTTAGAATAGTTCTAGGTCTGCTGGTCAGTGATAACCAAATTCTTCAGACCACTCCTCAACTCTACCTGTAAGCCACAAAATTAGCATATCAATAACTTGAAGAACTAGATAAATGTGTTTCTTTGCTTCTGGTTCTTTGCTAAATTCTTTTGGACTTTAGCCCGCTTCAATGAGCATTACAATTACAATAAACTTTGCCCCTTGACTTGGATATGGATTCAAGCCTGCAAATTCTTTTGAGATATCTCGAGACACCCATCTGTGACCCCAACCTTTTGGGGTCCCTTCTCAACCTCAACACTCTTAGCCCCCACCATGTTCCATTTTGATTCTCCTCATAAATCCCACTATGCCTTATGGGGTCTTTCTCCTTTTTATAGCTAATTCTTTTAGGGTGTTAAAACCCATTTAAGATTTATCCTGTCACTAAGGGCATCTCCAAACCTCATGGGGTATTCCTTTTTTCCTGGGTAATTGTGAGTTTCACCAAAGAACTTGTCTTTTCCATCATTAATTATTAAAACCTTTTCTTGCTATGTGATCTTCTGTTTCATCGTTACCATCCTTCATTTTGTCTGTAATCTCTTCTCCTAAAATAATCTACCTTTTGCCAAAGAGAATGGCCATTGTGAATTCTTCCCATGATCAAACTCCAACATTTGGTGCTCTTCTAAATCATAACATTTTGGTGCCTACAACTACATCATTTGTCTGACCTCAGCCATATTACCAGCTATGAACCTAATGAGCAAGTTTCTTAACCTTCCTGCCCTTCCTACCCCAGCTTTTTCACCTATAAAATGGGGATAATAATAGCACCCATTTTCAGGCTTGAAGGGAAAAGCAATTTGCAAATCTTAAAATGTTCTATAAATGCTAGTTATTATTGCTAACAAAAATAATAATATTAATGATAATCCATTGGTATTTTTTCTAAAACATATCTCAAAGAATACATATGTGAAAACTGTAAAATTCACAATGGTAGTTATAAGTAATTATTCAAGAAGAATCCTAATCAATTTGCATGCTACAACTAATGACCCAAGGCTAACCAGAGAGATTACTCATCACCACTATAAGTAAACTACAATACTGGAAAGCACCCACTTGCATATCAACATGTAATATGTGGAAAGAGATGTGAATTAATTATTCCAGCATCTGGTTTCATATTCCAATTCTGCAATTTATCACCTCCATGTCCTTAAATAATTTGAGGCCTTAGTTTCATAGGGCCTCAAAGAAGAGGATGAATTAGAAGATTTCCAATTATCCTTGAAAGTCCATCTTTTCAGAGATAGAAGTTTATTCAGCAGACATCTAATTAAATCCTTATCTAAAAAAGTTTATTCAACACAGGAAACAAATGGCCATGCAGCCTTTGCTTAAGAACTTCTATGAAAGACCAATCTCTCCCAAACAATCCATTCCACTTTTGTACAGCATGTTAATATATTCTCCCTTCTTTGTAACTTTCATCTTTTGCTCCTAGTCCTCTCCTCTGGGGTCAAAGTGAACATATCAAGTCCCTCCTCCAAGTCATAATTTTTAAAATTTTTTAAAAGGCTATAATGTCCCTCCTTTTGTCTTTTCTCTTCCTGCTAAACATAACAATTCCTTCAACCCATTTCATATACCATAAACTCAAGAACTTTCATCATCCTGATTGTCCTCTTCTGAACTCTCTTTAGCTTGTTAGTTTTTAACATGTGATCTTGTTCCTTGTTACTACTAAAACAGGATCCAGCCAATCCAGCCAAATAACTCATTATAAAAAATAAGGGGCCAGAGGAAGAAGAGGCACAAAGTTTTTGGACATAATTTCAATTTCACAATTATTTCTTTCGCATATGACTTGGACCTTTTCCCATTTGTGGATCTATGTTAGAGAGTGGTGTTGGCCACTTACTTTCAAATCAACTTGTTGCTCTTTCCCTTAATCACTGTGCATAATCCGAATGTAATGGAAATCAAAATAGATGTTTCTTAAAGAGAACCTCATACTGGAATCCTTGTGCCCCATTGTCAGTTCAAGGATGACATAGGATATTTTGTGTTAGAATTGGACAGTTGGAACAAAGGCAGAGTTGTGGGAAACCTAAGAATCTCCTGCAGCAGGATTAGTTCTTTTGTTTATTTTCCATGCTCTTTTAGCAGAAAAACCTCTGGCTATCAAAGGAGTCACATTGAGAGGAGACAATAGAGAATTTTTTAAGAAGTAAGACAAAGCTTCCAGAGTTCCCTCCAGGTTTGAGGATTTTCAAGAAGATAAGGGAGCAGCAATAAAGAAATCTGTAGTTAACAAGGATGACCTCTGAAAAGATGACTAAAATTGATTTTTATTGTAACTTTAATTTAAGCAGATTACTTTTTTTTAGGGAGGCAAGAAAATAGATACTAATTAACTAGTTTGGATGAAAACAGAGAAGAAAACTAAATTTCCACAATCAAAAATGAAAAAAGAGAAATCACAATAAATTAAGAAAAATAAATTATTGGAAAATATTTTGTCTAATTCTATTTCAACAAAACTGGCATTTACATGAAATGAATGAATGTGAGCTACTTGAGATCAGGGATTGTCTTTTGCTTTATTCCTAACATAGTACTGGATACATAGTAGGTGTTTTATAAACTCTTGATATTGTTATATATAAAAATATATAAAATGACCACATTACTGGGACAGCTAGGTGGTGCAGTGGATAGAGGAGCAGCCCTGAAGTCAGGAGAACCTGAGTTCAAATCTAGTCTCAGACATTTCTTAATTGTATGACCCTGGGCAAGTCACTTAATCCCAATTGCCTCAGGAAAAAAAAAAAAAACGATTAACAGAAGAAAGTTAGAATTTAAAAACACAGTCTCAGAAAAAGAAATGGAAAAAGCCACAAGTAAACTCTCCCCCACCAAAACAAACAACAAACAAAAAAAGGACCAGATTAGCAAATAAAATATATCAAATATTCAAAGAAAAATTAATTCCAATATTGCATAACTCTTCATAAAAATTTCTATTACAAATATGGTTTTGATACCTAAATAAGAGAAAGACAAAATAGAAAAATAAAAGTATAGGTCAGTATCCTTAATGAATATTGATGCAAAAATTTTAAATAAAATATTGGCAAAGAGGTTACAGTAACACATTAAAAAGATTACGTGTAATAATTACATGGCTTTATGCCAGGGTTGGTTCAATTTTATGGAAATAAATCATGTTAATAACAAAAATAAATAAATAAAAATCACATAATTATATAAACAGATACCGAAAACAATTTTTGACAAAATATACAAGTTCTGTTTAAAAAAAAAAAAACCTAAAAAATGCAAAAAAATAAACATTTTCTGAATATAATAATTAGTATGCATTTAAATCAAGATCCAATATTAAATATAATTGGGATAAGGACCTTTTCAGTAAAGATCAGAGAAAAAGTATGCATGCCTATTATCACCTCTATATTTAACATAGTACTAGAGATATTAGCAATAGCAATGAGTCAAAGAAAAGAAATTGAAGAAATAAGAACAGCAAAGGAGGAAGCAAAACTGCACAGTAACAAAAAAGTTGCTTTTTAGGACTCGGGGCATATATAACCTATTTTGTTTACATTCCTTATTCCTTTTTAAATTTATTTTTTATTTATTTATTTTTATTTTTATTTTTTTTGCTGAAGCAATTGGGATTAAGTGACTTGCCCAGAATACACAGCCAGAAGTGTTAAGTGTCTGAGGTCGAATTTGAACTCAGGTCCAACACTCTATCCATTGCACCATCTAGCTGCCCTCATTCCTCATTTCTTGAAACATGTAGTATGTTTTCCTGCACCTAGTTATACGGGCAACCACATCTTATTTTTCTTTTCCCTGAAGTTAACTGCTAATAAGAGCTAACTCAGCCTTTGACATCTGGCCCAGAAACTGTAAAATATAAAAACCCTTTGTCTAGCTTGCTCTGGTCCCTTAAGAACTTAGCCTGTCTTGATGCTTGCACTAGAATCTGCCTTGACTGAGAACCAACTTGCTTCCTGAACTTTTTTCCCCTAGGGATCCTAACTGATCCTCATCAATTTCCTAGTGGCCCATGGTGATTCTTACATAAGAGGTAAGTTTGTTTTTAACCAGCAGGGAATTCCCCCAGCTTCTCGCTGGTACCCCCTTGCATGCTTAGAACTCTGAGCATGGGGTGTGATCCCATGGGCTTTGGGGGACCTTCTTAGGTTTCCAGACTTCTCCCTCAAAGGGGCCTGCTCTGCTTGATGAAGCATTTCATTTTTCTCCCTCACCAGGATGCTGGTGCAGGTGAGTGACGGAGATTAAAAAATGAGAACTGAGACAAAAAAATAGAAAAGTCCAGGCCTATACCCCAGAACTCACCCGTAAATTGCCCCCTGGCATATTGGGATAAATTTGGCCAGCAAGATCTAAAAAAAGGAGGCTCATGTTTTACTGTAACACAGCTTGGCCACAGAACAATTTAGAAGACCAAGAAACTTGGCCAGAAAAAGGATTGCAATGCTGCAGCTAGATCTGCTCTGTAGATGGGAGGATAAATGGATGGGAGTCCCATACATCCCATTTTATGCCCTTAGAAAACATTGTTATATGCTTCTCGTTATATATGACCCACTTATAAGAAGCCAGTACTGGCTTATACTATCTTGACAATACCTCCTGCCTCTCAATCACTCTTGGTCTCAGCCTTGGGATCCATGTTTCTGACTGGTCCAGACCTCAGGACCCCAGGGCCAATACCCCCCTTCTTCCCATCTCTATCCTTGTCTTTGAGTTCCTTCTTCTTATCCTGAGCACACAGCTCTATACTTGTCCTTAGCCCTTCCAGTACCCAGAACAGCACACCATATCATCCCAAGATAGTAGGGCCTGAAAATCCTGCACTGATGTTTTCCCTCTAAGAGGAAACATCCCCAACTCTATGGGGGGAAGTACTATGAGGGTGCATGTTCTTTTCTCTATGACAGATCTGTCTCAGGTCAAAGAGAAGTTGGGATAATATTCTGAAGATTCCATCAGATTCACAGATGGCTTTAAAGTTGTCTCTCTCTATAGTTTGATTTAACGTGGGGTGATCTTCATGTTATTATATCTTCCTGCTGTACCATAGAGGAGAAGAAAAGGATCTGGCTCCTGGCCCATACATTTGGGAATGTTTAGCTGAGACCTATTTCACTCAACACCTGCCATGAGCCACAACAATTCCTGAGGTTGATCCTCAGTGGAATTATCATAGTGATAGGGGCAGAGAGAAACAAGATTATATGATAACCTGTCTAGTTGAAGAAATATAAAAAGAAATCAACAAGCAAGTAAATTAAAAGAAACTGAAGATAGTTATCCAGGACTCTGAAAAAAAAAAAAACCCTGCCTTATTTCTTGATTAGCTTAATGAAGCCTTTAGGACTCCCAATTCTTCAGAGGGTGCTGCTACCTTACATAAGCACTTCATTAGTCAGTCCTCCTCAGATATCAGATATAAACTTCAAAAACTTACTTTGGGTCCTCAGATCCCCGTACCACAAAACAGGCTTGTATCCTTGCTGCTACCATTGCAGGGGCTCTGGGCCCCATGACCCAAAGAGCTTTCTTGTTTGAAGGAGCACTAATGCTCTAGTGCCTGCTTCTGCGGCACTATATGACCCAAGTATATAGTACAACCCAAGTCTCCTGCACTTGGCTGGGTGGGCAACCACATTTTGTTTTTCTTTCTTGCAATTAACTGCTCACATTAAGAGCTAACTCAACCTGTGACACCTGGCCCAGAAACTGGTATAAATATAGGATCCTTTATCTAGCTTGTTGCTGTTCCCATAAGGATTAGACTTGCCTTGCTGTTAGCAATAAAATCTGCCTCAAATGATAATCAGCTTACCCCCTGAAATTTTTTTTCTCAGATGACTCCAGCTGATCTCAACCAAAGCTCATCATTATTTAGATGGCATAAATCTTTAGTTCTAGTTCTCCAATAATTTTTTATTCTATATATTCTTATTAAATTTGTCCACAACTGAGAAAGGAGAATTAAAGTCTAATATTATTAATATGTTGCTATGCTTTCTTATAATTCGGTTAATTTTGCCCTTATTAATTTCAAGGGATCAGAACCATATAATTGTAACAATAATATTGGTTTACTTCTATGAATGCTTTCAGCATAATGCAGTTTCCTTATTTAACTCCATTTTATTAATTTTTGCTTTTACTTTGTATGATAGAATGATTGTTAACTCCTTTTTTACTGAGAGATTACCAAAGTTATTTTCCTTTTGATTACCATTGATTTGATTAAGATACATGGCAAATTTCTTTTTTTTTTTTACTGTGTGTTTAATTTTTTTTTTATTATGGCTTTTTATTTACAAGTTATATGCATAGGTAATTTTACAGCATTGACAATTGCCAAACCTTTTGTTCCAATTTTTCCCCTCCTTCTTCCCATCCCCTCCCCACAATGGCAGGTTGACCAATACATGTTAAGCATGTTAAAGTATAAATTAAATGCAATATAAGCATACATGTCCTAATAATTATTTTGCTGTTGAAATAGTGTACAATTAGCCTGTGAAGGAAATCAAAAATGCAGGCAGACAAAAATATAGGGATTGGGAATTCTATGTAATGGTTCATAGTCATCTCCCAGAGTTCTTTCGCTGAGTGTAGCTGATTCAATTCATTACTGCTCTATTGGAGCTGATTTGGTTCATCTCATTGCTAAGGATGGCCAGGTCCATCAGAATTGATCATCATATAGTATTGTTGTTGAAGTATATAATGATCTCCTGGCCCTGCTCATTTCACTCAGCATCAGTTCATGTAAGTCTCTCCAGGCCTTTCTGAAATCATCCTGTTGGTCATTTCTTACAGAATAATAATATTCCACAACATTCATATACCACAATTTATTCAGCTATTCTCCAATTGATGGGCATCCACTCAGTTTCCAGCTTCTAGCCACTACAAACAGGGCTGCCACAAACATTCGTGCACATACTGGTCCCTTTCCCTTCTTTAGTATCTCCTTGGGGTATAAGCCCAGTAGAAACACTGCTGGATCAAAGGGTATGCACAGTTTGATAACTTTTTTGAGCATAGTTCTAAATTGCTCTCCAGAATGGCTGGATGTATTCATAATTCCACCAACAAGATACATGGCAAATTTCATTGTATTTTCTGTTACAGTTTCCTTTTTATTGTGCCCATACATTCTACAATTAAATCCTACAAAATAATTGATTTTTCTGTTGGACACATAAAGCCTACTCCAACATGTTTCAATTTTTAGTGATCTACCATAATTTCTATTTCTTTAAATTCTGCATCAACATTATCCCTTTGTGTACTTTTAGAGAAAAAAAATCTCTTAATGTTCCTACTTTTGTTATTTCCTTTTCTTTTATCCCATAGGCATTTAGCTAATAAGTTTTTTAATTGTTTTCTTTTTAATAGTATCTAAAGATAGGCAGCTAGATGACAAAGTGAATAGTGTTCTGGGCCCTATAGGATTACCTGAGTTCAAATCCAGCATCAGACACTAGTTGTGTAACTCTGTGCAAGTTGTTTAATCTTTTTTATCTCAGTTTCCTCATCTGTAAAATGATCTGGAGAAGAAAATAGTAAATCCCTGCAGTATCTTGGCCAAGAAAATCCCAAATGGAGTCAGGAAGTAGACAGAACTAATCAACTAAACAGTAAAACAAAAAAACCTTAATGATAAGCTAAATTATTTTTTATTTGTGTTTTCCCTTCTAGTTGCATTTTTTTGCTTCTGTCCTTTGTAGTATTTGCAACATTAGATTGGAGAGGAAAGATATTTGAGACAGAATGAAACTTGGGACATTATTGAAATAGTTCAGATGAGAAGTGATGAGAGACTGAGCTAAGGTGACAGCTGTGGGAGCAATAAGAATTCACAAGTGAAGTGAGCCAAACTATGTTCACCCTAATATTCTCTTTCCTTGTTCTTTATTCTAATTCCATGTTCACATACAAATTGCTAGATCACAAGCTCTTCTTTATACACTCTAACCTGATTTAGTGCTTATTCTCCCTTACTGTGTTATCAGCAGCAACTCCTGAACTATTCCAATAAAAGCAGTCCTCTCCCAAGCTCATTCAGACTCACTGCTCCTATTCCACATGTTGTACATTAACTCTATAGGTACACCTTTAAGAATCACAGTCTAAAAAGAATCTCCCTTCTCTGTAAGATACAGCCTGAGAGTTATTAATATCTGAGTGCAGTCACAAAATCTCTCATGCCTTAAGTACAAAGAAATTTCCCCTCGCCAACATCATCATTGCACTGTCTTATAATTGTTTCTTTTAGTCTGCTGTGCTCCACCCAAACTAGTCAGTGTTCCTAAGAGAATTCTTAAAAAAAAAAAAAAAAAACTCATTATGCATTATTGAGTACCTGATTAGAAGTTCCATGAGGAGGGTTATCTAAACATATTTGGCTCAGTAACTAACACAAAGCAGATGCGTAATAAATATTTGTTGAATTAAATTGTCCTATCACAAGACAAAGTTCCCCCAGAGGGTGACTTAACTGCCTTTGTTTTTGGCATTTTTTCCATGGAATCTATGTACTTTAGATTTTTAATAAGTACTTGTTAACTGACTAGTAGTAATTGAAACAATATTTGCACTTTCTAATCTTACCTGAAATCTATCAGTTATTCCAGGAAGCTGGCTCATCATGATAATGTCTATTGTTCTTAGAAATTTACAAACCCTAAATGTACAATTTTTATAGTAAGGAAACACATCAATCAAGGTTCTTGAGATGTTATCTCATGGACTACAGTTGGCATAAGATTTTCAATGCAAAGTATCTTGGGACTATTTGAAGGAGGCTCCAAATGCCATATCCTTAGGAACCACCATCCTAAAATAAAGTATAAAAGCAGATTAACTGAGAGTCCATTACAGTCATCAGAACTATTTTCATAGTCCCAGCTGCTATTGACATGAGGCAAATGAAGCTTCTGCTGCTAATTATAGGATTGGCCCTGGTCAGAGGCACCCATGACCATGAGGAGCACCATGAAAATGTAAATGAACAAAAGTGGGTATAGATGGGTGGACAGAGGCTGGAAGAGATTTGTGGGTAATAAGCAAGGAAATTGGAACATTTATGTTGAGAGGAGGACAAGATGGAAAGGAGATAATTTGTGTCTTCTAACTCAAAGCTATCCTTCTGTATACTTATAATGAATGTGAATAGTTGAAGTCACTTGAAAATCTGAAATGATGTAAAATGAAATATGTGTTTCTCTTCAAATTATTTCTGTATAGGAGATAGAGACTGGATCTGTGATTTCATTTGTATGGGGAATTCTTAGGTAAGGAGATTTCCCCTATCAATGCAAATCAATTATCTTCTGCAAGGATAAAGAAAGATATGTGATTTGTATCTTCTAATTCAAAGCTTTTCTCTTGCATGCTTGTGGAACATATGAATGCCTAAATTCATTTTGTAGTCCAAAATGATATGAGGGTGGATATGGGAGGTAGAGAAGGTAATAGGTATAAATGAAGTTCAAATATACAAACACCTGGCTAGTCCCTTTTTAAATAATCAGTATTAGAAATATTGCAAATTCCCTTTCTCATGATCTAAATCAATTGGGCATTCTCTGGGTTGGTAAAATAATGCACCCCTTACTCAAGAATTCCATGACTCTTGGAGATTATTCTTTAATATGAGTCATCTTAACCTATGGGTCTAGTGAAACCAGTTGAAAAAGAATCTATAAATGCCCAGAATGTTTTTGGGCAAGATTATCATTCCTAGGTAAAGGACTGCAAGGTTTTTGAATTAAGAAATGATATTCAAACCCACGATGCCAACAAGATCCAAATGGTAGCTTTGGAGTTTAGATCTGGACAATCTCTGGGACTGAATACTATATGTGGATCATGTCATATCTTAGGAAGATCTCTCAGAGCCAGAGAAGAGAAAAGAGAATTCCTTGGACAGATAGAGAGGAGATTCAGAGTTCATGCCTTTGTTTAGTGAAATAGGAAGATAACAAACTATCAAAATCTTACTATAGATGCTCTTATGCAGTGACAATCCTCATCCTGACCCTTCCCATCTTACTGAAGTTGAATCATGCTTAGGAGGAAAAAATAGAGTAATATTTTTGGAAATTTCATTTAGTCTTCACAATAACTTCTTTAGGCACAAAACAGAAGTTTTATTTCTTCATCTGGCAGATGAGCAAATTGATTCACTGAAATAATGTGCTTTGTCCATCAACACTTGGCTAATTGATATCATAGATCTAAAACCCTTAATTAATAGTCTAGAGTGGCTTCCAACATATCAAAAACTATCATACATGCACCAGGTAAGATGAGAAGAGAAACACTCTTTATTTTGAAGTCTTCATTTTCCTCTCTATAAAAGAAGAGGATTGAAACCTGTGATTTCCCTTCTCCACAGCTTATAGGATCCTGGCACACTATTGCAGTAGCTGCAAATAATACAGCAAAGATCAAGAAGGGAGGTCCCTTTAGACTCTCTCTCCACCAAATCATGGCAAAGGGTGACAAGTTATATGGAGAATTTTCAGAAAGGTAAGTGATACCTGTGTTACCTGGAAGAAGGAGATGATAAATACCTGGCCACAGATCTGGGCTGTACCCATCACACTATAACATAAACAGACTGAGTTTGCATTGTTCTAGAAATCAATTTGTTTAGGCTCTCATGATGTATGTTTGCTCTCATTAAAATGACCAATAAAAGGAAATCCTGAAAAGGAAAAATCTTTAAAGGTTATTGCTTGTAATTATATATAGCTTTAAAGGCAATTAAAAACCAAAGCAAAAGTACTGAGGTTTTATCATATCATAATCATTGTTATAATTAATATAATACATTAATATGATAACTATATTATATTACAGTTATTAATGTGGTAATATGTAACATATTATACTATAGTTAATAATATGATAATTAATGGAATAATAACATGTAACATACCTTAAACAAAGCCTCAGGGCTTTCTTTTGTTTTGGTTTTTAGTCATGGTTCACGAAGAGGGGAGAGCCACTGTTTTCTTTGTTCCCCAACCATTCTTGACTCACTTCTCAGCCACTAGCCAGCAGTTCGAGACAAGATGAATCTCTAAAGATATCTTTGCTAAGGAGAGAAAGAGACAAGAATTAAACAGAAGGGATAGAGGTGTCAAATCCTGAAAACAAATGATTAAATAGCCACAAAGATTATATCATCAACTCTGAAAAATAAAATAAAAAACCAAATTGCTCACAGAGGTTATAATCAAAAAAACTTTGTTTATTCTGTGTTGGAGAAGTGAAACTAAACATACATACCATAAGATCTCCTCTGGGAGGAGACTCAAGGTAATGAGGCTAAGAGTTGATACATATAATTGTAGCTAGACAAAGCACCCCCAGTGAGGGGTAACAATAACAATGAAGCCTAATTTTTTAAAAAAGCCTATTTTTAGCCAGACTTCATGACCAAAACATAGTTCCTGCAGGTGCTTGTCTAAATCCACGTGGGGTTGGCTTCATCCTCTTCTGGGATTTAGCTGTAGCAGTGTTCATCCAGAGAGTAAATTGTTGTTGTATACTAAACTTAGGGCCAGCTTAGCTCTGGAACACAGGGTGTCTCCTAATAGTAAAAAGACAGAAGTGGAAAGAGAAGGAGAATCTTTGTATTGGGATCCAACAGAGGCATACATCATTCTTAGATCCTGACAATTATATCAAGGATTTCATCTTCATTCAATAGGTTCTGAAAGTCTTTGTTCACATCAGAAAAGGAGGTGTGGGGGGAAAAAAACAGCCCTCCCAGATCCTTAACTCTGAGCAATGAAAGATAGTAGGGGGAAAAAAGCTAAACCTGATCTATCTTTATTAGTAACTGACTGGGATTGAACTAATTATTACAATTCAGTCTCTATTAAAGGTGTAAGATAGGGAAACAAGAATCTTTTCATTTTCCTGGAATTAGGAGATAACATGAGATCATAGTAATGACAGCAATTTTCTAGTAATTAATATTAAAACAGTATCTTCTCCCAATAACCCCTTAAAATATACAATATAAGTATTGCTATTTCTGTTTTATAGATTAGAACAATGAATGTAATATTGAGTTGTTATACCCAAATATACCCAAAGTTATATGGTTAGTAATGGCAATACTATGACTTGAAATAGGTCTTTTGAATTCAACTGTACTGCTCTTCTCATGATTCAATTCCTTTCCAAAAATTCCCATTCTCTTTTTGCCAAATTACTGGAAAAAGAAGTATTCAGTCTACTTGAATATTCTAGTCCAAAAACACTGAACATAAATTAGAGATTTTCAAATAAACAAGATGAATTAAAATATATTCTATACTCTATCCCAGTAGATAGAGAACTATGCTTGGAATCATAAAGACTCATCTTCCTGAGTTCAATTCTGGTCTAAGACACATATTAGCTGTGTAACCCTATGTAACTCACTTAACCCTGTTTGCCTCAGTTTTTTCATCTATAAAATGAACTGGAGAAGGAAATGGCAAACTATCCCAGTATCTTTGCCAAGAAAATCACAAAATGTGGTTACAAAGAGAAAGACATGACTGAAACGACCAAACAACAACTACTAGGCTAAACAGAATTGTGAATTTAGTCTAATTTGAGAAGTACAAAGCAAATTCAGTAATCCCATTATTGTAAGGCCTAAAAAATTATGGGTAAATTTTGTGGTGTTTTGGATTCTAGATTGAAATTTAAATTATCTCTATAAAAATGAAAGTGTTCTTATTTTAATTTTTTGTTATTCTAAACTTGACAAACACTGGCCAACTTGAACATTCCCACATATAAAGAGTAGAAAAAGTGAATTGCATTTGAAATTCTGAATTCCAATAACATCTAATTTTGTTTCCTTTTTTAAGATATATAACAAAATCAGTGTATTAATTTCAAAAATATGCTGTTTGTATTGCCCTCTAAAGCTATATATATATTTTCCCCTCTTCTTTTAAATGCTTCATTGATGCTCTTTTCCATTTGTCTTTTTTAAGCATTACCGTAGCCTCAATGTTCTCACTTATTTTTTCATACTCACAAAACTTAAACCATCTCTTGTAATAAATAAGCATAAATAAAAAAGTAAAATCCACATGTTGCCATATGTGAAAATGTATGTCATAATCTCCACTTGTTTCTAATGTTTTGTATTGAGATAGGAAGCATGTTTCATTATCAGTTCCCTGAAATTCCCTGAAATTCCTCAGAATTTTCAAGTCTTTCATAGTTTCTTTTCTTTATAATAATATATATCATAACACTTCAATTACTCCCTTGGTTCTCACTTTTATTCCTAGGTTTCTCTGAACCAATTCCCTTTTTTTAATATTGTACTAATATTCGATTACATTCAAAATTTGTCAAGCCTTTCTCTAACCAATTAGATACTTGCTTAGTTGTCAGTTCTTTCTAGGAAAAAATGAAGCTACAAATATTTTGTATATATGGGTTCTTTGAATTTTCCATATATAGTCCATTTCTTTTGGACTACATAAATCATAGTAGTATTTGTGGATATACTTAATGACTTTTGGAGCACAAAACTAAATTATTTTCTGAAATGAATAGTATCATAATTCCTAGCTCTACCAACAGTGTATTTAGCGTATACTCCTAAAATCCCAAAAATTGTTATTTTAATCATCTTTGTCAATCTGATATGTAGAAATGGAACCTCAAAGATGCTTTAATTTTCATTTTCCTTATTAGTGATGATTTGGAGCATTTTTCTTTAAAATTCTTGATGGCTTTCATTTCTTCTTTAAAGAATTGCCTAATTAAGTCCTTTGATCATTTATCAATTGGGAATGGCTTCTCTTCTTATTCTACATTGGATACTAGCCCTTTGCAAAATAACTTTGCTGCAAATCTTTTTTCTTCTTCAGTTAAAATTCCCTTCTAATTTTTGCTGCATTGATTTTGTTTGGGCAAAAGCTAAAGTTTATATAATCAAATTTCAACATTTTCCATCTGATGATATTTTGTGTAGTTAAGAACTCTTATCTTAGATATGTTTTTAAAAGTTAATCCACTACAAAAGCATGAGATTACAATACTAACCTTTATTTCCAGGAAAAATGACAAATGTATTTGGCACTTTCTGGAAAGTCACAAGACAGACAAAGAGAATCAGTATGTATCAATATGTAAGTATAAATGAGAATATATAATCATTTTTAAAAATCTCTTACTGTCTCTGATTCTCAGCCTTTCTATACATAAAAGAAGTTGGTTAGATTAAATAAGCTCCAAGATTCCCTCTAACATTAATATTCTGTGATTATAAAGGGATAGAAATAGGGATGACTTTGAAAAGGGATTATGATCAGAAGAACTGTTTGACAGGAATATCAGAGGAGTAATGAGACAAAACTATCTATGAAAGACCTTTTGCAGAGAAATAGTTCCAAATACTCCATTAGTCTGTTCTCTCATTTCAATGCTATAAAAAATTTTAACCTTTGTGCATTGGTATTTTCACAGACTCGGGGGCAAACATTTTCTACTTCACCCATGTGAAGGCTGATGAATATATTATGGCAACCTTATATAACTATGATGCGAGTGATGTAACTTTAGTATTAATGCTCGTTGGTATGTATTCTATGCTCCTTTCTCCAACACTCCTCTTCCTTATTCCAAAAGAAAAGGTAAGTAATAAAAGAAAAAAAGTAGATAGATTTGGAGGTGTCCAAAAGTATATCCAATGTCACATTCAATGTTTAAGATTAGGAGAAACATCTCCTAGGACAGGAACCTGGTCGATCTGATAACTTTGCCTTCTAAAGGCAGCTCTGAGTCTTGTATGTCCCATGTGTCTTTTCAGAAAGACCCTGCCCTACCTAAATGAAAGAAAACAGAGAGACAGGTTATCAATTATCTCATTTTGTGGCACAAGGGAAAATATTCATTTCTTCATTCATCAACAAATTTCACAAATATTTTTTAAGACTTTGCAATGCATGATCACTTTCTTAGACACTAAGTTATATAAAAAATTTCCCTCATGGATATATCAGTCCACAAAGGATGCCAAGACATAATAACAACTGAGATGACTTAAGAAAATATAAATAGGTTAGTTGTCTGGACATGGAGAAGGTGGAAGATCTGGGAAATTCAGGTGCCATATTCTCAGTTATTAGCTAGTATGAGGTCTTATGTCTGGGCAGAAAGGAGGGGAAAACATCTTCTATTGGTTGTGGAGATCAGGTAAGGATAAACTGAGGTCAGCCCAAGAATTAAAAATGTAAGACAATATATGAACAAAGTGTTGAAAGAGGAGAGTTCAGAAAAAAAGAAAGATAATCTGATCATCTCTATTTGAGGACATCAGGTTAGTCTTTATTGGGGAGACAGGACTTGATGATAGAGGTAATATGGTCAGAGATTATAGGAAAAACATTGCAGGGGAAGGAATAATAAACTAAGTAGAAATTTTTAAAATTCTCTTCTACAGCTATGCTGTTCTTAATGCTTTATTGACATTTCAAAAGCAATGATTAAGAACTTGGACTAGATGATCACTAAGATGCCTTATGGTTCTAATGTTATGATCATTGCAATATAGTGAATTCTCTTCTAATGAACTGAGATGAGGAGTGAGCTATAGGATTTCTCTTAGAGTAATTTCTCCTTTTCCACTTCTTGGGGTCAGGCCAGCCAGAAGATTAGTCTGACCCCCAGTGTCTCCTGATCTTATCTCCATAACCAATAGAAGATATTCTTCCCCTTCCTTTTTACCAAAGCATAAGAGACCATATTAATTTGTCCCTGGGTGTGTGACAGCTGAATTACTTAAATTATCCACTTTCCCCATGTCCAGCCAGTCAGCCTGTCCCCTCTATATTATTCAGTGAGAGAGATTTAGCATACATTTCAATTTTCATCCTACCTACAGCCCGCCACCCAGATGTGAAAGAAGAAATCAAAAAGAAATTTAAGGAACTTTGTTTAAACAATAATCTTAATGAAGAAAACATTGTATACTTCACCAGATATGGTAAGTTCTCTAAACTTGTATCTCCCCCTTCTTTTAAACTGTAACTGGAAAAATTCTATGGGATGAAAAGAGTTTCAACTTAGTTTCCCTTTTCCTAAAACAGAGAATTATATTTTTCTCTCCTCTTGGATGGTGACAAAAATAGGTAATATAGTCTTGGAATCTGGCATTATTAGTACTCTGCTTTGTCTCCACAGATCAATGTGAGGAGCTCGCCCCATAAGGAAGCTCACGCTGGCCTGCAGGTCTGTTACAGTTAAATATGGAACTATTTCTTGAAATTGTGGCTCTTTGGAGATCTAGGCATAAAAGCCCTGAGATTCAATTGTGTAATTTGGTATCAATGTGAATCAGTATGAGACTTCACTAAGTCCCAGGAACTATGAGATCCTAGCTGTGTTTGGGTTCTATCTATCTTAAAATATTTCTTCAAAGCAAATGTTTAAAGTGAAGAAGTCAGAAAGAGTAACATTTCCTTCCCTTCAGGGATATATTTTAATTGTCCTATCTTATTAATAAGCATCCTTTTTGCTCCTTTCCTGTTACCCTCTCCTTTTGGATTATCCCTTTCTCTTTATTTATTTTCTTTTCTCCAAAAAATCTTTGTATGGTATACTGTGGAGATTGTGAAGTGGGCTGATTGATGGGGATTGGGGTAAGACTGTTGAGGAGCTTTAGAGCTAGGAACTATGAAGAGGATATTAGAGTTCAGGGAAGAGAATTAGGTCTAAATCTGGAATTTTAAGAGTCAATTACCATTACCAATTGCAATTTGCCATACTAGCATGCATACCATACACTTATCATATTACCAATTACCATTAACATTACCATTTCCACTTATCTTCCTGAAGATACTTAACACAATTTCTCAATTTCGGGGAATGATGGAATATGGATCTTTATTCTATTGGCTTTCTACCCTCATCTTTATTCTCCATCATCACTGAAATTCATGTTAACCACCACCAAACCCATATGACAACACTTTCTGACAATAATTCCCTTCTCTATCTCTTCCTAGGAACTTTCTCCTGGGCCGAAGTCATATCCAGCACATGAATTCCTCACCTAGCTCTCAAATACTTTCACTTCTTTTTCTTGAGTAATCCTATAATTACATTGTATAATCAGTTCCCCATCATTGTCCCATTAGATCACCCAACATGAATGGATCCATTTCTTTCTGGGATGCTCAGTTGCTTCCCTAAAAGAACTGGTCACTCAGATAACCAAAGTTCTGTTGAATTTCCAGTTTTTCTGACTTCCAAGGAAATGCTTACCTTTCTGCTCATATTCCCTACCAAAGACAAGATCTTAAAAGAGAAGTTCCTTGCAAATGTCCAATAAATGATTTATGTTGTGCAACAAAGTTTTACATTTTAAAAGCTATAGGAAGGTAATGTCAGGGCAAAAAGAGGAGGAGTCTTTATTCTCTGGGAGCACCTAGTTACCTCAATTCACTTTTAAAAGCCTGAAAACAGGAAGAGAAACCCCTTAGGTATTTTTGTACTATGTTGAAAGAATCATTCCTCAGTTTTAACAGTGAAAATGTCTTTCCTGGAGGGTTTAAGGTCACAGAGGGACAACTTCAAAAACTTTTTGTCCCATAACTCCAGCCCCTACCTTCTATTTCTGCCTTATAACAGGTGGCAGTTTTTCTTAACACTGACTTTTCAACAAATTCTTCAACCTAGCAACTAAATGAAAACATGCCTCCATTATGTTTGCTTTACTGTATATAAATGATAATATCCCATTCCCCCCCCCCAAAAAAAGAAGAAGAAATGGGGTTAAATAGCAATAAGAAGTCTAAATATTTAAGATCAATGATGTTATCCCCCAATGGACTAGTTAGTCAAAACATATGAAAAATGGCACTTAAAAGAGTTGCAAGCTGTTTTTAAAAAGCAAAAAATATTGACCTAAATAAATAATATTAAGGAAAATGAAAACAAAAACAATCCTCAACAACCCAACTCACAACTAACAAATTAACAAAGATGACAAATGATGAAAATAATCAATGTTAAAGGGGCAGTAGAAAGAATGGCATACTGATATTGTGTTGGTAGAGTTGTAAAGTGGTCCAACCATTCTGGAGATCATATTGAAATTATGCTGAATGATTTTATGTCAATATCCTTTGACCTAGAAGTCCCACTACTAGAGATATCACCCCCCCACACCCCTCCAGAAGATCAAAGACATAAAAGTCCCATATACATGAAAATACTTAGGGCAGATTTTTTTTTTATTAGTAACAAAGAAGTGGGAACAAAATTGATTCTCATCAATTGAAGAATGTTTAAACAAATTATGAAACAAGAAATTCAATTAAATATTGTTGTGCTATAAGAAATAACATGCATAAAAAAATCAGAAACACCTGAGAAGACTTTTATGGATTAATGCAGAATAATAAAAATAGAATTAGGAAGTCAATATAGACAATTACCACAACAATGTCAATAAGAAAAAATTAATGAAACTGACCCCTCTATAGTTATAATGAAGAAATTTATTTGAGAAGGGAAAAAAAATTAGCAAAAAACAGAAAAGATTCCTAACCATAGAAAGTTACTGTGGTAACAGGGAAGACCACACTTAGATGAGGACAAAATGTTCACAGAGAAAATATTAAATAATGATATGAATTGGTCTCAAGCCCAAAGAGGCTTCTTGGAAGTGCTCATAAAAGATTTTAAAAAGGTAAATAAGAGAGGTAGAAGAAAACAATGAGAAAAGAAATGACAGGTATGCAAAAGAGTCAAAGCTTAGAAAAGGAAGGAAAAAATTGAAGAAAACAATTCCTTAAAAAATACAATTGGAAAAATTCAAAAAAGAAATCCACTGAAGAAATCAATTCCTTAAAAATCACAATAAACCAAATAAAAAAATCCAAAGAAATTACTCCTGGAAAAGTGGAATTAATTAAATGGAAAAACATATAAAAAGCTAACTGAAGAAAATCACACATTAAAAATTTGAATGGGATAAATGGAAGTTAATGACTCTATGGGATAACAAGAATCAGTCAAACAAAATAAAAAGAATGAAAAAATGGAAGAAAATGTAAAATACTTGGGAAAACAGTATACCTGGAAAAGAGATCCAGGAGAAATAATTTTAAAAATTATTGGTCTACCTGAAGGCCATGACCAAAAAGAAGAACCTGGATAGCATTCTTCAAGAGATCATCAAGATAAACTGCCCTGAGATGCTAGAAACAGAGGGGAAATAATTATTGAAAGAATCTATCAATCACTTCTAGAAAGAGATCTCACAAGGAAAAACCCCAAGAAGCATTGTTGCAAAATTCCAAAACTAAAATCTCAATGTAAAAATACTACAAGCTGCCAGATAAAAACAATTCAAGTACCAAGGAGCAACAGTCGGGATTACCCAGCATCTAGAAGTTTGAAATTATAGGTTTGGAGTTTTGTAACAATGTTCCTTGCGGTTTTTCCTTGTGGGATCTCTTTACAGAAATGATTGATGAATTAAAGGATAAGAGGACCTAGAATACCATATACCAAAAGGCGAAGGACCTGGGGTAACAACCAAAAATTAACTACCCAGTGAGACTGAGCAAAATTTTTCAGGGGAGGAAATGGATTGTAATGAAATAAAAGACTTTCAATCATTTCTATTGAAAAAAAAAGCAGAACTAAGCAGAAAATTTCATATTCAAACACAGGACTCAAGATAAGCATATAATGGTAAACAGGAGGGAGGAGAGAGAGAGAGAAAGAGAGAGAGAGAGAGAGAGAGAGAGAGAGAGAGAGAGAGAGAGATATTTAAAGGTTGAACTTTTTACATCTCTAGATGGGAAAATGATATTTACTTGTGTTCCAAATTTTTCCCTTCCCCCTCTTCCCTAGACAGCAAATACTTCACTATATATTAAATATGTTCAATTTTTCTATACATATTTCCACAATTATCATGCTGCACAAGAAAAATCAAAGCAAAAAGCAAAGAGAGAGAGAGAGAGAGAAAACAAAATGCAAGCAAACAACAACAAAAACGGTGAAAACACTATGTTGTGATCCACACTCAGTCCCCACAGTCTCTCTGGGTGCAGATGGCTCTCTTCATCACAAGACCATTGGAACTGACCTGAATCACCTCATTGTTGAAAAGAGCCATATCTATCAGAATAGATCATCGTATAATCTTGTTGTTGTTATGTACAATGATCTCCTAGCTCTACTTACTTCACTTAGCATCAGTTCATGTAAGTCTCTCCAAACCTCCCTGAAATCATCCTGCTGATCATTTCTTACAGAACAATAATATTCCATAACATTCATATATCATAACTTATTCAGCCATGGAATGAATGACAATCATTTAATTGGGTATGGAAATTTATCTTACCCTATAAATAAGTAGGAAGAAAAAGGGGAAAGAAAAGGAAGGGGCTGAATAGAAGGGAAGGAAGAAACTTCTAGAAGTTTCTAGAAGAAAGGTTAAGAGAAGGGAGGATAGGTGAGAGAATGGAGGGCAGGCAGAGGGTCGGGTGGGTTAGAAACAAAATACTACTAAGAAGGAGAAGGTGGAAAAAGAGAACAAAAGTATACACAAGAGAGAAAATAGAATGGAGGGAAATATAGAGCTAGTAATCTTAACTGTGAATGTGACTGGGATAAACTCTCCCATAAAATGGATTAAAAAACAGAATCCTACAATATGTTGATTACAAGAAACACATTTGAAATAGAAAATTACATATGAAGAAAAGTAAAAAAGGCTGGAGCAGAATTTATTATGCATTAACTAAAACAAAAAAAGCAGGGGTAGCAATTTTTATCTCAGATAAAACAAAAGTAAAAATAGATCTAATTAAAAGAGATAAGGAAAGAAACCACTTCTTATTAAAGGGTACCATAAATAAATAATAACGATATAAAATGTATATGCACCAATTGGTAAAGCATCAAAATTCTTAGAAAAGATATAAGCCAGTTACAGGAAGAAATAAACAGAAAAACTATATTAGTGGAAGACTTCAACCTTCCCCTTACAAATACCAAATTACTATAAACCTTGATTACTGTATCATGTACATCTAATCTATTCCACTGATTGACCACTCTATTTCTTAGCCAGTACCAAGTGGTTTTGATGACTACTGCATTATAATAGGATTTTAGGTCTGATATTGCTAAGCTAACTATTCTCTTTATTTTTTTCATTAATTTAGTCCCTTGGTATTCTTAACTTTTTATTCTTTCAAATGAACTTTGTTATTATTTTTTCTAGCTCTATAAAATAATTTTTGGCAATATGATTGGTATGCCACTGAACAAGTAGACCAATTTAGGGAGAATTGTCCTTTTTATTATGTTAGCTTGACCTACCCATGAGCAACTGATATTTTTCCAGTTGCTTAGATCTGACTTCATTTGTATGAGATGTGTTTTGTAATTCTGTTCATATAGTTCCTACGTTTCTCTTTGCAGGTAGACACCCAAATATGTTATTTGTCTACAGTTTTTTAAAATGGAATTTGTCTTTCTATCTCTTGATGCTAGGCTTTGTCAGTAATGCATAAATACTGATGATTTATGAGTTTATTTTATAGCCTGAAACTTTGATAAAGCTGCTAATTGTTTTGAGTAGCTTTTGGATAATTTTCTAGAATTCGTTAAGTATATCATCATATCAACTTCAAAGAATAATAGTTTTATCTTTTCATTGTGTATTCTAATTCCTTTAATTTCTTTTTCTTTTCTTATTCCTAAGCCAACAATTCTATTACAATACTGAATAAGAGTGATGATAATGGGTATTCTTGTTTCACCCCTGATTTTATTGGAAATGCACTTAGCTTCTTTCCATTACAAATAATGCTTGCTAAAATAGATAAATTTGATTCTATTAAGTTAAAAAGTTTTTATACAAATAAAACCAATGTAGACAAGATTAGAAGGGAAGCAAAACACTGGAAATTTTTTTTTCACACCATAGGGTTTTGATAAAGGCCTCGATTCTAAAATATATAGGGAATTGACTCAAATTTGTAAGAATACAAGCCATTCTTCAATTGATAAATGGTCCGAGGATATGAACAGACAATTTTCAGATGAAGAAATTAAAATCATTTCTAGTCATATGAAAAAATGCACTAAATCACTATTGATCAGAGAAATGCAAATTAAGAAAACTCTAAGGTACCACTATACACCTATCAGATTGGCTACGATTACAGAAAAATATAATAATAAATGTTGGAGGGAATGTGGGAAAATGGGAACACTAATACAATGTGAGTGGAATTGTGAAATGATCCAGTCATTCTGGAGAGCAATATGGGACTATATCCAAAGGGCTATCAAACTGTGTATACCCTTTGATCCAGTAGCATCTTTATTTGGCTTGTATCCCAAAGATATAATCAAAAAGGGAAAAAGATCCACATGTGAAAAAATGTTTGTAGCAGCCCTTGTTTGGCAAGGAACTGGAAACTGACTGGATACCCATCAGCCAGAGAATGGTCAAATAATTATTGTATATGAATGCTGTGGAATATTATTGGTCTATAAGAAACTATCAGCAGGATAATTTCAGAGTGGCTTGGAGAGACTTACTTGAACTGATGCTAAGTGAAGTGAGTAGAACCAAGAGAACATTGTAAACAGCAACAACAAAATTATGCAATGTTCAATTTTGATGGACGTGGCTCTTTTCAACAATGAAGTGATTCAAGGAAATTACAATAGACTTGTGATGAAAAGTGCCAGTCACATCCAGAGAGAAAACTATGGAGACTGAATGTGGATAAAAGCATAGTATTTTCACCTTTGCTGTTGCTTGCTTGCTTTTTGTTTTCTTTCTCATTTTTTCCTTTTTAATCTGGTTTTTCTTGTACATCATGATAATTGGGAAAATATGTATAGAAGAATTACACATATTTATCATATATTGGGTTACTTGTTGTCTAGGGAAGAGGGTGGTGGAAAGGGAGAGAGAAAAAAATTGGAACACAAGATTTTGCAAAAGTGAATGTTGAAGTCAATAATTATAGCAACCTAGTGTTTGACAAACCCAAAGACCCCAGCTTTTGGGATAAGAACTTACTGTTTGACAAAAATTGCTGGGAAAATTGGAAACTAGTATGGCAGAAACTAGGCATCGACCCACACTTAACACCGTACACCAAAATAAGGTTAAAATGGGTTCATGACCTAGGCATAAAGAATAAGATTATAAATAAATTAGAGGAACACAGGATAGTTTACCTTTCAGACTTGTGGAAGAGGAAGGAATTTATGACCAAAGAAGAACTAGAGAGCATTTCTTATCACAAAATAGAAAATTTTGATTATACCAAACTGAAAAGTTTTTGTACAAACAAAACTAATGCTGACAAGATTAGAAGGGAAGCAATAAACTGGGAAAATATTTTTACAGTCAAAGGTTCTGATAAAGGCCTCATTTCCAAAATATATAGAGAATTAACTCTAATTTATAAAAAATCAAGCCATTCTCCAATTGAAAAATGGTCAAAGGATATGAACAGACAATTCTCAGATGAAGAAAATTGAAACTATTTCTAGCCATATGAAAAGATGCTCCAAGTCATTATTAATCAGAGAAATGCAAATTAAGACAACTCTGAGATACCACTACACTCCTGTCAGACTGGCTAGAATGACAGGGAAAGATAATGTGGCATGTTGGAGGGGATGCGGGAAAACTGGAACATTGATGCATTGTTGGTGGAGTTGTGAACGAATCCAACCATTCTGGAGAGCAATTTGGAACTATGCTCAAAAAGTTATCAAACTGTGCATACCCTTTGATCCAGCAGTGTTACTACTGGGCTTATATCCCAAAGAGATCATAAAGAAGGGGAAGGAATCTGTATGTGCATGAATGTTTGTGGCAGCCCTCTTCGTAGTGGGCAGAAACTGGAAACTGAGTGGATGCCCATCAATTGGAGAATGGTTGAATAAATTACGGTATATGAATATTATGGAATATTATTGTTCGGTAAGAAATGATCAGCAGGATGATTTCAGAAAGGCCTGGAGAGACTTACATGAACTGATGCTGAGTGAAATGAGCAGGGACAGATCATTATATACTTCAACAACAACACTATATGATGACCACTTCAACAACAACACTATATGATGACCAATTCTGATGGACCTGGCCATCCCCAGCAATGAGATGAATCAAATCAGTTCCAATGGAACAGTAAGAACTGAACCAGCTACACCCAGCAAAAGAATTCTGGGAGATGACTAAGAACCATTACATTGGATTCCCAATCCCTTTATTTTTGCCCACCTGCATTTTTTATTTCTTTCACAGGCTAATTGCACAATATTTCAGAGTCCGATTCTTTTTGTACAGAAAAATGAAGGTTTGATCATGTATACTTATTGGGTATCTAATTTATATTTTAATATATTTAACATCTACTGGTGATCCTGCCATCTGTGGGAGGGAGTGGGGGAAAGGAGGGGAAAAATTGGAACAAGAGGTTTGGCAATTGTCAATGCTGTAAAGTTACCCATACATATAACCTGTAAATAAAAGGCTATTAAAATAAATTTTTTTAAAAAGTGAATCTTGAAAACTATCTTTGCATATTTTTTAAAATAAAAAGTTATTATTTTAAAAAGCCAAATAATGCTTGCTATTCCTTATTATTTTAAGGAAAACTCTATCTCTGTGCAGCCTAATGTTTTTAATAAGAATGGGTGCTGTATTTTGTCAGAAACTTTTTCTGCATCTATTAAGATTATCATATGATTTCTATTGGTTTTGTTATTTATATGATTGATTATGACAATAGTGTTCCTGATATTTAACTGGTTCTACATTCCTGGTATAAATCCCACTCACTCATAGTATATTATTCTGCTGATAAATTGTCATAATTTCTTTGCTTTTTGCATCAATATTCATTAGGGAGATTGGTTTGTAATTTTCTTTCTCTGTTTTTACTCTTCCTGGTTTAGGTATCACTAACATATTTATGTCATAAAAGCAATTTGACAGGATTCCTTTACCTATTTTTCCAAAGTGTCTACATAGGATTTGAATTAATTGTTCTTTAAATGTTTGATAGAATTTACTTGTAAATTCATGTGGCCCTGGAGATTTCTTCTTAGGAAAATCATTGAGACTTGTTCAATTTCTTTTTCTAAAATGGGACTATTTAAGTAATTTATTTCATCTTCTGTCAATCTGAACAATTTATATTTTTGTAAATATTCTTCTATTTTGGTTAGATTATCAGATTTGCTGCCATACAGTTGATCAAAATAGCTCCAAATTATTGCTTTAATTTTTTTCATTCGTATTAAGTTCACCCTTTCCATTTTTGATGCTGGTAATTTGTTTTTTTCCTTTCCTTTTTCTAATCAAATTAACTAAAGATTTATCTACTTTGTTGGGTTTTTCCTAAAACCTACTCAGTTTTATTAATTAGCTCAATAGCTTTCTTAGTTTCAGTTTTATTAATATCTCTTTTGAGTTTCAGAATTTCTAATTTGGTGTTTAGGGTTTTTTATGTCCTCTCTCTCTATTTTATTCATATAACTATTCAGAGATATAAAATTTCCCCTGAGAACTGCTTTGACTGCATCCCATATGTTTTAGTATATTGTTTCATTATTGTGATTCTTTTGGACGATTGTTTCTGTGATTTGTTTTTTGACCCTTTCATTATTTTTTAATTTTCAATTGGTTTTTAGTTTATCTTTCCCTGGCCCTTTATTGAATATAATCTTTACTACATCATGGTCTGAAGAGGAAACATTTTTTATTTCTACCTTCCACATTTGATTTTGAAGGTTTTATGCCCTGATATATGTTCTGTTTTTGTGTAGGTGGCATATACTGTTGAAAAATGATGTATTTCTTTCTGTTCCAATTCAATTTTCTCCAGCAGTCTATTATTTTCAGGTTTTCTAGTATTCTATTAACCTCCCTAGTTTCTTTCTTGTTAATTTTATGGTTAGATTTAATTCTGAGGGGGGAGGTTGAGGTCCCCTACTAATATAGTTTTGCTATTTCTTCCTGTAACTAGCTTAATATTTTCTCTAAGAATTTGGATGCATTACTACTTGGTACATATATAGTTAGGTATCACTACTTCATTGTTTATGGTACCCTTTATCAATATTTGCTTTCCTTCCTTGTCTTTTGTTATTAAATTTATTTTTACTTTTGCTTTATTTGATATCACAATTAATACCACTGCTTTTCTTTGCTTCAGCTGAAGCAAAATAAATTCTGCTCCAGCCTATTACTTTTTTTTTTTGAACTTTTGTTTTTTTTTTATTATAGCTTTTTATTTACAAGATATATGCATAGGTAATTTTTCAGTATTGACAGTTGCAAACGCTTTTGTTCCAACTTTTCCCTCCTTCCCCTCACCCTTCCCCCATATGGCAGGTTGACCAATATATGTTAAATATGTTAAAGTATAAATTAAATACAATATATGTATACATGTCCAAACAGTTATTTTGCTGTATAAAAAGAGCCAGATTTTGAAATAGTGTACAATTAGCCTGTGAAGGAAATCAAAAATACAGGCAGACAAAAATAGAGGGATTGGGGATCAGCCTATTACTTTTACTCTGTATGTATCTCTCCATTTCAAATGTGTTTCTTGTAAACAATATATTGTAGGATTCTATTTTTAATGCATTCTGCTATTTGCTTCTGTTTTATGGGAGAGTTTATCAGTTATGAGTACCAGCTCTGCATTTTCTTCCATTGTATTTTCTCGCCTGCATACACTTTTGTTCTCTCTTTCCACCCTGTCTCTCCTCGGTAGTGTTTTGTTTTTAACCCACCCCACCTGCAACCTGTCCTATTTTTCTATCAGCGTCTTCCCCTTTCTTTGATTCCTTTCTCCTAGTGTTTCTGCCCTGCCTTCTTTCCAGTCCCTATCTTTTCTTTCTGCTTTCGCCTCTTACTTCTTTATAGGATAAGATAAATTTCCATACTCACCTGAATGATTAAATTATTCCCTTCATGAGTCAAAACTGTTAAGATCAAAACTATATAATGCTCATCCTTCTCTCTTCTTTCTCTTTGATGTAATAGATCTTTTGTATCTCTTCATGTGATCTAATTTGTTCCATTATACTTCCTCTTTCCTCTTCTAGTACAGTACTTTTTCCATCCCTTAATGTCTTTTTCTTTGATATCATCACATTAGAGTCTATTCACAGCCACACTCTCCATCCATTTATGCCCCCATCTAACCATCCCAGTAATAGATACAGTTCTCAAGATTTACAGATATCATTTTCCCATCTAGGGATATAAACAGGTTAATGTTTAACATTAACAGTTTAATATTAACAAATGGTGGATCAATAGAATAAATTAATACACAGTAATCAATGACTACAGTAATGCAGTATTTGACAAACCCTAAAATTATCTACCTTCTTAGATAAGAACTCACTATTTTACAAAAATTTCTGGGAAAACTGAAAAATAATGTCACAAACTCAGTATAGACCTACATCTCACACCCTGTACCAAAATAAGGTCAAAATGGGTACATGATTTGGATATAAAGGTGATACCATAAGCAAATTGGGAGAGCAAGGAATAATTTATCTATTCAATCTGTGGAGAAAGGAGGAATTTATGAACAAATAAGAACTAGAGAACATTATAAAATTTAAAATGGATAACTTTGATTACATTAAATTAAAAACCAACACAAACTAGATTAAAAGGGAAGTACAAAGCTGGAGAAAATGTTTTACAGCCAGTATTTCTGATAAAGGTCTAATTTCTAAAATATATAGAGAACTGTGTCAAATTTATAAAATACAAGTCACTCCCCAATTTACAAATAGTCAAAGAATATGAACAGACAATTTTCAGATGATGAAATTAAAGCCATCTATAGTCACATGAAAGAAATGCTCTAAACTGTGAGGGCCGAGTTAGCACCCTGGATGCCTTAGAATCAGCAGGAGTTAGGATAAGCAAAAGTTCTTGGTCTTTATTCTTGGTCTTAGGCATAGAATTGAAGGAAATGGACACAGCAATCTCCACACCTTCTTTCTCTTCTTCTCCCCCCAAAAT
This sequence comes from Sarcophilus harrisii, assembly GCF_902635505.1. NCBI lineage: Eukaryota > Metazoa > Chordata > Mammalia > Dasyuromorphia > Dasyuridae > Sarcophilus > Sarcophilus harrisii. The sequence goes on along the minus strand of NC_045427.1, from coordinate 491,051,964 downwards.
GTAACTCTGACTTGTCTTACTCCACCCTCTAATCCCTCCTGCAGTTCTCTGTATACACCAATAGATCAAGTCAGCACAGAATAGTGGTGCGGGCCATTTTCCAAGCATATGCTAATAGAGTATTGTCCAATAAGTAATTACCCTTAAGTGTTCGGTTGTCCAAGTGCATCTGCTCAGATTTTCAGCCCTTTACACTAAACCATTACGGATTAGAAAAATGAAAATTCAAGCAACTTTGAGTTGCCACCTCATACCTCTCAAATTGACTAAGATGACAGGAAAAGATAATGACAAATATTGGAGGGGACGTGAAAAAACTGGGACACTAATACATTGTTGATGGAGTTGTGAACTGATCCAACCATTCTTTAGAGCAATTTCAAACTATGCCCAAAGGGCTGTCAAACTGTACTTACCCTTTGTCCCAGCAGTGCTACTATTGGATATGTATTTCAAAGAAATCATAAAGGAGAAAAAAGGACCCATATGTGTAAAAATGATTGTTGTAGCTCTTTTTGTAGGGACAAAGAATTGGAAAATGAGTAGATGTCCATCAAATAAGGAATGGCTGAACAAGTTGTGGCATATTCTTCTATAATGAAGGATGAACAAGCTGATTTTAGAAAAGCCTGGAAATGATTTACATGAACTGATGCTGAGAGAAATAAGCAGAACCTAGAATACTTTGTACATAGTAACAGCAAGAATGTGTGATGATCAACTATAAAACTTGGTTCTTCTCAGTGGTTCACTGATCCAAGATAATTCCAATAAATTTTGGATAGAAAATGCCATCTGCATTTAGGATGAGAACTATGGAGATTGAATGTAAATCCATATATGCTATATTCACTTCTTTTTTCTGTTTTTTTTTTTCCTTTTTCATGGTTTGTTCCCTTTTGTTCCTTTTGATTTTTCTCTCCCAGTGTGATTTATAAAGAAATGTGCATTTAAAAAGTTAATATACATGTATAACTAAAAAAAGTTTAAAAAATTTTTAATGTGTATATGATTTAGAAGTAAAATGGTGATGCTACAAGCACATTAGAGAACAAGAAATAATTTACTTGTCAGATGTAAAGAGAAGGGAAAAATTTATAATCAAACAAGACATAGAGAAGATTATGAAATATAAAATAAATGTTTTATGATATTAAAATAAAAAGTTTTGCACAAAGTCAATGCAATCCAAATTAGAAGGAAAGGAGGAAGCTGGAAAATAATTTTTACTGTCAATGTGCATGATAAAGGCTTAATTTCTGTGATATATGAATATTATGGAATATTATTGTTCAGTAAGAAATGACCAACAGGATGATTTCAGAAAGGCCTGGAGAGACTTACATGAACTGATGCTGAGTGAAATGAGCAGGGCCAGGAGATCATTATATACTTCAACAACAATAATATATTATGGCCAATTCTGATGAATCTGGCCATCCTCAGCAATGAGATGAACCAAAACAGTTCCAGTGGAGCAGTAATGAACTGAACCAGCTATGCCCAGCGAAAGAACTCTGGGAAATGACTAAGAATCATTACATTGAATTCCCAATCCCTATATTTTTGCCCACCTGCATTTTTTATTTCCTTCACAAGCTAATTATACAGTATTTCAGAGTCCAATTCTTTTTGTACAGTGAAATAACAGTTTGGTCATGTATACTTATTGTGTATCTAATTTATATTTTAATATATTTAACATCTACTGGTGATCCTGCCATCTGTGGGAGGGGGTGGGGGAAAGGAGGGGAAAAATTGGAACAAGAGGTTTGGCAATTGTCAGTGCTGTAAAGTTACCCATACATATAACCTGTAAATAAAAGGCTATTAAAAAAAAATAAAGGTTTAATTTCTAAAATATATAGGGAAATGAGTCAATTTTTTTAAAAAATGCAAGTCATTCTGTGATTCATAAATAGTGAAAGAATATAAGCAGGCATTTGAGATGAAGAAATTAAAGCTAGGGGCAGCCAGGTGGTGCAGTGGATAGAGCACCAGCCCTGAAGTCAGGAGGACCTGCATTCAAATCTGACCTCAGACACTTAACACTTTCTAGTTGTGTGACCCTGGGCAAGTCATTTAACCCCATTTGCCTCAGGAAAAAAAAGAAATTAACGCTACAGATAGTCATATGAAAAACTGGCCTAAATCACTATTGATTAGAGAAATGTAAATTAAAACAACTCTGAAGTACTACCTCATACTTTTCAGATTGTCTATATGACAAAAAAGGAAAATGAAAAACATTCAAGATGTGGGAAAACTGGAATGCTAATGCATTCTTGAAGTTATGAACAAATCTAAACCATTCTGAAAAACAATTTGGAACTGTGTTCAAAGGGCTATGAAACTGTGCATACCCTTTGATATAGCAAAAATCACTATTATATCTATATTCAAAAAACAGCATTTTAAAAATGGGAATGAAACCACTTTTTATATTTATATTTATATGTATTTTATTTTTATTTATTTATTTTACTTCATTTTATTAATTAATTGAATTTATTTATTTATTAATATATTTATATTATATACATATATAAAATAAACTATTTATAGTAGTTCTTATTGTGTTGAAGAAGAATGGAAATTGAGGGGATGCCCAGGAATTGAGGAATGGCTGAACATTCCCCAATATGTGATATATAACTTTAATGGAATATTATTGGACTATAAGAAATGATGAGCAGAGCCAAGATGGTGGAATAAAGGCAGGAATTTGCCATGCTCTTCCCCAAACTGCTCCAAATTCCTTTAAACAATGACCCTTAATAAACTTTAGGGCATCAGAACATACAAAAAGATGGCATAAAACAATTTTCCAGATGAAGACAATTTAGAAGGTCTGCAGAAAAGTTCTATGGCACCAGGTTGGGAACAGTCCCAGAACAGGTAGCACAGCTCCAACCACAGCTACAGCCCCAACAAAACAGGAATGGACCATTGAATCAGTACTGTTGACTTCCAGACCTCTCAGCCCAGCGATACCAACAACTTGGAAGGCCAGCAGAAAAGATCTATGGAACAAAAGTGGGAAACTGACACATAATACCAGTGTAGACCATGCCAGTATATCCCCAGCTCCAGCCCCAACTGCACCAAAGCTGGGACAAGCCTAGGGACCTCTGCATCAGTAGCAGCACTGGTAGTTTCTAGATCTCTTGACTTAGAGATACCAAAGACAACTTGGAAGAATAGTAGGAAAGATTTGTAAATAGGGTGAGAGGGCCTTGGGGAAAACTAGCATAGCAGGAGTAGGCATGGGCAGTGGTGGTAGTGGCAGCTTTCAGAAGCCAAAGCCCACAAGTGGTCTCTTTAGTAGCTCTGAGAAAATGCTCTGTGGCTTTAACACACTAGAATTTACAGTTACAGAAAGACTGGGGACACTCCTAACAATTTCAGGGCAGAAAAGAAGACTTGTAATCAGTTCCCTAGAAAGATATCTGAAAACAGCTGCACAAAACCGCTGAAGCTTAGGACAGTGTACCCTGAACCTTGGAAACAGAGCCCTACTTTAACAAAGAATTAAAACTCTAGTAATAGGTTAGAAAAATGAGCAGACAACAGAAAAAGATTGTGACCATAGAAAGTTACTATGGTGACAAGAAAGATCAAAACACACACTCAGAAGATGAGAACAAACTCAAAGCTCCTAACATTCAAAGCCTCCAAGAAAAATAAGAATGGAAGAGCTCAAAGGAGATTGTGAGAATCTAGTAAGAGAGATAGGGGGGAAATTAGGAAGAGAATTGAGAGTGGTTCAAAATGAAGCACAAAAAGCTAATAGAGAGAAGAGTATCTTTAAAAGCATAATTGGCCAAATAAAAAAGGAAATATGACAGTACCCTGAGGAAAATAACTTCTTAAAAATTAGAATTGAGGAAATGAAAGCTAATGATTTTATGAGAAATCAAAATACAATAAAACAAAACCAAAAAATGAAAAAATAGAAAAAAGTAAAATATCTCATTGGAAAAACAATTGATCTGGAAAATAGATCCAGGTGAGTTAATTTTAAAATTACTGGTCTACCTGAAAGTCATAATAAAAAAAAAGAGCCTTTACATCATTTTTAAGAAATTATCAAGGAAAACTGTCTTGATATTCTAGAACCAAAGGGTAAAATAGAAATTGAAAGAAAGAATCCACCAATCACCTCCTGAAAGAGATCCCCAAATGAAAACTCCCAGGAATATTATATCCTAATTCCAGAATCCCAGATCAAGGAGAAAATATTTCAAGCAGCCAGAAATTTTTCTTTCTTAAATTGTTTTATTCAAGTACAATGGAGCAACAATTAGGATAACACAAGATTTAGCAGCTTCTATATTAAAGGACTGTAGGGTTTGGAACACAATATTCTGAAGAGCAATGGAGCTAGGATTACAACCAAAAATCACTAACCCAGAAAAACTCAGTGTAATCCTTCAGGGGGAAAGACAGGAGGGAATCCAATTAAATAGAGGATATTCGGCTATTGTGATGAAAAGACCAAGTTGAATAGAACATTTGATTTTCAAATAACAAGACTCAGGAGAAACATAAGTAATTAGGAACCAGAAGGGACTTAAAATGCTTTATCTGTTTCCATTCCTACATTAGAGAATGACACTTGTAATTCATTAGAACATTTTCGTTACTATGACAGACGAGTATATATATGGCATAGGTGTGAGTTGAATATGAAGGGATAATTAGCTAAAATAATAAAATTAAGGAGTGAGAGGGGGAATGTACTGGGAGAAAAGGAAAGGAAGACATTCAATGGTATAAATTATTTTACAATAAAGGGAAAGACAGGGAAAAGGGGGGAGTGAGTGAACCTTACTCTCATCAGAATTGGCTGAAATAGGAAATAACATACACTGCTTTACCCTACTGGAAAGTAGGAGGGAAAAGGTACAACAGGGAGGAAGAGAGGGCATATTGAGGAAGGCAAAGAAGCAAAACATCTTTGAGGAGGGACAGAATGAAAGGAGAGAGAAAATAAAATAAATGCGGGAGGGGGAGAAATACAGGTAGCAGTAATAATCGTATAAAGAATTTTAAAGCAAGTTTCTTTAATAAGGCCTCATTTCTCAGACATATAAGAAATTGAATCAAATTTATACAAAATAAGAGCCATGTCCCAATTGATACATGATCACAAGATATGAACTATGACCACAGGGCTATAAAATTATGCATACCTACCAATGCCACCTCTAGATATGAATCCCAAAAGAGATTTTTTTTAAAAGGAAAAGGACCTATATATACAAAAATATTTATAGCAATTCTCTTTTCAGGACAAAAAAAAATGAAAACTGAGAGAATGCCTACCAATTGAGGAATACTTGAATAAAATGTGGTATGTGATTATGATGGTATATTATTGTTCTGTGGAAAATGATGAGCAGGATACTCTCAGAAAAACCTGGAAATTTCTCTATGAACTCAAAATGAAATGTACTGTGTACAAAGTAATACCAATGATCTGAGATGATCATCTATGAATGATTTTTACTATTCTCAGCAATACAATGATCTTTGACTACTCTGAAGGACTTATGATGAAAAATCCTATCTATACCTATAGAAATAACTGATTGTGTCTAAATACAGAATGAAACATTCATTCTCTCTCTCTCTCTCTCTCTCTCTCTCTCTTTCTCACTCTCTCTGTCTCTGTCTCTCTCTCTCTTTCTCTGTCTCTCTCTGTGTCTCTGTCTCTCTCTTTCTCTGTCTCTCTCTGTCTCTGTCTCTCTGTCTCTCTCTCTCTCCTCTCTTCTCCTCTCTTCTCTTCTCCTCTCCTCTCTTCTCCTCTCTTCTTCTCTCCTTCCTCTTTTACTTTATTTTTCTTGAGGGTTTTTTAGGGGGAAGATCTATGTTTTCTTTCACATAATAAATTTTACATAAATTTTCACATAAATAAATTTTAAAAAAGAGAAATGATGAGAAAATGGATTTCAGAAAACTCTGAAAAAACTTACATAAACTGATGCTGAATGAAGAGAGCAGTACCAGAAGAATAATGTACACAATAACAGCAAGATTGTTCAATGATCAACTTGGTAGACTTAGCTCTTTTCAGGAATACAGTGATCTAAGACAATTCCAAAAGACTCATGATGGAAAATGCTATCCTCATCCAAAAAAAGAACAATGGAGTCTCAATGCATATTGAAGCACACAAACTTCACTTTTTTATTGCTGTTTTTCTCATGGTTTTTCCTTTTTTTCTGATCTTCTTTCAAAATATGACTAATATGGGAATATGTTTAATTTTAGTACATTTTGCTTGCCATCTTGGAGAGAGTTGGAAGAAGGAGAAAAAGTGGAATTGAAAATCTCATAGAGGTAAATATTGAAAACTATCTTTACATACAATTAGAAAAAAATAAAATTCTATTGAAAAATTTTTTCTATTTATAACTGTTTTTTCTGATTATACATGTAGATCAGATTTGAACTCAGGTCCTCCTGCCTTCAGGGCTGGTGCTCTAGCCACTGTGCCACCTAGCTATCCTATGTTAACTTTTTAAATACACATTTCTTTATAGATCATATTGGAAGAGAAAAATCAGAACAAAAGGGAAAAATCATGAGAAAAAAAATAGAAAAAAAGAAGTGAATATAGCTTGTGTTGATTTACATTCAATCTCCATAGTTCTTTCTTGATGCAGATGGTATTTTCTATTCAAAGTTTGTTGGAATTGCCTTGAATCACGGAACCACCAAGGAGAACCAAGTCTTTCATAGTTGATCATCATACAATCCTCCTATTATTGTGTACAATGTATTCCAAAGTCTACTTGTGTCTCTCAGCATCAGTTCATGTAAATCTTTCCAGGCCTTTATATAATTAGCTTGTTCATCATTTTTTATTGAACAGTAATATTCCATTACCCTCATGTACTACAACTTGTTTGCCATTCTGTAATTGATGGGCACCCACTCCTTTTCCAATTTTCTGCCAATATAAAAAGAGGTACTATAAGCATTTTGCACATGTGGGTCCTTTTCCCTTCTTTATGATTTCCTTGGGATACAGACCCAATAATGGCACTTCTGGGTCAAAGGATATATACAGTTTCACAGCCTTTTAGACATAGTTCCAAATTGCTCTCAAGAATGGTTGGATCATTTCATAATGCTACCAACAATGCACTAGTGTTCAGTTTTCCCACACTCCTCCAACATTTGTCATTATCTTTTCCTGTCTTCTTAGCTAATCTGAGAGGTATGATGTAATACCTCAGAGTTGTTTTAATTTACATTTCTCTAATCAATAATAATTTAGAGCATTTTTTCATACAACTATAAATGGCTTTAATTTCATCATCTGAAAATTGTCTGTTCACATCCTTTGACCATTTATCAATTGGGAAGTGACTTGTATTCTCATAAATTTGACATAAGTCTTTATATATATTAGAAATGAGACCTTTATCAGAAACACTGGCTGTAAAGATTTTTTTCCAGCTTTGTACTTCTTTTTTAATCTTGTTTCTGTTGGTTTTGTTTGTGCAAAAACTTTTTAATATAATCAAAGTTGTCCATTTTGCCTTTTATAAAGTCCACAAGTTCTTCTTTGGTCATAAATTCCTCTCTTCCCCAAAAATCTAATAGGTAAATTATCCCTTGTTCTCCTAATTTGTTTATGATATCATCCTTTATGCCCAAATCATGTGTTCATTTTGATCTTATTTTTATATGGGATGTGGGATGTAGTTCTATACCAAGTTTCTGACATATTGTTTTCCAGTTTTCCCAGCAATTTTTGTCAGTGAGTTCTTATTCCAGAAGCTGGAATTTGGGGATTTATCAAATATTAGATTGCTATAGGCCTTGATTATTGTATCATGCGTATCTAATTTATTCCACTAATCTATCACTCTATTTCTTAGTCAGTAGCAAATGGTTTTGATTACTGTTGCTTTAAAATACAGTTTTAGATTTGGTACTGCTAAGCCTTCATCCTTTATAATTTTTTTTTCATTAACTCTCTTGATATTCTTGACCTTTTGTTCTTCCAGATGAATTTTGTTATTATTTTTTCTAGTTCTATAAAATAATGTTTTAGCAGTTTAATTAGAATTACTTCACAAAACTGGGAATAGGAGAATGGGGGAAGAGAGCAAAATTTGTCTGGAGGGGAAAAAAGGACTATCAAGAATCTCAGGTGAAATAATGTAAGAACATGGAAAGTAAGCAAGACTTAGCAGTATCAGAACTCAGATAAACTACAAAGAAAATCATCAAAACTATTTGGTACTAGTTTGAAAATAGTAAAATTGATCAGTGGAGAAGATTAAGCCAATGAGTTCCAGAAACAAAAGAAAATAGTAGCATGGAGTTCATAAACCTAAAGACTAGAAATTCTGGTGGTAAGAAATCATCATTTAACAAAATTTTTTTGGCAAACTAGAAAACAATCAAGTAAAAGTAAAAAGACAAAGAGTTCCAAATAGATATGTGACCAAAATATAAAAGACGATCATAAATTAATTGGAGAAGAAGAGATACATTTTAGAACTATGGATAAGCAGAGTATTTGGCCTAACAAATGATAGAAAAAAATCACAAAAAGTAGAATGTACAATTTTTATTTTACATTGTGTGTGGTTATGTAGGGTGAACATTGTGGTGACCTCTTCTTCGCTCTTTGCTCTCCTGTCTTTCTGGGTAAAGGTCACCTAGTCTATCAAATCAGTACCGATGTCAAGGATTAAGGTAGTTTCCTATAGCAGGCATCCACATTGCAATAACTTTTCTCAGGACTCTAGGATGTAATCCTGATAGGGGGGGAATTATATTTACCTTTTTGACATTTTCACCCATTGGTCCTAGTTTTGAACTCTGTAGCCAAATTGATTAAGTCTAATGCTTCTCACAGGTCATGACTCTTTATATTTTTGAAGGAAGCTCTCATAAACCCACCACCACCACCACCACCACCACCACACACACACACACACACACACACACACAAACTTTTAGTCTTTTCTTCTCTAGGCCAGGTATCACAGTTCCTTCAACTTATTTATATAAGTGAATTTAAGACTTCAGTATTTGGGTTACTCCCCTAGCTGGCTAATGTGTATCTGTTTCTGCAAAGGCAGATATTCCAAAATCTGCTAAATAACCAGCTATAAAAATTAAAGTGTCAGAGAAAAGGAGGTTATAAAAAATTCAATTTCAGTTTTCTAATTGGCTTCATATTTTTATATCAAGGTTAGGCAGAGGGTCAGATATTTTGAAACCTGCCTGTCATTCTTTCCCCTAAGTAAGGTGAACAATACAAAACTGATATTTATGATCCCCAGGACCAGCACTCTATCCAGTGTATTATCTACCTACTCTAATATTTACATTAAAGACAGTCAGATGTTAAAGAGAATCTCATTAATGTATGTCCTAATGCAGAATTAAAGATAACAGAAGATATTTTGTTAGAATAAAATGTTTATAACAAAGATAGTGTTATTATTAAATCAAGAATGCCTTGCTCCAGGAATCACTCATGTTTTTCTTCCAAAATATTTTCATACAAAATAAAAAAGAAAGAAAAAGAGAGGAGAGGAGAGGAAAGTAAAAAGAAAACCCTCTCTTTTATTAGTTGGTAATGGAAGCATATCAGTAGGTTGCAGAAGAATTAAGAAGTCATCCTTAAAGTTCTTCAGATTAGGAAGAAAGGGGAACAGCAACTAAGAATTCAATAGTTTAAAACAATGGTCTCTCTAACTTCTGATCATGTTACTGTCATTAATCATTTGACTTTAGTTACTCTAGACTGGATTCTGATATTTTTCTGACTTCCCCTAGACAGGGGATCAATGAGGGGAGGAGAAAACTAAACTGCTTTTTTATTGTCCCTGAAATGATTACTATGTTCCTTATGATCTAGTCAAGTCTCTGTCTTGTTGGACAAGGACATGAGAGAGACAGACCTTAGAGACAGATAGAGCTGAGGAGAGAGGGAAGAGAAAAAAAACTTTAAAAATTGAATTCTTGAGGTAAGAAAAGGAATTAGATGAGACTAGATAACATAATTTTTAATGAACTCAGTCATTATGGTTTCATTACTTTCTCCAAGGATACTCAGTATCAGAATAGGAGTGAGGAAGCTAGAGGATAAAATTAACCCATACTTAAGAAAAAATGAGGAAGTGATTATCAGAAGGAAAGGTTGGGCAAGAGATTCAAAGATAAAGCAGGATATTTAGGTATATTAATTAATCACGGGGTCAAAACTATGAAGGCAGGCAAATGGGGTGAGAAAGGAGAGTAAAACTAATTCTGTTTTGAACAAACAGGTATTTTAGCAAAATGACTTTTTAGCCATGTCAGGAACAGAAACAGTTTATGAAGCTAAGTATACCAGGAACTATACCAGAGTAAAATGAAAACCCAGAAAATGTTCTAATCTTTGTAGATATGTTCCTTTTTGATGGAGTAACATTCAAAAATCTATGAAAATACTTATTTTTTTTGAATGATTGAATCTATGTTCAGAGTAATCAGTCTTTTCCTCTTCCTCTTAATAAGTAAAATTTTGATTAGCTTTGAGGAATTGATGCTGCATTGTTTTATTGTCAGAAGCCAGAACAAAAGTAATTGACTGAGGAAGACAGAAAGATTAGAGATAAGGTAAGAAAATTTCCTTAAGAAAAGAGAGAAAATATCCTAGACACCAGTAGATTTCAGCAACTTTAATCTATGATGGTGATATAAATAAATGTAGTTAACCTGAAATGAAAATTTGTTGAATAATGGTCACAAAAGATTTGTCTGGATCCAAGATATAATGGATTCCTTCTGGCCCAGCATGCCAGGAATTGAAGAGATCGAGCAAGTGGCAGCATAGGAGTTGGTCAGAGATGTCATCAGAGCCAGAGTCCATGAGCACAAGAAGGAGAATGTAATTAGAAGGATTAAGGAGTGGAATGCAAAACACAGTGAAAAGGGAAGGCAGAAGAGATTAGGAACTGAGCATACATGAGGTATAACTGATGGAAAGTACAAAATAAATGTGTGCGTATATATAGAGAGAGTAAATGTATGTATGTATCTCAGAAGTTTTCTGCTCTATTAAAAGTGACCCTATATCACAGAATTATAACCAGAGCTTGGTAGGCCTAGGGAAGGAGAAGCATCAATTATTTGGCAAACATTTTGTATAAGATTCTACAATGGCAGTTTTGTGTAAGATGTGCTGTCTCATTAAGGTCCTATTTGTAAGGAGCAATTAACAATAAAAAGGACAAAAAAGTATTTTATAGAAAAGGAAAAAATTTACATTGATTATCAAATGATGACGGATATTGACATTGTTAGGAATGAACATTTTGATTTCTAATACAAATAGAAAAATAACTTTGATCTCTCTGCCAAAATGTCAATATTATGAAACACAAATTTCATATAAAGGAGTTAGTAAAACAACAACAACAAAAAAAAAAAATTACCAGCAGTATAGATTTGAGGAATTGAATCTCTTTGTTAACAATGTAGAGACATGGCTGCCTCATTTGCATGGGAATAGTTTAGTGCTACAAAGAAGCAGAGAATAATCTTTTTTAAAATGAAAAATAAAGAAATATGATTTTGAAAAAAAATGGTTTTAAGAGCACCAGACAGAACAATTTGCCGGGGACTTCAGAGTTAAAACACATCCCTTTACTTGAATATATATGTCTTAAAACATGACGTGACAAAGAGCTCAAAAAAGGAAAAGGGACCTATATGTTCAAAAATATTTACAGGAATCTTTTTGTAGCAACAAAGGAAGCCCATCATTAGGGGGATGACTGAACACACTATGATTTGTGAATGTAATAGAATACTATTGTGCTATAAGAAATAATGAGTAGGCAGATTTCAGAAAAACCTGGTAAGACTTACATGAACTGATGCTAAAGCACATGAGCAGAATCAGAAGAATATTATACACAGTCACAGCAACATTGTACAATTATGACTAAAATAGACTTAGATCTTCTCAGCTATACAATGATCCAAAAGATTCCTCATTAGGGAAAATGCTTTCCATGTGCAAAGAAATAACTGATGTAGACTAAAAGCAAATCAAAACATACTATTTTCACTTTCTTTGGCTTTTTAATGTTTTTTTTTCTCCTTTTGTTCCATTTCTTCTTTTATAATATGACTAATGTGAAAATATGTTTAATATGATTGTATATGTATAATCTATATAAGATTGCTTGGAGAAGGGGGAGAGAAGTAGGTAGGAAGAAAAATTGGGAATTCAAAAATCATAACAAATGAATATTGAAAACTATCTTTACATGTAATTTTAAATTATATATAAATACTATTTACATGAAATAAATTTGTTTATAATCTAAGAAAATAATTAAGAAAAAAAGAATAGTGAAATTAAGAAAAAGATGTATCATATAAGCATTTGGAGACTGAAACATGCAATGTGTGTTTTGACATGTTAAGCAAAAGCTGAGTCACTGAGCATCAGGAGGCATTAGTCTAACAAAATGACAAAGGATAAACGGCATTATGCAAGAAAGTAGCAGAAAAACCTAATGAGAACTGAAAACATAGTAAGAGCATGAAGGAGGGGAGAGTGTAGGGGAAGGAAAGAAGGGCAGGGTGAGACAATAAAGAGTTAGTTCCATTGGAGCTGAAGAAATTAAAAGCAATTTGCTGAGAGGAGCCTTGAACTGAGGGTTCTTTATTAGTCAGAGAGAATTGATTTCTTTAGTCAGTAATTCATCAGTTCAGTGGTAGTTATTGACCATTAACAACATGTAGTCATAGAAAAAAATGACTTTTTTTTTTGCTTAATAGTATTTTTCCAATTAACATGTAAAAGTACTTTTCAATATTCACTCTATAAGATTTTGAGCTTTATGTCACTTTCTCTCCCCCCTCCCCAAGACAGCAAGCAATCTGATAGAGGTTATACATGTAAAATCAAGTTAAACACATTTCCACGTTAATCATGTGATAAAAGAAGACTCAGAACAAAAAAGGAAAACCACAAGAAAGAAAAACAAAAAAAAAAGCAAAGATAGTATGCTTCAAACTCCATGGCTCTTTCTCTGGATATAGTCAGCATTTTTTATTATGAGTCCTTTGATATTGTTTTGTATTGCATTGCTGAGAAGAGCTACGTTTGCCATAATTGATCAGCACAGCATTTGAGTGAGTAAATAACTGGCTACACTGATTTGAATAAACCCAGAAATTTAGCCAGTTTTATGAGTTTAGCAATTATCTGATTTAGAGAAAACAGTTAAGATTAACACACATTTTCAGAACACTTTTGATCTTCTAGTATATCATATTCCAGGCCTTTCAATTCTTTAAAGTAGAAACTACTAGGTCTGGGTAATCTTAATTGTGGCTCCTCAATATTTGAATTGTCTCTTTTTGGCTACTTGCAGTCTTTTATCCTTGATTTTATAATTTGAGAATTTAGCTACAATGTTCCTTGGAATTTTTCTTTTCCATTTTGGGGTCTCTTTCAAGAGGTGATCAGTGGATTCTTTTAATGACTAATTTATTCTCTGGTTCTAAGATATCAGGGCAGTTTTCCTCGATAATTTCTTGAAAGACGTTGTCCCCTCCTTCCCCCCATCCCCTCCCCCCGATGGCAGGTTGGCCAATACATGTTAATACATGCCCAAAATCACACAGCTAATAAGTATTAAGTGTCTGAGGGTGGATTTGAACACAGATCCTCCTGATTCCAAAAGCCATTACCCTATCCACTGCACTCTCTATCTGCTCCCTTAGAAGCCTGATTGTAAGGAATTAAGAAAAAAGTGAGAAGAGAGAAAACGGAGGCACCTATTGAAGACATCTTCTCAAGGAGTTTAATTACAAAGGGAAGAAGTGCTATAAGAGAACAGTTAATGAGTATGGGAGGATCAAGTGAGGATTTCTTTGTTGTTGTTGTTTTCAAAATGAGGGAAATATTAGCAAGTTTATAGGCAGTAGAGAAGGAGCCAGCAGGTAGGGAGAAACTAAAATTAAGGTAGTTCAGATTACAAAGTGTGGAATCTGATGGGGGAGATAGAATCTGGAATCTGATCTTTTGATGAGGTAGAAGGATGAGCCCTTGGCAAGGAGCAAAGCAAGTGAAGCAAGGATGAAGGAGGAAATAGTGAGCAGAAGATACCTAAGTGATAAGACATGAGAAAGAGGAGAAAAGATAGAGTTTACAAAGAATGACCTCAATTTCTTCTGTAAAGTATGAGACAAGATTCCTAGCTGAGAGAGTGGAAGGGAGAGCCATGGGTGGTTTAAGGGGATATGAAAAGATTTGGTAGGATGTAATCAGAGAAATTATAAGGAGGCTAGGGAATCAAGAGAATAGAATAGTATAGAGTTGGGTTGGTTCATCAAGGGATCAAAATGAGAGAAAGAAAAGAGTGTGGCAATGGAGAGCAAAGAATATTCCAACTCCTCTATTTCAACCAGTAAGCTGAAGAGACTCAATGCAAGAGCTGCCAGAACTGAAAAAGGAAGCCAGGGAGATTGTGTCATATGAGGTAAGTCAGATTTCAGTAATAATTAAAATATGGAAAGAGTGAAAGAGGAGGATAAAAGGAAACTTATTACATATGGAAGAGGTTCTGTACATTCCAGGTGGAAGAAAAGGTTAGGAGCAAACAGGAGGCGGAAGTTGCCTTGTGTTAGCCTAGATGGAAATTCTTTCTTTGGGGCAAATGGAAGTTACCTAGCTTCCCTCTTGCCATCTTCTCTCAGAGAACATGCTGTATCCAGCAGGAAATGGAAAGAAAAAGGAACAGTCAGAATAATTTTTGACTCTTCTCACATGAGGAGGCTGGTATGAGGTAGTGCCTCTATTATGCAACATTAATTTCCCTCTGCTTCAACTCCCTTTCCTCCTCAGCATATTGCCTTATTCTAAAACTCCTTTAAGACTATTAAAATGGAACATAACTATCCAAAGATCTTCAGTCATTTTAACTCTTCTTGGTAACCCTTAAAGATTTTAGAATTCTAAAAAAGAATTTTTTCATTATCTCCTATTAACATATAAATAATTCATCTTCACCTAGTCCCCTTCAATTATATAAATATATTTACTTTTTTAAAGTTCTTTTGACATCTGCATTTTCTTTATCTACTCAGATCTGATTTATTCAAAAATGTTCAGAAATCCTCTATTTTTAAGGACCTTTTTTTCTCCCTATAGAATTAAACTTGGTTTTGCTATGTAGAATCATGTGTAGTTTTACTGGAAGAGGGGAAATGGTAGAATAGAGAGTGCCAAGAAAATTATTAGTGGAAAGGTACCTTGAAATGTCCCTGGCACTGCTTTCTTTAATACTTGAGGCCAATACAATCAGAAGAACAGCAAAGTTATATAAATGTTATAAAGATCCTGGGATGAGGGCATTTGACCCAAGTAGATTTAAAGCTGAGAAAATATTTTATGTTAAAGAGGAACTTTTAACAAAGCAAGGGCTTTGAAAACCTAAGAATTTCCTGCTCCAGTATAAGTTCTTACATTTGTGTTCCAAGATTATGTCATTAAAGAAAATTTAGGACATTTGATTGAAGAGAGAAACATTGGGAGAGACTGAGGAGCTGGAAAGAAATAAGTAGTTCTAAGAGGTTTCTTAAGGTTGGGGTGAGGAGCAGGGTGAGAGACTAAGCAAGTATCTGGTAGAGAAAAAAAGCAGCAAAATAATTAGGCATGAGTCTCTCATGGCTTCTACCTTTGTTATCTTATATGTCACCATATAAACTTACACATGCAAGAATTTTGTCAGACTGCCCTAGCCAGCAAGAGACATCATACTTCTTGGTGATTTTTTCTAAGATGCATCTTATAATCATTATGCATAGATTTGGCCAAGTTACTCTTCTGCTCAAATACCTTTAACAGATTTTTATTGCCTACTTTGTAAAGTTCAAACTTCCACATTGGACATTCACGATCTTCCACAATCCAATATCACCTTACCTAACTGCCATCACTGACTTGCTCAGGCCCTAAACTCTGGTTCTATCTATATTACATTGCCATCCCACTCCCTGCACTTCCAGTAACTCTCTTTATCCTATGTGGGAACTAGGCTGAGAAAGGCAACTAATATTTATTAAGCACCTACTGTGTGCAAGGCACTAAAATTGGTGCTGAAATTAAAAGGACAAAGGCAAAACAATTCCTGCCTTCAAGAAATTTGAATTCTAGTCAAGTATGCATTATGAATTAGCCAAATATTATCAATCAATCAATTAGTCATTTATTAAACAATAGAATATAAATATAAACTTCTGTTTAGTATTTTAAAGTTCTTCATTAATGACCTCAACTTACTGCAATTACTTCTCTTATATACACTACAATGCAGCCAAATTGACCTTCTTACTATATACAGGGCACTCCATCTCCTGTCTCTATGTCTTTGCATTGACTGCTTCCTATGTGTGTGTGTGAGAGAGAGAGAGAGAGAGAGAGAGAGAGAGAGAGAGAGAGAGGGAGGGAGGGAGAGAGAGAGGGAGAGGGAGGAAAGGACAGGGGAGAGAAAGAAAGTGAAGAAGAAAGGAGAGGGAGAGGGAGAGGGAGAGGGAGAGGGAGATCAGACCCTGCTAATTAGACCCAGGAGTGTACTGGAAAATGCTTGAACTGGCTTTGAAGGAATGGGGGGAAGGGGATTATGTTCAATACAATTTTAAATTTAATCTGCACTAGTAACACTTTATTACTTTCTCAAGTCAAGACAACTGACAAAATAATTGATCAAGATTGATTTGTAGCAATTGTTAATTTTCATGATAGAAAAGCTCACACTGAAAATTTAACAATCAGCAATCATAAACCATTTCAAGCTGGCTCCAGCATGTTCCTGTTTAGAACTGATGGCTAAACATAACTAAGTACCTAAGGATACTGAGCAAAATAAGAATTTAACTAGGGGAGAGCAGGCAGACAAAATTGTAAAATTAGGAGACAGAAAGAGAGCCAGTAAACGACAGAGTTGCAATATGCAAAACCCTCAAATCCTATATGCCCTATTTTAATAATTGCCTGAGCAACCCATAGGGTAATGTCACATCCAGTATTTGAAGACAAAAAATTTTTATTTAAGGATTTATTACTCCTCTGTCCTGGTCATTTGGTCCAATCATTCTGGATGCTATAATCAGGATACAGGACAAGTTTCACTAAAGAAAAGCAGAGCAAAGCACAAGGAGTCTGTCCACTGACATAGACTATTATCGGATCCAATTTTGCATCATATATACTTGACCTATGTTTGATAACTGACCAGGGAAGTGTAAGAAATGTGTTGTCCATGTAGGTAAATATGTGTTACCATGGATCTGCCTAGGTGTGTCTCACAGGAAGACATGAATAGATATCTCCAGTGTCTCCTCCACTCACTCTTCTCCAAGAGATTTTGATTTCTTCCAGAAGGAGAACAGGTGATTAATGAGGCTGGCCACTCTGCTCTCCTCACATAGAGTGCTGGGTTAGAAGTATATATTCACTTCCCTAAATACTGTTAGTTTAGGAGAAATATTTTTTTCAGCTCACTCTTTTGAGCATTATTCCTTTAGAAGAAAGGTAGTATTCTAAGTTATATAGCCAAAGACTTGAGTATCTTACCATCAAATGCCAGTTACACAAAGACACATAATCCATAACAAATAACCTGTTTATACAATCTGATAGTAAACAAATCAGCAAAGCTATACAGAGTAGAATGTACCAGACAATACAGAGAGTAAAGTTCTCTCAGGTCAATAAAAAGAAAAGGGGAGAGAGAGACAGAGACAGAGAGACAGAGACAGAGAGAAAGAGACAGAGAGAGAAAGAGACAGAAACAAAAAGACATACAGAGAAAGGGAGAGAGAGAAGGAAGGAAGGACTAGGAGGAGGAGGAGGAAGGAAGGAAGGGAGGAAGGGAAGAAAGGAAGAAAGAAAGGAAGGAGGAAGAGAGCGAGCGAGTGAGCATGACAAATTGTGAACAAGGTCATATTAGATTTTAAAGGGAGAGGGAGGGTGTGTCATCTCCTTTAAATGCCAACTTCTTCCAGTATTCTTTCATCCCTTTCTTCCGGAACCTCTCCCTGAAGAAATCCTGGAACAATATATTTTTTAGATTGAAGCTGTAAGTCAGAAGAAAAATTAACTCTTCTCTCTCAAGCTCTTACCAACTTGGCCCCTCATGTAGACATGGAGCATTGAGTAATGAGTTTCTATAGTGATGAGAGTCTTATACTATTTGGTGTTCAAATCTCTGCTTACATTTGTAAATAATAGATAGATAAATAAAGAATATTTATGTGTGTAGAATAATAAAATATTATTAACAGCTGACATTTACATAGAATTAGTATGTGCCAGACATTATGCATAAGTGCTATACAAATATTATTTTATTTGTATATATATATATATATTTATGTATTATATATGTATATTTTTCAGGAGTTAGCAAAGTGCCTAGCATTTAGTAAAGAGCTTTAGAATGAGTGAATTAATTAACTAATATTGACTATGAGCTAGACACTATAATAACTGGAGACCTAGGGACAAATGTGACACTGTCCTTAAAAATCTCCTTAAGGAGCTTATATTTTATAGGAGACAACAACACATATACATATAAGTACATAAAAGTAAGTGTTTAGGTGTATATATAAGCATTTATCTTGTGTGTTCATACATCACAATATACACATGTATATATATTTGTGTATTATATGTACATGTACCTTGTGTATATGTGTGTTATTATATGTACACATGTGTGTATATGTACTATATTATATGTGTGTTGAATACACATGTATATGAATAGGAAGAAGTTCATCCTAACTTTCCCACAGCTACTCCAAAAAAGATCAAGAAAAGCATCAGACCAAGTAGTGATGGAGAGGTTTCAGATTCAATGTGTAAAGCAAATATAGGTGAAATTTCTTATACATAAATTCATAATTACAAATCTGAAATATCTAACCCTATGCCCATGTTGCAAAGCATGTGGAAGTTCCATTAGCTATGACTTTCCAGGAATACTCCCACTCCATGACAAGCAAGAACCTTAGTTACCTCCTCCAGAAAATTGAGGGCTTGGACAAGATGATCTTCAAAGTCTCTTATTGGCTACGTTGTTGCTATTAATTCTATGCAATAATTTCTTCCTAATGACAAAAAAATGGGAGGGGATAGGGAAGGCCAAGGAAGCAAGATGTCTCATTAGTATTTTTACATTCTATCCTATCATTGTCACACAGAAGATAGGGGCTGATTACTGCCCTAATGGTAAGCCCTCATCTCCATAACCAGTCAGAAAACCCCTTTCATCCTTTCTGACTGTATTATAAATGCTAAACCAATCCCAGGGCACATGGCAGCTCCCAGCCACATATCTTGCCCATCATTTATTCTGCCATACACTTATCCATGTATTGTATTTTCACCCTTGACTCTAGGCCAAGCCAAAGAAGAGAAGGGGGGAATCAAGCAGAATTTTTTGGACCATAGTAAAAGCCTAAGACTTAACAAGGAAAGCCTTACTAACATGCCACAGATGAATTACAACTCTTCCTTCTCTCCAAGTTCTTTTTGGGAATAGAATTCCATGGGACAGAAACACAAACACACCTATCTCCATTCCTCTTTGTCTTAAATGGAAAGAATTTTCCTCTATATTGTTGCATTCATCAGCAAGTTCTATTCCTCGGATCACACTTTATCTCCAAATATGTATATAAGTAAATGAAAGTTAGAGAGGATCCAATAGCTTTCAATTGTGTGATATTGAACCTTCAGACTATTCCTAGAGATCCATACCTCTTTCAAAATCCAAGATGAATTGTCTTGGCATACAGCTATATAAGTAATAGATACGAATCAAGAAGCTGTGAGTCTCTAGTGTTTTGGGGAGGCTCCATTTAAACCATTTTCAAATAGTCTTACAAAGCAAGTACTTCAAATGAGGGGAGTTAGCTTAGGGCAGTTTTAATTTTCCTTTTATTCCACAAACCATCCTCCAGTGTCCCTTTCCTTTTCTCCCTTTCTTGATATAGTCCTTTTTCTTTTCTTCTCTGATCTTCCTCTAAAAGTTAATTTATAAAGGTTGAGATGGAGGGTACAGTAGGCTTAGGTGAAAGATTTAAGAAAGTCTGGAAGGGCTAAGTAACAGGCCTATGGAATATAAATTATATAGATAATGGGATGGATAAGAGTTTAGAAGGAGATCAGTGCAAAAGATCAAATGGGGGAGTATATGAAAGGAATAAGAAATAGAGAATGGCATAAGTTTGAAGAATCACAGAATTTGAAAGTTGAAAAGTATATCGGCAGCTATGACCCAAACCATAAAAGGAAAGCATCCTCATTATAAGAATCTAATTAAGTGGTCATGCAGACTCTTCTTGAAGACTCCAAAAAAGGGGAATATGAAGACTGTAATGAGATAGGAATTGGATGAAGATATAGAGAAATTAGAAAGGGGAGCTAGGTAGTACAGTATATAGAACACTGGGGCTGGAATCTGGAAAACCTGAGTTCAAATCCAGCCTTAAATTTAAATTACAAAGAAATTCTAATTACAAAAAAAAGAAATTTTTTGCAGGGACCTGTATTTATGTAAAACATTTGTATATGATGTTCTATAACCAAATGATTATGCTTAAAGTAGAAGATAAGAAGAAGTGAAGGAGTTCAAGAAATTCCTGCTCACACTCCAAGAAGAGGTTACCTAAAAAAAAAAAAAAAAGAAAGAAAGAAAGAAACTTCATTATAAAAAGAAGAAAGTAAAAAGATCTAAACGGATAGATGAAAGGCTTGACCTTTATCAAAAAAGTTGGGAACAAATAGATTAAAAAGTAGATTAAAGGTAGATTGAAAATTAGAATCGTGAATATTAGAAAGGGGGATGACAAGCAGAGAGGATCATAAACTTCAGGGTGACTGAGCTATTTCCACACACCTCATGCCAACAGTTTGTCAGAAAATCTTCTACCAAATCAGGGAAGATTCATATTCATTGGACTACTATTGCCCAAGTTTCTATATGCTTAACAAGTTCTGGGGCAGTCTTTTTTATCCATGTCCTGCTATTCCTTAGTCAATCTTTGTCCTATGTTCTCTTTATACCGTGGAGGAAACAGATAAAGAAGACTTCAAGGACATTGACACTTTTATACCAAGCTAGATAT
The DNA here is from genome assembly GCF_902635505.1 of Sarcophilus harrisii. Lineage (NCBI taxonomy): Eukaryota > Metazoa > Chordata > Mammalia > Dasyuromorphia > Dasyuridae > Sarcophilus > Sarcophilus harrisii. Next base: position 491,030,784 of record NC_045427.1, on the reverse strand, counting down.
TAGATGTGAGCAAATAAATTTTGTATTTAAATTTTATTTAAAGTAATGGAGTTGAAAAGGAAAATATTGAATTCACCAAAGCTTTTGGGAGAACCAAATGCCATAATGGATGTAAAACACTTTGTAAATATTGAAGTGCTATAAAAATGCCAGTTATTATTAACATTTTTATTATTATTATCCTTAAAGCAATATATAAATTCCAGTCACTAGTCTTCCAATCTGGCAGTAACTTCATTCCTTGAGCCTTCTACTGAGCTCTTGATACAAAGATATGTTAGTAAATGTTTAATAACTTCTGTGTGGGTAAGACAAATGTATATACACACACTTTTAAGTTTAATTGACTGTGCATATGTATGTATGTATGAGAGTAGATGTGTGGAATATATATATGTATATGTATATGTATATGTATACAGGTACATATATACAGACATGCACACATATACCCAGATATTCAAGTTCTTAGATATAGATATTTGTTGTACAGTTATTTTCAGTTATGTCCAGTTCTTCATGATCCCATTTGGGGTTTTCTTGGCAGACATACTAGAGTGGTTTACTATTTTCTTCTCCAGCTCATTTTAAAAATGAGGAAACTGAGACAAACAGAATTAAGTATCTTGCTTGGGGTCACACAGCTAGTAAATATCTGAGGTCAAATTTGAAGATGAGTCTTCCTGACTCCAGGCCCAGCACTGTATCCACTATACCACCTGGCTGCCCTGAGATAGAGATAGAAATAGAAATAGAGATTTTCAAAGAATCAAAGATTTCAAATGCTGGCTCTGCTACTTCCTAGCTGGGTCAATCCTTTACTGTTTCTGAGCCCCAATTTCTTCATCCACAAAATATAGCAATTAGACTAAATGTTGTCAAAGGTCACTTCCAATTCTAAATGGTATGCATCCAGAGATGAAAGAAATTGGCAACCTGCTATTGATCTGAACACAGGGCTACTCCCAGGAACAAAAGATAAATAAATCAAATATTATCTTTCATCTCCAGCATCTACATCACCACACACCCCCCATCCATCCTCACCCTCTGGGTGAGATTTCTCCTTCAAATAGTGAAGCGTGTGCTTTAAATTTATGAGGATTGGGAGAAATCAGGACTGGAGAGGAAAAGGAAGGAGAAAGGTAGCATAGATAACCAGACACAATGACTGATTCTGATTATTCTGCTAAAAATTTAGAAGGGGACAGAAACAATAATAATAATATTGCTTCTCTACCTTGTTGAGATTTACAAATAATTTCTTCCCTTGAGATGGCTAAAATAAATATTATTATATCTACTTTACAGATGATGAGATGAAAGCATGATTCTTTCCAAGGATTTCCTTAGTTCCCTTAGTTAATATTGGAAGGAGATCAGTTGGTTTGTACTCTGCCTAGGGCTAGCAGAAGATACAAGATGCAGTAACCATGTGTTTATCTCAGCTAATGGCCTAAACTGTGAAGCACTTTTTTTAAAGTAAGCTTCTGATTGATGCCTTTCCTGTTGATTTATCAGCATGGAACCTACTCACCAATATTTCCATGGATTTGTGATTTTAGTCAAAGGTAACACCATTTTAGAATATAGCCTTGTTTGTGAAATCTTACAAGATGATAAAAAATAATGAGCATTTTAATGTCATAAAACAATGAGAAGCATTGGAGGGGAAAACAAGATTAAAGAAAGGTTGGCAAGAGATCCAACTAAGCAAAGTCATCTCAAGGGTATTTGAGAATAAAACTGGAAAGAGAACAACAAAGAAAAGAAAAATGGATTTGTTTAGATGATGGTGCCATCATTTTGGAACTCTAATATCATGGTCCCTGATAAGCTGCTGGAGCCAATAAGTATTTATTAAGCACTTACAGTATGCCAAATAGACTGCCAAGGTCTGAAAACACGAATACAAATAAATAAAAAAATAAACTCTTTTTATTATTATTATAGCTTTTTATTTACAAAATATGTGCATGGGTAATTTCAATTGCACTGACAGCATTGACAATTGCAAAATCTTTTGTTCCAACTTTTCCCCTCCTTCCCCCCCCCAGATGACAGGTTGACCAATACATGTTAAATATGTTAAAGTATATGTTAAATACAATATACATATAGATGTCCATACAGTTATTTTGCTGTACAAAAAGAATCGTACTTTGAAATAATGTACAATTAGCCTGTGCAGGAAATAAAAATGCAGGTAGACAAAAATAGAGGGATTGGGAATTCTATGTAGTGGTTCATAGTCGTCTCCCAGAGTTCTTTCACTGGGTGTAGCTGGTTCAGTTCATTACTGCTCCATTGGAACTGATTTGGTTCATTCATTGCTGAAGATGGCCAGGTCCATCAGAATTGATCATCATACAATATTGTTGTTGAAGTATATAATGATCTCCCGGTCCTACTCATTTCACTCAACATCAGTTCATGTAAGTCTCTCCAGGATTTTCTGAAATCCTCCTGCTGGTCATTTCTTACTGAACAATAATATTCCATAATATTCATATACCACAATTTATTTAGTCATTCCCCAATTGATGGGCATCCACTCAGTTTCCAGTTTTTGGCCACTATGAAAAGGGCTGCCACAAACATTTTGGCACATACAGGTCCCTTTCCCTTCTTTAAGATCTCTAGGATATAAGCCCAGTAGTAGCACTGCTGGATCAAAGGGTATGCACAGTTTGGTAGCCCTTTGGGTATAGTTCCAAATTGGGGAGCTTACATTCTAATGGAGAAAGATAACTTCTGAAAAGAAGAGAAGGGGGAAGAAAGTTGGGGGGGGGTGTTAGAGAGAAGACAGTGGAGAGGGAAATCTAAAGATTCTAGAATGAAGTAGAGAACGGAATGAACCAATGGACACAGCTATGCTCGAACTAGTTTGACTTAAAATGAAGATACTGTGTGGAAACAGAGGAAGTAATCACAGAGGCAGTGATAGTCCTAGCTAGAAGTGGCAATAGGGAGCATAAAGCGCTTGAACCTGGATTCAGGGAGATCTGAGTTCAAATGTGATTTAGATGCTTCTTAACTGTGTGATCCTGGGCAAGTTCATTAATCTCTGTCTCCCTCAGTTTCTTCATTTGTAAAATAATAATTACACCTACCTCTCAGGACTGTGAAGAAAAGACAACATTTGCAAAATTGTTTGCAAATTGTAAAGCACTATATAAATTATTGTTGTGTTTGTTTGTTTATTATTATTTTTCATGGGTCATAGTGGATAAAGAAGTCCAGAGAATCAAGAGCGAAGCTGGAATGTGACATGGAATGAACTTGCTAAAGGAACCTATAGGGCAAATTGCTTTTCCTTTAAATAGACTATTTGCTTCCCAAAAAGTTATGTCGGAGTTTCTTGAGTTCTTGAATACGTTCTAAGCCCATATGTCCAAGCTTTAATATTTTGTTATTCTCCTTCACTTTAGGAATAATTTCCAAAAAGTAGGAAAGAGGAGATTCCAAACTGGAAACCAGAAGCTTGGATATGACTTCATTGACATTTGCTTTCCCTGGTTCAACAAGCCATTCTCTCTCACTGTAGGAACAGTGGTTCTTTTATCAGAAAAGATAGCTGAATCTCAGATCCAATTAACCAATCCTATATTTCCTATTAACAATCATAAATTCTGGAAAGGGCAAAAGAGACAGAAGAGGGACCATGACTGAAATCTAACCCTATTGTCTACACACTGGATTTGCTCTCAGACTCTCTGATAATGTCAAAAACTCAATTCATTCCCCAAATCTTAAATGATCACCTATATCTGTTCCTTCAGAATATCAGGGGATATAACATTTCCATAGAAATTTACAAAACTAACTCTCCCAAAGGATACAGATAATATCCTCGATCTCTGCCAGAACCACATGGCAAGTAGATATAACAACTGGATCTTCAAGACTCTAAAGGGTTTGTTTGCCTAATCCAGGAAGCAGGCCTATCATAACATGTCTCGTCATTCTTGAAAATTAGCATTTGAAAAAGGTAATATTATTAGTACCAATGAAGACATAATCTTTAATGTCCTTGGAACTCTTGGCAAATAGATAATAGTTGGCAGTTTATTTCATTAATAAAGGATCTTTATGAGTAATTCCAAGGGGACTTAAACTTCCTCATTGTTAAAAATACCTCCCCACACTAACCCTGCCTGGCCCAGAACAGTATAAAGACACAGAAGCTGAGTGGATGAGACACTGACTGAAACTACTATTGGAATTCTGCCGCCGTCGAAGTCCCAGAAACAAGCACCATGAAGATAAATCTTCTCCTGACTCTGGGGCTCGTTCTAATCTCTGCCCTCCATGCCCATGGCTTAGCATATGATAAAAATGCAGATTGGCAAGAGGTACCAGGGGAGATGGGGAACCTGGGTGGATTATTTCTTCACAGACAACTAAGAAAGTAAAGCTTCTAGTCATTGATTGAGCCCAGGACAGCCTTGAAGGAGAATTAGGGGAAAAAAGATTCTTTTAATGCAATTACAGGAGAAAAAGGAGGCTCCCATATTTGACTTGGCAGTCATAATGTCATCTCCTCTATAAAGATTTCCTTAATCTCCTCATTGACAATAATCTTTCCATCCCTTGAGCTCATAGTATCTTATATTTCTTTTCTATATTTATGTTTTTTATAGTCATTTATGTTACCTATCTTATATCCTGTACTAAAGTAAGAGCTCTTTGAGGAAAGAACTATCTCATTCCATATCAAACAATCTTTACCTAGTGAAGGCTTAATAAATGCTTCTTGAATAATAGATAGTGAAGTGTGAATGAATTCTGTATTCTAGATTTCTGCAGATTGGGGGCAAGGATAAAAAAGGAGTTTCTTTTAGACTTTTTTTTCATCAGTTTTCAGGACATTGGAGGTCCATTCTCTTGGCTTCATCGGATCATCAGAGGATAAAAGAAGGAGGTGACATGAAGTTTTTCATAAACAAAATAAAATCGCATAAGGATAATGTTGTATTCGACTTATTCCTTAAGTAAGTAAAGGGGAAAAGATTCCAGATACTGTTCATAGATATTCTACCTGTCACAAACATATACATGTAAAAAAAAAAACAGACATAGGGAATAAGAAAGAGCCTTTGACCTATACATTTAGGTATGTATTTGAACTAGGACACAAAGGATCTAGGCAAAGAGTGGGGAATATAAGAGACACACAAATTTCTTAATCCTTTGATCAAGTCCAGTAAAATCAATAAGACAAGAAAGAATCCACATTCCACCAGTTAGTGGAGACTGAAGTCTAAAATTTTTGTTCCGTTGTTTTGTTATTGTTTGATTGCTTTTTTTATTCCAGGGAAGGTGAAAAGTGTGTCCCATATGCAATGTCTGCTAAGAAAGAAAAAGACAGTAATGTGCTATACGTGCAATGTAAGTATAAAACAAACATTTTCATTGAGGTTCATCTTCCAATGACAGAAAAATATTGGAATGCAATAACTAAATCTACTCCAATTTGGTTGAACTAAATCAAAAGGAAAACTTCCTGAGCCCACAAGTGAGGACTTGAGACAGTTAGCAGGCTTAATTAGAGAATTAGAATGAGACTGAGAGATCACAGAGGCTGAATCTCTCCCAAAAGTACCATTCACTTCAGGAGTTTTTAAAAAGATAACATTCATTTTTCCCCTGGACCTAGTACAAAAATGTTACACATAGTAAGCTGTAATAAATTTTTATTTTTGAATTGTTTTGAATTGAACTGAAGGAAGATGGATTATTTTACTTGGGGAGGGGACAGTAGTCTGTATCCCAAGAATATGGTATTATTGAGGGAATAGATTAATATGGGATTGCCGATATTGCTGAAGAGGTTCTATGTACTGTCATAGAAAATCAGAAGACCCAGATTCTAACCCTAATTCTTCTTTGTTATATAATGGAAAAATATCTGCACTTGAATTTAAATGTTGTCTCTGACACAGTAGCTACAGTCCAGTTAGTACAATGTCTCTACGGTCAGAAGACTTGAGTTTATATCCTCCTCCTTCAGTTTCTTACCCCTGTGTCCCTGAGCAAGTCACTTAGGCTACTACTTAAATTGAAGGAGTTGAATAATCTTGGAGCTTTTTTCTGCCTCTCAAATTGTGATCCTCAGATTTCTGGTCCTCAGTTTCCCCATCTGTGAAATAGAATTAAAAATTCCTGCAGTGCTTCTCTCCTAGGACTATTAAGTGACTTTGCAAACCATGAAGCATGATATAGTTGAGTTGTTATTATTTTCTATCTTAGAGAAGTCACAACTTCTGTGTCTTCAGGTTTTCCATCTACAAGATAGGGAAGGATGGTACTTTCCTTACCTATCTCCCAAAATCTTGCAAAAATTAGTATGAATAATACGGAGTTTCATAACATTTTGAAGAGTATTAATCTTTATAAAAGTGTAAAGTACAATTATTACAATTGACAAGAAATTAGTTCTGGTACAGTTACCAAGCTAGCTCAGGAAGCACCATAGTATATGCCAATTCTCTTTGTTTCTTAAATCTTTGGGAATTCTGATCTTACTCTTCTGATGATTTCACAGATGAAGGAGAAAATCGGATCTACATCCGTAACCGTGACGGAAGTCAAGCTCTTCTCTTAATTACAAGGAACATTCAAGAAGGAAAAAAGACTACAATAGTAGAACTTTATGGCAAGTGTGCCCCACATGTATTCCCTACTTCCACACCATAGCATTCTCTTGTGATCAAAAGAAAAAGTCATAATGTAGTAGAAAAAGTTTTGAATTAGGCATCAAGGCACCTGATAGTACTGGTTCTAGCTCCTGCTGAGCCTCACATTAGCTGCCTGGATCAATGTTTTCCCTTCCATAGAGTAGGAATTAAAGCCCCTTGGTTGTCTACCTTTAGGGGCTGTAATGATAGATTAAGTTTGTAAACTACTAAATACTGTACAAATATAACCAATTATTCCTTTGGATCTGGGAAGGAAAGGTTTTTAGCAGGACAAAATATGCAAAAAAATAATAACAATGGTAATAACATACTTTTTTTTCATAAACTCATTTGCAAATGTAAGTGCTTTTCTACCTCTTCTATCTCTTTTCTTCCCCTGTGCTTGGTTGTACTTTGTCTTTCTGCTTTTGTTTAATTCCTTCTTCTATTTTCCTTTTTCTTCTCTCTTTCCCTCCCCTAACTCTTCCTCTCTCACAACACAAATCTGTCTTCTTTTATCTCATGCCTAACTTACTAGATTTTTGATTCTGACAGAGTTTCAGCTTTACTTATCAAAAAAAAAATTATCCAGGGTGGAAAGCAATGGGAAATGGAACTGATTCTAGTTAGACCATTATAAGTCATTTACTTGCAGTCATATTTATTGGAAATTGTAGTCTCTTTAAGAATTGTTTAAAAGACATTATTTTATCACCTTTCTTCTCTGACTTTTATACTACTAAATCATTATAAATAACATACCCAATGCTAGGGCATATTGCAGCTCTAGCTTCCTCAAAGATGCCTCATGATTCATTCTGATCTAAGATTACAATTCTAAGTTTTTCCTCCTCTCTTCATATGTGAAACCATCCCCCTCTGATTTATTCAAAAAGATTATTGAGATAAACTCCACAGTCACATTCTCATTCTTCACCCCAATTCTAGGACGGAGCAAAGATGTAAGTGAAAAAATGGTAACAGACTTTAATAATGTTTGCAAACGTAATGGAATCCCTGAAGATAATATCATTGACATGACCAAAGATGGTAAGTTCTGTTTACCTTTCTGTTCTCTTTTCTTCTTTGACTAGAAGGAGGAATTTCATGGGATAAAAACAAGATACCAGACCAAATTGTTTCCCTTCTAGCTCAATATCTATGAGGATAAATCCTATGACAATGCAATTCGGAAGCTCTTGTCCTAACTTATAAAGCATTGTATTCTTCTCTGAGTCATGGTGTTTAATAATCATTCATGTCTGCTGTTCTACTCCACAGATGAATGCTACAGAAATAAGGAACAGTAGTTATCACAAGCCTACAGGTTTGTGATTTCTGACTTTGGGTCTGTACACTGGGATTTTGTGTCCTGAGGTCCAGCTTTGTGATTGGTGGATAGCTATGAAGCATGAATGGGATACCCCATTAAATCATCCAGGGAACATCCAGGGGAGGAGTCTTTCTCACCAGGAGGACTTGATGGGTTTTAGGAAAGTATTGAGTGTGTCCTGAGCACTGTCCCTTACCCCTTCACCCATCTACCTCTATCCCCCAGTGTCTTCCCATTCTTTCCCCTGGTCTTCACATTTAGTAGTAATCCAGTGCCTTATACTGAGTATCTATTGTATGTCCAACAATTTTTAAAACAGCAAGATTCCTCTTCCCAAAGAGCTTATAATCTGATAGGGAAGATGAGACACAAGGGGAAAAGGTAGGAGAGGTATAACAAAACATATACATAGATGAATATAAGGAAACAGCATCAGCAATTTATAAGGAAATATTTAGAGTCCAAGAGAGTTAATCAAGGAAAGTTCCCTGGAGAAATGAAATTTGAAGGAAGAGAGTCACATAGTTGGAGAATGTATTCAAATAAATCCAGAAGTGAGGTAGAAAAAGTCAAAAATAGCATTTTATCTCTTTCTTTCAGGGCTCACTGTTTCCCTGGTCACTTTTCCCACACATATGCAGGCAGACAATGTTACAGCTAAGCACACTTGGTCAAATGGAAAACTTACTGGGAGAAAGGACAGGGGCAGGAGGTGGAATTGGATGGTACAATCAGAGAAACAAGGCATTTTTTAAAAAGTAGGACCGTCCCCTTCAGGTGGTTTTCCAAAGTGGAAAGGTAATAGCAAAGGCCTAAGTCTCTGGAAACCTCCCACTTCATTGTCTCTAGAGAAAAATCAGTTGGCTAGCTTTGGAGATAATACACCTATCACCATACACACAATTTCTCCAGGTTTTTCTGTCTGACAATGATTGACGGTCTTTGTCCTAGACTGGACTGATATAATCCGACTTAAGCTTACTCCCTTAAACTCCTATTTTGTTTTTAGTTTTTCCCTCCATATTTACCTTTTAGTAGTGATTAGAGCACTGAATTTGGAGTCAAAGAGACCTTAATTCAAATCTCACTATTAAAACTTATAAGTTATATGACCATGAACAAGTCAATTAACCTCTCTGAGCTTTTTTGCCATCTAAAAAACACGTATAAAGATATATATTGTATCAACTTCCCAGGATTGTTTTGAGGCTCAAATGAGATTTTGCATGTAAAACACTTGGAACATTTTAAATCACCATATAAATGCCAGTTATTGTTATGACTGAGACACCTGGTGATTGATTCACTATCACTGTCCACAGTAAAACCCAAGATGTACTTCTACGATCTGCTGGAATTCACCCTGGCTTCAGAAAAATCACCTATTAGTCTACAGATAATGAAATCGTCCATATGACTTCTAGTATGTCACTCTTCTTTCTCAGAGTCATCCATCCTTTTGTGTCTACGCTGATCCCTGGATAATACCTTTTCCTATATATGCTCAATAAATGATTCAATTTATTTTATGTGTGTCCTTGGAGATAAAAAGAACTAGAAGGGGAGGTGTTATAAGAGAAGGGATATCAAAAGGTAGGAGAGTTCTTGCATTTCTCTCCTGATGTGACCACAACAGTCTATATTGCTAAGCTTTAAATATCTTAAGATTTACAAAGCACTTTCCTTGTAAGGCAAGTAGTGAAAGTAACATCAACCCATTTTACAGATGAGGAAACGGAGGCCAAAAAAAGTGATACAGTTTATAAAGAGGAAAAGAGAGGAAAGGAGAGAGGAGGGAAGGAGAGGGAAAGAGAGAGGAAAGAAGGAAGGAACGAAAATTATCTATATGTCCAGGAGAGGGCAGCATATCCTAGCATAACCAGGAAAATTCTAACGAAAATCAAAATCCCTTACTCCCAAGAATTAGACAAACACTTAAAAGAGTGTAAAGTTTTTAACGTTGAAAAGAACTTTTAAAAATCATCTAATCCAGTTTGCTAATTTTACACAAAGGGAAACTGAGAACTGAGAACTAAGAGCTGGAAAGGGACTTCTCTAAGGAAATAAGAGTGACAGAGATGAGAACAAAGGGCATGGTCTTGAATGTTCTTTTCTCTACATTGAACTGGTCCTACATTGTGTAACCTTTCTTAAATGAGGAGCAAAGAGAGAAAGAGAATAAATATTTATGCTTTACATAAAAGATCCAGAACACTATTGTATTTTTGAAAGAGGACATAAGTACATAATTCTCAGCTGTTCCTCTTTCACAGAAATTTCTCACAAACATATTCAAGAAGTCTGGCTCTGTGAAAGTACCTTGAAATATCCTAGAAAAATTATTGTAATACACTCAAGGATTCTTCTTTATTTCCTGTTTTTAGTCTCTCAAATTTAACCTTATCTTGAATTCTGATTATCTTATTAGACAACATATTTTATCAATAGTGATTTGCTCATAAGAAACAATATTATTGTGGGGAAATATGACCGGAAAAGAACATATGATTTTGTCACAAAACAAGAATGACTGCCTAAGTGACACATTGATATCTACAAGATTTTAGAGAATCTCCATGGTATATTGGGCCTTGATCAAAATGCCACCTGTGCAATGAAATTAATGTGTGAACATGGGAAATTACTTCATCTCCCTGAACTTCCATTTCTTCCTCTCTAAAATAGGCATAATAAAATTTGAACTACTTACCTCCTAGAGTTGTTGTTGAAATAGTGCTCTAGATACCTTAAAGTACTATATAAAATATAAGTGTTGTTATAATAAGAAAAACTGAGGAAGAATTCCAGTGCTTTGGGAGGTTTTATGGAAAGAGATGGACAATAATTAGATAAGCATAAGGGATTGAAATCTGCATTGGTAGAGAGAATACATGTCTATATCAATGATTCAATTAATTAATAACCTTTATTTTGCATCTACTATATACTGTACTAATTGCTGGGTATGGAAAAAGAGGCAAAAGACAGTTTCTGTCCTCAAGGAGTTCACAATCTAATGAGGGAATCAAATCATCAAGCAAAAAATATATCCAATCTATATATAGAAAAAATAAGAAAAAATTAAAAGAGGGAAGCAATAGAATTAAAGGGATTAGAAAAATCTTTTTGTTGAAAATGGAAATTTAAATGGAACTTGAAGGCCAGGGAAGGCAGTGGGTCAAGGTGAAGAGAAAGTACATTGCAGGCATAGGGAATGATCACTTAAAATGTCTGGAGTCAAGAGATGGAGTATCTTGTTGGAGGAAACTTAAGGAGACCACTGTCACTGAAAAGAAAAGCATATGACAAAAAGAGAATAAGTATAAGAAGACTAGAAAGGTAGGAGATGGGATTAGACTATGAAGGGATCTGAACACTAAACAAAGAATTTTGTGTGTTCTCCCAGAAGCAATAGGAAGCTGCTAGAATTTATCGGAGGATGGTGAGTCACATGGATCTGTACTTTATTTTTAAATTTATTTTTAATATTCAATTTTTTTCATTTTGAGTTCCAATTTACCTTCTTCCAGTTGCTGCTTCCCCCACCCATTTTGAAAGTAAGCACAGTGATATAAATTATACATGTGAAATCATACAAAACATTTTCATATTAGTCATGTTGCAAAAAAAAAAAAAAAGAATGAAAATAAAGTAAAAAAAATAGGCTACAATCTACATTCAGGGTTCATCAGTTCTCTTTCTGGAAATGGATAAACATTTTTTTTATTATAGGTCCTTTAGAATTCAGGCCTGTGTTTTAGGAAAAATCACTATGGAAGCAGAATAAAGCTCTAATGAATGATTAGAAAAGGGAAAGCCTTGAGGCAATCAGAGCAACTAAAGACTATCACAATAGTCCAGGAATCAGAAGAGACAACAGATTAGATATGAGGTAGAGAGAGGAGGATGAGAGATAGTAAAGAACTGAGGATGACACGTAAGTGTAAAACCTGTGGAACTGGAAGGATGCTGGTACCTTGACAGGATGGGGGAAAAGAGGGTTTAGGGAGAAAGATAATACAGTTTTGGATATGTTGAGTTCTGGATATATCTACTGGGCATCCAATTTAAGAAGTCTGAAAAGCAGTTGAAAATGCAAGTCTGTAGATCAGAAAAGAGGTCATGGCTGAATCTAGAGATGACAATTAAATCCATGGAAGCTAATGAGACCACCAACTGAAATATAGAAAAGAAGAAAAAGAAGGCAAGAGGAGAGAAGGTGAAGTGCTGACTGTAGGTTACCTTCTCAAGTAAATGGTGAGATCAGAAATTAGATCATGAGGGTCTAAAAAGAAAGCAAGAGGAGAGAAGCTGGAGGTACTGATTGTAGTTTACCTTGTCAAGTAGTATGGCCACAAAGGGCAGAAAATATGTGACAATAATTAAAGAGAATGGAAGGCTCAAGTGGGGGGATTTTGAGGGTGCATTTTCCAGACATGTACATTTGGGTAGACATGAGAGAAGGATCCAGTAAACAAGGAAAGATTAAATAATAGAATTATTTATTATTTTTTTATTATATAAAAGTAATTATTATATTATAATAGTATTTATTATTTAATAAGATTAAATAATAGAGATGGCAATCTATTGAAGGAGACAGGATAGTACAGTGGAGGGATGGAAATTGATAAAGTATAGGAATTCGTGCCTTTTTATTCCCTTACTCCCAAGCATCTCTTCCTACCTAATGTTCAACTCTCTGACTATCTCTGACAGGTCTGATTGTAGGCAATGTGGTCCAGTATCCCTAGAAGCAACAAAAAACCAAAAACCTGAGGTTTGGCCTAGCTTCTACAGCTCTCAGAATGTCTTTGTTAATGTCAAGCCTTTCAGAGTCATAGTTATTCCATCTGTAAAATACCAATGACAAATCCTTCTCTGAACACTTTATAGGACATTTAAGAAGAACGTAAAGGACTTGACATTTAACTAAAATAGTTTAAATAGTTGTTTTTAAATTTTTTTCTTTTTTTTAAGTATCATCCAGTATTTACAAGGACTTTGAGAAAGGTGGGGAAAGGGAGAAGTTAAACACAGGAAGAAGAATGAGTCACTAATAACGCCGTCTTTACTTGGGTCCAGTATTTGTTCATACCTAAGTGTTTATATCGTGGTGAAGGTAGTTAATGTAAGTAAATTTGATTGCTGTGAGTAATGTCATCTCTCAATTGGAGGCCAGAACAACTCATTCATTCACTTTGAGGAAGAAGACATGGCTGATGAGTTTGAAATACAGAAAGAATGGATCCCCATAGTAGGAGGAGTAAAGCCAGGAGGGGAAAGTATTGAGGGACTGGGAGAATAATGATCCACATATTCTGAAACTTTAAGGCCTTTAGCTTTTCCAGCAGCTGTCCCAGACCCTAGGCAAGGGGGAAAGAAGAAGAGGCAGGTGTACTGCTATTTAGGGCCATGACAAACCCTTGAAAAAGATCTACTACTAAAGATCACAGATTTAGAGGTAGGCTGGACTTTCGAGAATCAATTGTCCAATTTTCAGAATGACCACTGCTTTTTACAGATTTACTGGCATGTCACCGTACCTATCTCTTCCACCCAATATATACTTTATAGTTAGGGAAACCTAGAACAAGAGAAATCAAATTACTTCCCCAAGATCACATAGGTAGTAAATAACAGGCCCAGGTTTTGAACCAAAGTCCTTGAACTTTGAAGATTTCTCTATACTCAGAAGCAGTTCTTCAAAAGGGAAAAGGTTTGAAGTTAGTAGAATGGAACAAAAAGAAGTAAGAAAACCATCCGAAGCTTTTCTCTCCTCCAACCACGATGACTCCCCATCAGAGACATGAGCAAGAGCCACCACTGGAGAAAAATTATCAATAAAATAAAATTACATTTCATCAAGGACAGCCCAGTCATTGCAAGGTCGGTGAAACCCAAATCCAAGACAAACAGAGTCAAAATGATGCCCCAGGAAGATGACCAGCTTCGATGAATTAGATTTACAGGAGGAACTGTATGCCTATCACACTGAGTCTGTTGTTGATACTTATATTCCAACATTTGGGAAGGATCATTTTCACATGATTCCCAAATTCTCCATTTTATAAATTCAGCTGTCCCATACCTATAGGTTTCACCCTTTATGACTGATTGTGGAAAAAGAGAGGGAAAGAGGTAAGGACATAGATGGAAAGACAAATATTGGGGAAGGAAGAGAGAAAGAGATAGAAAAATGAAGACAGACTAGAAAGTGAGGCTCCAAAGGACAGGCAAAAATTGAGAGTCAAAAGTAATGAGAAAAACAGAAATAATGCAATTGAGCTTAAAACTAAGCTTGTTTCTTCTTTGTTACAAGTGAATGCTCTAGGTATTGAGGGACATAATTGCATGAAAAGCAAGAAGCATCAATATAAATCTAAAAATAAATCATTAGTTAAGCATCAACTTGTTCCCATTGCATACTCAAAACTCTACTTTGAAGGGTATCATAGAAGAGAAAAACATAAGATCAAAGGTTCACAGAGAACTGAAAGGCACTTGGGAAGCCATCTGTTACACCCTTTCACTTAATAGATGAGGAAACTGAAACCAAGGGAAGGAAAATTACTTGCACAAGTGACACAAAATGAATGTCAAAGGCAGTATTTAAATACCAGTTCCTCTGCTCTAAGAGCCATTATTTTTTCCACTGGATCATAAAGCTTATACCTGACACCATAGAGAGCCTAAGCTACCTTTGGGGGCTTAGCTTACCTACCTATCAAATATGGGATTGCATCTAAATGGGTACCTCTAAGACCTTTTCTGCTTAAGGTTCCTGAATCCATGCACTAGCTAGAACATTATTATATATTCTAAGCCATTTTCACCTCCAAATGGATTCCTTTTCACTTGCTGATACCTCTTCATAAATTCCAATTTTATTAACAACCCATATCTTCTTCCTCTACCTCTTTCTTCCTCCTCCTCTCTAGTTGTAATACCACCTTTCCCTCCTAATCATTAGAAGTGATATACTTTAGGGCTGGCTATGCTAAGATTATAAACTGTAAATGTTTGATCCAGTAAGGAGAAAGTCCTTCTATCTTAGACATGTCTGGTGCCTCCCCTGACCCTGTCAGAACCGGATTGATGGTCCATTCCCACTCTCAGTACTCTGACTCCCCCCCTGCCTCAGTCTACCCCGGTTGCTTGGAGCCACGGATGTATATATACTTCATGGGAAACACACATTAACTGCTAGATGCTGGATTCTTGGAAACGATAGTCTCATTCAGCCCTAGGCCCAAACCATGGAACCATTTGGTCCCAGCACAATCTCTCCCTCTCAAATAAAATATTAAAAACTGTCCAATCTTTATCTTGCCTCAGTTTCTCCAGCATTACATGATTAAAGCACACACACAAACACATACACACATATAAAAAAACACCCTCACACACAGCCTTAGATATTTAATGCTCTTTATTTTACAAGAGGGAAACTGAGACACAAAAACATTAAGTGTCTTGCACATGGTCACCTAGATAATAACTAGTAGAACTAGAATTCAAATCCAGATCTCCTGACTTCAAAATCAGTGATCTTTCCACTATACTATAATGCATCACCCCTGTTCTATAATATCTAGTATGCATTGAAATGGTGACTTGTACTTGGGTAAATAAAGGAAAATTGCCTTTCCCAGGGGTCAAGGGCATGCTCTGTGTCTGATCTAGCTATAAGAGAAAGAAGAGATTAGACTGCTGATGTGGTTTTCTTTCGCTCCCACAGAAATGACAGAACCACAACAGAAACTCTATCTTCTGTCTTCACAGAAGCAGTCACTTCAGAGAAATTAGCAATGATTGAATTCATCAGGACTGACTGACCTAAGACAGAAGTCTAGTGATTCCTTTAGGTAGGATAGATTTCTTTTCTCAGATGGAATAAGAGTCTACATTTCCAGTTCCCCCGATTCCAAGAGCCAGGCCTTTGGATAGGTAGTACAATGGATGGAACGTTGGGCCTAAAATCAAGAAGACCTGAGTTCGACTCCAGTCTCAGATACTTACTAGCTGTGTGACCCTGGGAAAGCTACCTAACTTCAATTTGCCTCAGTGTTCTCACCTGTAAAATGGAGATACAAATACCATTTTCCTACCAGGTTGCTGTGAGAATCAACAAGCTAACAATTGTAAAGCACTGAACATAGTGTCTGGCAAACAGTAAGCACTATATAAATGTTGTTGTTGTTGTTGTTGCTGCTGCTGCTGCTGTTGTTGTTACTAGCTGCATGACTCTGGGCAAATGATTTAATCTCTGTGTGTTTCTGTTTCCTTAACTATAAAATGGGGACAATAATAGCATCTACCTCACAGGGATGTTGGAAGGATCAACTGAGATATTTATTAAGCACTTAGCACAGTACAGGGCACAAAGCAGTTGCTTAATAAATGTTTATCCTCCCTGATTTCTCCTCGCAGTTCTGTCCCTTTAGTATTATGCAGATCTATGATTATGATTGGAAGATCACAGATCCATTGGCAAGAGCCAATCTAATAGAAATTCTTTTGATTGAGACTATTGTTTTCTTTGTTCATTTGGGTGACTCATGAAGGGGAAGAGAGCTAGAATTTTATGAGTGTGTTCATATTTGTATTCCTTATCCCTAGCACAGTGTCTAGCACATTGTGGAAATTTAATAAATGAATAAAGGAACCATAAGTAACCAAATCATGTACAAAGCCTGAACCCTGGAATGAAGGTTTTTAAAGCAAGATGTTTTGCTAATGTATAGTAGAAAACTCTCTGGGAGAGAAAAGAGGGAGGATTTTAGAAATGAAAAATTACATAAAAACAAGATATTAATAAATTTCTGAAAAATAATATCTTCTGAGCACGTTGAAGTGCATGCTATGAATATACCTTACTTATAGTTTAGTTCACTTATAGTTTAGCAAATATTTTGATGCCCTCTCTCCCACTCTTCTTGTGGGGAATGTGGAGAGATATAATGACACAATAATGCAATCAAAGAGATAGAGATATGAATTAGAATAACAATTTTGCTTGGAATAATCTCAAAACCCATCTCTATCTATTGAAGTCCCTCATTTCCTACAAGAATGAATCCAGATCACACATCCTCCATGAGGACGGCACTGAACCTTTCCCATACATTTTTGGGTGAAAACAATCTCTTTATAGTTATTTCCTGTCGACCATTGCCTGAATCTTCTCCCTAAACTTTTCTAATTCTTTCCTAAGCCCCGGTCTTCTGACTGGACAGCCCAAGATCTATACTGATCTATACCTAAAAGTTCATCAGCACGTTTTATTAACCATGCAGATCCCTACCCCAGTGATGGGAGACACGGTTCCTGAGGACCAGTCTACTTTCAGTTCACACATTTACAATCACAAAAACATAGCAAGATTGACATATCATTGTTATTAATCATCTAGGCCATTACATTATTATAGAGTGCATCCAGTTTGTGCAGGGGGAACAGATAAAGAAACCTGAAACTCCTGCTGAACCACAAACAGCAGTGGATCTGGTCGTAGTGGGCAAATTCCTTTCTCTAACTATTCCAGGACCTTGAGGAGTCTTCTAACTCGGAGTTGGAAGTGTGAAACAACTGGCATTCCAGCACAAATTCTCGTGGCTGGGCCCCCTCTCCCGAAGCTGGGATTGTGTTCCTATTTTGGGCTTCTGTTTCTTCTATAAAAGGCGAACAGATTCCCATCAGTAGTACGAGCCGATCCAAGTGAATTTCTTTGCTCTTTGCTGTGAGTGGTGTCTGGGAGAGCTTGAGATGGGGGTGCTAAAAGGGTGAGTACTGGAAACTTAAATGCAGGTGAGAGAAAGAAAGTATACCTCTAGTATTTAGGCTTTAACTCTATCCTAATCTTCCTTCTGCCTCTGCAATGGAATAGGTGCTCTTGGAGTCCAGACTGTTTCATATTTCCTTGATATCAGATTTAGTACTAGAAGGGAACTTAAAGCTTATCTAATAAGTTGTTTAGAGACTGTGCTGCAGAGAGGTCAGAATACTGACCTTGGAGTCAGGAAGCTCTCAACCCTGATATTTCCTAGCTATATGACCATGAGCAAGTCAGTGAGTTTTTGTTTTCTCAGCTGGGAAATGGGATAATGATGCCCCCACTCCCCACATCTCAGATTGTTGTGAGTTTCAAATGGGATAATGTGTGGGAAGTGCTCTCTAAAATGTAAAGCACTATATATATTACTTTCATGAAACCCATCATTTTTATGTGAGAAAAGTGAAATGTGGAGTGATTTGTCCTCATATAATTAGACTTCCCCATTCCTATTGTCTTCTAATTTAAATTCAGCAACTCAATGAATCCAAAATTTCCAAGCACCTAAAAATTCTGACTTCCTTTCTGAGGCAAAAATATTTAAAGGGACTAGAATAATTCAAAAAGACAAGAAAAACAGAAGCTATCTCCTATCCCTATCCTCCCCCCCCCCCAAAAAAAAATCCCTAAAGCACCTGGAAGTGCCATATGAATGTAAATTACTATTATTGCCTAAAATCTATTTCTACAAAACTATTAGAAGTATCTAAATATCTTAAATATTCCCTGCCACAACAAATCATATAGATGATGGAACTGGATTTTCCTCCCCTATTTTTACTGTAGGGGTTGTAGATGGGCCCAGAGCAGTTGTTCTTTCCCAGCCCCTGTCACAAGTCAGGGGCCCACTTCACTTCATTAGACTTGTGAGAAAATGGCATGTTGTCTGTTTGCTACAGGGACCAACAACCAGCACAAGAAACCCAGCTCCCTCAGAAGATACAGCAAGGGGCAACCCAGATTGGCCAACAGATGGATCTGCTGTTTGCTGGTAGGATTTTCTGTCTAATGCACATTTTAAATTGTCCATAAACTTTAGAGACCTTAGAATAAGCCCATAGTTACCAATGGGGCATTTGCAAAAACCTAGATCATATACAAGAATACCTTATTTATTGTTTCTTCACTTTAAATATTTCCTTCAATGATCCAGGGTCCAGAGATAGCAAATAGAGTAAGTCCTTCTCTGTAAGTTACCCAGTAAAAATGTATAATATGATTCATCAAGCATATTTATTGCTTTGAATTTAAGTTTTCCTTAATCTTAGTGCCTTCCTTCCAAAACTACCCTCCTTGTAACATTGTTTACATGATGTTTCCCTATTAAACTATTCAGAGCTCTTACTTAAAACCCAACTCAAAGACCAATGCTGCTTATTGATGTGAAATCGCATTCTCGGTGAACAATGGCCACATTTCTGAAGCATTTATCTTACTTCCTTTGCAACTATGGGAGTTGTAAGATTTGCTCAATCCTACTAGCTATCCTGTGAGATTCTAGAAGAATTCTTAGTAAATATTCACTAAAAAGGGTGTTCTTTGGTTTTCACTTGGAGAATACTTTGAGAGGTTGAGTTTTTATTGTTCCAGAAGAATTAAAACATTTCAAGGGGAATTATCCTCAGTTATCCTTTGGCCAGAAGTATTTCTTTCCTGATACTTAAAAAAAGAAGAAATTCCACTGAGCAGAAATTTTAGTTCTCATTATTATTGTTGTTGTGGATGATTCTGATGATAATGGCAATAATAATGTTCATAATTCTATCCTAAGTAAACAAAGATTTCCTCATAAACTGTTTAGAGTAGATAACAATAATAATGATATTTGATAACAATAACAATGACACCCAATAATAACAAAAATAATTACACATTTATGTAGCACTTTAAGGTTCCCAAGCACTTCCCCTACAACATCATTGTTAGAAAACCATTTGCATGTGCTACATTTCCAGTTTGACAGATAAGGAAATTGAAAGGAAGAATGTTACTTGACCATAACTGCAAGGTTTAGTATAGATAGTATATCCGTTGGCATTTAAAATAGTAGACTTCAGGTGATAAGTTTTTTGGTAAAAGGAATAAAGTCTGGACTTGAAAAAGGGAGTTTCAAAAGATTCAAATTCCAGATCTAATGTAGGCGATGTGTAAGGCATGATCTTTCAGAAATTATCTCCTTATCTACAAAATAAGGGGGAAAACATTGATACCACCTAGCTCAGAGCATTATTTTGAGAAAGAACTTGGGAAAATATAATGGATAAAGAGAGCTATTATAATTTGGGGATATTACTTTGGTAGTCGAGTAGATGGTTTGGAGAAAGAAGTGACTGTGACAGACCAAAGAAGAAGGTATTGCAATAGTCCAGTTATTAGAACGTGAAATTGGCTAGCGGTTCTGTGAAAGGAGAAAAAGAGATGGGAGGGAAAGATGCCATAAGGATAGAGTTGAAAGGACTCGTCTTCTGTTTGAATATGACTTCAATACCTAAAGCACAGCTGTCTCTGGAGAACTGAAAAGAGTGACCTCAGAGGACAATGGAGAAGTGTATGGTGATGTGACCAGGATGAACCAGAGAACCAATAAGAAATTTCAAAGGGTAGGGGTAAAGTTCATCATCAGGGATATACGTGATAGAAGATGGGTTGATTATATGACAAGGATATAAAATATCTTTCAATGTCAGACAAAAATAAAGGGACTTCCAGAATATTGACTGGACTCCC
Organism: Sarcophilus harrisii; assembly: GCF_902635505.1. Taxonomy (NCBI): domain Eukaryota; kingdom Metazoa; phylum Chordata; class Mammalia; order Dasyuromorphia; family Dasyuridae; genus Sarcophilus; species Sarcophilus harrisii. The sequence goes on along the minus strand of NC_045427.1, from coordinate 491,010,209 downwards.
ATGGATCAAAGCTGGGCAGGATGGGCAGAAACGAATGAGCTGTGATCTGTATTATTGGAAGAGATTTCAATGATGAGATCATAGATTCATTAGAGTATTTGAATATCATCCTCTGAAACTTCTCCTGAAGTTTTTTTTTCTCTCACAGTAAATTAAGCATGAATGAATCTCTTTAATTTGGGACGCAAAAGTTTCCTCTTATAGCATAGTATAATAAAGATCTGCACTTAGAATAAGAGGTATTAGACATAACTCCCAGTTCTCTCTCATACTTATAAGTGACTTTAGGTATACCTTTTGGTGATATCTGTTTCCTCATAAGTCAAATGAGAAAATTGTGCTAGATGTCCTTTTTTTTTAGTTTAGTTTATAGTCTAGGATCCCATTTTCTGTTTTGTTTTGTTTTAATCAGATTTTAAATGACTTCAAAGAATACATAGGACTTGGAGAGAAATTGGGTATAACATACTTCAACAATCAACTAATTCAGCATTAGTAAACCTTCTGTGTTTGCTTGATGGGTTAAGGAATCTGTAAAGCAATTGTTTTCCTATCTTGATACCTTTGCAAAGGTCACCCCCTCCCGCCATCATGTCTGGAATACACTCTTTCTTCAATTCTACCTTTGAATCCCTGTGTTCTTTCCAAACTCATTTGCCCTTAGGAGCAAGGGCTATTCTATTATCTCCATTGCCTGCAACAGAGTAAGCATTACTGATTGACTAGACTGACTCATTCAACAGCCCCCCTTTACTTTTTTTCTCCCTGTATTGCACTTAATACAATTACCCATTTTCTTTCCAGTGGGAGGATGTCATTTGGCTAGTGATATCATCAGCGGAGTGGAGTGTTACAACCCACTGTCCCATGAATGGAAATTGCTGGGCGCTTCATGCAAGCACCGATGTGGTACAGGAGTGGCTGCCTTGAATGGCTGTATTTATGCAGTTGGGGGTTATGATGGAACTACTTGCCTTAGCAGTGTGGAAAGGTAATGAGCTCCTCTGTGGACGTGGAAGAAAAAGAGAAAGAAACGTGTGGATTTTGTTTAAATGTGTGTTTGCTAAATAGCTTATTGGTCTGTTGGTCTCTTAACTCATTGTTGTCAATCTTAGCTTTCAAATCAAACACAGCCCTGGCTGTCACATAGAATTTGACTAGCCAAGAGAAAACTCCCCAGTCTCAAACAGAAACTTTTCACACCAGAAAAATGTGAAATTGACAACCTAATCTAAATTTTGAATCACACATTCTTGAAATAGAGACACAGAAAACTCTCAAGTTATCAGGCTCTCAAGACAGGGAAGGAAATGAGTTGTTCCAGCCTTTATCTACCAAAGGGTTCAAAGGTCCAATGATATACCTTCTTGAATTACTGGGAAAGAGAGTTTGAGAGCTTCCAGAATGGAACAGAGATTGATACTAGTTGTAGCTTTGTATTAGAAGGAAGTACCGAGCACAGTCAAGACAAGCAAGTCAACCATAACTGTATTTTATACTTCTTAGCAAATGTGGGGCAGGAAGTTGGAAAGAAAGGGAAGTAGAGGAAAGTAAATAGGTTTAAATTAGATACCAACCACAATTAATTTTAAGTCTTGAAAATAAGGTTATTAAAATTATTCTTCATACTAGATACATGATCATATACAGAGATTATCAACCCTTCCATTTTAAAGAGAAAAAAACTGAGGCCCAAAGAATGAAAGTGACTTATCCAAAATCACACGTGTGACAAATAACAAAGATGGGATGTGAATCCAAATCTCCCAACTCCAAACCTACATTACATTCCTCTCAGAGTCATATTTTCCTTCCCCACTGTTCACGTGGGTGTAATCTAATCTCTAAATCTCAATAAAATTGCTGGTAAGCATTTATTTAAAATATCTCTAGCAATGCATACAGATTCTGAGATGGAGGAGAGGGAGAGGAGTGATTATGGAGGCTAAAAGATGGATTTTCCCTGAGCATCATTAAATAAGGTAACAGGCATTCATTATCTGTTATTATGGGACTGTCAGTCATGTTTAAGAAATATTTCCCAGTGACTACTATGTGCAAGAAGATATAGGAAAATCATAATGTTAAACCTAACTAGACATATGACCTATAGAAAAGGAATCAAATGCTCTAAATCTTTCTAGTGAAGACTGACATCATCAGGATCACATTCATCATAGCTTGCATTTGCATAGAGCCTACCAAATGCCAGGCACGTATGTGCTAAGCACTTTACATGTATTGTTTCATCTGATTCTCACCCCAACTTTGTGATGTTGGTGCTGCTCACATTTTATAGTTGAGAAAACTGAGGCACACAAAGATTAATGACTTGTTCATGGGCATACAGGTTGGATTCGACGTAACATCTTCAATCCGCTAAGCCACCTCTCTTCCTTTAATAGCCTTAATAACAGCTCTGATGAGCAGTTGCCATTTTTAATTAAAATATCACTTCATTTGTTATGTTTGAGAACTCAAGCTTAGCAGAAACTTATTCCAAAAAGGAATGACATTTTAGGAAGGCAATCTTTCTGTGGCATTTAAAAATCCCAGATGCTTTACATGCTGCTGATTTGAGGTCTTCTTTCATTATCATAAACCAGTTTGTGTTTCATAAGCACTCTTCGCTTTAACTAGATGTTTGTAAATGTGTGTGGCTAGTTATAAGCAGACCTAGGGAAAGAATGTGGATGGCTGTGTCAACCATCCTGCTGCTAGAGAATCAATTCAAAGAGAATATCCTACTGATGATGGTTTAGAAAGGCTATTTTTCTTTCTAATGTATGTAAACACACTTTGAAAACTGTAAAGGACAACATGATATCATTGTTGATTTTAGCCTCTCCTCTGATGCATACTTGTGGATATTAGGAAAGAAATTAAAACAAACACCAGCATTTATTAAACACCTGCTATGTTCAAAAGGCCCAATTGTTACTGGAGATACAGGAATAGATCCAACACATCTCAAGGAATTTAATGAAAATGTATAATGTATATGTATAATGAAAATAAATACATAAATAACTATGATTCAAGGGACAATTAAATAAATGCAACAGGAAGATTTAGTCAAAGTATTCATAGAAATTTAAAGTTAAAGACATAATTTTCAATGGACTGAGGAAAAAAGGTAAGGGGAAGTCAAGAAAAACATGGTGTCACAGTTAGACCCTTATGGAAGGGATAAACTTCAAAAAAGAGTCCACTTCTGCTATAATGTAGATTGCAGAATATGTGAAAGGGGAAGTAAAGTGTTACAGTGGAACATGTGCCAGATAGGAAAACTTAGACCTTTTTAGGTCTTAGTTTTCTCAACAATAAAACGAGTGAGATGGCCTTTCAGGTATCTTTTGGTTCCAAATCTATGATATTATGAATATTATGTAACAGATAAATTGAAACCAAATTCCTTGAATACCTCAAATGGAATTTTATTTTTTATTCAGGAGCCCAGAGAGCTATGTCCTGCTTGTTTGTTTTTTTTCTAGGTATTTATTTGACAAATCTTATTTTGCTATCACTTTTCTCCACCTCTCTCTAACTTCTCCATTTCTACTGAGGATATCACAATCTTAGTCATCCAGCTTTGAAATCTTAGAGTCACTTTCAACCCTCCCAAGTCCTTATTTCTCATATGCAAAATGGAGATCCAATTGATTCTGTTTCAGTAATGTCTCTGACATTCATACCCTTCTTTCCACTTACAGTCATTTCCTAAGTGCAGATGGTCATTATCTTTCATCTATACTGTTGAAGTAACCTTATAATGGGTCTCTGTGCTTTAAGCCTTTCTCTTCTTTAAATCAACAGCTGCCAAATTAATATTCCTAAAACACAAGGCAGATCCTGCCACTCCCTAGCAGAATGCATGAAAGAGAATGATGCTCAAGAAACCTAGAAAGGGAGACTGGAACTATATTGTGAAGGTTTTTAAAATATTAAATGAGGGGAGGATTCTGGGAAGGTGGCAGGATAGGTTGGTAAATTTCAAATTCTCCCAATTTCTCCCACAAATAGAACAAATTTGTGCATCAGGTAAACACTAAACTGGTGAAAAATCAAGAAGACTTGGGACAGAACTAGTGTCCTCCAGATAAAACCTAAGATCTGAAGACCCTGGTCTGAGGATTAACCTGTCTGAAGCACAAATACCTCCTAGCTATCTCTGCAGAAACTTCAAGTGGGGATGTCTTGGCTTATCTGGGTGTGGCTGAGTCTCAGCAGGAATCACAGAGACTTTTACCTCTGGACAGTTTGTGGAGCCAGGGTTTCAGTCCTGGAAGATAGAGTGAACCTTGGCTGATTGGAAACAACAGGCCCAGCAGGGTTGCAGAGCCCACCCTAGGTGAGAAGGAAACAGCACCTGCTGAGTGCAGGAGCAGTGTGGGGCAGGGATGCTGCTGATTGTGGGCCCTTGTAGTAGGCTGGAGCTCTTAGTTTGGGATTCCTGGTCAGAGGGGAGCACTGAAGGGAAGCATCTCACAATTTGAGGTGCTTACACTAATACCACTTACTTAAAAAAAGTTGAATGGACAAAGAAGAAAGAACCCCACCATTGAAACATATTATGGGAACAGGGAAGACTCGGATTCATCTTCAGAGGAGGACACTGAAGTAAAAAAAAAAGCTTCCACCCCCAAAACTAATGTAAAATGGCTCCCTGCCCAGAGAGAATTTATAGAAGAATTAAAAAGAAAATTCAAAAGTCAAATGAGCAACATTGAGGAAAAACTAAAAATAACAATAATAATAAAGACCATCCAAGAAAAATAAGAAGCTTATGAAAAAAAAAGTTAGCTAACTAGACAAAGAAGTAGAGTCTTAAAGATGAAAATAATGCTTTGAAAATTAGAATTGGGCAAGGAGAAGCCAGGGAAGCTATGAGAGACCAAGAAATAACAAAAGAGATTATAAAGAATGAAAAAAATAGAACAGAATGTGAAACATCTTATAAGAAAAACAACAGATCTGGAGAACAAATCAAGAAGAGAAAATATAAGAATAATTGGATTGCCTGAAAGTTCTGACCCAAAAGGGAACCTTGACACAATAATGCAGGAAATAATCAAAAAAAAATTGGCCTAGAATGATAGAATATGAGGGGAAAGTAGAAATAGAAAAAATCCACCAATTACAACCACACACCTATGTGTGTGTAGAAAACACACAGGAACATTATTGCCAAATTTCAAAACCCCCAGATCAAAGAGAAAATTTTGCAAGAAACAAGAAAAAGGCAAATTAAATATACTGGAGCAACAATTAGAATTATACAAGACATCAATAGCTGTAATAAAAGACCACAGGTCCTAAAATCATATCTACAACAATCAAAAGAGCTAGGCCTGTGGTCAAAAATATATCCAGCAAAATTATCTATAATTCTAAATGAGAAAAAATAAATACTAAATAAATGCAAATTTTCAGGACTTTCTATCACCTAGATATTTATTTAATATAAAATTCAACATATAAGAGCTGATATAAAAGATCAATTTTAAGGAAATTAACACAGAAAACCTGTTTAAACATGAACAAATTACTTGTGTTTTTATATGTGTGTATATATGTAAATGAATAATATATATGTATATATATAAGATTCACATCAAAAATAGGGTAGCTCCATGGACCCACACTTAACACCATATACCAAGATAAGATCAAAATGGGTCCATGATTTAGGCATAAAGAACGAGATTATAAATAAACTAGAGGAACATAGCATAGTTTATCTCTCAGATTTGTGGAGGAGGAAGAAATTTGTGACCAAAGATGAATGAGAGACTATTATTGATCACAAAATAGAAAATTTTGATTACATCAAATTAAAAAGCCGTTGTACAAACAAAACTAATGCAAACAAGATTAGAAGGGAAGCAACAAATTGGGAAAACATCTTCACAGTTAAAAGTTCTGATAAAAACCTCATTTCCAAAATATATAGAGAACTGACTCTAATTTATAAGAAATCAAGCCATTCTCCAATTGATAAATGGTCAAAGGATATAAACAGACAATTTTCAGATGAAATTGAAAGTATTTCCACTCATATGAAAGAGTATTCCAAATCACTATTGATCAGAGAAATGCAAATTAAGACAACTCTGAGATACCACTACACACACCTGTCAGATTGGCTAAGATGACAGGAAAAAATAATGATGAATGTTGGAGGGGATGCGGGAAAACTGGGACTGATGCATTTTTGGTGGATTGTGAACGAATCCAACCATTCTGGAGAGCAATCTAGAATTATGCCCAAAAAGTTATCAAACTGTGCATACCCTTTGACCCAACAGTGCTACTACTGGGCTTATACCCCAAGGAGATACTAAAGAAGGGAAAGGGACCTGTATGTGCCAAAATGTTTATGGCAACCCTCTTTGTAGTGACTAGAAACTGGAAAATGAATGGATGCCCATCAATTGGAGAATGGTTGGGTAAATTGTGGTATATGAATGTTATGGAATATTATTGTTCGGTAAGAAATGATGAGGATGAATACAAGAGGGCTTGGAGAGACTTAATGAACTGATGCTATGAAATAGCAGAACCAGGAGATCATTATATACTTCAACAACGATACTGTATGAGGATGTATTCTGATGGAAGTGGATTTCTTTGACAAAGAGAAGCTCTAACTCAGTTTCAATTGATTAATGATGGACAGAAGCAGCTACACCCAAAGAAAGAACACTGGGAAATGAATGTAAACTGTTTTGCATTTTTGTTTTTTCTTCCCAGGTTATTTCTACCTTCTGAATCAATTTCCCTTGCAACAAGAGAACTGTTCAGTTCTGCACACATATATTGTATCTAAGATATACTGGACATATTTAAATATATAGGACTGCTTGCCATCTGGGGGAGGGGTGGAGGGAGGGAGGAAAAGTTTGGAAAGAAGTAGTGCAAGGAATAATGTTGTAAAAATTACCCTGGCATGGGTTCTGTCAATAAAAAGTTATTTTAAAAAAAATAGGGTAGCTCAAAAGAAAGAATGTCAGAGTTAAGGTAAAAATAGCAATTATGTTATAATTATATGTTATTATAAGGTTATACAAATTATACATGTTATACGTTGTACAATTATTATGTTATACAAATGAGATGCAAAGAAAGAATAGAGAGCATTAGAGAGGGGGAAGAGGGTTCATAGTTCTGAAAATCTACTCACATTGGGAAAGGATTTAATAGGTATATATATATATATATATATATATATATATATATATATATATATCATGAAGGGTAAAGTACCCTCCAAAATCTATAAAGAAATAAGAGGGAGAGATGGGTGGATGGGGAAGCAAAGGATGAAGGAAGAAGATAAGGAAGGAATCCTTGTGTGGGGGGAGATTAAGTAATAGCAAGGAGCAGAATTTAATTAAGGGTCAGCTGGAGTAGGAAAGACGTATGTATGTGGGGTGGGTATGGATGTATGTGTATGTATATATATATATACATAAAAATATCTTTTCTTATTGAAAGTTAATTTCTTATTAACTTGGTTGGCAGTAGGTAATGAAAGAGAGAAAAAAAGAATAAAGTAAATAAGATGTGCAGCAGAGACCCAAAGAACAATTTACAAGAAGTAAAGAAAAAATGGTTATTCATGAATATAATTTCTTTTACTAATATGTGTATAAATTATCATATATTTATTATATAAATTAATATATATATATTATTTATATATGTATTTACATATATTTACTAATAAATAAATACATATACATATACATATATATATATATATATATATATATATATATATATATATATACTTTCTTGATCTGATAATTTGTTGTTATATATTTTGAATCCTCCCTGATGTTCTGCTGGGGACATGACAATGTCCTCTTTTGTTTTGTTTTATTTTATTTCATATTTCTTTTCTGTTTTCTCTTTTTTCTTACTGTTTTTTTTTCAAAAAAATAAAAATGCAACAATAAATAAATAAGTACATGAGATTTTAAAAAATACTAAATGAAAGAGTTCATATTGTATCCTTGGTTCTAAGAAACCTTCACAATATGGCTCAATACCCTTTCTATGTTTATTGAATATTGTTTCCAGAATTCTACATTCTAGCCAAATTGGCCTACTTTCTACCATTTGTACACAGTAGCCCATCTCCCATTTTTACGTATTTGCAGACTATCTCCCCTACACATAGAATGCTCACCCTCTTTGCCCCACCTCTTTCTTCAAAGCTCAGTGCCAACTTTAACATGAAGCCTTTACTGATCCCCTCAGTGATTATTACCTCTCCACTCCTAACTCTAAAATAAATTAGCATTTGCTTTTTTTTTTTGGCTAGAGCAATTGAGGTTAAGTGACTTGCCCAGGGTCTGAGGGCAGATTTGAATTCAGGTTCTTCTGACTCCTGGGCTGGTAAGCATTTGCTTTTTATAAATCTTATTTTTACTTGACTGTGTACAGATTGTTCCTCCTGACTCTCATGCCCCTCCCAATAGAATTTAAGCACTACAGAGACTGTGATTTTTGACTTTGTTTTCCCAATACTTATTATAGTGTCTGGTTCATAGCAAATACTTAACAAATGATGAATGAATAAATGATGCAGTGATTCTAGCCCATGGTCAGTAAATATAAATAAAAGCATGAATGAGAAAGATTTTTACATGAATAAAGGTTCTTGTATCTCTTCTCTCCCACTCTAGATATGATCCCATGATCAATGAATGGAGAAATGATGTGGCCCCACTGGCAGAAAGCAAACGAGGTGCAGGGGTCACTGAGTTAGGGGGTTTCCTGTATTGTGTGGGAGGTCACAACGGACTGACCTGTCTCAGTTCTGTGGAAAGGTATGACCATTCATGAAAACAGACTGACCAAGAGGAGATGGGTTTGGTGACATCTTCTTGTATATAACTTCCTTGGCTCACCTTTGTAGGAAAGCGTGTTGGGGTCAGCTCAGTCTGGGTCCTCACAATGTAATACTGTTGCCTAGTGGCTTGAACATCAACAGGCGGAAGGAGCCCCAACACCTGAATCACCTGAATCCCACTACCTAAATTATCCTCTGTCTCTGGTTACAGAATTCTGGAGTTCTGAGTAACCACAAAAGTTCATCTAGTCCAACCCATGAATCATCACAATAGCTATGATAACCCCTATGAGCAGTTATTTGTATGGTATAGTAGATTAATGAAGACTTAGTTGAAAGCCCCATATCTATAATGTTGGCTTTGTGATCCTGAAAAATCTGGTCAACCTCTCAAAGTTTGGGCAGCTCTCTAAAATTATAAATACAGGGCTGGCACTTATTTGCATTGACAGAGAGATTTTTCTCACTGGGAGCTCCATATATTAATGAAATCACAATCAGACCAAAAGTTTTACCCTTCTGAGTAACTGTAAGAAAAGAACTGATTGCAGGTTCATGATTTATAAGTCATAAACCACAGTCAACTGTCTATAGTATTTTACATTGAGTCAATTCTTCTGGTTTCAGGTACGATCCCAAGGAGAACAGGTGGTGCAAGGTAGCCCCTCTGACTCATCGAAGATCAGGTTTGGGTGTGGCTGCCCTGGATGGCTACCTTTATGCCATTGGGGGCTCAGACGGCCACTCTCCGTTACGATCAGGTAACTAATATAGATGGATACTTTCATACAAAATTGAACTTGAGGATTTTTTTCACCTCGGGCAAAATTATTTGCTGAGACATGGATCATGGCAGAGCCACAAAGGACAGATTGGCCATAAGTAGAATTGTCCTGGAGAGGGTGCTGAGCCCTCACTCCTATAGATTTGGAGGAACAATAGGGGAATTAAAAGAAGGTTGTTATGGTTATAATATTCTAGAGTGGCAGACCAATGATCATTGTCTTGTATGGGGAATTGCAAGGATGGTGATCACCCTACCACCTGATGTTGACAAACTGGAGCAAAGCCTATTCTGCCCTATGCAAGTTCCAGTTCTCCTTGAATTCAACTTTCCTAAGTAAAACTATAGCAGGGAGTATAAGGACAAAAGGGGATTAGAATGATCATAGACTATTAGATTTGGAAGGAGATTTAGATGTCATCTTTCTACTCCCACCTCCTAATTTTACAGATGAAGAAAGTGAAATCTATGCTGTTTTCAGTAGAGAAATCAGGAAATGCAGCAGTATATATTAGGTATATGTCAGGTATTGCCAATAGGGACGGTCTCCTCCCTTACAAAAAAATCTTCTCCTCCTTTACAAAGATATTTCCTATCTGTATCCAAAGGGGGTCTATTCCACTTTCCAAGTGAGAGTCAAGGAAGATTATTGTATAGATAAATTTACACACAGGCAATCCTATCATTGATGGAATCTTGTAATTAATCAAGCAGTCTTCATTAAGCACCTTTGAAGTATTGATTCTGTTATATAAATATTTAAACCAAGAGGTACCTTTCAGACTATACATTGCAAAGAAGGTAACAATATGAAATTATAGGGAAGCTCACCAGGAACTTCCCACACAATTCCAGACAAGAATATGTGTGTTTATGTGTGTATAAAGTGTTGAGCTCATTAAGATTTACAAAAGAGTTCCCCAAAAGGCTAGAACAGAACCTTACAAATTTTTCCCATGAGGAAATGCTCTACTGATGCAAAGAATTTCTGGAGCATTAAAAAGTTAAAAGCCTTAGCTAGGGTCAAATAGCCAACATATGTCTGATTCAGACATATTTGTATATGTCTGAATATATACCTAGTATATACTGCTGCATATATTCAGAAATGTGATTCTGGGTCTTCCTTAAAGACCAGTACTCTAGTCACTCTACCACAAAGAAAAATATGTCTTACTTCACACAACTTTTAATTTACATAACAGGTAGCAGACAAAACTACAGTTTCCTTTTGTTTCTTTAAATCCCCCCCCCCCCCCCAAAAAAAAAAAAAAAACTAGAACAATGCCTGGTACTTAGTAAATGCTTGATAAATGATTCTTAAATTTAATTAAACTTACGGAATTTATTTATCATAAAGACAAGCTGACAAATTAAGAATCAATAAGCATTTATTAAGTGCCTACTATGTATGAAGTATTATGCTAAGCACTGAGGATACAAAGAAAGACAAAAACTATCACTGCTCTTAAGGAATGAATGAGTATAATGGGAGAGGTCATATGCAAAGAACAATATAAGCAAAATTTATACAGCATAAATTGGAGCTAATCACAGAGGGAAGGCATTAAAATTAAAGAGGACCCAAAAAGTCCTTTTTTACTAAGGCAGTTGGGGTTAAGTGACTTGCCCGGGTCTCACAGCTAGGACTGTTAAGTGTCTGAGATCAGATTTGAACGCAGGTCCTCCTGACTTCAAGGCTGGTGCTCCATCCACTGAGCCACCTGCTGCCCCAAAAAGTCTTTTTCAAGAAAGTGGACTTTAGCTAACACTTGATGAAAGTTGAGAGGTGGAGAAGAAAAGTTCCAGGTACAAGGACAGCCAATGAAAACAGGAAGGAGGCCGCGGTCACTGACTCAAGAGTGGAGAATGATAAGGTTTTGCTAGGTAGGAAGGGACCCTGTTATAAAGGATTTTGAAAGCCAGATTTATTTTTAGTATTTTATCCCAGGGACAATAGGAAGCCACAACAGCGGACTGAATGGGGGGAGGGGTGAATGGTCAGATTTGTGGGTTAGGAAGATCGTTTGGCAACTGAGTGAGGGCTTGAGTCAGGGAAAGCAACCAGTGCCAGCAGACAACGGTTCGGGGTTTGAGGTGATGAGTGCCTGCACCGGGGTGTAGCGGCGTCAGAGGCGAGAAGAGGGCATACGGGAGATATGTTTTGGAGGTAGAAATAACAGGATTGGGAAACTAAGTGGCTACGGGGAATGAGAGCAGAAGGTGAGAACGGTATTTAGGTTCCATCTGCCCGGGAAGATGGATAGTAACAGGGAAGTTGAGACAAGGAGGAAAGAGAATGAGCTGTTTTAGACATGCTGAGTTTAAGGTTTCTCTAAAACTGAGACCGCGAGTGGTTTCCGTAGAGTTTCAGGTAAATTCTAGATGAGGGAAGCTGAGGCTGGAGATTTCCAGCCCTCCGCACACGGCTCCCTTTCCTGCGAGACGAGAGGCCTGGGGGATGGCTGGAGCTCGCGCGCTCTTTTCCATCCTCTCTGGCCAAGCTCTCGCCACCCTTGCGGCGGTGCCTAAGAGTGCGGGGCCTTCTCTCCGCAGTGGAACGCTACGACCCCGCAGAGGACGCCTGGCGCCCCTGCGCCCCCCTGAGAGTCCCCAGGGAAACCTTCGGCTGCACCGCGCACCGGGGCAAGATCTACGCGGCCGGCGGCCGGGACGAGCTCACCGAGCTGGGCAGTGCCGAGCGCTTTGACCCCGGCTCCAATGAGTGGCTGCCCATGACGCCCATGAGGTCCAAGAGGAACAAGGTAAGGGCGAGCGGGCGAAGAAGGGGAGAAAGTGCCCACCGGCGGTGCTTGGCCAGTTAGAACACGCTGCTCGTGAATACGAGCCGCACGGATGGTCCCTCACCCTTGCCCACAGTTTGACAGAGTGATAGGAAGAGAGGTGGCCGGCCTGGCGTGCCCGAGCCGGAGCTGGGCAGAGAGGGAGGAAGGCTCCATCTACCACCTGGGGTGATTTGGGGTCCGTCACCTCGCTTCGCTGTACATATTTTACTCTTCCGTCAACATCCTACCTCATGGGACTGATGGGATGGAAATGTTTTCTTTTAGATTGAATTGCTACTGTTTCCAACAGAGGGTAAGCCGTTTAACCGCTCTGCTGGAGCCCCATCCAACTAGAGGAATGATACATTTTCATACAAACATTTACACCTCAGAAATTGACAAATGCTAAAATCAAAGCTTGATTTGTGGTTTTATTGATTAGACTAGATTTAAGTGATGAAGGAAATACTTAAAATGCAAATTAAACTTAAAACTGTGTGGTGGACAGACCCCCCCCCCAAAAAAAAAGCCAATGTAATGTTGACTAACACACATTTGCCTCTAAGTCTCTATTTCCTTACATATAAAATGAGAACAAGCTATTTGCATTACCTGCCTCCCAGATCTGTTATGAGGGAAGCAATTCAAAAATCTTAAGATGCTATATATGAATATGTTCATCAGCAATCGCACTACTGAAGACATTGTAAAGTTTGGATAATGTTTAGTTCTTATCCTCCTGGATTTTACATTCTAAAAGCAGATATATATACACAGGTAACTGAATGAAACAAAATATGTTACAAGTGATTTAGCCACCTTTTGTATCCGTTTCAGTCAAACTTTCCAAAAATGGGACTAAATGACATCCCAGGAGCAACAAGACAGAAGTTCCAATGCCCAGCTCTGACAATGCAAAGGGTGAAGTTAAAATTGTGCCATTGTTTCTATAGTACAAAAGCTTAATTTCCTGTTCCTAAAAATATGAACATAATCAGTAGTGTTCTTTATTTCTGGGGAAGCTGCCTGCTCATTTTGTTTTTAAAGTGCCACCTCCAGAGCATACTCTCCTTACAATTATGGGTCTAGCTGAAATCTATAATTTGATTCAAGAAAGAATCCCTGAGGTAGAGGTGGGAAAGAGGCTTTCACAAAAAAGGTTTTCACTCCCCATGACTCCTTTCAGTTCCTGCCTGAGCCAGGGGCTGAAAAGCCAATCTTTTCCTGGCTTGACACCTGACAAGCATTGTTCTTCCTTCATTGCCTTTTCCCCTTGTTCTTTCACTCCCCGTGTCAAGAAGGTTCATTTTATTAACATATCCATCACTGTCTTTTGAAATCCTGAAGGCAAAGGAGGCTGCCTTTCAGGAGGCTCTCAGTGGGCAGGATCCTACAAGGCAAAGTCATCATCATCTCATCATTATGATTATCATCAGGAATATAATTGAAAGTTGTCCTGGAGAAATGCCAGTTTGGTTTCTGATTTCAATCCCTTGGGATCCCCATGGAGGGTAATTTTTCTCATGCATAGCTCTAGTTATGTTATCCCTCTTCTCAAATATGGCTTCCCTGTTAACCACTGAATAAGTTTGAACTGCTTTTCTTAGCATTTAAGGCCAAGCACAGTCTTGTACAACCCTAACATTCACTCTTATTTTAATTTTCCCTCAAATCAAGCATAAAGTTGTTTTTTGGAAACTTTCATCCATTTTGATTCTAGTTCTAATCTCTAGGTTTAAGAAGAAGCTTATTCTTCTTCCATGATAAAAACTAATCAATTATTTGAAGTTTTCTTTCAAATTCTTCCTAAATATTTCCTTCTTCCAGGCAGAACATCCTTTTTTCCCCCAGATAATTTCCATAGAATAACTGGAAAGATAATTCACTATCTAGTCATACTTCTCTAACCTTGTACTTGGGTGATTCATTTTTTGAACAAAGGTGTAAGATTTATAGTTATCTTTATAAAATGTTGTCTCATTAAATTCAATTCAGTGGAAATATTTTTGAATTCTTACTCTTTCATTCAGAGTTTTGGCAATCCCTCTCAGCTTTGGACCATGTGAACATTTGATAAATATGTCATCCATGCTTTTATCCAAATAATGATGAAAAACTCTGATTTTGTTGTTTTTGTTGTTTAAACACAAGACAAAATACAGATTTTTTTAAAACTCAAATAAAAATATCTTTCCAATTAAATTTGAACATTAATAACTCCATTCAGATAGTCCCAAATCTGTCTAATTGCATTATCCTCTAGTTCAGATCTTCTTAAACTTCTTCTACTTGCTACTCTTTTTTACCCAAGAAATTGTTACATGACCTCAGGCATACAGTATATAAAATAAATATAAAAATCAAGCGTATGCTGATTTTGCAATCCCCACATTCAATTACAAAACCTCATATGGAGTCACAAACCACAGTTTAAGAAGCTGGGCTCTAGTTCACATCTTTCCACATCTTTTTTCAGAAAAAAAAAGTCATGAAAGGTTTTTTTTCAAATATTTTGCTAAAATTCTAAAACTATGTATGTATATATACAAAATACATGTACATATGTTTTAACACATGCATGTAACATATATACACATTACATACAATGGATGTGTATATTACATGTGTAGCATTGTGTAATATGTATGCCAACCTGGTATGTATATAGTATGTTTTATCTTGATTTATCATTTTGGTAATCCAATCAAAAAAGGAAATAAGATAACTCTGACATAACTTTGTCATGACTGCTTCATTTCCTGAATGATCACTAACCATCCCTTTAATAATGCGATTTAGAATTTTGCCAGAAATCAAAATCAAGTTCTTTGACCTATAGTTTTTAGATTTCTTTCTCTTACTTTTCTTCAAAAGAAATATATTTGCGAGTAGATGCTCATCATTTGGGAAATAGCTGAATAAGTTGTGGTATATGAAGGTAATGGAATATTATTGTTCTATAAAAAATGATGAACAAGCTGATTTTCGAAAGGCCTGGAAAGATTCACATGAACTGATAGAGAGCTAACAAGCAGAATCAGGAATATATTGTACACAGTAACAAGAAGATTGTGTGATGATAAACTATGAAAGGCCTGGTTCTTCTCAGTGGTTCAGTGATCCAAGGCAATCCCAATAAACTTTGAATTCTGCAACCAGAAAAAGAACTATGGAGATTCAATGTACATCAGCACATTATATGTTCACTTCTTTTTTCTGTTTTTTTTTCCTCTCCTGTGGTTTTTTCCTTTTGTTCTGATATTTCTTTCTCAAAATAATTCATAAAGAAATGTGTATTTTAAAAGTTAATATACATGTATAACCAGAAAAATAAAACAATAAAGAGGAAAAAATAAATTAAGACATTTGCTCTTCCCTAATCTTGAAGTAACTTTCCCATTATCTATGATTTCTGAAATTCTATTGACTGCAGCTCAGAAATCCTGTGCTAGCTCTTTTAGCACCTTAGGATTTAATTTACTTAGCTCAGATTATTAGAACCCTTCAAGGATAATTAAGTACTTTATTACTGTTTCCTTACTTAAACTTCATATCAATCCCCTAAAAGCTATTTTGATTCTATATGTCTGGTACTTTTTTGATTTAGTTGATATCCATCCTTTCTCACACTACAATTCCCATCAACACTTTTAAAAATTATTTTATATATTTCACTAAATATTTCCCAATTATATGCAAAAAAAATTCAACAAACATTTTTAAAATTTTTGAGTTCTGAATTTTCTCCCACCAAACCTAGTCCTTGATAATGCAAGCAATTTCCTATAATGTAAAGTCATACATGTGAAGTATTTCCATATTAGCCATGTTGGAAAAAAACCAAAACAATAAAAGTAAATAAAGCTTTAAAAAAAATATGCTTCAATCTGCATTCAGAGTTCAATAGTTCTCTCTCTGGAAGTAAATAGCATTTTCCCCCTGATTGGTATTTTTTAATTGCTTTAGATCATTATCTTAATCAGAATTGCTGTCTTTCATATTTGATCATCCTTAGAATATAGCTATAACTTTATACAATGTTCTCTTGATTCTGCTCCCTTCTCTTTTTATGAATTCATATAAGTCTTCCCAAGTGTTTCTGAAACTATTCCCATAGTCTTTTCTTATAGTAAAACATTGTAACTTTTCAGCTATTTCCCAATTAATGGGCTTTCCTTCAATTTCCAATTCTTTGCCACCACAAAGAGTGGCTACAAATATTTTTTAACAAATAGGTCTTTTTCCCCTTTTCTTTGATGACTTAGAAGTGGTATTGCTGGGTCAGAAGATATACACAATTTTATAGCCAAATAGTTATAAATTGTTTTCTAGAATGATTGGACCAGTACATAACTCCACCAACAGTGCATTAATGTCCCAATATTTCTATATCCACGCCACCATTTGTCACTTTCTCTATGTCGTTAGCTAATCTAATAAGTGTGAGGTGATATCTTGCAGTTATTTTAATTTGCATTCCTCTTAGGAGTGATTTTGAGATTTTTTCCATATGACTACTGACAGCTTTGATCTCTTCTTCTGAAAATTGCCTGTTCATATTCTTTGACCATTTATCAACTAGGGAAAAGCTCTTAATTTTAGAAATTTGGCACAGTTCCATATATTTTTTAAGAAATGAGGCCTTTATCAGAGAAAATTGCTATTAAAAAATTTTCCCATTTTCCTGTTATAATTTTGGCAGCATTAGTTTTATTTGGCAAATGCTTTTTAGTTTGATGTAATCAAAATTACCCATTTTACTTCCCATAACCATTTTTATTACTTGTTTGGATACAAATTCTTCCCTTTTCCATGGACCTACAATACTCCCCTAATTTGTTTATATAATCCTTTATGTCTAAATCATGTATCCATTTTGACTTTATTTTTTTATATACAGTATTAGAAGTTGATCTATGCCTAGTTTCTGCCTGCGTGCTTTCCAGTTTTCCCAGTAATTTTTGTCAAATAGTGAGTTCTTGATTCAAAATCTTGGATCTTTGGGTTTATCAAATACTAGATTACTGTGATTATTTACTTTTTTTTTAAATATTATTTTATTTTTCCAAATACATGCAAAGATAGTTTTCAACATTCACCTTTGCAAAATTTTGTTCCAATTTTTTCTTCCTCTCCCTCTTTCTTCCCCTTCCCCTAGATAGCAAGCAATCTGATACAGATTTAACATGTTTTATTCTTCTTAACATATTTCCATTTTCATCAAGTTGCTGGTCATTTACTTCTATATATTATGTTCTTAAGCTGTTTCACTGATCCACAACTCTGTTTCTTAACCAGTAGCACTTTATTTTGATGATTACCAAGTTGTAATATAGTTTGAAATCTAGAATTGCTAGCCTGCCTTCCTTAACATTTTTTTTTTCATTGCTGTTCTTAATTCTTTTGTTTTTCCAGATGAATTTTGTTTTTTTTTTTCTAGCTCTATAAAATAATTCTTTGGGAATTTGATTGGTATGGTGTTGAATAAGTAAATTAACTTAAGTGGTTTCATCATTTTAATTATATCAGCTGGAACTACCCATGACTAATCTTAATTGATTAGATCTATTTTTATTTGTGTGAAAAATTGTTTTATATCTGTGTTCATATAATCCCTGGGTTTACCTTAACAGGTAGACTGCCAACTACTTTATAGTGTCCACAATTATTTTAAATAGAATTATTTTCTCCATCTCTGATTGCTGGAATTTTTTGGTAGTTTATAGAAATACTAGTGATTTATGAGAGTTTATATCTTTCAACTTTGCTGAAGTTGTCAATTGTTTCAACTAATTTTGGGGGTGATTTTCACCCCAGTTTCTTAAACTATGGGTTACAACCCCAAATGGAGCCTCATAACTGAATATGGGGGTCATGAAATTATGATTTCTTATCAGTAAATGTTTGCTTTGTATACCTATTTTATATACCTCTATACCAAGGGTCACATAAAAATTTCTCAGGCAAAAAAAGGGGTTTCAAATGGAAAAAGTTTAAGAGGCCCTGCTCTAGGGTTCCCTAAGTTTAACAATATCATATACAAAGAATCATAGTTTTGTTTTCTCATTTCCTATTCTTTAATTTTTTTTTTCCTTGTCTTGTTGTTATAGCTAGCATTTCTAATGCATTATTGAATGAAAGTAGCAATAATGGCCATAGTTGTTTTACTCTTGATCTTATTGGGAAGATTTAAAGTTTAACCCCTCTACAGATAATGTTTACTATTGGATTTTTTTTTAATGGATACTACTTATCATTTTAAAAAAGGTGCCATCAATTTCTATCCTTTCTATTGTTAATAGGAATATCTAATTGGAATGTTGTATTTTGTCAAAGGTCTTTTCTGTACATAATGATATAATTATAAGATTTTTTATTGTTGTTATTGATATGATCGATTATGCTAACAATTTTCTACTATTGGACCAATCCTACTTTTCTAATATAAATGCCACTTGGTCTTAGCATATGATTTTTGTGATCTATTACCCCAATTTCCTTGCTAGTATTTTATTTAAAATTTTTGCATTGATAATCAATGAATAAATTAACCTATAGTTTTCTTTCTCTATTGTCCCTCTTTCTGGTTTAGGCATCAGCACTATATTTATGACAGAAAAAAAGAATTTGGTATGATTCCTTTACTTATTTAGAAAAATAGTTTATATGGGTGGATCACAACATAACACTCTCGCTCTTTTTGTTGTTGTTCACTTGCATTTTGTTTTCTTATTCATTTTCTTTCATTTTTGATCTGAATTTTCTTGTGCAGCAAGATAATTATATAAATATGTTTACATATATTGGATTTAACATATATTTTAACATGTATAACATATATTGGATTGTTTGCCATCTAGAGGAGAGAAGGGGGAAAGGACGTGAAAATTTGGAACACAAGGCTATGCAAGGGTCAGTGTTGAAAAATTATCCATGCATATGTTTTGACAATAAAAACTTTAATAAAAAGAAAAAAGAAACTTTGTTTATATGTTATTGGGATTACTTATTCTTTATATATTTGACAGAATTCATCTGAAAATCCATCTGACTCTAGGGCTTTTTTCTTAAGGGCTCATTGATGGCTTGTACAATTTCTTTTTCTAAGATAGAGTTATTTAAGAGTATTTAAGAGTTATATTAAGTTATTTGGCTAATCAGGACAATTTATATTCTTGTAATTTTCAATTCCATTTAGTCATTTTTCCTGGCATATAATTGGGCAAGATAACTCCTAATAATTGCTTTAATTTCACCTTCATTGGTAGCATTCATCCTTTTTAATTTTGATCCTAGTCATTTGGTTTTCTTCTTTCTTTTTAAAATGAAATTAACCAATGATTTATCTATTTGATTGGGGATTTTTTTTTATGAAACCAGCTTCTAACTTTTATTTATAAGTTCAGTTGTTTTGGTATTTTCACTTTTTACAATTTCTCTTTTGATTTTCAGGATTTCCATTTTGATGTGTTTAATTGAGGATTTTTAATATGTTCTTTTTCTAGGTTTTTTTTAGTCACATACCCAATTCATTGGCCTATTCTTTCTCTTTCACTGGTGCACATATTTACAGATATAAACTTTCCTCCAAGTATTGCTTTGGTTGTATTTCATAAAACTTGGAATGTTATCTCTTTGATGTCATTCTCTTTAGTGAAATTATTGTTTCTATGATGTGTTTTTTGACCTACTCATTCTTTAGGAGATTATTTAGTTTTCAATTAACTTTAAATCAATGCTTTCATGGTCCCTTTTCAAATGTAATTTTATTGCACTATAGTCTGAAAAGGTTGGATTTAATATTTCTGCTTTTTTACATTTGGTTTTAAGATTTGTAAACTCTAAGACATGTTAATTTTTATGAAAATAATATTTACAGCTGAGAAAAATGGTATATTTCTTTCCATTAACATTCACTTTTCTCCAGAGGTCTAACATAGTTAACTTTTCCAAGATTCTATGCAAGTCTTTGACTTCTTTCTTATTTATTTTATAATTACATTTCTCTGGCTCTGAGAGGGGTAAGTTGAGGCCTCCTAGTATTATAGCTTTATTATTTCCTTCCGTAACTGACTTAACTTTTCCTTTAAGAGTTTGGATGCTATGCCATGTGGTACATGTATGTTTCAAATTATTATTTCATTGTCCATAGTTCCTTTTAGCAAGATTTAGTTTCCTAATTTTAGCTTTCTGTTTGAAATCAAGATTGCTATTGTTGTTGTTCAATTATGTCTGACTCTCATGATCCTTAGGCCATAATGTCCATGAGGTTTTCTTGGCAAAGATACTCAAGTAGTTTGCCATTTCCTTCTCCAGTGAACTAAGACAGAGATTAAATGACTTGCCCAGGGTGACAAAGCTAATAAGTGACTGAGGCTGGAGTTGAACTCAGGTCTTCCTGATTCCAGATCCGGGGCTCTATCCAGTTAGCCACCTGGCTGAGGAAGCTGGGCTAAACAATCATTGCTAGCTTTGGATCCCATGATCCTATAAAGTAAAGATGGGGCCTTCCGGAGGTGATCCAACCTCAGCTCGAATCTCTAGTTAGATCCCCAACTAAAGCTGCCTGAGAAAATATCCTTCCTGGTCTTCCATTTTTATTCAGTCTTTTTCAAACACATCTGACTCTTTGTGACCTCATTTGGGGTTTTCTTGGCAAAGATACCAGAGTAGTTTGCCATTTCCTTCTCCAACTTATTTGACAGATGAGAAAACTGAGGCAAACAGGGTTAAGTGACTTTCCCAGGGTCTCCCAGCTAGGTCTGAGGTTTTACAGGAAGAAGAGTTTCCCTACACCTAGATCAGGCCCTCTCTCCGCTATGACACTGTCCCTAACAGTTGCCACAGATTCTGCTTCAGCCCCTCATTGGACTTTCTGTATTTCTATTTCATGTTATTACATATTGCTGGACTTTGGCTTCTTGGGAAAGGTCTGGTTACTGCTCTCCGGGTCTACACTCAGGTCCTTACTCAGGAAAAGTCCCTAAGTCTTTGGGACTGAATCAATACTGCTCCTCAGGGTCCCTTATCCTTGGGACTGGAACTGATCCTGCCCCCCAGACTTCCATTCTCTCCTGATTAAAATGTTCCTTTCTACCCTTGAACTTAGCATAGACAATGGACTTGCTGGTGTCCTGTCCTGCATCCAGTGCTAACCCATGGGTCTCCTGTAGTCTCTTTCTGTCAGGTCCCCTTACTGTAAGTCTCTGCTTGAAAGCTCCCTAAACTGCTGCTGTTTCTGTCATCACCACCTAGTACCACCACTGATGTTTCTTCCACAAGGGCTCTGAACCAGCCTCCTCCTCCATAAGACTGAAGTCTATTTCTGAACTCTTAAATCCCTGGAAATCTGTACCTCATCAACACTTTTCAAGGAGAAAACTATTTTTAGTCTAAAGATCAAATCTCTTTGACACATAGAGCCAAAATTTAAATTAAGCAGTTCTTCCCTTTCTCTTGTCAGTTATCATTATCCTATCCACCCTTCCTCCACAAAGCAGTCTTATCTGTTCTTTGATATTGTTCTTTCAAACATAGCTTCAAAAACCTTTTTGAAAATCGCCTTACTAACTTTGCCCAATTACCAGACTCCACTCATTCTGAGCTTTAGCCCTTCTGATTCTATTCTGATGATTGTATCATCATTTTTTTCATACTTCTTTAGTACCATTGATTTTTCTCTACAAATCTTTTAAAAAACCTAAGTTGGTTAAGTTGTTTAAACAATTACCTTTTTTTTCTTTTACATGAGAATCATTTCTTTTTGTGTCATCAGAACTTCACTGAGCACTCATCATTTGTGCACATTTTTATCCATGGGAACATATTCATTCCTTTGAATCTTTTGAAATCTGCTCTTACAAAACGAAGAGGTCCTATTAGTTTATCTACCCATTCTCTACCACAAATTCTAAGTGAGAATGTTCTCTTCCCCAAAGTCCCCCTAATTTGCACCCTAGCAACCAGTTCTTTTATGTTGGTGAGAAAGATCCATAAGAGAATTTCATCTTGTCTATTCTTCAAGCTACTGCAGGATGAAATTACAGTTTCATTAAGCCTGCTCTCATTTGGTCAGTAAGAGAGAAGGAAATTCAGCAGATGTCTGGATAACTGAAATGCCTCACCAAAAGTATTTCATGCCTCTATTATTCTTGTGATTTGTTTTCCCAATCTCTTCACCCACTTTTAATGTGGTACATGATAATAATAATATAATCTTGTTTTTATCTCCTTGTTCTTCACCCAAATGTTCTTTCCACCATGTATGCTCATTTGCATTTTTTATTATGTTACATGAGTATATCTTCCTAACAGATGCTACCCTACATCTATTCTTTTTAAAGAAACCATACTCTTCCAGAATTATATTCTAGTCATGGTTCTCATCCCATTAACTCTCGTTGATACCTAAGAAGTTAAAAATAATCTTCTTGATTTAGGATCTCTAGTTCATCTAGTTTGTTAAATATATCTCAAGAATTCTTGTATGATATACTTGAGGCCATGGATTTTGTTACTGATTCCTGTCTTGGATCTTATCTCCTATGAACTTCTAGGCACCTCTATTGCTATTATCTAACTACAATATAATTATTCTTTATGATTTCTAGATTAGTTGACATACATAGCTCTCTCTTACCTTATCAACACTTTTCAAGGAGAAAATTATATAATAAAAGAAGAGGATCAATATTTGATCTTCTGAGTCTAAGTCCAAGTTCAGAACTCTTTTTTACTCTGCTTTTAACCCTCTCTTCCTACAATACCTCTTGACATGACATGTACTAAGTGACTGTCCTGGGCTTTTTTCTTAGGTAAGTCTAGTAGGAGCAAATGGATACCTCCTGGCAGTTGGAGGCTTTGATGGAGTAATACACTTGGCAACAGTGGAGGCTTTTGACTTTGAAGCCAATCAATGGAGGTGAGTCAAGTCAAGCTCATGAGAGAGAGATCATTTTCAAGCTTCATTGCCCATACACTCTGAAACCAAGGAAGACAAGTTTTCAGATTTTGAATACTGGCATCAGTTTAGGAAGGTTTATATTTTTCTCCTCAGCTAACACTAGTGAATTACTAGGACTTCTATAATCCTTTCTATATTTCTAATCTCAAAACTGTGGGGAAAATCATAAAAAACCATTTTAAAAACAAGTCTATGATTTACAATAGCCTCTTCCTCACTGAGCTGAAATCAGATGATCAGTTTTCACTCCTATATCCCTCCAGATAATTAAGTCGTATGAGAGCAATACAAATACATTATAATCTTAACAATGTGATTCCTTCTCATCTCAATGATTTTGGTGCAGCATACCATACATGGACATTTTCATTTTCATATAGCAGAGCTTATATTTTTACATGGACACATCCATTCTATCTAACTAAAATGAGAGAACGAATGATCAAATAAGATATTATTTGTAAAGTGCTTAGCATAGTCCCTAGCACATAGTAGATGCAATATAAATGATTATTCCTTTCCCCTTCCCTAAACTCAGAGAGGTATTTGAGCAAAATGAAATGGCACATATTTCCCTTTGAAAAAGATCATTTAGCCATGTAAGTGTGAAGTCACCTGATCTTGGGGACAAAAGCAAATAACCACAAGATAAAATCTTAAAAAAAAAAAAAGTTCTAGTTTTTTGTGTAGTTCATAGTATCATAAATTTAGAGCTGCAGGAGGTTTCAAAAGTTATTTATTCCAATCCCTTTATGTAAAAAAATTGGAAATGTTAAGTGACTTGCTCAAAGTCACACATGTAGTGAGCAACAAAAACCAGATAGTCATTTTATTAAATCCATGACATGAAACTGGCTTCACCCAACTGAGCCCATGGATCTTATCTCCACGAAAATCAGTTAGCCTCACTATTCTATTGACACAGGCTAACACTGACTAGAGATTAAGTACAAACCCAATCCTGTCTGACTCTTACAGAAAAAGATAAATGAAGTATTTCTTAAGCATTTACAATGCTAAGTAAATGTACTTATTATGGGAAGGACCAAGTGAAACAGTGTGGGTATCCTATATCTCAATGACGAGACAAAAATATATTTATTTGAGGAAAATGACCATTACTATAGGCCAGGGGATCTTAACCTAGCATCCATGAACTTTTTTTTCATATTTTGAGAATTGTATTTCAATATAATTGGTTTCTGTGGTAATCGAACATTTTGTTTTATTCATTTAAAAAGCATTGTTCTGAGAATTAGTTCATAGACTTCACCAGATTTCCACAAGGATCCAAGGTGCAAAAAAAAAAAAAACTTGAGAAGATTTGATTTAAACCAACTAAGGACCCTGAGCAGAATCTCATCACATGCGACATAACTAGGAATTTTTGTACCCAGGGCAAGAAACACAAAATGTGCCCTCATTTCATCATGAGTTAGCATCATGAGTTGCTGCAGAAATCACAGGAAATAAAAGATGGGGAAAAGCAGGTTAGAGCTTTGAAGGAATGAGAAATCTGCTTCCTATTTTAATTTAATAAGTTTTGCTAACTAGGTACCAATTGTTTGTATGTTTCTGAAGAAACAAAAATACTGTTAACTGCACTCTAAATTTAGGCACCCTTTGGCAAAACTCTTCTGCCCAAGTTACATCTCTGTTCACCACTCATGTAAGCAAGACAAGGGATAGCATGAAATGAAAAATATGTCTTTCTGAAAAAGGCTGTTTCTGTGTTCCAGAGTATTTGGCAATATGAAGAATCGTCGTCCAGGAGGAGGTGTGGGTGTCCTGAAGATGACTATTTAGAATAACTAACGCTCAAGGTGTTTGGAATGAAGAAAAGAAAGAATTAAAAAACCTTTTCAGAAGCCTCATCCATCCACAGGAGAAGCATGGAGAGAAGGTTCAGGAAAGACATTGAGTTCCCTGTGATCAGGTCTGTGAATAGAGAGAAAATCAAAAATACAGCACATCCCAAGAGCACTGACTTAACCACATGACCTCTTCTCAAGTGACTGTTAGGAAAGCCTAGTCATATCATGTTCAAGCCAACATGAGTCCTGGCCAAGACCAGTATCTCCCCCAAAAAAACCCAACCTTCCAGTAATACCTGTTGTTATGCAGCCCTATCTTCATTATAAGCAGGCAGAATTATAGAATTCAGAAGACAATGGGACTTTAGAGATCATCTAATCTAGTGATTACCAATTTTGGAACGCCCTTAGACTCCTTTGAACCCCTGTGGACTACTTTGGAGAAATCATAGAGTTATTTTGAAAGGATTCATCTTACTAAACGATTTGATATAAAAAAATAAGTAAACATACTTTTAAAATAAAATGTCTCAAATATATAGATACTATTTTCAAATATAAGTAGATGCAACTATGATTGATAATTATAAATAAAGTATTGGAAATTTATAGAAGCTTTTGTCTCTGCATTTTTTCAATCAATAGATAATACTTTGCCTATTATCTTGTGGAGAGTTTATAGAATTATTTGAAAGCTGTAAAGGAAAGTCAGCAGCAAATCTACCTTTGCTGATCACAATTTAAAACATGATGTTTGCCTATTACTGTCTGGGAATTATCTATAGTTTTGATCTAACTATGCTCTTGCACTTTTCCATTAGCACAAAGTAACAAGAGTTCACTAAACGTGGCTGGGATAAAAATGGATACTTAAGAATACCACACCAGTCATAGTTCCTAGGGTCCTTGGTATAGTATATAGAAAATGGCCTTTACCCAAGGATCTCCCATGATTGTAAATTCACTTTGTCAGGTTACTCTACAGAAGTTCAAAGTTTATGGGATGTGAAAGCTCATCTAATCCAGTCCCTGTCTGAAAAATATTTTCTCATGCAACTTACCTATTTAAATCTATCCAGACCAAGGCTGGATAAAAAAAAAATGAATAAAAG
The DNA here is from genome assembly GCF_902635505.1 of Sarcophilus harrisii. NCBI lineage: Eukaryota > Metazoa > Chordata > Mammalia > Dasyuromorphia > Dasyuridae > Sarcophilus > Sarcophilus harrisii. The sequence continues at coordinate 490,983,890 of NC_045427.1, read as the reverse complement.
TAGAAAAACAAATAAGATTGCAGGGAAACCCACACCTTCCCAATGCAGCTCCCTATATCTGTGGATGTTCTAAAAAAATTGTTAGGAAGTTTCTCCATACACCAAGCCTAAATTTGCCTTTTGGAAGCTAATAATCACAGTTGCAAAGCCTACAAGGGATCTTGGAGGTCATGTAATCCAATCTACCCATTTAAATGTGAGGAAACTGAGGCTCAGAAAGATTACACAATTTGTTCAAAACATGAAAGGAGCAAAAAACCAGGATACAAATGAGTTCCCTGACTCCAAATTCAATGCTCTCTCCACCATATCATGTTGCTTCCACCAATTCCTAGACCTAATTTTAGAGACAAGCCGAAGAGAAATACTTCTTTCATCTGAAAACAGTTCAAATAGTTGAAGAAAAGTTCTCTTAATTCATTTTTCCTCCCCAAATCCTCTTTTTTCCAAGTTAAACATTCCTCATATGACATAATAACAAGATCCTCCATCATTCTGATTCCTTCTAGTTTATAAATGTCTTTCATAAAATATGGCACTAAAGCAGAGTGCTTTGGGCATGAGGAATATTTTTCATTAATGCATGTTTTTCATAACACAGAGAACTTTTTTTATATTTTAAGGAAAACATTTATTGAATTTCTAATCAGAAAAGATAAGTTTTATTCATTGGACAAATAAAAAACTAAAACTTGAGGAAACATTTTTAAATTAATACAAAAGCCTTAATTAAAAGTACTTTGTGAAGTTTTCCTTTTAATAGAATGCTTCCATTCATCCTAGCATACATTAAATTCCTTTTGGTCTTATTTTGGCTGGAAAAGTATGTTTTCAACTAGACTTTACTTCTCAAGCCTAAATTTTGCTATTGGTGGAGTTTAAAGAATGGTAACCATGAAGAACATCTTTTTTAAAAAATCTAAAAAATACTCCTTCATTTCTTTGCCCATATCAACCAGAATCTCAGAACCACATACAATAAATTAAACAACAAATAGAAAAGTAGACAGAGGAATCAAAATGAAGCAATCTGATGGGAGAAAGGGACTGCAATTAGGGAGAATAGAATTGTATTCAGCTGGGATAACTGAGATAACCCCCTGGAGAAGTGAAATCTGTTCCTCTCCAGCCTAAGGATTCTTTGCCTCTAGGCACAGTAGGCTTGACCATTTCACCTCCTGAGAGTACTTACAAAACAGTGTCCATTCATACACTGATGTGGGAAACTAGAGAATGTGTAACTAATATGCAAGTCACTAATACAGGTAGACAATGTGTGATCTATCACCCAGGAGAAGTAGTAGCATCAGGTTTACTGATACAGACTCCTAATAAGCAATCTGGTGATATTTGTCCAGATTTGGACTCCCAGCAACAGAATCCAGAAGCAGTTACAGCTCACCATCCTATGCTCACTATCTATGTAAATGGCATACCACTGGAAGGGTTGGTAGACACAGGTGCAGATTGTACAGTCATTAGGGGTGCCAGCTGGCCCAGTCACTGGCCAAAGATTAAGGCGACACCTTCATGTCTGGCATAGGAGGATCAATAACAGCTGAAGTTAGTGCTACCCCTTTGAGATGGATATTTGAAGGTGAAACAGGCATTTTTACTCCTTTTATAGTTGAAAAAATTCCCATCAATTTGTGGGGAAGAGACATTTTACAACAGTTAGGATTACAAATGAATACTTCGGCAGGGCTTTTTAGGCAGGGCTGCTGTTAAAGGCCTCTCATCTGTTCCTATTCAGTGGAAAACTGATACACCAGTGTGGCTAGAACAGTGGCCCTTAGGTAGTGATAAATTCAGGCCTTATTAGATATAGTACAGGAGCAACTTGACCAAAGACACTCACAACCTTCTCTAAGTCCTTGGAATTCCCCTGTATTTGTTGGAAGGAAGGAAGGAAGAAAGGAAGGAAGGAAGGAAGGAAGGAAGGAAGGAAGGAAGGAAGGAAGGAAGGAAGGAAGGAAGGAAGGAAGGAAGGAAGGAAGAGGGAGGGAGGGAAGGGAGGGAGGGAGGGAGGGAGGAGAATGTTGACTGATTTTAAAAAAGCAAATGAACAGATGGAAACTATGGGAACTCTTCAGCCTGGACTTCCATCTCCTACACAATTGCCTAGAGAATGGCCTTTTTGGGTTATAGACATTAAGGATTGCTTCTATTCTATACCTCTAGAAAAGGAGGTTATGAAAAGATTTGCCTTTTCAGTGCCCAGCATTAACTTAGCTGAGCCTTATAAAAGATATGAATGGACAGTTTTGCCACAGGGAATGAAAAACAGCCCTACTATGTGTCAAGTGTATGTTGCTGCTGTTCTTACTCCAATAAGAAAAGCATTTCCAAAAGTTATGTTATTACATTCCATGGATGATATCTTGGGATGTGCACCTGAGGAGCAAATGTTAGAAGCATATCTACAAAAGACCATAGAAAGACTAAGGCACTACAAATTGCATATAGCTCCAGAAAAAAGTTTCAGAAATTGATAGGAGATATTCAATGATTGCGTCCAGTGTTAGGCTTGACTACCTATCAATTGCAACCATTATATGACGTTTTAAGGAGAGATACTGCTTTAGACTCACCATGCCAGCTTACAAAAGAAGCTCAAGAGTCCTTGAGAGAAGTTGAACTGACTTTATCCAATGTGGTTGAGTCACTCAAAAGCCCTTTGAAATATCAGTTTTTGCTACACAAGAGGCACCCACAGCAGTCCTTCATCAAGGAGACAGTGTGATAGAGTGGGTGAACCTCCCGGAACAACCGGAACAAAGCCTTACTCCTTACCCAGTGCTTGTGGCTAGAATTTTATTAAAGGCCATTAAGCGGCAGTACAATTATCTGGGATAAGACCTGACAAGAAATACACCTTTTATACCAATGCACAAATTAATGTATGCTGTGAAACCATCCCAGAGTGGCAAATTTCATTGGCCACAGCTCCAAATTTTACACATGGGTCTCCAATAAAGATAACCCGGGTATTACATAATTGGCAATGGATTTTTTCATTATAGCTTTTTATTTACAAGATATATACATGGATAATTTTTCAGCATTGACAGTTGCAAAATCTTTTGTTCCAATTTTTCCCCTCATTCCCCCACCTCCTCCCCCAGATAGCAGGTAGACCAATACATGTTAAATATGTTAAAATATAAGTTAAATACAATATATGTATACATGTCCATACAATTATTTTGCTGCACAAAAAGAATCAGACTTTGAAATAGTGTACAATTAACCTGTGAGGGAAATCAAAAATGCAGGTGGACAAAAATAGAGGGATTGGGAATTCTATATAGTGGTTCACACTAATTTCCCTGAGTTCTTTCGCTGGGTGTAGATGGTTCAATTCATTACTGCTCTATTGGAGCTGATTTGTTTCATCTCATTGTTGAAGAGAGCCACGTCCATCAGAACTGATCATCATATAGTGTTGTTGTTGAAGTATATAATGATCTCCTGATTCTGCTCATTTCTCTCAGCATCAGTTCATGTAAGTCTCTCCAGGCCTTTCTGAAATCATCCTTTTGGTCATTTCTTAGAGAACAATAATATTCATATACCACAATTTATTCAGCCATTCTCCAATTGATGGGCATCCACTGAGTTTCCTGTTTCTGGCCACTACAAAAAGGGCTGCCACAAACATTCTTGCACATACAGGTCCCTTTCCCTTCTTTAAACTCTCTTTAGGATATAAGTCCAATAGTAACACTGCTGGATCAAAGGATATGCACAGTTTGATAACTTTTTGAGCATAGTTCCAAATCACTCTCCAGAATGGCTAGATATATTCACAATTCCACCAACAATGTATCAGTGTCCCAGTTTTCCCACATCCCCTCCAACATTCTGCATTATCTTTCCCTGTTATCCTAGCCAATCTGAGAGGTGTATAGTGGTATCTCAGAGTTGTCTTAATTTGCATTTCTCTGATCAATAATGACTTGGAGCATCTTTTCATATGGCTAGAAATAGTTTCAATTTCTTCATCTGAGAATTGTCTGTTCATATTCTTTGACCATTTATCAGTTGGAGAATGGCTTGATTTCTTATAAATTAGAGTAAATTCTCTATGTATTTTGGAAATGAAGCCTTTGTCAGAACCTTTGACTGTAAAAATGTTTTCCCAGTTTATTGCTTCCCTTCTAATCTTGTCTGCATTAGTTTTGTTTGTACAAAAACTTTTCAATTTGATATAATCAAAAATTTCTATTTTGTGATCAATAATGATCTCTAGTTCTTCTTCAGTCATAAATTCCTTCCTCTTCCACAGGTCTGAGAGGTAAACTATTTTGTGTTCTTCTAATTTATTTATAATCTCATTCTTTATGCCTGGGTCATGAAACCATTTTGACCTTATCTTGGTGTATGGTGTTAAGTGTGGGTCAATGCCTAGTTTCTGTCATACTAATTTCCAATTTTCCTGGCAATTTTTGTCAAACAGTGAATTTTTATCCCAAAAGCTGGTCTTTGGGTTTGTCAAACACTAGATTATTAAAGTTATTGACTGTTTTGTCCTTTGAACCTAACACATTCCACTGATCAACTAGTCTATTTCTTAGCCAATACCAAATGGTTTTGGTAACCACTGCTTTATAATGTAATTTTAAATCTGATACAGTTAGGCCACCTTCATTTGATTTTTTTTCATTAGTTCCCTTGAAATTCTTGACCTTTTGTTTTCCATATGAACTTTGTTGTTACTTTTCTAGGCCATTAAAATAGTTTTGGGGGAGTCTAATTGGCATAGCACTAAATAGATTAGTTTAGGTAGTATTGTCATCTTTATGATATTTGCTCACCCTATCCAAGAGCATTTAATATTTTCCCAGTTGGTTAGATCTGCCTTTATTTGTGTGGAAACTGTTTTGTAGTTTTGCTCATATAGTTTATGATTTTCCCTTGGCAGATAAGATTCCCAAATATTTTATACTATCAGTAGTTACTTTACATGGAATTTCTCTTTGGATTTTGTTAGTGATATATAAGAATGCTGATGACTTATATGGGTTTATTTTGTATCCTGCAACTTTGCTAAAGGTGTGGATTATTTCTAATAGCTTTTTAGTAGAATTTCTGGGGTTCTCTAAGTATACCATCATATCTCAGCAAAAGGGTGCTAATTTGGTTTCCTCATTACCTACTCTAATTCTTTTAATCTCTTTCTCAACTCTTATTTGGCAACGGATTTTTGAAGAAAAGGTTTCTAAGGTTCCTCTTAAAGGATTAACTATCTTTACAGATGCATCCAAACATAACAAATGTATATTCTCATGACAGCTATAAAGAGAGTAGTCAGAACTCCTTTTCAGTCTATTTAGCAAAATGAATTGATGCAATCACTCTAGCTCTTATTTATTATCCAGTAGATATAAATATAGTATCTGATTCGGCCTATTCAGTAGGTGTGGTACAAAGAATTGCCACAGCCCAAATAAAATTTGTAGCTTTCAATACATATCAGCTCTTTAAGGGACTTCAAGAGCAAGTGAGAAAGCATCCAAGTAAGATTTATATCTTTCATGTCCACTCACATAGTGGACTTCCAGGTCCTATTTTTTATGGAAACTCAAAGGCAGATAGCCTTCTAACTCTATGGGCCAATACTCCTTTATTTCAGGCAGCCCAAGAATTTCATTCTAAATATCATCAGGCTGCTCAAGCTTTACATTTGCAATTTGGAATGACAAGAGAGGAAGTTAGGAGCATGGTAAAAGCCTGTATAGCTTGCTTTCCTTTCCACGCTCCTACACTTCTTCCAGGGAAGAACTTTCATGATTTGAGATCCAATGAAATTTGGCAAATGGATGTGATCCATTATAAATCTTTTGGTCGTCTGTCTTTTATCCATATTGTAGTAGCCGCTTTTTCAGGATTCACTTTTGCAATACCAGCAGCAAAAGAGACAGCCCGAGTGGTCACTGAGTTCCTTATTCAAGCATTTGCAATTATGGGTGTGCCACAAGCAATAAAAACAGATAATGGACCTGCATATACTTCTAAATATTTTGCACACTTTTGTGCACAGTATCAGATTTTACACACTACTGGCATGCCCTTTAATCCTCAAGGACAGGCAATAGTAGAGAGGAGAAACAGACATTAAGATGCTCCTCCAAAAACAAAAGAAAGGGGGAGCCACAGGTAATCCTAGAGAACTTCTAAACTTAATCCTTTATCCCATTAACTTCTTGATTTTTGATAAAGATGCACTGGCTCCAGCAGACAGATTTTATAACCCACTAGAAGGGCAGTGTCCAGTGTGAGCAGCTCCACTATCTTTAGATAATCACCAGGTGATATGGAGAGACTCAGAAAGTGGTGAATGGAAAGGACCGGATAGGTTAACTGCTTGGGGGAGAGGGTTTGCTTGTATCTCTACAGATAGAGAAGCAATCAGATGGGTGCCAACGAGCCGTATTCACCTTGTCCATCAGAGAGAGAGAGGGAGAAGGCCCTTGAAATGAAGAAGACCCAAGAAACATTGGGTGGTTCCATCGCTGACTGTACCCACCACTGAAAGAGCACAGCAGTTATGGCAACTGACTCATGGACACAAAAATTGTTAATGAGTCTGATGCAGGACTTCAAAACCCTTAGGAATCATTGGATTCCCTGATACATGAAGTAATGGACAATAGATTGATTTTGGACTATCCCTTGGCTGCTGAAGGAGACATATATGCAATTGTTATTTATATACCCTCCTAGGATTTATGGACATGTATAATTCCTCATGTTGATTCACATTGTTTGTTACATCACTACTAGCTTGTGTTATATTGCTATGTGCTTGTGTAATACCTCCCATGCTGATGGATTTATGTATACCTGTTTCAATTGAGACCCTTCAGCCCAGAGGAAATCTGCTAACAATATCTGGTTTGGCTCATTTCCTTTTTGGTGTTCTCACCTCCCTTCCTGAGAAGTCAGGGAGGACGTGCCCACCTGTGTTCTAAAACAAAAGAAAGTGGGAGATGTAGAAGACCACAGATATTGGAGAACTCTGAGAAAAGTATACTTGAAGCAAAGGTACTTACAGCAGGGTGTTAACTCAGTATGATTAATGAGATGATGGTTCTCTAGTTCACATATACTCAGTATTTAGCATGGTGATGTAATGGTTTTCTAGTTCACACATACTTAGTGTGCTATAATGATGTAATAATCATACGAGATATTTAAGGGCTGAGAGGACTGGAAATAGAGACATTCTTCTTTGACCATCCTCCTGGTGGCTATTCTGCCTCCTGCACTCCTCCACTAAGACCAAGAATGGTCCCGAGATCCTCCAGATAGCTAACCCAGACATTACAGTACTCCACCTCTAGGACTCTCTATCCCTGTGCAAAAACTACAGAGAACTCAGAATTTGCCATATGAATAAAATCTAATGGGTATTTTCCACCATGGATTCCAATACTATGACTGATCCAGAACTCAAACTCCAACACACAGTTCCTTTTCATTTCAGGGCTCAACACTGAGCCAAGCCACAATGGCCTTACCACTTGTGCTAAGCCTTACACCAAACTAATGCTCATTCTCTATCTGGGATTTTTTTTTCCAATTACAATCTCTATTTCACCATTCCCAGAGACTAGTTATTATCACTTTCGCTTCTTAACTCTAAGTTAAATATGCCTTAAATAAGCCTGGAGCACAAAAAAATAGCTACAAGTCCCTGTGCCCACACAGCTTTGGGGGCATGGCTATTTCATCAACTTTGGAATGCTTAGACTGATTCAGAGTTATTTTGACCATAGGCAACTATGGTCAGCTATTAAAAGCTGTACAAAGTCATTAGGAAATTGAGTCTTTATTAGTCTCAAGAACCCTCTAGTTTCCTTTATAACCCTATATGTTTTACTATGCATATTTAATAATATTCTAGGAAGGTATCCATAGGCTTCACAAATTTCCAAAGGAGTCCATGGTATAAAACCTGTCTGCATCTCAAGTTCTAAAGAGTTGAGCAACTTTTTCTTATTTTTATTAATCCACCATCAGCCTTGGTTCTCTAACAAATAAATGAGGCAGATGATATCTTTGGGTAACATCTCCCCAGATCTACTAACCTTCATATCACTGCCTTCTATCTTGACCCTGGTTATCCTTTAGAAGTTTCTTTACTGGTTCCTTAGAGCTAAGAAGAGATTGGTTTAGTCACATTGGGAATGCTATCATAGAGGCTGGTTCGTAGATTCAACCATAGCAGATTGAATCAAGCTCCTATATCAGAAGTTAGATTAGATAACCCCTGAGGTTTCTTTTATCTATGGTGCTATACAATTACGTAAGTTTAGATACTTCATTGAAAATATAGACCAAAATCCACTGTGAAAGCTTTTGTCCTGGTACTATAATGGGATGATCCAAAGTCCATCCAGGTCAAACCAAAAGGCAGAACAGGACTGAGAACAGGCCCAAAAAACAATTCTCAGTGTTTATCACAAAAGAATGACATGGGATTCAGGAGCGGGAGAACATACCATCTATAGTTCTGGACAAAGCATTAGGCAGGACCAGACAGAATACAGTCCCAGAGACATGTCTGACTCTCCGTTCCCATACAAGCTTTCAACAAAGCTTCAAGACTCTGAATATCCAGTTAGTCAAGACACCTCTGTCGCTGCAAGACATGGGGAGACTGGGCCCATTCACCAGAACAACAAGCACAACTCAGAGCAGGAAACAAGGGCAATGGCCAAGTAGATACAGGCAGATGGCAATATATCCCATTTGCCTCTTCAATATAGAATACTGGTCAATGAATCCATGATAGTAGACTGTCAAGATAATATACTAAATTAATCTAGAGTACTTTGGGCTGGGATTTGGGATATGGGTTAGTTCTGCTTTTAATTTTCAGACTTCATTTAATTTTTCTAGGAATTAGTTTTTTCCCCAGCAAGTGATTTTAATAATCCCTGCCCTCAATTTCTTCACAGAAATATTGAGAGGAAAAGAAGTAAGACCACCAGAAAAGTCTATTTGCAGGAGTTATTTTTTATCATTCTTACTCTCTCTCTGGGTCACATACCCAACAAAACAGTACAAAGAAAACCATTGACCCTCCCCCAGAGGACCAAGAATCAGAGTTATTTGTGGATTTAATGGTGAAAAGACTTTCTCAGGAACAAAATAAGATTAGATGACTTTCATCTAACTCCATCAGAATTGCCTGATTAAGCTTTCACTCTGATCCACATACTGAATTGTATCAATTATGCAAAAGTTACAAAAGTTTTGCTTCCTCCAAGAAAATTGCTTCTTCTCTTTAATATTCAGTTTTCACTCCCTATGGCCCACCCTCCCTCTCTCAAATTAGGCTGCAGCTGCAACCCAAACCCAAAATAAAGTGCCCAGATGTATATTCGTTTCTGTGCTGCTGCTTCAAAATCTCTATTTTTCTGTCTCCTCCCACCCTCAACCTACTTAGCAGTGATTCCTTCAAGACTCAGAAATTACACAGCTCATAACTCATAGGGAAAGAGATAAGGAAATATGCTGTCTACTTCTTCCTGGGGAGTTAGGGCCACAGATGTTGAATCAAATTCCAAATGGTCCAACATGCTTCTCTGAGACTCTGGGAGGCAGGACTCTGGTTCTGGCAGGAACTCAAGCTCTGATTTGGCAAGGAGCTCATCTTGGGAACCAGTCTTGGCATCCATCATGAGTGGGGTCGTCATGGAACAGGTTTGGGTTCCACTGCCTTTGGCATCCTTGGACCCTGAATCAAATGGGAGCAGGGATCAGTGAATTATGAAATGATATACTTTCCAAATCAAAACCCAACTCCCAGGAGATAGTGTGGTGTAAAGGAAAGAGTGATAAATTAGGAGGCTTGGGTTCTAGACCTCTCTCCATTACTAGATTTCTATGTGATGGCAGCAAAGTCACTTGGCTTCAAGTGTATCACCACTTTGCAGTGCACATCTTTCTTGCCTACAGCCCTAAGCTTTTATCCAAGGCTCAGCTCATGGACCATCTTGCATGAGAAGGATTTTTTGGTTGTGTTACCTTAGACAAGTCATAACTTCTTAGCATGAGTTTTCTCATTCATAAAGACTGTAGTAAGGATCAAATGAGATTATGCAAATATAGAGCTTTTCAAAAATTACAATGCTATACAAATGCAGGCTATTATTTCCTGAGTCCAAGATGTTAGTCCACTGGCTTGCTCCTCAGATTATTACTCATATACTTAATTGTTTACAAGTTATATGAAGATTCCCTAAGGATGTGTGTGGATGTGTGTGTATGTATTTAGTTGTCTTAATATCCAACTCTTTGGGACCCCATTTTGGGGTTTTGACAAAGATACTGGGGTGATATGTCATTTCCTCCTCCAGCTTATTTTAGAAATGAGAAAAGTGAGGCAGAAAACTGTGTGAGACAGTCACACAGCTAATAAGTGTCCAAAGACAGATTTTAACTCAGGAAGATTTTTCTGATTCCCAACCCACTCTCTCTACTCCAGCACCTACCGGTCCTCCTTAAGGGTAAGAACTGTCTTTGTATTCCTAGTGCAGAAAGTCAGTCTAATATAGTAAATAGAAAGAGACTCAAAGCCAGAAAAACCATGGTTCAAGTCCCAACTTAGACCTACTTGGGCAAGTGATTTAACCTTTCAATACTATAGACTAGAAGTGTCAAACATATACCCCAAAATATTCCTGAATTATGACTGATTCTCAATTAATGCATCTGGGAAACTCTTAACAAAATAAATTAAAATACAATAGAACATGTAATGTTATTATGTAAGGTTTTTTTGGTTGTTGATTTTATTTCTTGCTGAGGCAATTGGGGTTAAATGACTTGCCCAGGGTCACAGAGCTAGAAAGTGTTAAGTGCCTGAGACAGATTTGAACTCAGGTCCTCCAGACTTCAGGGCCAGTTCTCTATCCACTGTGCCATCTAGCACCCCTATTAGGTAAGGTTTTTAAAGTTAATATGTGGTAGCCTGGATCCTGAATCTGGTTTACTGGTCCTGGTCTGAGTGATTTGTTACCATTGCTCTAGGCTACTCACTGAGACTAAGTTGCAGAGAAGGTGCCAACCTGTGTTGGTGGATGGAGCTTCCTTATCTGGAGGATCCCTACTTCAAAAGAATCAGGATCAGACCCTCTTCTTCTCCCTAGTGAACAGCACACTGCCTTGAACATAATAGGTGTTAATGTTTCTTGGACCAGATACGTGAAAATGTCCAGACATCTGATTTCATCAATATGATGCTCCCTCCACTAATGTAAATCTCTTACTCTTCCTGGATTGTTTTTCATGAGTTGCTATGAACCCCCCCCCCCCAAAAAAAAAAATCATCGCCTTGTGGCCGGGGTCCATGTGAAAAGTCAGGTTGCATAGAGGAAGACAGGTCTCCAGATAAGACACCAGATGCTAACCCCATCTTTAAGAGTCTGTCCAATTTGGCAGGAACTTGTGTTCTAGTGCCCTAGAATTCTAAATCTCAAGTCACCTCCACACCCTGATACTACAGAGAACTTTCAGGGCATATGCATGTAAGTATAACAGATTTATCTCATGAATATTCACAATGGTCTTTAAATTATACATTATTTCTACTTTCTAGGAGATTGAGGCTCTGAAAGAGACAAAGATTTTCCTTAGATCATAACAGGTCAAAGCTAGAATTCAAATCTTCTGATTTTGTTTCTGGAATTATACTCACCCAACACACACATAACATACACATACTTCCCTCCACCCAAACCTCAAGGCCCTTCTCTGCTTTGGAGAGCTGCTAGAAGTGAGAACCAAGTTCTCCCTGCAGAGAAAGCTCAGATTCTCCTTCCTTTCCCAATGTACCATGGCAAATCCTTGTCTGACAACCCTCAGAGATGCCCTACCTTGCTCTCCAAGCCATCGGTCAGTGTGAGCACCCAGCAGAAAAGGCATCTCATCTTCTACTTCAGATTCTGACACTGATCTGAAATTACAGTCAAAAAACAAAAAGAATCTATTTGTGAATTTTCTATTCATTAACAACACATACACATTTGGGCTGTCTTTCTTGAAGGGGAATTACATTTTCCAGTCAAAAGAAATGAAGGGGAGATGAAGAGTAATTCAGATCAGAAGGCAGAATGTTACTTGCAAGAAAAAGAAAGAAAGACTATAATAATAGATCTCTATTATTTGAATATTACATCCATTTTCTAAATTATCCATGATTTTTTTATCCTTGGCTGACATCATCCAAAACATTCCCCCTACAGCCCTTCCCACGTCCCAGCTGCTGTGTGCTCAGAGAATGCAAACTAATTTTTATATCAGGCAAAGCAAAAAGATAATTAGGAAAGGAAAACTGTTAAAAAAAAAAAACACCCATCCACAGAAAAATCAAAGTTTATTATTTACTATTTTGGATTACATGTACTCTATTTACCATTTGTATGCATAATGTGAAGTTTTACATTCCCTGCACTATGCCCAAGCAAAACTTGTCTAAATTTAGGTGACCAGGAAATAGGTATGAGGCTAAATGAGGATTTGCTTGGAAGTATGTAACTACACATGCAGGGATAAATACACAGGGGTTTGTACCTGGTATCCATCAGGGCATCAGAAGGCTCATGTGTGCTCTTCAGTAGCTGTTCTTGAGACACGGCTTCCCCAGGACAAGGCCCTGCCAGACTTGCCCATTTCCCTCCTGTTGAGGTCTCTAGAGGAAAGGCTGGTGGCAAGAGCAAAGGCCATGGCAGAGAAGGATTTGTTCCACAGGAGCGCACAGGAATATCAGAGAGACTCAGATCCTGAGGCAGCAGGGTTGAATCTGAAAGGCCTTTCCAAAAAAACATCACAGTCAATACCACATAAGAGAATAGCCTCGATTCTCTGGATCCCCTTTTGAGTCAGAGACCCACTTTCCACTGAGCTCAGGCCCCAGGATAAAATCCTGTCCTGACAGGAAATATCAAATCTCTTCATAGACTTTGTTTCTTTGAGAGTCAGAAAATGTAAGAGACTTGCCCCAACATCACAAAGCTTCAACCCAGCATGATTCCCAAATGCAAGCCATCAAAGCCTTATACTCTGCACCTGGGAGGGAACCAAAAGAACAAAACAAATCAGCAGCTATAAGAAGCCTTCAGTTGAGCCTGAGGTCATACACCAGATACACGGGGAAATAGGAAGAGGAGTGTTAACAAAAAGCTCTGGGCACCTGGATATCAGATCTGGAGTCAGAAGATGAGTTGGAATATACACTCTTCACCTCCCAGTATGACCAGGGGGCTGACCATTCACCTCATCCTCTCAGGCCCAACTAGATGGTCTTGCAGATCCCTGGCCATGCTAAATCCTCAGATCCTACTACCTGAGGGGATCAGGTTGTGAAGGACAAAAAGGCAGAGAGTTTATATCTGAATTTATGTCTGATTCTTGAGGCAATGGGGAATTATTAGAATTCACTGACCCAGGTGGGGGTGACTTGGTTAAATCTCCTATTTAGGAAGATTCATTGGATAGCTAAATCAAAGACGGTCAAAGTAGGGAGAGGTGAGGCAAGAAAACCAACCATAAGGCTACTGCTATAATTCAGGAATGAGGTGATAAGGGCCTTCACAAAGTGATGATGGTTGTTCATTCATTTCAATCATGTCCAACACTTTGTAACCCCATTAGGGATTTTCTTAGCAAAGATAGTGGCGTGGTTGCCCATTTCCTTATCCAGCTCATTTTACACATGAGGAAACTGAGGCAAGCAGGATGGGGTCACATTGCTAAGAAGTGTCTGAGGATGGATTTAAACTTAAGAAAATGCGTCTTTCTAAGTCCAGGCCTGGCACTTTACTCACTGAACCACCTGCCTGCTTCTGCAAATATATTATCAAGGTAAAATTAACAGGACTTGGCAACAGATTAGCTATTGAGGAGAAATAGATGTTTGAGAAATTATGACTAACACCTGGGCTTCATGGCTAGGTGACTGGGAGGATGGGGGAAGAGGCTTTAAAAGAGAAAGAGTAAGCTCACTTTTAAACAGACTGAATTAAATATATCTATAGGGCATCCATTTCCAGATGTCCAATAAAGAATTGGAGATGTGAGAGTAGAGTTAAGGCTGGGGAAAAATCATCAGCAAAGAGATGATAATAATTGAAGCCATGGGGGTTAATAAGAGAACCAACTGAAGCATTATAAAGATGGTTCAAGATGGACCAGGAAAGATCTGGGGAACTGGGGCAGCTAGGTGGTGCAATGGTTAGAGCTCCAACCCTGAAGTCAGGAGGACCTGAGTTCAAATCCGATCTCAGACACTTAACACTTCCTGGCTGCGTGACCCTGGGCAAGTTACTTGACCCCAATTGCCTCAGGGAAAAAAAAAGATCTGTGGAACAACCACTTGGATGAAGATCTGACGTGAGAAGGAATGGTCAGATAGAGGAAGAACTAGGATAGAACAGTGCCATAGAAACGAGACCAAAAGTATCTGGGAAAAGAGGATCTTCCACATTGTCAAAGGCTAAAGAGAGGTCAAGAAGGAAGAAGACTGAAAAAAGACCATTAAGTTTAGCACTTAAGAGATCATTAACTCTGAAAAGAGCAGTTTTGCTTGAAAAATGGATGAGGCTGTAAACTAGACTAGAGGTAAAAAGACAATGTGAGAAAAGGCAATTAGAGGCATCAGTTACCGATGGACTTTTGAAAGAATTTAGCCACAAAAGGAAGAAGAGATATGGGACAATAGATAGAACAGACAATAGATAGTTCAGATCAAGGTACAATTTTTTGAGAATGGGGAGACATGGGCATATTTGTAGGCTATAGGAAAGAAGGAAGTAGACAAAGAAAGAATGAAATGAGAGAGTGAAGATGGAGGGAGCAGTCTGCCAGAAAAGACACTCCAATCCAATTATCCAATAAATATTTATTAAGCACTTTCTATGGGCCACGCACTGGGTGCTTGGGTGAAGTACTGAGGATATAATTAATATTATATTGTATATTAACATTGTACAATAATACTCTTATGTATTGTACAATTAATATGGGGAGAGGAGAAACAAGAGGGTATCTGGTTCCAGACAGAGTGGCAAATGTAAAGTAGAGTGAATGCATAAAAGCTTAAGCAAAAAAGAGGAACCCAGGAAGATTTTCCTACTTTTGATAGGGAAAATGATAAATGTCTATATTTTAAAAAAAAGCCTATGTGAAAGTATAAGAAAGGAGAACCCAGAATAAGGTTAGTACTATAAATAAACAAACAAAAAACACCTGTGTTTTCAATGCCCCAAAGCTCCAGGCCTCGGCTTTGTTTTAATTTTCCCTGGTCCAAGATATTCAGGTCAACCTATTGAAGGATTTATATATTGGGAACATAGTAGCAACTTTATAATTGAAGGCAGTTGGGGTAATCAGGTTTACTTAATAACTAGCTCTATTAGAACATATCTTCATGGTCAATAGAGAATGGACATTGAACTTCTAGCCACAGCACAGGTCATGTGCCAAAGGGAAGTAGAGGCATCAATTATGGATGGACTTTTGAAAGAATTTAGCCACAAAAGGAAGAAGAGATATAGGACAATAAATAGTTCAGATCAAGGTACAGTTTTTTTGAGAATGGGGAGACATGGGCAGGTTTGTAGGCTATAGGAAAGAAGGAAGTAGATAAAAAGAGAGTGAAGATGATAGAGGAAGCAGTTGAAGGGAAAAGGTTTCCCATAGACTCAACTCCTGACTTACCTTTTTCAAAGACAGAATATGTGCCTTCCAAGGCTTTATCCACAGGCTCACCCAACGTCAGTGCTGGTTTACTAGTTTCCACAGGAGTGGCCGGGCAACCTGGTAATCCCCTTTGTCTGACCAATGAAAAATACAATGAAAGATACTCTAAATTTATGACTGATCCAAAATAAATTTTCTAACAGAATTTCCATATTTGTCTAGAACTGTGAGGAACTGATCATAGCATGGAGTCCAGCAAAAAGCTCTACAGCTAACATGGGTACATTCAGTACATATGTGGTACTTTCTACCATATGGCCCCCCTCCTACCCAGGTCCCCAGCCATATAAAGGGGCCCAAACTTGAAATTACATTACAGCCTGTAGAAATGATCCAATCATTTCCAATTCCTCCTCCACTGCACACAGCAAGAGCTGTCTAAAATACAAAACATATCTTATGTTCACATGGTCATAAGCCTCTCTACCTTTAGCTAAGTTGGTCTTTGAACAAAAGACTCCACATCAAAGAATCTTCAAACTAGATGGTCATACTTTTCATTTGTTTGACATAAAACATGAAAATCCAGAATCACCTCCCTATCCAGGCAAGGGATTCAAAGAGAACTTTTGTGAAAGATTTATTTAGTAATCTGTACTTAACAAACTATCTTCAAATCTGTCAAAAGAGTGAATGTAGGTAAAGGTAAAATTTTCAAGTCACAAAAGTAAGTAAACAGCAAAGGCTAAGGCTTCTGGCTCCCAATCTAGAGTCCTGAAGAGTATCTGAAAAGGATATAATAGTGCATTCGAATTTCATCAGCTTTATAAATGTGTTGAAAGGCATGATGACATAATGGATATAGCCTCAAAGCAGGAAGACCTGGATTGAAGTCTTGCCTCTGATACATATTAATTGGTGATTGAGCAAGTCAATTCACCTCTTAGCTCCTCAGACAACTCACCCTATAAATTGCAGAAAAGGCACCAACCTGCTTTTGGTAGAGAGCTTTATGACAACCAATGAAATCACCTGTCCAGTCCCCATTCTTATAAATAAGTTACATTATCCTGGAATGGGGGTAGAAGTGGGAGGGAGGGGAGAAGGAGGGAGGAAGAAAACAAAGAAAAACATTAAATGCTGAAATATTAACCTGGTTGTATCAAAGGTTCTCGTCTCTGAAATCTGCTTTCTGGTATTTGGAATCAACACATTCTTCTGCCACTTCTGACATACCTCCTCCGAGGGAGCAAGAATCTGTAATTTAAACATTCATGCACAGAGCCAGCACCCCCAGCAGGACCTTGGCAATGGGAGTAGGAAACAGCAAGATACTCTGAAATGAAGTCTTTTTGGAATATATGCAGAATCTACAGGAGGATTCCCACACAGAGGGAAAGTGGAAACATTCTGCAATTTGAAAGAAATGATGTGTTGGTCCCTGGGCATCAGTCATGATGATAAATTGTAATTTAATAATCAGGACTGAAGATTCAAACCCTAAAAACACATCATTCCTCTCCTGATGCAGGGAGGCTTAGTTCCCCATATTGGGACACATCACATAGCAATTATAACTCACGGTACTCTGTTCTTCTGTGGGCACAAGAGTCCGAGCAAGCTTTAGATACTGAACAGCCATCTCCAGGATAGAGGCCATGTCCTCTCGACGACCTTCAAACTTGGGCAGCAGGATTCGGAGCCGCTCACAACTTACAGAGATTCGTTTCCTGTTTTATACCCAAGCACAAGCATCCCCATCCCCATATAAATAAATAATCCGTGTTTGAGTCTCACTCCTCTGGACAAATAACTGAGACATACAAATGGAAATAAGAATATTTATAACTTGATAGTGCTCAGTTCACTTTGTCCTACATGGTATAGTGCTGCTTTAGTTTTGTGGGTCTGAGTCAATTAGCTCCATTACATGTCCAAAGAATGACTCCTTAACCTTGACCACAAATTAAACTCCCTAATCTTGTATTTTGAGGATTTGTAAGTCTAGACCTATGATTTCCTCAGTATTGGGAGTTCCCTTAGAGCAAATTCCCTCTACCATTGAATATAAACAAGTTGTATAACCTGTCACCCTAGAGAGTTGCCCAGGAACATGAAGATGTTAAATGACTTGCTCAGGGTCCTATAGCCAATACGTGCCAGGATTTAATGGAGGTCTTCTTTAGGCTAGTTTACTATCTCTTCTACATCATGAATCCTAGTTAGCTATTTCATATTTAATAGGAGAACTATGTAGTCAATAAAAAGGGTAGATTCCCCCCCCCCTTCTCCAAGATAGTCAAGGAATCCTCTAGGACACTCCTACGAGGCTTCACCAGAATTTCCAAATACCCAGACGTTTCCATTCAGACCCAACAAATGGTTACTTCAGAAAAAAATTTCAAGGGCTTTAACCATTTGTCAATTCTAAAACTGGCAGGTGGGAAGGAAGTTAAAATTATCAATTGACTGCCATTCTACAGTTTGAAAAAAAAAAAAACCTGAGGTAAAAAACACCAGAGTAACAGTTATATGGCATTATGTGTAAAGGTAGGCACACAGAACCCTGGGGAGCACTCAGTGCTACTTTCTTCTGGGTGCTAATGGTCTAAATAATAAAATACCACCAAGTCATCTTCCTCATCTTTAAGTCCAGCAATGCAGAGATTTTTAAAAATTCCTGGTGTGTCCTAATCTTTGAGTTAATCCTTTTGGCAAAGAAGATAAAAATCCATTCTCCTGTCTGCTTAAGACCCGGTCAAAGAGTACAATTTCTATATTTTCTCCTCCTAAGGGACCTGCCCGGCTGAATGGCTGATAAATTGACACAAGGCTGTTCTTTGACCCTCCCCCTGCACAAGGGGCAAGCCCTCACCTTCTTTCTCTCTCAGTGATAGCATTCTGCTTTCGGATCTGTACCTGGGCAACAGTGAAAGCCTCCGACATATCCTGGGCCAGTCCAGAGTCCCCAGCACCCTCAGAGGCCCAGGCACTGGCCCTCGGGGAGCTGAGAAGAGGAACCAGGGAGAAGAAGACGGAAAGGGAAAAACACAAACACCACACCATTAAAATTATCTGCTCAGACCCCCAGTTAGGCTATGGAGCCCCAAAAGGCTAACAGCCAAGACCCCAAAATAGGGCAAGTGTAGCTTTTTGGTGTGAGGTGAGGGCCGGTAGGTGCACAATCTCCAGCGCTCAGAATGGCCTCCTCTCCCAGGCTGTATCTGAAGTCTCCCTTATTCTTCCTCTCGCCCACCCCGCCCTGTTTCCCCAGACCTACCCATCCTCCCACCTTCACCACCCCTTCCCCAAATGCCCCGAGGGAGGAAGAAACGGTGGCCCGGGTTGGGGGTAAGGGTCTATGGGGGAGCCCTAGCAGCCATCCGAGGTCAGTGACAGGGCACTGAGGTAAGGCGGTATTTGGGGTCGAGGCAAAGGCCCGGCTATCAGAAATGGCTGTCCTGGAGGCTAAGGAAGGGGGGGTCTTGAGGGGCAACAGATGCCAAAGGGCAAATGTCTGCTGAGGCGGAGGAATGGGAGAGGGGCAAAATCCCGTGATGCTGCTTCCCCATCCTTAGCCCGAGCCGAGACCGTCTCCTTAGGAAAGAACCTTTCCCTCCACCTCTGCTTCCACACCTGTGCCCAGTAGAGGCGGGATCCCTGGGTTCTCCCAGGCCGAAAGGTCCTTGGCTGGAGTCCGGGTCCCAGGCGTCCATGGCTCAAGCTAGCTACAGCCGAGCCTCCTATATCGCCTCTCCCCCGTCCCACGCCGCCCCTCTCCTCCCCGAGACCGAAGCGAGAAACACGGCCCTCCTCCCCGCGCCAGCCACGCAGTCTCCCATCCCCACGCAGCCCGCCCCTGCCCACTCCGGCCCGCCGCGGACACGTGACCCGCGGCCGGAGCCCTCCACTTGGCCCCGGGCAGCGAGGTTCTTGGCCGGACAGTGATGGAAAGCTGAGGCGGGACGGGGGCACTGGGTACTCAAGCCTGGGGCAGAAACGGGGGGATGGGGCGGGGCGTGGGAAGGGGAGCATCTTCTTGGGGAAAAAAGCACAATCAAATCAAAGTGAAGTGAGGGGGAAGAAAAAGGGGACAGTCAATATGTTGAGGAATCGGTCAGAGGAGCTGGAGTGTAGACCCGCAAGGTTTCAGAGATTGAAACTTTTCTTTAAATTCTTTTTTTTCTTTTTTGAATATTTTTCCCCAATTACATCTAAAAATGGTTTTTAAGATTTTTTTTTTTAAATTTTGAGTTCCAAATTCTTTCCCTCCCTTTCCTTGTCCAGCTCCCTGAGTCAGGAAGCAGTTTGATATAGCTTATACATACGCAATCATGCAAAATCCTATTTCCATATTAGTCATATTGTGAAAAAACACTTCTTTCTTTAAATTCTTAAAAATTCCTAGTGAGTGATTAATATACTTGTTCTATACTCGTCCTAGATAATCCAGGGAGAGAACTAGAAATGATGAACAAAGTTACAGAGAAGCGGATTCTAACACATCTTGATGCTAAGGAGGAACTTCCTAATAATTAGAGGGATGTGAAATAATAACAACAACAATAAGAACAACACTACTATTTAAAGTACTCTGTGGGTACTTCCATCCTCCTACACAGAATTTTCCATTAATGGTAGAAATTTCTTGCTTGTCCTTTCTAATCTGTCTTGACTACAGTCAAGTCCATGCCAGCTGAGTGTAAAATTGGGACAGCCTGCTTTTTCAAAAAGATTTCTAGCTTATTCTTTGCAAGCTGGAGGGTTGAGAAGGACAGCTGAGACCACCTACAAGGGTCACTAACTACCTTCCATGTCTTATAGCCTAGCATTTTCAAATCTTGATTGTTTCAAAAACCTCTTTTGTATCCATCCCTCTTTTCCGCCCCAGTTGCAAAAGTCTTCTAATTGGTCTTCCTGTTTCCAGTCACTCCCCTCTCCAATCCACCCTCTATACAACTGCCAAAATGATATTCCTAAAGCACACCTGACCATGTCCTTCCTTTGCTAGTATGTAACCATGAATTCCTCCTCAATAGCTCTTTATGTTTCTAGAGTAAACTACAAAATCTTCAGCCTGGTGTTTATAGCTCTCCATGTTCGTTTCTACTTGTCTTTCCAGCTTTATTTCACATTAACTACTTCATCTACTTACCATTCCAGGCAAACCAGCTTACTAGATATTCTCTCAAATATACTCATTCCTCCATTCTGTTTCACAGTATACTTAGATTCCTTAAAATATAGTCTAACTGTCCCTGTGTATATAGGAAGCATTTTCTGATCCCCTCAGATTATGAGTCTTTCCCCTTTTTTATCCTATCCTTATCCTGTTGCCCTAACACAACGTAAATTTCATGAAGACAGACTGTCTTATACCTTTCTTGGTAGCTCAAGTACTTAGCACAGTGCCTGACACATAGAAGAATTAATAAATACTCGCTGACTGATTAATTTAAAATAAATCCTTATCATATTTAACTAAATGACATAAAATATTAACCACCTACTGACCAAACCTTTGGTAAGACTGTCTTAGGTTGGCTGAACACTCACCCTATCTATGTTTATAAATAGGATGGGCTGCTATGTAAGTGAACAAATTTCTGATTTTTTTCTTTATGAAATTTAATTTGAATTATTAACAAACACCTTGAAAATTGTGAGTGATGATATAGTATAGCACTGGGTTTAGAGTCAGAGTAGTGTTACACATCTCAAAACCATGTGCCCTAGGCTGGGGAAGAAAAAATATTATATCTGTGCCATTTAGGGTTAATCCAAGCCAAGGAGACTCAGTGGGTGAGTAGCCTAAGGTCACATAGCAAAATAACCACAGAACAGAGAAGACAATTTCTGTCCCTCAACATCCCTCTTCTTGATCCATCTGCCAGACAATTTTGCCAAGTTGAAGAATGTTGTGACTCTTAGTTTCAGTGGTGTGATTTACACATAGCCTTCAGCACATATCCTGCCTTCTATTTTTACCAGATGGTATGAAATAGAAAGTATGGGGTCTTCTTCTTTTTGGAAAAACGCTGCTCAATTCAGGGAGCAGATGGGATCATTAGATTCAAAGCAAGAGATCATCCTGGGCAAACATAGCTCATTTGGCAGAGAAAGGAAGTGAAAGATTAGAGAGGTTAACTGATTTGTCCAATGTCATGCAGATAGTAAATAGAAAATTCATACACAGATTTTCTGATTCCATATCTGATATTCTTTCTATTATACCTCATTATCACAATGCTGAGGGATGTAGGATCATAGATTTAGAGCTGGGAGGAATGCCAGAGATGATCTAGGCACTCATTTTAAAGAAAAGGAAACTAAAAAAATCTAAAGAGTTAGGTGAACTAGTAGTCAAACCAAATTTTACTCTACATACTCTATCCTGAATATTTCTTGACTCTGCTGGATATCCAGCACTGAGCTACCTCTAAGGGTGGGAGAAGAAAATACAGTTTCAGTTTTGGTGAGACTTGCCTTTTTGGGGAAACAAGTTTTATAACTATAACAGTAAGAAAACACAAAACATAATCATGTTTAAACATGGGGCTAAACAGAATAAGCAGGGCTCTGATGTGTGAAGAGATAGTGATTCCATATTTTAATCCTTTCCTACTAGATGGCACTGTGGGGCAAATTTTCCATTTTCCATTGCTAAAAAGCTATGTAGCCTCCAGTATGAATTTTATTTGCTAATAATATGTGCAATTATCTCTAATTGATTAGCCAGCAATGCTAATTCTCCTCTGCCCCAAGGCAGATGTGACAGGGTTATTTTGCCCTGTATTACACACAATAGGGAATGTATGCCATAGAGCACTGGATTTGAAGTTAAGAAACTTAAGCTTTTCTCCTAGATTTGCCATTTGCTATCTGTGACATTGAGTAAATCAATTTCCTTAGGGCCCCAGCTTCCATATCTATAAAATAAGGAGTTTAGTTTAGATTATCCAAGTAAAGATCTTCTAAATCTAAAATTCTATGATGTAAATGATTTTTCATAATCCTGGAAACACAGAGAGCAAAAGGGAAACATAGGCAAGATTCTAACATGTTCCTGAGCAGCATTGAATGAAGGAAATGAGTTGGAAGAGCTAAAGCCATTTCTGGGGAATCTCACCAGAAGTTAAAAATGTAACCTACTGGGAGCCAATTAATTGTGTGTCTCCAGTTTACCTTTACATGCAATAATTACATTTGTCTTTTCTATCCCTTGAATATAACTCATCTGAACTTGATGATATGAATTCTCCATCTTTTATACACATGCACATACACACACACACACATACACACACACAGACCAATTTTGGTCTCACATCTGGAAAATGTAATAATTAGAGCATTCAACATTAGAATGCCTTTTCTTAGATGTAAGTAGCACTACCATCTTTCTCCACTTAGAAGGATTTAAAGACAAAGTTATATGACTCCTTATTATAAAAGTATGTTATACAAGGATTTTTTATTCTCTTATTCCTGGGCATCTGTATAGAACAGTAGACAAAAGTATTAGGCCTGGAGTCAGGAAAAACTGAGTTCAAATGTGACCTCAGACATTACCTGTATGACTCTGGGTAATTTAATCTGTTTGCCTCAGTCTCCTCATTCATAAACAGGGATAATAATAACATGGGTTATTGTTGTTGGCTCACATAAAATTATTGTAAAGCACTTAGCATGATGCCTGGAACATAGTAAATGCTATATAAATATTAGTTGTTATTCATTTTTCAGCTATGGACTGGAATAAATGGCCTTTGAGATCCCTCCCCAACCTGAGATTGTGTAATTTTTTGAAAGCATTTCTAAAAGCTAGAACAACAGTTGAAAAGCTTGTCTTCTGATATTGAAAGGACTTTCAAGAGGAATTAGACTTTTGCAGCTGGGTCTCACAAGGTAAAATTAGAAAGAAATAATATGAGTAGCAGAGAAGGGAAGATTCAGGATTGATTTAAGGGAATACTTCCCAATGATCAGAAATGTCCAAAAATTAGAAAAGGCTATCTTTTTTCCAATCAGGAACCCATTTCCTTCTGATAGAGGGTCAAGGGCATGTTAAACTAGATGGCCCTTGAGATCTCCAAATTTTATTGTAATATCTGTATTTTTTTCTGATTGCATCACAATGTGTCAGGGCTGGGAGGGATTTAGTCAATTTAGTCTACTTCTCCATTTAATAGATGAAAAAAACGAATCCTAAAAAGTTGAAACAACTTGGCTATAGTCACAAAGCAAATAAGTGGAAGAGTCAAAATCAAACCAGAGTCTTTTGACTATGAAGTTTTGTGATTCTATGAAAAAAAATTTAATAGAGAACTATGAGCCAAATATGTTGAAGGGTTGAGAGGTACTGAGGCATAATTTGGGGTAAAACTTCATATCTGAAAGAAATAAAAATTGTTTCCAAAGCTCTTGTAATTCAAAGTATGTATGATTCAAAGCCTGGGAACAAGATCGGGGCAGGATTCTTCATGATCCTTTTTCACGCTCTAAGTGCCATGAATGAGGTTGTAATCAAATTTCATTTTGTGAGTCATATGGCACCCACAGTTCTGTTTGTAGATGGAAAAACACTTGAAGTTTGTCAATAATAATCCCTACTTACTCTTTAAAAATCAACTCAAATCTATCACCTCTACGGAATCTTCCTTGATTCATGCATGTATATCACATAGGATTTAGTTGTGTTCAACTTTAATGAACTTTTCAGGTAGTGTTTTACATCATGCATCTCTGTTTTTATATTTTATAGTCCTAATAAACTTTAAGCTGGATGAGGGCAGGAACTTTATTTTTTGTAATTCTTCAAATACCTATCACACAGGTCTACACACAGTTTTGTTGTTGTTCAGTCCTTTCAGTCATATTCAACTTTTTGTCACCCCATTTGTGATTTTCTGGGCAAAGATCCTGGAGTTGTTTGCCATTTCTTTCTCTAGCTCAGTTTATAGTTGAGGAAACTGAGGCAAACAGGATTAAATTACTTGCCCAGGGTCAGATAGCTAGTAAGTGTCTAAGGTCAGATTTGAACTCAGAAAGATGAGCCTTCCTGACTCCAGGCCCCTATACTCCATCCACTGCTTTCCCTATCTGCTCCTACCCACAACAAACTACATACAAATGCCTATTTGATGAATTAATGAGTAATAATATATTTAATAATATCATACTTTAAGATTTTCAAAATACTTTTCTCACAACCACAATAATTATTATTCTCTTTGTCCAAATACTTGGCAAGTCACTCAACCCTCTCAGTTTCCCCATCTGTAAAAAAATGATCTGAAGAAGGAAATGGCAAACCACTCCAGTATCTTTACAAAGAAAACCCCAAATGACATCATGAAGAGTCAGGCATGATTGAATAGATGTGAAAATTAAATCTCAGAGAAATTAAAAGACTGACCAATCCAATGAATAGCTATTAAGAAAAAGGCTAGGATTTGCACTCAAGTTCAATTTCAGCACTCTTTCCAAAATACCAAGCTGTTCCCCTCATTGGGCCCACTGTTTTATTACCAATAGTATTTTCACTGATCATTCCAATCATTTTTCCTCAGTTCTCATCACTCTTGATTTCTGTAATATTGGCTACTTGCTAACTACCTGGATAGCAATCTCTCATGAATATTCTTGACATTAGCGCTACTGGAGCTACTCTTCCTCCTTCTCCTCTCTCTCTCCCTTTCTCCCCTTGGGGAGTCATACCTTTATATGTGGAAGCTCTGTCCAAAGGAATATAAATTTTAATCAATTACATTTCACAAGATATCTTGGGACTTGGAGACTAGGATTTTTTTCTTCCCTATTTATTTATTCTGTCATTTTGTTGTTGTTTTTAACCGGGACAGTAACTAACTTGTTTAACTCATGTAGTTTTCGTTTATGATTTCCTGAAATATAAGTCTTGTAAACCAGGCTCTGATAAAGCCCATTGGGATTCATATGGAACTACTTGACCATGCCTTTAAATCCCAATCACTCTGGCTCCCACTGATTGGCCAATAATA
Organism: Sarcophilus harrisii; assembly: GCF_902635505.1. Lineage (NCBI taxonomy): Eukaryota > Metazoa > Chordata > Mammalia > Dasyuromorphia > Dasyuridae > Sarcophilus > Sarcophilus harrisii. Next base: position 490,958,157 of record NC_045427.1, on the reverse strand, counting down.
GGGCCAGCCAAGCCTCACTTGCTCATTGTTTGGGTTTTGATGGCTCAGAGTGACTGTAAAATAGCTTCAATCTCCCGGACTGATTCTTTTGTGAAGTCAAACTAGGCCATCTTTTGCCTCGATTCTTACTTAGCCTTTAATCACTAAATGGGTGTTGCCTCAGATAAATAGAGAACTGGGAAAGACCTTGTTTTAAAAAGCCAAGGCCTCCTACTGCATCAAGGCCCTCACCATTTGTCCTGGCCTATGTGTTCCCACTGGACTCCTATAACCCTGGAGAAAAGAATGAGACTGATGACTTTGCACAGGTCTGCCTCACTTAAATCCACTTGCAAGTCTTGACATCTGCCTCCTGATGTCATTGGTCCTCTCTGAGAACAAACAATAAACAACAAAACAATTTTGACACTCGTTTCCTATTTCTTCTACCTGTTTGCTCTTCTCAATTGCCACGTTGTTTATTTTACTTTCACAAGATCTCTCCCATTCATCCCCTCTTCTTTCATATGACCCCTATTCCTTCTCAGACTTTCATCACATCTCATCTGGACAACTGAAATAGTATCTTGATTAATCTCTGTCTCATCTTTCTCTCCTTTCCAATACATTTTCCTCATAGCCACCAAACTGATATCCCTTAAAGACAGACTGTGATTTTCTTGCTCAAGAAATTCCAATGACTCCCTATTACCTCTAGAATAATTCTCTGATTTGGCGTTTAAAATCCTTCACAATTTCGCTTCGGTGAATATTTGCAGGCTCATTTCATGTTATTCTCCTTCATATACCATTTTCTAGTTAGATTGACCTCTTTGCTGTTCCCTCTACATCATATCACATTTTCAGTGTCTCACTACTTCTTCACTTTCATCTCTTTGAAACCATAGCATCTTTCAAGGCTCACTTCAAGTACCACTTCTTAGAGTAGGTTTTTTTTCTGGGTTTCCTACTTCACTCCCTTTAATAGTTAAGACACTCTCTATTTTCTCCATAATTATTTTATATTTATTTTGCATATATTTGTCTCCATATATGTGGCTCACCCCCACCAGCCTTAAAGAAGGCTGTTTTTTGCCTAGGACTCTTCAGTGCTTAGGACTTAGTAGGAAGTTAATAAGTATTTTTGAATTAGTTCCCAATCCAATTTAATAAACATTTATTAGAAACCTACTATGTACCAGATACTCTGCTAAATGATGGATGAGTATACAATTAATAAAAATAAATCCAGTCCCTGCCTTCAAAAAGCCTAAATATAATGGGTGGCTTGTACAAAACAAAATAATAGAAATGAGGAACAATTGATATGATCAGTTAGTTAGACAACAATATTAAGCATTTAACTATGTGCCAAACACAGCTTTGGTCTCAGGGAGACCTTGCCCTTGACATTATAAAAGCATGACTATGAGCAACTGATGGCACAGAAGATAGCAAGCCAGTAAGGTAGTCAAATCAGGAAGACAAATTTGTATCTGACCTCAGGTACTGACTGGCAATATGAGCCTGTACAAATCATTTAACTTCTGTTTCCTCAGTTTCCTCATCTATAAAATGGGAAATATTTAATATCACTTACGTCCCAGGAGAGAGGATCTAATAAGATAATAATTGTAAAGTATCTAGCATCTGGTATATAGTAGGTCCTATATACAACTATTATTATTAAATCATTTAACCTCTAAGTGTTACTAGGCAAATCTTTAAGGTAGTATTGCTCAAACTCTTTGGCTTCAAAACCCCTTTATACTCTTAAAAATTATTGAGGACTTCGATCCCCAAGAGCATTTGTTTATATGGGTTATATCTATGAATAGTTACTTTATTAAAAGTTAAAAGTTTTATTATTATTATTAAAAATAATTTTGACCTCAAGGATTCCCTGAAAGACTCTTGGAAATCTCAGGGATCCTCAGAAAACATTGAGAGCTTCTGTTTTGAGACTATAAATTACAGATGAGTTGCTCATTTGCATTGTGGGAAGCAATTTCCACATTGGGTGAGCCTTATGCAAGGGAACTCACAGGTACAAACCAATAATAGAAATATCTTATTTTTGCATAGTTCTTTAGTGCTCTTACAATACTTTTAAATGAAAACAGCTTAGGAAAGAATCACAAGCCAGCTGTCCCAGTTCACAGTCCTCTAAATTGCACGGTTTATATCTGGGCCCTTTTTGTCTAGACCTTATCTCCCTATTACCTGTCTTTCCTCCAGGCCTTCCTCTGTCCTATACATATCCTTGTCCAGTTAGATTCTGACAGAGACAAAATTATCTGATAAATTAAGTTGCTCTGCGTGATTAGATATATTCCTGTTTAAGATTAATAGAAACCTGAAAAATAATACTTAGCTACAAGCAGTAAAGCTATTTCTGTGTCTACTATATTTCTGAATCCACCTTTCTAGTCTCTACCCTTTCACCTGCCACTACATACACAGCAGAGATCGTATGGTATACTAGAAAAAGTTATAAATTGATAGGCTGCCTGAAATGTGGCTTCAAATCCTGTTTCAGCCATTTGCCAGCAGTATAATTTTGGACAAATTACTTAACCCCCTTGAGCCTGAGTTCCCTCATTTGCATAATGAGAGTGGTAGACTAGATCATCTCTAAGGGCCTTTCCAACTCTAAATCCTGTGTTCCTACCCTTCTGACCCCTGAGGAAGTGCCCATTATGGCCAAAGCAGAAGAAGCTGAATGTTTAGGATATGCACCTAGAAAACGGAAAATCTCTTTGTGTTTGTATTGAATTGACTTGGGGATTCTCTTCCAGCACACCACCCTCCACCCACCACCCTACTAAGCAAAACACAGCCAACTGTCTAAGTCTCTCCTATTTATGTTGCTAACACAAAGCAGAGAAGGGATCTGAACAACACTTTAGAATACTCTCTTAGGAATTGTGGGGCAATGGGTGGCTCAAGGCTGGGCCCAACATCAGGAAAACATCTTCCTGAGCTCAGGCCTCCTCACTAGCCATGACCTTGGACAAGTCACTTAACTCTATTTGCCTCAGTTTCCTCATCTGTAAAAAGAGCTAGAGAAGGGAACAGTAAACCACTCCAGTGTCTTTGCCAAGAAAACCCAAGTGAAAGTGACTGAAACAACAATAATAGAGGATTTGCTGAGCTGAGAGTACAAATAGAATTTGCCTCGGTGTTATGGTAAATTTATGTGTGTAAATTTATGTGCACATACTCGGGCTCAGGCTTATGAATGCATCTCTGTGTACATAATGTATATCCTGGAATATGTGTGTCCACTTACGTGAGTGTGAGGCTATGGTTCATTAGGGAACCATCAAAATGCCTCTCTCCACCCACTCAGCCTGCCTTGTCTCACAGAGATGTAAAGCGGCGCTCATGGTGAGTCACCCTTTTCCTGTCCCCAAGGAGCATGTCGTGAGGCAGTCACTGGCAGAGCACAGGCAGGCTTAATTTCTGAAACTCCAGTGAAACTCAATCCTGTCTCTAGCTAGCAAGGAGCATCCCAAAAGCCTTGCCCACATAAGATCTCAATAAGTATGAACTGAATGATTTGAATAATTGACTTGATGCACAAGAAGCATTCACTATTTAAAAAAAAAAACCTGCTGCCAAAAAAATAATAACAAATCCCTTTCAGAAAATGAAGAATCTTCCCACATGTCTGTGTTGCAAATCTAATCATTTATCTTCTTTTTTTTAATTATAACTTATATATATATATATATAACTTATTAATAGAGCCCATGCCAGGGTAATTTTTTGCAACATTATTCCTTGCACTCACTTCTGTTCCAACTTTTCCCCTCCCTCCTTCCACCCCCTCCCCCAGATGGCAAGCAGTCCTATACATGTTAAATATGTCACAATATATCCTAGATACAATATATGTGTGCAGAACAGAACAGTTCTCTTATTGCACAGGAAGAATTGGATTCAGAAGGTAAAAATAACCCGGGAAGAAAAACAAAAATACAGACAGTTTACATTCATTTCCCAGTGTTCTTTCTTTGGGTGTAGCTGCTTCTGTCCATCATTGATCAATTGAAACTAAGTTAGATCTTCTCTTTGTCGAAGAAATCCATTTCCATCAGAATACATCCTCATACAGTATCGTTGTTGAAGTATATAATGATCTCCTGGTTCTGCTTATTTCACTCAGCATCAGTTCATATAAATCTCTCCAAGCCTTTCTGTATTCATGCTGCTGGTCATTTCTTACAGAACAATAATATTCCATAACATTCATATACCACAATTTATTCAGTCATTCTCCAATTGATGGGCATCCATTCATTTCCCGGTTTCTGGCCACCTCAAAGAGGGCTGCCACAAACATTTTGGCACATACAGGTCCCTTCCCCTTCTTTAGTATCTCTTTGGAGTATAAGCCCAGTAGTAGCACTGATGGGTCAAAGGGTATGCACAGTTTGATAACTTTTTGAGCATAGTTCCAAACTGCTCTCCAGAATGGCTGGATGTATTCACAATTCCACCAACAATGTATCAGTGTCCCAGTTTTCCCACATCCCCTCCAACATTCTGTGTTATCTTTCCCTGTCATTCTAGTCAGTCTGAGAGGTGCGTAGTGGTATCTCAGAATTGTCTTAATTCACATTTCTCTGATTAATAATGACTTGGAGATAAATTTCATATGGCGAAATAGTTTCAATTTCTTCATCTGAGAATTGTCTGTTCATATCCTTTGAATCATTTATCTTCCAAGTTTGCTCAATGGAAGGCATAAGTAAACCTGATTTTTAACATCTAAAGAACCCAAATGGGCCTCAGATTTTTTCCATTAATGGAATAAGTGGGTTGGACTAGGGGGCCCTTCCAACCTTCAATCTGTGATCCTGGATCTTCCATAAAGCTCTAAGGACACGAGTGTCTCCTCACGGTACAGATGCAATGACGCTGAGAGAGGGGATGTTAAAATAACCTCATTTTACCTTCATTTTACCCCTCTTGGGGCCTTCCTCACAAAGCCTCCCCTTCACTTCTCAGGAAGAGAACAGCAGATGCATTGGCTAAAAGCCCCAGATGCCAAGGACTGCCAATGCTGTTGTCGTCCTTCAGTCATGTCCAGTTCTATGTGACCTCCTGAACTTGCCCATGGAGTTTTCTTGGCCAATGCACTGGAGTGGTTTGCCGTTTCCTTCTCCAGTGTGTCCCCAATTTACAGACAAGGAATTGGACAAATAGGGTGTAAGTGATGTGCTCAGGGTCACGGAGCTAGTAAGTGTCTCAAGCCAGACCTAAACACAGACCTTCCTGATTCCAGGCCTGGTGCTCTATCCACTGTACTTCCTAGCCATCCTCTGACTAACAGGGTAATCTTAAACAAATCACTTCTCCTCTGTGGGCCTTAGTTTATATAAATTCCTTAGTTTTGCCCTGATAGGAGGAAGGAGGTTGGCCCAAATTACATCTTAATGTTCCTTCAAGCTCAAAAATATGAGATATCCTGGTCCCTCTGAAGCTGGACCACTCAGTGTGCTTCACAAATTAATGCTCTAAAATGTGTGTGTATACTGTTAAAAGAAATAAACAATGGAGTGTGTATCTAGTGTGACAATTAAGTGAGAGGTGATTGAGGATGAACTTATAATCAACCAGAAATAGCTGAGTTCAAAATCAGAGTTCCTCTGATATTAAATGTATAATTAAGGTCAAATCACTCTCAGAGTTTCTTTGAAGCTCAGCTTCCTTATCTGTAAAATTAGCATAACACCTGTTACCTTCCTCCTGGGGTTGACATAAGCTCTAAATTAGCCGGTTGCCAAGTGCTTTTCCCAAATTGGTCTGCAATCCTAGAGAGGAAGTCACACTGGAATACCTGAGTTCGAATGCCACCTCACCTCTGACATTCAATCTATGACCATTGGCAGGTCACTTAGGTTTAGTGTCTCTAACTCTCATTTTTCTGGTTTGTAAAATGAGGATAATAATCTTATATTATTTACTTATAAAGGAAGCTGGATGGCAAATGAAAAATTGAAGTCAGAAAGAACTGAGTTCAAATCCAGTATCAGACACCAGAGGTGTCCTTGCCTCAGTTTCTTCATATGTAAAATAGGGAAAATAATAGCATCTACCTCCCAGGTGGTTGTAAAGATCAAATGAAATATTTGTAAAGCACTTATCACAGTTCCTGGCACTATAAGTGCTAGATTAAATACTATCTTTTACTATTAATATTACTTCATGATTGTTGTAAAACTCAAAATAATATATGTTGTAAAGAAATTTAGACTTCTTAAAGTGTTATATTATAAAAATAGCTAGCATTTATGTAGCTCTTTAAGACTTTCAAAGTGCTTTAGAAATATTATCTCATTTTTTTTCTTTGCAACAACCCTGAGAGGTGAATACTAATTTTTTTTACAGATGAAGAAACTGAGGGAGACAGATACTGACTTACCCCAGGTCATGAAGCTAATAAGAATCTGAGATGGAATTTGAATTAAGGTCTTCCTGACTCCAGGTGCAGCACTTTATCCACCCTGTCATTGATGTCTATATTAACGTCAATTCCTATTTTTTACAATAGTAATTATTATGATCCTATTTCGTAGCGTCTTTGGTAAGGGGAGGAAATACCACTTCTCTCCCCATTAATCTGTGTCCTTATCTTGTGCTACCTTCTCACTTAGCTCACTTTATAGGAGGAAGTATTGTGGTTCATTTAAGAGCCCTCAAGTTGAAATCAGGAGCTCCTATCTCTGCTACTAATCTGCTGCCTGATATTAGAGAATCTTTTTGGCATATGGGAGAAAACAAAACCAGGACGCATCTTGCGCAGCTTCCAAGGCTCGGTCGCCGTTCTGGGTCCAGATTTTGAAAAATCCAGAGCTCCCTGTATTCACCAAACCGGTATTGTCTCTTAGCTCCCAGTCCCCCGCCAACAAGTTCTCCCACACGAACATACGAAATCAGGACTTAAAGAGAGTCCGTCATTATCACAAATCTTAAGGGCTTATACTGAATTTGCTTTCCCACGGCTTCTTCAGAGACACAGGGCAGACACTCTTTTCTCATGTGAAGAATGGAGAAAATGGTACGGGCCATGCCTGCTTTCTGGGGGTGTTTTAAGATTCGATATGATGTTTCTTATGCAAGTGATGGAGTGTTAACAGAATAAACTTGCAGAGCTCAGAGTAATCTTAAAGCATGAGATCGTAGACTTAGAAAAGGACAGGACCTTCAAAGCTATCTGAGCCAAACTTCTTCATTGAATAGATAAGGAAGAATAGATAAAGCTACAGATAAGGAAGGTAAGGCCGGAGAGGTTGGACTTTTTGAAGCACACCGGTAGCAAGGGAGAGTCAGGATCTGAAACTCAGACTAAAACCACTCCTTCCCATCGGTAACTCCTCTCCATTACGCAATGCGATTCCCTTGCTTTGAAGGAGCAGAAACAAACTCTGGGGGAAGGCACATGACTCGCCGGGCTTTTGCAGAAAATTATTGAACATCTAGACGGAGCTGGGATTCCAGCCTCCTGACCCCGATAGAGGGCTCCTTCTACTTTTTGCCAATTGCGTCACAACCGTAAAGATCCTGGTGAACCTTGTTTTATTGTAGGAGATTTAGCGTTATTCAGTCACGTCTGCTCTCCGCGACCCCATTTGGGGTTTCCTTGGCAAAAATGCTGGGGTAGTTGGCCATTTGCTTCCCTAGCCCACTCTGCGAGCGAGGAAGCCTGGACCGGGGTCGGGAGGCGTCTGAGGTCAGACTTGAACTCAAGGAGGACAGGAACCAGCCCTCTGCCCTCCGGCACCTCCCTCCTGCCCCCGCTGCTCTGGGGCTGCCCGAAGGAGAGCCCTAACGGAACTCGGGGCTGGCTGCAATCCCGGCCCATGACCGGCAGGGGGCGCCCTCCTACAGGAGGTGGGTCCCCTCCGGCTCGCCGCGGGGTTTGTAGCGAGGAAGAAAGCCCGGTAATAATGACAGCGTTTTACCCTCCCACCTTGCCCGGACAGCAGTGACGGGCTTCTTGGGAAAGCCCGCAGGCTAGGCTGCCCTCCACTGCCTCGGCCCCCGAGCCTTTGAGGTCGCGTCCGGCGCTGCGCGCCCAGCTCCGAGCCGGTTCCCAGGGGGAGCGGCCGAGCCGAAGAGGAGACTCCGGGCTCGGGCCCGCCCCCGGCCCCCCGCGCCCGCCCGCTCCGGGCAGCGCCCCCTCCCCGGAACATGCTGCCCGGCCCCTGCTCCCAGAGCCGCCGGGAGAGCGCCCCGGACCCTTCTCCGCGGGAGGCTCCGGGCCGCGCTCGCTGAGGAGCGCGCGCAGCAGAGCCGCCCCCTCCCCCCCGACGCCTCCCTCCCCCCGCCCCTCCCCCCGCCCCGCGCCGGTGCGGTCCCCGGGCCGGCTCCCGCGCCGGCCGCCCGGAGTCGCGGCTGCCGCTGGCCTCCCGATGCCGCTCTCGGAGGAGGAGTCCGCCACCTCGGGGCCGCCTCGGGCAGCAGCCGTCGGCGGCCGCGTCTGCTCCGAGTGCTACACCAACCAGACGTTCGTCTTCGACGATGGCCACGGCCGGGGCAGAGGCGCCCCCAGGTACGCTGGGTGGGGGGGTGGGGAGGGGGGTGGGGGGGGTGTGCAGCCGCAGGTCACGTTTGACCCTCCTCATCCCCCAAAGCTTCGGGTCTCTGAGATTGTCTCTATGCGACCTAGGGTCCAAGAAACGCCCCCCGCAGCCCCCCGGAGTGGCTGGCAGCTTCTGCTGTGGGAGCCCGGCGTGGGGGGGCCCTAAAGGACAAGCCCGTGTCAGGTGTGGTGCAGGGGCAGGGATCAGGGTGCATGGACGCTTGGGCTGAGCGTTTAGTTGAATTTGATACCAAACTAGTGCGAGTCTTAGGCTTCTGGGAGCCTGGGATGACACAGCGGTGGCCTTTTCCTTCCCTGAGAGGGGAACGGGTGTCATAGAGGTGGAGATGAGAGGGCGCAGGCTAGTTCGACAGATGGGGAAACTGAGATCAAGCAAGTAACGTGGGCGAAATAGGATGGGGGAGAGAGGCGATGGAGACATAGAGAAGCGAGACCCAGGTATTCCGGACCCGACGGTGCTCCGGCTTTGCATGGCAGATTTAGGGGCTAGAAGTCACGGTTCCCATCTCTGAATCAGTTCCAACTCCTTCATAAGGCTGGCTGAGGGGAGGGAGGGATGAAGGAAGGACCCAGTCTGGCTGCAGCAATACCCGCTTAGCAGGTGGCGACGCTTCACAGGGTGAAAAAGTGAAGTCTGCCCCACGTCCTGGGGCAGAGTGGGTCCGGACAGGAGAGGTTGTTTTCTATCATGTCATTGTGCTACTTGGACTCTCTACTGCCTTCTGTTCTCCCCGTCACTAATCATTAACCTGTTCTATCATCCTTCTCTTGAGCAAGTTGTGATAGTCTGTAATATGTCTACAAATTTGGAATGTGATATATGAATAGATGAATGGCTTTAGACAAAAAAAATAAACAGTTTACTGAGATCTGGGAATAAAAAAGGAGAGAGACAGACAGACAGACAGACAAAGTCTTCCCTCAAGGAGTTTACATCTAACATAGGGAGGGAAGAGGAGTAGCCCATATGGGGGGAAGTGGTATTGCCCAGGGAACTGGGTTTTTTTTCTGAGGGGTTACAGGGATACTGAATTTATCCACAGGGCAGTTCATTATCAAGACCTTGCCAGAAACAATAGTACTATTCATTTCATTATTGTTCCTAGAACAAAAAGTAGAAAATGTATATATTGGAAAGGGGAGGGATGAGGTGTACATATAACCACGGTAAAAGGACAGATAGATCATTGAAAGAGGTGAGAACCGTGGCTTTGTCTAAACTAATGAGTTTGCATTCACTTATTTGCCAGTCTAAATAGCTCAATCCCAGAGAAACAGTTCCCAAAATGAATGGATTAGTTTCTCAACAAAATGAGGGAATGGTTCCTGGAGATCTACCACAGATGATAATGTTCTAGGTGGGAAGTAGCAATACCATAGAAAAACAGAGGGCAAAATAGCAGGAGTGAATAGCCAGATAGAATGTGGAAATATGTCAATAGCTGTCAGTATCTATATACGGACTTGATATTGACAAACACAAAGTGTTAAGAGATAGAAGGAACTCTAAGGCATAGTTTTAAACATAATGTTCAAGCTGTAAAAAAAATCTTAAAGATTTCTTCATTTTGCAAGTGAGGAATTCTGGATCCAGAGAAGAGAAATAATTTGACCCACAGTATATAGAGAGTTAAGGGAAGAGCCTGGACGGACCCCAGGTTTCCCAGATTCTTTCCAGTCTTCTTTCTATATGTTGCCTCTACCTACCTATATACACATAAAGGTAAAACAATACTTTTCATTTGGGGGATAGGCTGGACCACATAATGCCTAAAGCTAGAACTTGCCTTTAAGTACTTATATCTGGGTACTGGAAGAATTAGATGCGGGCAGGGTTTTTGTACAGTTTATGAAGGTTGTTATTACATATTGTCCAGGGATTCTCACTAGTTCATTTGCTTTAAAGATCAAGGAAAGGTATATAAAGGATCAAATTTGCAGATACAGATGAGCTATCATCTCCTTAGTCCTAAACAGTGAGCCTAGGCTCTCACTGCAACTTGAAATGCATGATGAGCTGAGGATATATAAAGGTATAGAAGGTATTCCTCTTCATTGTTATTTCCATACTAAAGAACCTGCTATTCCTGACTTAAAAAGACTTTAAGACATGCTAGTGGAGGTTTTCAGAGAGGTTGTATATTGTTTTCTATTATTTTTTCTTTTCCTAAAACTGCGTTGGAGACATGATTCTAATCCCAGTTCTTCCCAACTTTCTCCATGTGTTAGTTGTTGATGGCAGAGTGGGTAGAAAGTCAGTCAAAAAGTCAAGGAAGAAAATAAATAGATGTATGGCCTCTGGCACATCATCTGTGTCTGTGGGTAAAATACTTAAACTCTCAGTGCCTCAGACAACTCAGAGACTGTTAAACAGACAAATCACCAATCTGTCTGTATTCATGGAAGTTCTTTGATGAAATGACAATCCTGGGTCCCCCTCCAAAAAAATCTAGAAGATCATCATCATTGTTGTTTTTTTTATCATTATCAGGTGAACAATTGTTATCATCAAAATGATGTCTAAGGGTTACAAGCCTCTTTCCTTATAATTCTATAAGGTATTATTGCAAATACTATTATTCCCATTTTACTTGTGAAGAAATTGGGGCCTGGAAGAAGGAAATGATTTGCTTAATTAATAAATATCAAAGCTGTTATTCAAACATAAAAGAGATGCAAGGATCCAGAAGAATCCACCCAGTTTAGTATGCTTGCTGTGAAGTCTCTTCTCTATTATCCTTAAATTACCTATTCTCACATATTCCATTACACATAAACTCCTACTCTCTTTCTCCAAAAAACTGGCCAAATGTAGCCTTCCTTAGATTTATTGCCAGCTCTGTTCAATTATCTTTTCCTATTTATTCAAATTTGCATAAAAAGTGATCACAAATATTACATGTGTGTGTATATAAGCTATGTGTACTCATACACAAATGTAAAAAGAGGCGGCCTTTAAATCTCAAGCTGCCTTTATTGCTGCTCCTTACTGATAACTCCTATGATTCCTGGCATGGTAACTCCCTCTTTCTCTATCCCTGGTCCTATCAACCCAGAGACAGATTCTCTCTACTAAAGGCATGCAATGATTATATTCTTTTCCTTTTCAAAATAACATTAAGATATCCAATCCAACCTCTCCACTTTACAGATGAAAAAATGAAAAGTAGAGAACAAAACCAGGTCTTCTGACTCCAATTCTTTGCACTATACCATGGCCTCTCTCACTCATTTTCAATCTTGAAACACAAGGTTTTCTACTCAAGTGCAAAGTAGGAATGGAGTTTATTGTTTGGAATAGATAAGATTATCTATTCCACTTTTGCATTCTACTATTCCTCTTTTATGTCCTCAAACATCAAGACTGTTTATTGAACTCTTATCACTGACCTATGAAAAAAAATCCCACCAGATTTTTTGCTCCCACATCCTAAACCCCATTTCCTTGTCCACCATTTCCTTAATAATGATACTTCTTCCCCTCTCAATGGGAAAGAAATGTTGGTGCACCCAATGTTGGGTGCACCTTATATAATACTAAAAGGTAATAATATTTACAATATCTTACTATAATTTATAGAGTTGCTCTGATATTCAAATGATATAATATATAGAAAGAACTATATAATTATAAGGCACTCCAATGGATCTGTGATCTCATCAATGTAGGTACTCCTTGCAACAATGAAAGTCATAATTTATCAATTCCATCCCATTTTGTGCAACCTTTTGTCCATTTTCTCCCATAAATCAGGTGTAAGATGCACCCAATGTTCCAAGGATACTTTTCTCATTCTTTTGAAATAATAGAAGTGCCATACCTCCTAAATGAACCAACAAACTAAGATCCATAAGCATTCAAAAATATTCAGCTAATTACACATAGGAAAAAAGAAGATGAAGAACATATGCATATTAAATTATTCAGTTCAATGGAAAACTCACAGAACTCATCCATCCATGCTTATATACTATAAATGGAAATATCTTTGCTATACACTAAAAATGGAAAGTATGTTGGGTGTAGAATTAATAAGATGAAGCCTGGGTGGGTTGTCTTTGATAAACTATGGAATTCTTCTAATATCTCTCAATCTTTTCCCTGAAAGAGAGGACCATCTTTTTAACTCTAATATTCCTCTGTTAATGTAATGTAATATGGCTAAGAACCAAAGAATTGAAGTTGAGAGTAATACAAAGGGCATTGGAAAGGATACATAGAGGGCAAGAGCAGTCTGGAACACATTAGATATATAGCATTGGAATAGCCACTAGCCCTATCACTGGGTGTGGTTTCCAACATGGTGGCCAAGCCCCATTAACACCTCCCCCCTCCCCAAATTGACTCGCTCTCCCCAACCCACTCATATAGTCACGTGTGGGTAAATTTTTCATAAGGGTGCCTGACCACAACTCAAGATCCTAGAAATAGATTTGATGTAGGAGTGTACATATTCATATAACTGACAAACTACTAAGCCCCGACCTATGTATGATTTTAACGAATCAATCATTAATGACATCTTAACTGTTAAACATGAAACATTTTCTCTACAAAGAAGGCAGACATTATAAAAATATGCATTAATAGAGCTTCCTTCCCCAAAAACAACTTATACTAGGACTGTCTAGGTTAACTGATCATTGCAGAACTCTGAAGCCTATTTCAGACACTGTCTCTGTTTCATGACTCAACATGCTTCAATTTACAGATTACTTCAAAACAATTAGGATCGACCCTGGGCAAATCACTTAACTCCAGTTGTCTCAGCAAAAAAAAAAAACAAAACGAAACAAAACAAAAAACCAACTAGGATCATGTGTTAAATCATATTTGTACAATACCCAGTGTTTGGCATAGGGTCTTCAACTGAATAAATGCTTAAAATTGGACAGCTAGTTGGTGCAATGGATAGAGCACCAGCCCTGAAGTCAGGAGGACCTGAGTTCAAATCTGCTCTCAGATACTTAACACTTCCTAACTGTGTGACCCTGGGCAAGTCACTTAACCCCAATTGCCTCAGCCAATAAATAAATAAATGCTTAAAATTGAATAAATGCTTGCTCAATTCAATTAAAAAAACCAAAGAAGGCAAAGTTGAAAATATTCATAAATCGATAAATATCAAAAAGCAGGAATAATCAAAATACAATCCCATAATACTGGATTATATATATAATACTACCCAGTATATATATGTAATTATATATATAATACTATCCAGTATATATACATAATTATACATATATATATATAATACTATATAATACTGGATTATATTCTCCCACCAATGTAATCCATTGAGGTCAAAGGACACACTACTTAGAGAAATTTATCAGTGAAGAATATGATTAGGAAGACCCCTGAACCTAGATGGTGCTGGTAGTCTCTTTTAGTTCTCTTTTAGAGAAAATAGTATATAGCAGATATCACCTTCCCTTCTGAGCTTCTCAAGTTTCCTATTGGACAATGGCATTTTCCTCTATTTTTAGGCTATGGCAGCATTGTAATCTTTCCGTGGAAAAGTTGTAAACCCGGTTTGTGCAACATTGCAGGTCAGCTCCCTTTTCTGGACCCTGAAACAACATTAAGCTATTTCAAGAACTGCCTTAAACAAGGAACTGCAAAATTCTTCAGTTCTATTTTCTAAAGCTCTAAAGAACTTCTCGGTCCTGAGAGAGAAGTTCAGGGCAAGATAGTGAAGCCCAAGAAGAGTTTTCTCTATCTCAGGCTGTCCATGGAGATGGTGCTGAAGGCGGACAGTTCCCGCCAGCTCTTCGCACCTGCAGTACTCTTATTTCCTACAATTGTCTCCGAGAGCATCTGCAGGGCTTTTCACTGATACCACCCTTCAAACTCTAGATGGTGCTAAAGAGCAATAACCCATATACTTTCCGCAGCGGGAGTGGTACTCTTCCTCCAATAGCTGGCAGAAGTTTCAGGCCAGCTGCCTGTGATCCGCTCTCAGCCTACTAAACTAAAGCAGTTGTTCTAATCATCTGATTCTTCTCGGCTAGAGTTCTTTCAAACAGCAGGGGGCAGTCTCTGTTACCAGCTTCTCTCTCTGCTGTGTCTTCCCAAATTTTCTGATCTTGCCTTCTCATCTCTTTACTTATGGCTTCTGATGTTTTAAATCAAGGGCTCTTCCTCAGTACAAAACTCTTCAACTCAGACTGAAAAACCCAAAGTTCATATTTCTATCAAGGAGAGTGCAAAGAAATAATCAATAATTTTCTCCCACCCCCAACAATTCTTTGATTTAGAGTTTCACAGCCTGCAAAATTCTGAAAACAGTAATAGATAAATTAAATAATAGAGAATAATACACTGTAGCTATTCGCTCTTCAGTGTACCCTTGTGCCTCATAGCTATTTTCAAATATATCTTCCTACTGGAAAAGTAGTTTGTTTTCCCTTATGTCCTCAGAACCATCTCAAGCTGCAATTCTCACCCTAATGTATTTTTTTTTCTACCTCTTTCAGGAAATAAAATGTCCACATATAAAAACAGCAACACTTTTCACAAACAAGGAATTATTCAGAAGAAGCAATGTAAAGGTTATTCATCAGAGAAATGGATGTTTGGGACAGAATGGCAAGGGAGGATAGACCACTTTAAAAGATAATTTTGTTTTCTATCATTATCCATGTAAAACATCGATTATAGTAATAATTATGTTGATGTTTATTAATAGTGGGTAAGAATTTGCATTTGTTAGCAATATATTTCATATATTACATTCAATATTCTAAGCAAAAGATTTTTTTTTATTCTGTCATCTTATCTATTACTATCTCTCTCAGTTTTGTAATCTACAACCTTGATAAATATGATAACTATATCTTTGTCTAAGTTATTGATAAAAATGTTAATTCAGGGACAAGTGCAATCCCTAGAGTTCTCCACTTGACACTTTTTTTTTTTTTTGAACCAAAAGACATTTATTTGCGGACAGGTAAAGACCAGTACATTTTCAAGAAGGGCAAAATGCACCAAAACCCCTCCCCCTATACAAAAACTGGTATTAGTACACATGTTTAAGCAATGCTACACTTGTTTTTTGGCAAAGTGCTTTTTTGTATTATTCATTCTGTTTTGTTAAACCAACCATTCCTCTATGAACCAATCAATATCAAATTTTCTACAAAAACAAACTAAACAGTGAGTGGCTCAAGAAATAAGCTGCCATTTATGCATAGATTGATGTACGGTATTTCTCCTAACTGAATGTCCTTAAGTCTTTCAAGTTGTTCAAATTTTCTGTATATAGAAACACATTTACAAGGCACATAGTCCAATTGACAATGCTATTTAATCTAGTTACAAAATGTATTATTTTGGGGGTTAAAGGGAAAGGGATTAACATGTTCACAACATTAAATCAAAGCCATTTCTTTTACTTTATATGTAACATAAACATAACAAAGTTCAGAACCTCTGAGGAAAACAAATCAAAGGTGAGACAGTGGAATCCCTTCATATACTCCAGCCTCTCCACTAGTGACTCAATTTGTAAACAGAAAATAAAAATCCCAGACAAAATACAAAGTATTGTTTTATGGAGCATAACATTTAAGTTTAAATCCAAAACAACAACAAAAATTCCATAATACATATTAAAAGAATCCCCAATAATATGCACCCATATATATCATCTTGCACTGAAGCTGCCTTTTCTGAAAGTAACTTCTTCTCCCAAAATAAAGGTATTAAAACAGATTTGACACTTCTTTTTATTATGACTTCTAATATTTATGACTATCTTTGGCTCCAACTATTCAACCAGTTCTAAATCAGTCTAATTTTACTGTGTTATCATCTAAGTCTATCACAAAGATAGAATGAGAAGCTTTATCAAAAGCTTTTCTAAAGTCTAGGTAAATTCTCCCTACAGTATTTCCTTAACCTTTGGTATAGTAATCCAATTTTAAAAAATGGAAATTGTTACTCTATAGTGGTGAGTTCTTGATAAAGTCATATTGGTTCTTTGTGATCTTTATTTTCTTTTCTAGATATTTGACAGTCATTGATGATGAATTCTACATTTTTCCCTCAACAATTGAAGTTAAGTTCACTGGACAATATTTGCCTTTTTCTGATTCAGTTGTAGTTTTCCAATTCTCCATATTTTTTTTCAAAGATCACTAAAGCGATCCCATCCACCATTTCTTTCAGTACCCAAGTTCCTAGCTCATCTGAGTCTTTAAATTTAAAAGTTCAACAAGGTCAACTTACAATATGAATACTTATCATGATTACCAACTCCCTCTTAGTCACTATTTCCATTCCTTTATGATCATATCATTCCCTTTGGCAAAGAAAATGGCAGTAAAATAGGGATTGAGCAATTCAGCTTCCTGTTGTCAGTTACCACTATCCCACTGACCCAGGGTAATGGTAATCTCCCTTTTTTGTTCTTAGTCTTTTTCTCTTTTTAACTTAAAAAAACCCTCGTTTTATTTACCAATAAAATTATCTATAATATCCAATATTAAGTGTACATTTGAGAAATCTCAAACAAGGAGCATATGGGCAAGGGACAAGGTTTCTCTTTGTAGAACAATAGTATTCCATTACAATCATATATCACAACTTGTTCATCCATCCCCTAATTGATGGACAATTCCCAATATGTCATTAGAAAAGAGCTGCTAGACATATTTTTGAACATATAGTTCCTTTTTCTTTTTGTTCTTGGGAGTTTTTTGGAGGGTGAATATAGACCTAGTAGTATTGATAAGTCAAAGGGTATGTATGGTTTTGTAGGCCTTTGGGCATATTCCAAATCATTCTACACAATGGTTGGGTCAGTTTATAACTCTGCCAGCAATGTATTAGCATCTCAGTTTTCTCACATCTCCTCCAACATTTGTAATTTTCTTTTATGTTCTATTAGCCAATCTAATAGATCTCAGGTAGTACATCAGAATTGTTTTTACTTTGCATATCTCCAGTCAATAGTGATTTAGAGCATTTTTTTTAACTACAAATAGCTTTGATTACTCCATCTGAAAATGATTATTCATATCTTTTGATCATTTATCAAGTGGGGAATGGCATTTAATTTTATGAATTTGACTCATTTCGCTATGTATTTGAAAAATGAGGTCTTTTTCAAAGAAATTTGCTTTAAAATTTTTTTCACAGTTATGATTCTAACTATATTTTTCTCCATCTTATTTCCCCCAGTTATTCTATTTTCTCTGTCCCTTGTACTTGTCCCTCATCAAGCATTTTGCTTTACCAGCTCCCCTCTCTTATCCCCTTCTCCTATTTTCCTATAGAGCAGAATAGATTTTTATGCCTAATTGAGTGTGAATGTTATTCCTTCTTTGAGCCGATTCTGATGAGAATAAGTTTAAGGCATTCCTCTCCACCTTCCATCTTCCCCTTCACTGTAAAATCTCTTTCTTGCCTCTTTTATATGAGATAATTTAATCTCATTCTACCTCTCCTTTTCCCTTTCTATCAATGCATTCCCATATCTACCCCTTAATTTTATTCTTTTAGATATCATACTATAATAGTCAACTCATACTTTTGCTCTCTCTCTCTCTATATGTGTGTGTGTGTGTGTGTATATATATATATATATATACATGTGTGTATATATATATATATATATATATATATATATATATATATCATTGTAAGAGTAAGTAAATTTAAATATCATCTTCCCATGTAGGAATACACCTTTAATAAGTTCATAAGTTCACCCTCATTAAGTCTCTGATGATATCCCTTTCCTATTTGCCTTTTTATGCATCTTTTAATTCTTGTTTCTGAAAGTCAAAATTTCTGTTCAACTCTGATTCTTTCATTAGGAATGCCTGCAAATTAAGGCTACTTTTCTATCTTTACTTCTAATCTGTTTTAGACAGAGTTTAAATCCTGACTTTGACTTCATAAACACCAACTTTAATATTTCCCAACCTGTCTCATTTTTCCATATACCTGAGAGAGGCAGTATTATATAAGGGCCATTGTTTCGATCTGAAAGATATGGGTTCAAGTATTACTTCTGAAACATACAGTCCTGTTGATTGTGGACAAGTCATTTAACCTCTCAATAATTCTAGAAATCTCCATCAGACCATAAGTTATAGATGAGTTATTGATATGCATTATTGGAGGGAATTTGCATAACAAGAATTCTCTATATTAATAAACTCCTGGGTCCTGCCCCCCCCTCCAAAAAAAAAACCTTAAGAATTTCCAAGGCACCTGAGACACATCCATTCATTTACCCAGAATCCCAAAGTATTACACATATGCTTTTACACAGAGTCTTCTTTTCCTGACAGAGTTACCATGTCCTCCACCCTCCGGGAGGAAATGAGAGAATGACCTGACACTGATTGACAGGCAGTATACTAACTACAATGGTAGCAGTCCTGAGCTTGTTCCCAGATGGTATTTTACCTACCCTGTAGGTAATCTGTAGGGCTCCCTTAACCCATTTAGGAGATTTAGAATCACTTTTGTAGTCTAACTGACCTTTGGGCAGCTCTCTAATGAGACAGTCCTTAGTTGATATATGTAGGCTGCTAGGAAATATATAATTATATTTTTGCATATTATATGATGTACATATCCACACATGTGTGTGAGTATAAAGCTAGTGAGTTTTTTTAAATATACATGGCATTTGCTGCCTCCAGAGAATTCTAAAATAAGTCATGCTTGGACTGAGGTTCTGAGGGAATTCAGTCTCAATGTTTATACAAAGGAGGGGCAAGGCAGCCAAAACCAAGCGGAAAGCTATGTCGCCTGTGTTCACCATATAAGGGAGCCCTGCCAACTGGGATGAACATAAAGGTGGCTATCTCCCAAGCAGATGTGCTTCATCTGCACGAGCAGCGTTCTGTCCCCTAGTTCTGGGTCTCCTTGGGAAGTATTGACAGATGGGCCCTGCCTCCAAATCCCATAGTATGCCAGAAAGGACAGTGAAAAGGGCATCTGCTCAATCAGTTCTTGGATCAGCATGCTCGGGTAGTTGAAATCTCAGAAGTCAGAAGATAGAGGTGAGAATGATAAAAAAAAAAACCCATAAGATATGGGTATATTTGCATTTCTGCATGTGTCTGTAGACATGTAGATTTACACAAGCTTGTATGTCTATTTCTTATATTTGATTAACCTATAAAAGTTGTTTTGGGAAGATCCCAGCTTAGCAGAAATTGTAATTTTAAAAAAACTGTTACTGTCCTAACACGAATTTACAAATGAATGATAAAGTCTTTCTTTAGATTTTCCTATTCAGTTTCCTAAACATATATATGTATGCCATAAATGTTACTATTGACTCTCTTTTATATTTTGGAAAAGAAGAAATTTCATGAGTCCAGAATGAAATCCTGGGATTTATCTCTGAAAACTGAGAAGTTTTATTCATTAGGTTTCAGACACATCTGCTCTGTGCATGGGTATGTGTATATGTATTCCTATGTATCGTATGTTTTTGGTTATCTGTATTTGTATTTTCATCTGCTATCTGTCATTTCTTCTCTATGTGTCTGTAAAAGAGTCTCTGTGAGTATCTCTGTCTCTGCATATTTGATTGTTACATAAAGATATCTTCTGCCCCTCTATATGAATAAATGTGTCTGTATGATTATTTTCTGTGTGCAACTCTTTTTGTATGAATATTTGCATTACTGTCTCCCTAGGGATCTATCGGAATATGTTTGCAAAATTTTAGCCTAAAATAAGAGAGGACTATGAGAAAGCCCAGAAGTTTCCCCAGTGGACCAAGGAAAAATGAAATGCCAATCCAACTTCTGTGTATGACTCAGGACTGACTCCTGAGATTTTTAAAGAAAAGAACTGATTGCTGCTTAGTCAAGTGGTTGCTTAGAACCATGCCTTTGTAAGTAGGAGTGCAAAGGTGTGTCAGGTATCTGTGTTTGATGGATTAAACCAAGCTAGTTAATTTTAGTTAATTTACAAATTCTCTCGTAATTCTTTGGGCTATTTTTTATATACTAAAATCCCACAGATGTGGGAGCTGAGCCATTTTTTTCAACAGTTCCAAGGCATTCACACTTTTTCACTCTGTTCCCTCATGACCAAAGCCAATTTGGAGATGGCTCACATAATTAAACTTCAGTCTAAAGACAAAATGAAAGTATTTAATCTGGTGAGGAAAGGGAAGGGGAATCAAGGCTTTGTCTGGGGTTGGAGGGATTAAAGCTCAGTCTGTGGTGGGACAGCAAGGGATCATTCTGTGGGAAGAAAGGGGAGAGGTCAAGAGAAGTCTAGACCTAGATCTAAATAGAAGAAAGGGTCAGTGTCAGGCTTTAGTTTGGGCTTGGGAATAAAAACCTAGGCTGTTGCTGGGGTAGTCAGGGAAAGCTTAAGTGAATTAGAGCTTGAAGGATGGGGATTGAAGGATGACAAAGATTTAGTCAGAGAGAAAATAAAGAGGATCACATTCCAGGACATGTGAGCAAGGCACAGAGAGGAGGTACCTGTACAATGAAGTGGTCAGATCCATTCAACTTTTATGTCATAGAACCATGAGTGATGAGGGCAGAAAATTAGAGTTAGGTGATATTTTAGAAGACCTTAAATTTTAGGTTAGCGGAATTGCTGAGTGGGTGGCACAGTGGATAGAGTGCTGGACTTGGAGTCAGAAACACTCATTTATCTGAATTCAAACCCAGCTTTACTATCTATAGGATTCTGGTCAGGTCACTTAATCCTGTTTGCACCAGTTTCTCCATCTGTAAAATGAGCTGGAGAAGAAAATGGAAAACTACTCCAGTATCTTTTCCAAAAAGAAAACAACCAAACAACAACAACAAAAATGGAATTTGAAGAGTAATTTCAAAATTTCTAAAAAAATTTTTTAAATAAAACAAAACTAAAACTAAACTAAAAACAAAAAAATTGAATAACAACAAAAAATCTAGATGAAGGAGTTTAGACTCTAATCTAGCTGTAATGAAATATTTTAAGGTGTTAAGCAGGGACATAACAGGTTTGAATTGAATTTTAGAAATACTTTCCTGGCAGCACTATAAAGAATAGCAGGTAGATAAGAAAGAGACTGGAAGTTGAAATGCCTTTATTGGGAGACTACTTCAATCCCAGAAATGAAAGTGGATGAGACCTGAATTGATATGCTGACAAAGAGAATGATAAAGAAAGAAAATGTAAAAATAAGGCTTAAGGAAGAATAATAAGACTGGCCATTAAATCTATTAGCATTTATTAAGTGCCAGACACTATGCTATATACTTGGGATACAGAGAAAGGCAAAAACCAGCCCCTGTTCCTAAGGAACTTATATTCTAATGAGAAAGGCAAAATACAAACAACTGTGTACAAACAAGATATATAGAATAAATTGGGGGAAATTTCAGAAGGAAGATACTAAAATTAAAAAGAACTGGTAAAGTCTTCTTTAAGGTGGGAATTTAGGTAAGACTTAAAGGAGACCAGGAAAGTCAAGAAGCAGAAATAAGGAAGGAAAAGATTCCAACCACAAGGGACAGTCAGTAAAAATGATCAATCAGGAGACAGCGATGGAATGTCATATGCCAGAAAGAGCAAGATAACCATTATTACTGGAGAAGAGTAAGACATAAGCAGTCTATGGAAGTGTTAGATCAGTTTGACAGCTGAGTGGGAGATGAACTGAATAGGGAGATTTGTGAGGCAGGAGACAATCAGTAGGATATTACAGTAGTTTAGACTATTTATTTGAACATGGGGCCAAAGGAGAGGGAAAATCAAAGATTAACAGCAATTGAGAAGTTAGAAAGAGGATTACAGGAAAGTGATGAGTTTTGTTTTAAATGTTGAATTTGAAGTGATAGTGGCACTTAGTCTAGGTAGAAAATTACACATATAAGGCTCAAGAACAGGAGAAACATCAGAAATGGAGACCTAATTTTGAGTCTAGTAGATAATACAGATACTTCTGACAATGATGGATTGTGCAACAATAAATTATACAAATTGTACTAACAATAAAAATAAGAACTGTCATTAATTTAGTGCTTTAAAATTTGCTAAGTATTTTCCATATATTATCTTGTTTTATTCTCATGACAACTTTATGAAATAGGATTGTTAAGTATTATCATCCCCATTTTACTAATAAGAAAACATTCTGAGAGAGGTAGTATAACATGTTTATGGTCACATAGCTAATTAATTATCTGAGAAAGAATTTGAATTCAGCTATTCTGTCAATCATACTTACTACACCATACTTTGGCTCAGTTGTAAACCCCAAAGAACAGTGAGATGTACTATATCTAAATTGTGTGCCTCTTTCAGTACCTAGTATAGCATTATACAAAGAAAAGGAATTTTGATGAATAAATGAATGAATAAGTGAATGAATGAATGTAGTCATCTTCATAGAGAGTAATAATTGAAGCCATTAACTTGGTAATTTAATTGAAAGGAATACAAAAATAAGAAGGCAGCTAAGAACAAGGTCCTTGTTCTTGGAAATCTCAATAGTTAGATTAAAAAAAAAACTTGGAGGATGGAAGCAAATAATGGTCAGCAAAACTGAGAGAGAACCAAAAGGGAAAAGTGTCATAGAAACTAAGGGAAAAAGATATCAAGAAGAAAGGGGCTGGTTAGCAATGTTAAAAGCTGCTAAAGCAAAGGATGAGGACTGGAGAAAGGCTATTGGTTTGAAATTAAGACATTATAAGTATAGGACGAGGATTCAAGATCTATTAAATTCTAGGCCTGTCATTTTGCTGTTTTTCTAGAAGTACATTGGTGCAAAGGGCTACAAAGAACTTAACTTTTCTAATCTAAAGGACTCTGGAGAGACATTGTGTCTAGGTGGAAATAGTATTTACCTAGCAATGTAATTTCAATTTTGTTTCTATTAATATTTTACCTTTAAGGAAAGGGTTCCTTTAATCTTATTAAGCCTCAGTGGTCTGCTCTGAATATCAATTAATTATGTGACCAGCTTTATAGGTGTATTTATCTAACTAATTTTAATGTTTTGTTTCTCCCCTATTTTTTCTGTTCTCTACTCCCATTCTTGTGATCCTTCTTTCTTAAAGGAATAAAAAGTCTCGTTTTGTTCAATTTTCTCCCATATAGTTATATAATCAATAAAAAAATACCATGGCTATACCATAAATATTTTTTCAAAATTGTTGATCTTCGTTGGACTACTTGCACTTAAGTTGTGGATATCACACTTAAAGTAGTTGAAAACAGGTAATTTTAAAATAGAGACAAGAGTTTGGAATATATAAGAGAGATAAAATTTTACTGGAGGTCATAGTAGAATCAAAAGAAAAGGATTATTTTTAGTATAGAAGGGACAGAAGGATGTTTTTTTGGAAGGAATAGAATTAAATGAAACAAAAAATTCATGAGCGAGAGATTGATGAGTGGAATGAGTTTTTGGAGAAAGAAGAAGGGGATGGTTGGGATTAAGGGCAAGATGAGAAACTACTTTTGTAAAAGAAGAACCTGACTTTCTCTAAAAACAAGAGAGGAGAAGAAGGAGATATTTGAGGGTTTAGATGTAGGGTAATAATGAGATATATTTGAGGACTATATAAAGGGTAATATTGAAAAAAGGGAGATGGAGAAGTTCACCCATGGAAGTCATATTGTCTTAGTAAAGTAGTAAGTAAAATTTTCCAGAGATTGGAGTAGATTGAGAGGTTTGTGGTTTGAGGAAAGGTAAAAAGATTAAGAATAGCTGCTATGGGAAGTTTGCTTAAGAATCAAGAAATGAATAAAAGAATTATTATGTGTCAGGGAGAACACATCTGAGGTTAGATATTTTATATTTGTAATGGCTCAGACCCTCTATACTTCCCTCTATGATCTGTGGACTTGAAAGGAGTTAATGGCTTTCTAAACTGTTGATTTTTTGCCAAAGTCTCTTTGTTTGTAAATGATGGTCTTGAGGTTAAACTCCTTAGGAGAGTGGTCATGAGACTTTTCCCCAACACTCTTCACTGTAGGAATCTGGCCCAATTTCAGAAATAACCCTTAAGTTCTGCATACTCAGAGACAAGTTCAAGATTTGTAGAAATAGGTCATTCAGAGGCTCTACTAGGATGAGAAATAGATTTTACTTTTGTCATATAAGTACCCTATCAGGACAGTTTCTTTGAACCTACTTGTTCTTGTAGAATTTATTTCACGTTGAATATTCCTCCCTTCACCTCTCCCCTCCCCTCCACCCAAACATACATTTCTTCATGTTTGATTGATAATAAAAAAGGGAAATGTTAATATGAGAACCCCTTCCATAAGCCTAGAAATACCAAGACAAATAAAACTAAGGAAAATTAAAGTAGCAAATTGTAAGAGAGGATTCTCATTCCCTGGGGAGTCAGACAGGATCTATCTGGGGAGACTAGCTCACTTTGAAAAGAGAATTGTTGTATACAAAGGGGATCTAACTTGTTCTGTTCAGTCCCACATTAGAAGCAATGCGGGAGGAAGGGGAGATGAAGATCACATATTTCAATTCAATGGAACCAAAGGCTTCCTAACAATAAGAACAATACAAAATGAAATTGGAGGATCTCTTTGGTGAGTTATTATACTTTGGGTCTCAGAGAGCAGAAATACAACCTCTTTGCCTTTAAATATACTTACAGAATACAGTGATTTTCTGCAAACCAAAAATGGCATACAAAAAGGATACAAGGATATGCTGGTACTAATCAGTTCTGCCAACCAACCAATTTCTCTGCTATCTTTTCTAAGAAGCTAAGCAACAAAGCTGCTAAAAAGCAAAGCAATATTCATCCTACGTCCTATCCAGCCTACACTGGAATAAAATGGGAATAGTGACCAGAGCATCACTATTTTATAGTAAGGAGGCAATAGAAGTTTTTTAAAAATGTGTTAACCTAGAATAAGCAGATCCCAATCACCTTTCAAAATACATCATTCAAGAATAATTCATGACAAAATTACTTTAGTTTCAGGGAGTCATTCTAATCATTTCTGTTAACCAATCTCCATTCCTCTGGAGGAAGTGGTGAGTTGCTAGTAATGGGGATCTTAAAGCAGAGACTAAATGATCTTTTATCAGGGGAGAGAGAGACAAGTAGACAAGCAGACAGGCAGACAGACAGACGGAGACAGACAGAGCTATAGAGAGGGACAGAAACAGAGGGATAGAGATACACACACATCATACATACACACAGAGAGTAAGCATTAAGAGCTTGCAATGCTTCTAGGCATTGTGCTAAGTGTTCTCATGGAGAAAGACAGCACATAAAGAAGCTAGAAAAGAGAAAGTAACATAGTATGGAGCCAGTTGGAAAGTGAAGTTGATCCCCAGATATGGGAAAGATAAAGTGAAAGTTCACAGTTCACTGATCAAAGATCAGGCTAGTTTCAGGTCATCTGAGGGAGATGATTGCTTGAATGGAATTGGCCTGGAATGGAGTTGGCTGGGAATTGTAAAGAAAAACCTATTTATTCAAAGGTTTTATTAGGCTTTACTAGGGCAGCTAAGTGATGCAGTGCATCTAATGTCGAGCCAAGAAAAATCATTTTTCTGAGTTCAAATTCAACTTTATACACTTACCAGCTGTGTGATCTTGGGCAAGTCACTAAATTCTGCTTGCCTTAGTTTCCTCATCTATAAAATGAATTAAAAAAGGAAATGGCAATTTGCTCCAATATCTTTGCAAAGAAAACCCCAAATGGTGTTATGCCAAGAACTAAATATTATAAAGACACTTTTCCAAATACAATTAATCATTTCTCATTAAAAGTTCATGTCAACCATCATGAATTGTAGAAAATGTTTAAGTACACTAGAAAGCCTTTCCTATTGATTTGACAAAAACCATCTATTCCTTGTTTTCTTCCTCTGCCATGGACTAATAGTAGCCACTGGGGCTGTACAAATCCAATCACTGACTGTAACAGACACCCAAGGACATCCTGAATTTGTGATGTGCCATACTAATCTGCCTTAGATCCATTATTCAAGGTTCAATAGTACACTCATGCCCTAATCATATTCATAACTATGAATTCTGACATCTGCAGCAAATTCATTAGGGGAAAATGAAGCTTTATTTAAAGTATGAGCACTCATGTGGTTTAGGTCAATTGTTATAGGAGAAACTGAGAAATTGGAAGGCCGGGATGCTCAAAAAGAGAAAGCTTGGGATTGAGAAAAAGACTGAGCCATTTGCTAAATGTATTGGGGAAGTAGAGAGAATCACTTAGAACCCCATAAACGACAACAACAGGGACTCAGACAAAATTGTTAGAACTTTAAAGGTGATTACTAGGCTGTGGTGGCTGAAGAAGCATCTAAAAAGCTAATTAGAATTAGAGAATAGAGTTTGCCAATTCATTTCCTAGCTTTTTATGTTGCAGACTAAGAGAAGAAACTGCCAGCCTTGGATAAAATGCCAAATGATGCAATGTCTTTAGGAGAAGGCTAAGTTTCAATGAACCACAGAAGATATAAAGGAACATTAGAGAAAGAAATTTAAGATCATATCACCTGGAGCTGAAAGAAATATTAGAGGATATCCAAGATAACTTCCTAATTTTGTAGATGAGAAAAAGAAAATTTTGTAGATAAGAAGTAGAGAGGAAAAAGAATTGGCCAGGGACCACACAGCTAGTAAATGGCAGGCAGGACTTGAAACTCGAAATACAGCAACTTTTACAAGGCCATGCAATAGAGAAAGAGTCTAGCGGGGGCAGTGGAAACACAAAGCAGAGAAGGGTAGGGACTGAGGAAAGGTAGAGCTGAGTTTATGACGGGGTTACGGGAAGAGAACTACATGTTGATCCAAGGAAAACTTGAGGCCATGGGTACCAAGGTCAAGTGACTCGCAGCTTGGGGAGACAGTGCAATTTAGACTGCCTGGTAGGAAGATACTCATGAAGTGAGATTGGATAGCCATGAGATTCTAGAGGGTCTACAGATTTAAGGAGAAATTGGGACAGTTGAATGATTGGTCTAGAACAGAAAGCACCACTTCCAGGATGTAAGTTCATGATTCAGAGTCCCTGTTACTTGGTCATCAATGAATTACATTTTGCTGACACCCATGATTATCTAGTAATCTCCAAGCATACTACAATATAATCCTAATATGAATAGATGGGGTTTTTTTACTTAGACCACAGAAATCTAGCCACTTCACAGGCTATAGAAGTATATACCTGTTTTCTTTGTAAAATGAGAGTAATGTAATTATAATCTATGATCTATTATTTAGCCCACAATCTTTACGTGTATAAGTAGAATAAATCTAGGAAGGATTTCTGGGTTAGGAAGGGATTTTTTTCTGCAAAACCTAGGAGACCTATCTCTTCCTTTATCTTTCCACCCAAACCACTTCTCAGCAGAGGCCCAATAGACTTCAATTTCCAAAAGACAAATTCTGTATTCTTCCATAAAAGAAGTGCAAACTTGTCCTTCTTGTCTATAATTGTGTTGATGTGACATCTCACCTGTTTAGATACATTCTTTCAGCACCATGCCCAAAGCAGCCTGCCTCTGAAGAATGATACTGAATTATGGTTTTACAACTAGCAGGCCTAATTCAAACTTCTTGTGAGGTCTGTTGGTCCTAGTTTGCTCTTTTCATATATCCTGAATACTTCTTCGATCAACTAAACTGGCACAGATACTGTTAAGAAACTAGCTGCCCCAGTAATATCTAGAGGAGGGCTTCTTAAACTTTTTCCATTCACACTTTTTGCCTTAAATTTTTTTGTGAAACCTCAGGTATATATGTATATAAAAAGGCATAGAAATCAAATATTTATTGACAATAAATCATAATTTTGTAATCCCCACATTTAGTTATGATACTCCATATGGGATTGTAACCCACACTTTAAGAAGCTGGGATCTAGAGAGTCCTTTTGTATTATTTACTCCACAGATTACTCCACAGTCCCTGAACCTGGAACCATAGCTCTCTGCAGTAGTCTCTCCAGCGTCCCTCCCACTGAGAAGTAGTTATGAACTTAGCATTCACTTCTATATCTCAGCTCTACCTACAATTAAATTAACTATGCAGAGTCCAGAAATATTCCAGTACTAAAACTGAAAGGGGATAGGGTTTTCATCCTCAAGACGTATCGAATGTCAACAATAGGACCCCAAATCTCTCTAGTAAGTACTCATGTTTCTCTGCATCAGAGACCTGCCACACCTACACCATCTTTGTATTATGTTCCATCCATGATTAGAAGAATTCCTTTCCAGTTTAAACAGAATCATAGAATTTGAGAGTTGTTAGGAACTTTATGGACATCTAGTTTAACCCATGTGGTACAGGATTCCATACCATAGCATATTTGACAAGTAGTTGTTCATATTTTATTTGAACATCACTAAGAAGAATCACACTTCCCCAGTCCAGAGGCTGTCAATTCCACTTTTATATAGCTCTAATTGCTAGGAAGTTTCTCCTGACATTAAGCCTACATTTTCCTATTTTCAACTTCTATCCAGTGCTCCTATTCTTCCCTCTGGATCCAGAGAGAAGAAAGTTAATCTTGTCTTCATATGGCAGTCCTTCAAATGCTCAAAGACAGCTATTATGTCTCCATAAATCTTCACTTCTCCAGGCTTAACAGTTTTAGTTTCTTTAATTACCCCTCATATGACACATATTCAAGGCTCTTCACCATCCTGGTTATTTTCCTCTGGACACTCCTCAACTTATCAGTATCCTTAGTAAATTTTGGTATTCAAAGCTGACCACTATACTCCAAGATGCAGTCTGATGAGACCAGGATACAGTGGAACTATCACATCTCTATTGCTAGAAACCATGCCTCTCTTAATGGAACCTTTAGCTTTTTTTGGCTGTCTCATCACACTGCTAGTTTATATTGAGCTTGCAGTCCTCTAAAACATCTATATTTTTTTCATGATACATATCGAAACATTTCCTCATTTTGTACTTGTGAAGTTGATGTTTTGTACCCAAGAATAAGGCTTTACTTTTGTTCGTATTGAATTTCATCTCATTAGATCCAACCCCACCCAATGTTCTAGTCTGTAAAAATGCTTTTGAATTCTTAGTCTATTTTTTATTCTCTCCAGAACTGTCACCTGCAATTTTATTTAATTTTTATTTTCAGTTTCATATTCTCTTCCTTTCTCCACCCTTTTCCTTTCCTATTGAGAAAGCAAGGAATATGATACCCATTTTATATATATATAAAAAGTCATGCAGAACATATTTTCTCATAAACATATCCCCCCACCAAAAAAAGCAAGAACAGTAAAGAAAATGGGAAAATAATGCTTTAATATTCACTGTAAATCTATCCATTTTCCACCTAGAGACAGACCGCATTTTATATCTTGAATCCTTTGGAGCTTTGATGGATCATTGTATTGATCAGAATGGCTAAGTTTTTCACAGGTGATTTTCCTTATAGTGTTGTTGTTATAAAGTAGATTATACCTATGAGTCTGCTCATTCCACTTTGCATAAATTCCTATAAGTCCTCCTAAGTTTTTCTGAAACCCTCCCTGTCATCATTTCTTAAAGCACAACAATTCCAAAGAATTGGAAACTAAGAGGATACCCATTAATTGATTGAATACCATAACTTATTCAATCAATTAATGGGTATCCCCTTAGTTTCCAATTCCTTGTCAATGCAAAAAGAGCTTCTGTAAATCATTTTGTACATATACATTCTTTTCCCTTTTTTGAATTCCATGAGGCTAGATCTAGTGGGGTATTACTAAACTGGAGTATGGATAGTTTTATAACCTTTTGTGTATAGTTCCAAATTGTTCTCCAGAATGGTCTATCTAGTTTATAGCTCCTCCAATAGTGGATTATGGTATCTATTTTTCCATATTCTCTACAATATTTGTCAAATTTCTTATTCTGTCATCATAGCCTATTTGGTGGACATAAGATAGTACCTCATAGTTTAAATTTGAATTACTCTAATTATTTAGAGCATTTCTCTATGATAATAAATAAAAATAGCTTTGATTTCTTCCTGTGAAAATTATCTATTTGTATCTTTGAACATTTATCATTTGGAGAATGGTTCCTATTTTTCCATGAATTTGGCGCAATTCTTTATGTATTTGAGGAAAAAAGACTTTTATCAGAAAAACTTGCTGCAAATTTTCTCCCAACTTCCCATTTTTCTTTTAAAGTTTGGTTGCATTGGTTTGTTTGTGTGAAAACTTTTTGATTTTATGTAATTAAAACAATCCATTTTACCTCCTATGCACTTCTCTATTTCTTGTTTCATCATGAACTCTTCCCCTATTCATAGATCTCACAGGTAATTTCTTCCATGTTCCACGATTTGCTTGTACACATCCTTTATGTCTATCTAAATCATTTGCCCATTTTGAGCCTATTTTGGTATGTAGTATGAAACATTGGTCTATGCCTAGTTTCCAGACATTCTCTTTCTGCTTTTCAGTTTTCCTAGCAATTTTTGTCAAATAGCTG
The DNA here is from genome assembly GCF_902635505.1 of Sarcophilus harrisii. Lineage (NCBI taxonomy): Eukaryota > Metazoa > Chordata > Mammalia > Dasyuromorphia > Dasyuridae > Sarcophilus > Sarcophilus harrisii. The sequence continues at coordinate 490,927,112 of NC_045427.1, read as the reverse complement.
AGGTCTTTTTATCAAACATTAGGCTTTATGCTGATTTGCTCCTGTATATTGAGTATTAAGTCCATTCTGTTGGCCTGTCATTCTATTTCTTGTCCAATTCAAAGTTGTCATCTGCAAATTTGATGAACATACTCTCTAGGTCTTTATTGAAATCACTAATAAAAATGTTCAATAAAACAGAGCCAACTACAGAATCTCTTAAGTATAGTCTTAATAAGGGACATAATTATAGTAAGGCAACTAGGACCTCTTCCAAGATATCAAATTTATCAGCATTGTCCATAGAAACAAGAAATCTTTTTACAAAATCCCTTTACTCAATTTCCTAACTCAGGGAATACTGAGAATTTGAGTATATTTGATACATCTTGCTTTCCCCCTACAAGCCTTAAGCTACTATGCAAGCACTTAGGCTAACAATACATTTCATTATTATCAATGTAACAAAAATAAATAAAGGACTCAGACCTAAAAATGGTAGAGTAGATATGATGCTAGACAAAAAAACAGAAATATTTGGATTCCAGTTCCCCACTCAAAATCAATTAATTGTATGATCCTGAGAAAGTAATTTTACTTCTCTGGGCCTCATTTTCTTTTATATAAAAATGGACATAATAGCACTACCTAACAGAGTTGCTTTTCAGATTAGATTAAATAAGTTATATAAAGCACTTTGCAAATTTTAAAACCTTATGTAAATGTTAGCTGTTTGGCTATTTGAGAAAACTTTCTCACATTCCCCATGGAGAAGGAATTCAAGGATTCCCTTACCACTCCATCCTACATAAACCAAATGACTCATAGTACTGGTGAAGGGATGAGTTTGATCATCAGTGCCAAAGAAAAAAATGTATTTGATCCTAGAGAGTTGACTGGGCAAGAGTGACATGATCATATATGTGTTTATAGGTTATCAATTTGGCTGTTACATGGAGGATGGTTTGGAAAAATGAGAAAATGGAGCTAATGAGATTAATTAAGTGGCTATTATAAAGCCAAGGTACAAGATGATAAAGATCTGAGATAGAATGATTAGAAGTGTAACATGCACTGAGATGTTGTGGAGGCTAGCTATTGATTGAATATGAAGTATATTTACTTTTTATATATTTTGTATTCTCTTATCTATATGCCCTATCAGTATCTAATAAATTTTTGTTAGATTCCATTACATTTGAAAAAAGTCAATACCTCCTCTTTGGACCTTAGTTTCCTAATTTTTAGAATGAATGGGTTAAACTAGATGATTTCAGGGATGATGCAAAGGATAAAACTGGAACTGTAGTCAGGAAGACCTCAGACACTTACAAATTGTGTGACTTTGGATAAATCACTTAATCTTGTTTGCCTTGGTTTCCTCATCTGTAAAATTAGCAGAAGGAAATAGAAAACCATTCTAGTATCTTTCATCATCAAAATGGGGTCACAAAGAGTCAGATGTGACTGAAACGACTGAACAATAACCATAAAAAATGATTTTTTGTTTTTAAATATATTTAAACTTAAATACAAAATAAAAATTGTTATATACATAGCAGAACATGAGAGGATTCAATAAAAAACAATAAATTTCCATTTCAAGAAAACCTATAAAATAATACACATTGTTTTTATAGCTGTCCGGCTTTTTTTTTTTTTTTTTTTTTTTTTTGCTTCCTTGTGGATTTTCTTTTGTTCTCTGCTGTACCTTTTTTACTTTATTTTTCCTCCTCCTTCACCAAGAAGGCTACAAATTAGATGTGAATATAAATATCATATATATCTATATACATTAATATCTATAAGCATATACATATATGCACATATACACTCATATGTATGTGAGGTCTACATGAGTAGAGGTCTACTCAGCAGACCTAATCACACTTTATCTGAGAGATTATCTATAAAATGCATTCCTTCTATTCTTGGCTACACAAGCTTTATTTATATGAAAAAGTATCCATTTTACACTTCAACACTGCTCTCATCTTATAATATGATTTAAGGTCTGATACTACTGAATCTGCTTCCTTTATATTTTTTCTTCCCTTCTTTAAAGTTCCTGACCATATGTTCTTCCAATTGATCTTTGTTATTATTTTTTTTCCTCAGCAAAATAGTTTTTGATAATTTAATTGGGATGACATTATATAAATAGATTAGTCATTTTTAAAATTTTATTGTCTTTACCTGCCTAACGTTAATTCAATTGTTTAGATTTAACTTTATTTGTGTAAAAAAGTATTTTTGTGCTTATTTTTGTATATGAATAAGTTCATCACATTCACATTCTAAGTTAAATTATTTATAATATATTTTCCTCTTTCCTTTTTTCTTCCCTATCCTTCTCACCCTATTGCTATCTCTCCTCACTCCTTTGCTTGATTTCTATCCACTACCTTGCCGTCCTGTTCCTAAATTTACTCAATCCTCCAAGAATCCCTTTCTTATCCTTTTCCCAACCCTATCCCTTTGTCTTCTTGCTTTTTCTGAACTTAGAAGTCTTTTATATCCTTCTATATGAATGTTGTTCCCTCTTTAACTCATTCTCATTGAGAATAAAATTTCAGCACTACCTGCTCTTCCCACCCCTAGTTTCTTTTGTATTTATTTTTCCATTTTTTGATTCATTTGTATGAGATAATTATTCCTTTTTTATCTCTTCCTGTACAATTTCACTTTTTTTTAGAATCACCTCCATAATATCTTTCTTTCAAAATTATTCAAATAAAAATGACAGTCATAAAAGAACTGATATTTTCATGTATTAAGAAGTAAATGATTTGACCTTATTGAGTCCATTATAATTGGTCCTTAATGTTTATTTTATATTTCTCCATGATATTATGTCAAATTTTCTCTTAAGTTTTGCTATTTTATCACAAATATCTGAAAGTCTTTCAGTTTATTAAATATCTTTTTTTTTTTGGTTCAGAATTATCCGTGTTCTTACTGGGTAAATTACCTTCAGGCATAATCCCTAGCTCTTTTGCTCTACAAAATAAGGTATTCCAATACCTATGGTCCTTCAATATGTGACCTGCTGGGTCTTGTATAATCCTTATTGTAGCTCAACAATATTTAAATTGATTTTTTCTTGTCACTTCCAATATTTTCTTCTTAACCTAGGAACTTTGAAACTTGACTATGATATACTGTTAGTTTTTCTCCTGGGAGCTCTTTTAGGTGGTGATTTGTGGTGGGGGGGAGGAGTTTGTATTTCTGCTGTGCCTTCTTTTTCTAAAATTTCAAGGCAGTTTCCTTTGATAATTTCTTATAATATTACATCAAGATTCCTTTTTGTCATAATTTTCAGACAGTTCCATTATTCTTATATTATTTCTCCTTGATTTGTTCTTCAGTTCAGTTATTTTCTTATGTTTCACATTCTCTTCTATTTTTTCATTTTTTTGATTGTGTTTTATTATTTCTTTGTTATTGGAATCTTTACAAACTGTTAGGCCATTGGAGTTGATAGAGACAATAATTATCTAATTTGGCATGGTTCAATATGATTGATTTGATCTTAGAAGAAGATATTTTGGGCCAGAACTTGAAACAAGGTACTAAGTACAACTGATGGAAACAATGCTTGTGTTCACACCTTTAGAGAGCTCATAAGTATCTAAGTACTCAACGGAGTTCACGCGTTTGGGAAATTTCAGGGCTTAGTATGGCTTAGTATGAGATATCCGAATTCACACCTCCCTTAGGGCCAGAGAGCACTCGGGAGATAACCCAGAATCCCCCTCTCTCCAGAAGGAGGAATTTCTCTTTGGGAGATCATATATATACAGGAAGCTCTTAGAGCTTGGGGTAGTTACTTGGGAGAATTCCCAGGAGTCAGAGAGGAACAACTCTACAAGAAAGCCTACAAGCCCTATCTTTGAGGCAAGAGAGATTCATTGTATCTTCTACCTTGGTGCTGGCTGGAGTTGGAAGGACAAACCTTTGGATTTGGAGACATTCGGGCGGAGCTCTTAGAACCAAGCAGAGAGATAGGCCTCTGGACTAACCAGGCTATATTGAAGGACACAATAAAAGATCTGAACTCTTTTATCACCTGGCTGTGTTTTGGAAAAGAACACCAACACTTTGTGTCTCAGAATATCATTAGTTTCCTTTTGCCCAATTCTAGTCTTCAAATAATTGTTTTCTTTCTTAAGTTTTGATTCTCTATTTATCTTGGTTGACTTTTTTTTCATAATTTTCTTGAGTTTCTTACATTGCTCTTATTTTTTTCCTAATTTTTCCTCCATCTCTCTTATTTTATTTTTAAAGTCTTTTTAAGTTCTAAAAAGTATTTTTGTGCTTGGGACCATTTGATGTTTCTCATAGAAAAAGGAATGACTTTTTTAGTTCCATTATCTTATTCTGAACATGAACCCTGATCTTCTCGATCCTTGAATCTATATGATTGGATTCTTTCCCCCTTGCTTGCTCATTTTTGTTATTTTTTGTTTTGTTTTATTTTTAGCAGTTACTAGTGTGATTAAGTTCTAGACCAGAGGCATGGGGGAGTTATGCCCCAAGCCTCAGGTCTCTCTTATTGTTATGTGGTGAGTCTGTGCCAGGGCTCAATCTTGAGCTGTCCTCTCCACTCCTATGCTAAGGCTGGAGTCCCCAGTCATGCTGCCCCACAAATGATCATACTCCTTTTGGGCTATTGTCTGCAAACTGCAGTTGTCCTTTCTTCCCTGGAACTGAAACCAGGGACTCTGCTCACCTGCAAGTGCCCACAGCCAGCAGAGTACCTTCCCCTCTGCTACTGTACTCAGCAAGTGTGTGCTAGCTCCGTCCCTGAAACAGCAATCCAGCCCTTCTGGATGCTGCTGGTCAGTACAACTGTACTCAGCTCTCTCAACAGTGGAAAGGCCATCAATCTTCTCCTATTCAGCCATCAGACCCACACACAGTCCATGAGACAAAGGTATCCCAGGCTGAGGCCTCCTCTCAAGCCCAGATGACCCCACAACATATTATTTGTTGAGTCCACAGAGTTAACCAGGAGAGGTTTACATTTCACTCAAGTTGAACCTCTGTCCTTGGAAATCAGGTCTTTCCTGGAGTTTTCTTAAGTTGTCTTAGAAGAACAACTGTTTTACCTCAACTTTTGCTTATTTCCACTGCTCTGCATTCCCTCTGAGGCAATGTTCTGTCTTTTTCTGTGGAGGAAATTTGGAGAGCCAAAAGTTTTCTGATCTCCATCATCTTCCCAGAATCCTCTTCAAAAAATGATTTTTAAGGTCCTTTTCAACTCTGAGAATTACCCCTCAGTGCATTGAGTGTCTACCTGTGATAGGAGGAATATTATCTACTAAAATCCTTGTACCCCAATGGAAGATGGACTATTTTTTCTTTTCAGTTTAGACTAACATTTCCAAGATTTAACTCATTTAAAAAACTAAGGCTGTTTTTAGGGCTTCATGATCACTAATGTCATAAAAGAAGCTGGCTCAAATGAATTTGGGGCCCATTAGACTTAGTGTCAAAAGCCACCATTCCCTGTTAGTGAGGACTCAAATCTACCCAAGTGCTATATCCTTGCATCAATATCCTTTAAGTAAACTTCCCTTTGTTACCTAACAAATGACCTGTGAAAGTTTCTTTCATCCCAATATCAGACCCTAAACTACCAGGAGTCTAGCCTAGGCCTGTCCTATTACACTACTCCATCAAATTTTGTTTACCAACCATGGCTAGGTCCATGAGTTTCCACACTCCCATTATGTATCTGGGCCCCCTTTATTTCTTTATGCTTATGGTTCTAATTGTCCAGGCTCTGTCTCCCTTCCTCTTCATGTAGGGGTCTTGATGTGGACATTTCAATATAAGTGGTTCCCTAGAGAAATTATCTGACAGCCCAGGCCTTTCTTCAGATCAGTTCCCAGAATTCCTCTCCTCCCTCTGGGGTGTCCTTGTTCCCTCTTATACTGGAAGGTGCCCTAAGAATCCCCTGTTAACAAAAGAGGATATTAACTATATTCTACTATAAGTATATTATTTAGAATGATGAATCTGGGGACTTGTGTACTCTGAAGGAAAAGAGTGGAAGTGGGTAGGCTGATCAAAAGGCTATTGCAATATTCCATGCAAAAGGTAATGTAATATTAGGGTATTGGCTATGTATAGAAAGAGTAAAGAAGTTATGATATTGAAAGATACTATGATGGGAGAGAAACTTAATGATTAAGTGAATATAATAAATGGAGGAAAGGGATTAGTCAAAAGTGGATGAGTTCCTGGGCCTGAGAAAAAGAACAAATAATATTAGAAATGAAAAATACTTTAGTCCTTTACCTTCAGTTTACAAATGTAAAACAAAGTCCCAGAAAAAAGGAAATAAGGTCACCTACTGAAAAAATGGTTGCCAAAGTCAGGAGATATACCCAAATCTTCTGTTTCATATTCAAGTATGTTGACCAAAGTCCACTTTCTATAGGCACAGGTGCATTACATTCACTAGTGAGTCAGTCAGTTACCTAGGCTGTTCAGTAAATAATCCACATGACTAACAATTTGGCTCTGAACTGTGGGATTTCGATCCAAGGACTGATTAGCTTTTGTTTCCTGACACTTGAGATCTCTGTGGGTGAGGGACGGGGAGGTGGAGTCTTGGCATTTCTACTCTGCAGGATGCCTTAGGCCTGACATAAGGAGGCTATTTGCATATTTCTGGCCAAGATCCCCAGCATGGACTGTCATTCTGATCCCCAGGTACAAATCAGTCATTTCTTCCCAGGCTTTGCAACAGGGACGGGGGAGGCAAGAGAGCCTGGGGTCTGTCTGCCTATGTTTTTTTTTTTTTTTTTTTTTTTTTTTTGTCCTTTGAAAATTATGTTTAAAAGCAGATCCTAGAACACAATCCCTAGGCAGGGTGTTTTTCAATAAATAACCCTATTTATTAACCCTGAAAAGACCAGTGGGATTCAGGAAGCACAGAGAAGAGAAAATATTCACTGACATTCTCACATCAATATATATGTTTACTATGTGCTAGGCACTGTATTGAACACTTTATTATTATCTCATTTGATTCTTTCAACAATACTGTGAGATGATTTTACAGCTGATGAAACTGAGGCAGAAAGAGATGAAGGGATTTGCCCAAATTCTCACAGCTAGCAAGCTTCAGTGATATAATATATATGCATGTTGACAAATACAGAGGCTCAAACCAAGACAGGCTCATAGGAACATGGCTTAATAGAAATTAACCCACATTTATTCATGCACATAATCTTACATGACACATTATAATTCACCTTTCTAGAACACTTTAAAGTTTACAAAGTACTTCCTTATAACAACTCTGTGAAATCAGCAGGGCAAGTAATATCATCACCATTCTATCGATGTAGAAACTGAAGCTCCATGAGGTTAAATTTATCCAAGGTGACATAGCTAGGAAATGTCAGAATTTAGAATTCAATCCAGGTCTCCTGATACCAAGTTTGGCATTTCTGGCAACTTGATGCAGTGGAGTTTTGAATTTGATCAAAGCACCTTGCATTTTAATATCAAAATTATCAATTATCTTTTGTTAACTATAAAGGCCTCTTTTCTGTTCTTCTTTCCTTCTCCAGGAAATTAATACAGTCTCTCCTGGCTTTTCATAACACTGCCTTCTCTTAGTTTTCCTCCTACCTGCCTGACCATGCTTAATCTTCTTTGCTGGATCTCTCATCCATGCCTGTGCCCCATAACCTTGGATATCCTCCAAAACTCTGTCCTGAGTTCTCTTCTGGATGATCCTCTCTGGATGATCTACTTCTATGAGCTCCTATCCAATTTACTTATTGGCACTAGACTCCCATATCTATGTATTTAGCCTTATTCTCTTTCCAGAATTTTTGTTTCACATAACCAGCTGCAGCAGAATAGCTGAATAGTCTGTCCCTTAGGCCTCTCAAATTCAGCATACCCAAAATCAACCCAAAATTAGTATTTATACTTTCTGGATATGAGAGGGACCATGGGGACCCCAGAGAAAGGAGAGAGACTCTGGGCTGCAGTGTGTTCTGAAGAGAGGCTTGTGCTGCTAAATAACTTCTATAGGGAACCACAGCATCTGGACAAGACTGAGAAGTACCCACAGTTAGGAATTCTATGCACAAAGCAATCATAAGGGCAAAGAAATATGATGAGTGTAGAAACTCATGGAACCTGTCCTTGTTGAAGAGAGGCTGGTGCAGTAGTGTCTGACTTGGCCAAGTTTAACTTGGGCTAGGCTTTGACAATAGAATGAAAGGTTAAGGTTTTCAAAGCACTTTACAAATATTATCATATTTAATCCTCACCTGAGAGGTAGATACTGTTAGTATTCCCTCTTTGCAGATGAGGAAACTGAGGTAAACAGAGATTAAGTGATTCAGTCAAGGTCACACATCAGAGATGGGACTTGAACTCAGGTGTTCCTGACTCCAAGTCTAGTGATTTACCCATTTATCCACTAACTGCCTCATATTCACACCCCACAAATCTACTTCTCTTTTTAATTATCATTTCCATCAAGTATAGTACCAACATTCCAGTCACCCAGCTCATAATCTCAGAGTAATTCATCATTCTTTCTTCACTTTTCTCAGTTCCAATTTATTGATTCTGCCTTCATATTTCTCATATCCATTCCCTTTTTTCCATTTAACTTCATGGAGCCTCATTTCTACATCAATGGAATGGTAATAATATTACTTGCCCTGCTGACCTCACAGAGATGTTATAAGGAAGTACTTTGTAAACTTTAAAGTGTTATAGAAAGGTGAGTTATAATATGTTATGTAAGATTTTGTACAAGAGTACATATGGGTGCATTTCTATCTCTTAACCCATGTCCCTGTGAGAATATTTATTTGAGTCTGTCTTGGTTTGAGCCTCTGTATTTGTCAACATGCATGTATGTTATATCATTGAAGCTTATTAGCTGTGGGAACAATTCTAGTTTCAGTTCTTATATCCTCTCAATGGAACTATTGGAATAGCTTCTCCATTGGTTTCAAACCTTCACCTCCAATTTTTCTCTTCTCCAGTATATCCTTCACACAACTGTCAAACTGCTATTCCTAAAACACAAGTCTGAATCCATCACCCTCCTAATCAAGAAGCTTTCTGCTGCCTTTAGATTAAAACATAAACTATCCTTTGGATGTTTAAAGATCTTCTCACTCTGGCTGATAATTCAGTGCCACATTGAACTAAGAAAACATCTATTAAGTAAGTACCTACTATGTGTCAGGTACTGTGCTAAGTGCTGAGGTTGCAAAGACAAAATAACTTCTCTGCCCTCAAGGAGTATACATTGTAATATGTATTTATATATAAGTATATATTTGTGTATATGATACATATATATAATATACAAAGTAATCTCTGAGGAAGAAAAGCAACTGAGGGTCCTAGGAAAGACCTCCTACAGAAGATAGTCTTTAGGACTCCAAGAAATGAAGATAAAAAGAAAGCATTCCAGGCATTGCCAAGAACAGCCATTGCTAAGGCACAGTTGATAGAGTATTATGTGGGATGTCATAGGTCAAGTCTAGCATAAGCAAGGACCTATTTAGATGATAGATTATAACATGTTAGAGTTGTAAAGAACCTTATAAATTATCTCATTTTACCACCACTTCCACAATTTTACTGAGGCTCAGAGAAGGGATAGATACTTGCCCAGTCACATAGCTAATTCATGGTAGAATCAAGATGGCTCCTTATCTAATGTGGTGCTTTTTCAACTATAACACATAGACTTCTCTGGGCCTCAATTTTATCTTCTGTGAAATGGAGTGCATGTTTCTCTTCAACAGATCATATTGTCAAAATTCTCATAGTTGACTCAAACATATAGTGTTATTTCTCTTAAGGAAAACTTACCAGGCATGATGAATTAGGAAGTGTTTAATAAACATTCAGTTTTTTTGTTCTCAGTCTCAAATGGAGCTGGATCAAAGCAGACACCTTGAAGTCTGTCTGATTCTGCTTTAGAATTGTATACAGTTAGTACTTTGAAAAGCAGGGAATCAAGTATACTACTTCTTTCAAAAGATTAAAAACTGTTTACAGCTTTAATTGCTTGATGAAAGAGACATGCTTATTGAATAGCCTTTCTAGCTATATGTGCTCATTTTCAAGCACTGAACCCAGGGCAGGTATGAAATGAATATTTGTTGAATTGAAAATTGAATTTTATGTTTGTCTTTTCAATTGACTAGACCTAGGGCTTATAATATTCATTGGGTGGGAATCAGAGAAGGAATAAAATGGGAAGTCCCAACTCCATGTTTCTCTTGCCTACTCTGATTCCCCCACCAAGTATAGTGCTTCATGGTGTATTTTATATTTGTTTCCAGTATTATATAGGACCTTAGGAAGTTCTGTGAACATAGGAATAGTAGTGACAGAGAGGAACTTACAGGGATAGAACCCTGGGAGAGATGCAAATTAGATTAAGGAATTGGGCCTACAGTTCAATGGTCTTCTGATGGAGAGAGCTATCTGCACCCAGGGAGAGGACTGTGGGAACTGAGTATGAATCACAATGTAGTTTTTTCACTTTTTTGTTGTTGTTTGCTTGTATTTTATTTTCTTTCTCATTTTTTCCCTTTTTAATCTGATTTTTCTTGTGCAGCATGATAATTGTGGAAATATGGGTAGAAGAATTTCACATTTTATGTGATGGGGGAAAGGAGGAAGGGAGAGAGAAAAAATTGGAACACAAGGTATTGCAAGGGTGAATACTGAAAACTATCCATGTATGTGTTTTGAAAGAATAAAAAGTTTTATAATAAAAAAGGAATTGGGGCCCAGGAAAGCAGTATGACACAGGTTTTGACTGATGGCTTCAATAAAGAACCCCTCCTCCCTGGCTAAGATTTACCAATCCTGCTATTATCTAGCATCAAACTTTTGACATGATGGGGCATCTCTCTATCACCATATTCTATAGAGATACATTGGAAAGACATTGCCTATTACCTGTGACTTCAGATGAAGCAGGTGAACAGTTGCTGTTCATATTACAAATCAGGAGATTAAAGTACATGTAAGTGAAATAGTTTGCCTAATGTCAAAAAGATAGAAAGAAATGGCAGAGTTGGGATTTATATTCATGTCCTCTCATTCCAAGTGGAGTCCTTTTTCTTCTAATTCAAACTGTAGCCCATTGTTTGTTTTTGTAAAGTCCAAGAAATAACAAATATTACAAGTTATATAGTACAGTGAAAAACAACTCTTAACTTGTGCTGTGACAGGTCCTGGGCCAGATTTGACCTTCAGGCTATATTTTGCTGACCCCTACTCTAAATCATGCTAAATGCACCTGACTAAAATGACTTTGGACATCAGAAAATGCTAGGAAAAGGGAAACAGCCTGGGCCTAAGTTAACGAGTTGGGACTCAGAAGAGATTCTGGGTAACCAACCAGACAAAAAGAAGGGTGAACCTGCTCCAGAGCTAAAGTTGTCTGTGAAATTGCACTCCTATATACCAAGCGGCCTCTTCTGATTGTAAAACAGCTTAGACATGTCTGTGTCCCTGTCCATAGAGCAGCAGCCTCTAGAAAGATAGTTCCAATTCTCTCTCCTGCCCAACATGGCTTTAAGCGCTCTCTCTCTCTCTCTCATTCTCTCTCTCTCTCTCATATTCTCTCTCTCATATTCTCTCTCTCATATTCTCTCTCTCTCTCTCTCTCTCTCTCTCTCTCTCTCTCTCTCTCTCTCTCTCTCTCTCTCTCTCTCTCTCTCCCCTTTTCCCCCCCCCCTTTCTCTCTCCTCTCTCTCTCTCTCTCTCTCTCTTCCCACTGTGACCGGCCAAGGAGCCGGAAGCAACCCAGCAAAGAACCAGGAGGGCTCAGCTCCCTCCCTGCCGGGTACCCGCCCCCGCCTCCCGCACCCAGCTCCTCTCCCCACTCCTAGCTCTTTCGATTCCCAAATTCTCTCCACGCTTCGGGAAGAAGGCGGTCGCAAAAGAGGGAAACACGTCTGTGTCCACTCCCCAGCTGAACCTAGGCGCTGACAGGGAAGGGAAAGGAGGAGCAGCTCTATGAAGAAGATGCCCTCCAGGAGTTGAGTTCTCTATGATCTCCTTTAGAGATTGGGGTAGGGGTGGGAGGGGAGGGGTGTGTATGTGAAGGAAAAGGGCTGCTTCCTAGCCTTCTCTCAGCTTCCTTGGATCCCCTGTTGGAGAAGGGGCGGGGAGTCCTGTGTTTTGGAGCGCCGCCGCGGAACTGGGGGCCAGAGCCCTGATCGCTGCAGTGCGCGGAAGGGGTGGGGGGAGAGGGAGAGGAGGGCAGTCGGTTACCACCGCCTGAGCAGTACCCGGAGCCAGCCTCAGGAGACAGGAGAAGCACGGCAGGGCTGGGCCGGGCCGGGTCGGGACTGGGAACCCTGGTAATAAAGTCTCATTCCCGCTGAGTGGAGTGTTCGCTGTCTGTGCATGCAGGCTGCAGAGTGGTGGGGGCAGTGGTGGAGAAGGCAGCGGCAACCGGAGCGGGGTCCTCCTAGACATCTCCTCACTCAAAATGAATGACATGGACTCCGAGGTGCTCCCTTTGCCACCCCGATACCGTTTCCGGGACCTGCTACTGGGAGACCAGTCATTCCAGAACGACGACAGGTAATGGGGTCGGGCCAGAGAGAAAAAGGACGCGCCAGGGTCAAGGGTATTGGGGAAGAGGAGAGAGGAAAATTGCACGGTCCCTGTGCAATGCTGGGTCGTGGGTGGACTGGCTTGGCCTGAGCTGACTGAGGTTTGTGTTCTGTCCGTGGTGCTGAAATGGTGTACCTTTCCTTCTAGTGATTCTCCTATCCTCTACTTTATTCTAAAGTTACCTGGCCTGCCTTTATAACGGCTGGGTGCCGAAATCCTGTCTGGATATGCCTTTAAAGTTGGCAAAGGGAGGATGTTTGAATTTTAGCGAAGAGAAAGGGGAGTGTCTGACAAAGATGAATACACATAGCAGCGAGTTTTGCTTTTTGACTTAAGGAAGTGGCCTTCCGTGTTACTGCCATTTTAAAATAGTCCTTCCCCATATAATTAGTAATTTCCATGTTTTGGGTACATGAGAACTTGGTCACTATTAATTGACTTATATGACTGCCAGATTCCTCACCTGACTGGAAAAGTTCATTTCTGACTCTGCTTTCCACTCCTGCCTGTGGGTTTACTAAAGAAACTTGAACTTGAGTACTGCAGGAACAGAGTCAGAAGAGCTAGTTTAGAAAAATAATTAAATGTAAAGTGAATTGGCAAGATGTTACTTGACAACCTAGCAAGAAAATTGTGTGTGTGTATGTGTGTGTGTGTGTGTGTGTGAGAGAGAGAGAGAGAGAGAGAGAGAGAGAGAGAGAGAGAGAGAGAGAGAGAGAGAGAGACAGACAGACAGACAGAGATAGAGGGACATGGAGAGATTACAAAGAGTGTTGTGGGGGAGGATTTTTAAGTGTTTGTTTCTGGCAAAAATAATGGCTGTCACTGATAAAGACTTTAGCACTCTGGAACTCATTAGGAAAAGCTTTTTATCTCCTCGTGTGAATATGAGTGATCTTTTAAGTCACACTATCAGAAAACAAAAGCAAGTGTGGTGTTTCTCTAGACCAGAAATGCTTTCATTGCATTGTGTTTTTAAAGTGGTAGATCCGATTCACTCTACTGGGCTCAAAATTAAATGAATGTATATGAAAGGGATGGTTTTTTCTCCCAACAGGGACTATTCAATTTGCTGGATTAGAGTATATCAAGATGTACTTTCCTGAAGTTGAAAATTGATCGTGAAGGCCATAAATTGGGCTCTTAGAATACCCTATTCATCACTAAAACAAAATGTTATTTTCAAAATAAAGTCATTGTTTTGGAAAATATTAGAGAAAAAGCCACAGGAAACTTGTTCACAACTAGGTTAGAAAACAACAACATTGTAACAACATGAAATGTTCAATCACATATCACAAGTGAATGTTGAATTTTCTTTGGTAACTGTGATGGGACAATACATTGAATAAAAATCATTTTAAAGCTATCAGCATCATAGAATTTAGAGTAAAAGGCCCCTCAGAAATTATCTCATCTAAATGGCTCATTTTGATTGGATTAGCGTGTTCTGGTTATAAAGAAAACTCTTTAAGAGCAAATGCCCAGTTTCCAACCTTTGTTTAAGTAGCCAGAGGAACATTTTGCATTTCCATTTAAGTGCATTCAAACCAAGCCAACATTATAAAGGTTAGATTTATTTTGTTACTGTCTTGAGTTTTCTTGATAGTTCCCTTCTCATATTGGTGCGGATTTAATGGTTATATGTACACTGGGGAGGTTGTGTTCTCCCTTCTCTCCCCGCAAAAAAAAAAAAGAAAAAAAAATTAGTGATTCACCTGTCTGAATAACTTGCTAAATTGCGTCAAATCCATTTACCTTTCTGTTTGGTTGTGATTAAGAGAATTCCGGAAAACAATGCCAACACTATAGAAGTTCTTCAGACTTTAGGAGAAGGGAGGAGTAACACCCATCTCTCTTGAGCAGTACCTAGGACTTTGTTCAATAAATGTATATTGTCTCATTTTATATGATTGTATCTTTTACATTTTGGCTGATGAAAAGAACATGCATATAGGTGTAGTCAATGCCTTCTGACCCAAGAAATGCTGAATTAAGTGAAATATTCTTCCCCCTCTTTGTGATGGAGGTAGAGGGAAGAAAGGAGGAGAGTGACAGTGGAAAGGAAGTGAGATTAAGTAGAAATGTGTTTTATGATATAACAGAAAAAGGCTGACTCTTGGCTTATAAGCTCTATGTGTCACATCAGGAATTTACTTGATATATCTGGACAGTTTGGGCATGTTAAAGAAAAATGTGACATCATGTTATGCTGGAATACATAGGAATAATTGTAGCTACTGAAAACTCTAAGGTTATCCTGTGGCTGTTCCAAATCTAGAGCTTGCTGGCTAGATTGTGTTGGACATTCTTTTATGTGAATACATAAACAAACTTCCTCTCTAAGGAATGAAATCAGTTAAGTAAGTTTTATATAATAGGGGATGTATGCTCACATTTGGATATTTATTTTAAAATGCCTGCTATTTGATTTTTTCATTTTTTGAAATAATGATACAAATCCTTTATTTTGCCTTGATAAAAGGAAGTATAACTTGAATAGTTGCCAGCCTATTTTGATATATCTTTCTCCTTCCTCTTCTCTCTTATTTTGCTTTCTCCCTCCACAGCATAGTTGACTTTATGGTGCTTCCAAAGTCATTTTTAGAGCTGTTAACTGTCTTTATGATTCTTTAGTGTCTTGCTTTCCTCCATTACTGGCTACAAACATGAAGAGATTAAGCATCCTTCAAATATAATTGCAATAAAATGTTTATTGAGTTCATCTATATTGTATCACTGAAGAAGTAATAAAGAGTATAGGAAACTACAGAGGGCACTAGTGGAAAACCAGAATCTTTATCTCTAGTTAACTTCTGACTTCTTAACTTTTTTAATTTCACTGGACAGTGACTCATCCTCTAAATGTGAATCTCTGCTGGAATGATGATAACCCTGTATAGATTAGGGACTGTGACAGAATGAGGTGATAAATCAGGAAAGTGATTTCAGCTTCTAAGCCTACTCTTAGAAAGGTTGGATGGTAGGTGTGAGAGCCTCATGCCAATTCACTAATTTTATGGCATGACTTCCCTGTATCCCTTTGCATACAGCTCATGTAATAGTATATTCAGCATGTGGGGGTGGCATTATGACTAAAGAAGGGGTTGGTTCAGAAATTTTCCTAAGAAATTGACTGGCTTATATTTCACTGAAACAAATTTGGAATATCTAAAGCCCAAGGCAAAAAAACAAACAAACAAAAAAATAAAGT
This sequence comes from Sarcophilus harrisii, assembly GCF_902635505.1. Taxonomy (NCBI): domain Eukaryota; kingdom Metazoa; phylum Chordata; class Mammalia; order Dasyuromorphia; family Dasyuridae; genus Sarcophilus; species Sarcophilus harrisii. Next base: position 490,911,271 of record NC_045427.1, on the reverse strand, counting down.
CTTTCTACCTTTAATCATAATTACTTTTATAAATTAAATCAGCAACCCTCACACACTGAGCCCAAAAAACACTGTTTCTAAAGTCTTTTACTAGTTCACTCACTGCCAACTGCCTGTGTGTGAAGACAAGGAATTGGCAACACTAATTGGATAGCTTTCTCTCTCCCCAAACCTAATTACCCAGAGACAAGGCAATCCACAGAGGCATTTAATAAAATTGGCCACCGCCTCATTCAGGTTGAAATCCTCTCTGGAGATCTTTCTACTCATGTTTCTCCCTAGTTGTTCTTCCTGCCCCTCCCAGGAAGGGAGAAAGCAGAAAGGGTTTTAAGCAGGGGTAGAAAAAGGGAAAGGGACTCTGGATGATTTGAACAAGAACTGCTCTTCACCTCTCATGATGACCATACTCTGCCCTAAATCCCACTATACCAAACACCAGGCAGGAAAAGTAAGCATGATAGAGGATGTAGTATTGAACTGAATTGGATTAAATTGAAATTAGAGCAGCTAGAAATCAAGCTTTGTCTAATCTTGGGTAGGGTGAATTTACCAAACGGTATTCCTTCTCTGTGCTCTTCTTTTTCACTCACTCAATCCTGGGAATATACATGTACTTGTTTTAAAACATTGATTCCTTCTTGCCATAGAATCTGATTCTAGATAACTCACTTATGTGGAACTTTAAGATTTACCAAAAAAAAAAAACCTTTCCTCAAAACAACTGTTAGAGAGATTATGTGGACATTATTATTATTATCCCTATTATACAGATAATAAGACAGGCTTAGATGATTGAAATACTTTGCTGAGAGTACCACAAGTGACCCCTAAGAAGATCAATGATTTTCTTAGCACATTACACTGAATCTTGTATCTATTGCTAGCTCTAGATCTTCACCAGACACAACATGAGTCTCAGTTGGGAGAAAGAGGAGGTGTGCCTGCTGAAGCAAATATTAATTACCCAGGTTAGCCTTTTTCTCTTTCCCTCCAGGAACCTTATTTCAGGAAATGGCTTTTTAGGTCTATTCTTGGATACTTAAAAGGTCAAGAATGCCCTCTCTCTACCATTTTTCATTCAGGTCTTTACTTTCCATCCATTTCTTTCTAAATCATATTTTTTTCCTTTCTTCTCTTAGTTCAGTTCCTCTCTATACTTCCTCTTCTATCAACATCCCTAAGTTTATGTGACAGGCTCTAATAGTGCTACTATTAAGACTTCATGTCCAGTTATAAGTGTGTTTCCAGAGGCCCAAAGGCTATTATTTTCCAGGGGGGATAAAAATATATGCTACAGTGAGTCACCACAGACTTCACTCAGGGTACAGAATTAACAGTTGTTACTACAGCATGGGTCCCTGGTAATGGTATGTGCTTTTTAATACGCCCACATAGGTAAATGATGATAAAACTGCCCAGTAAAAGCCAATGTTTCACTTAAAGAACTTCAATCAGTTTAGGACAGATTAATGAAAAGGAAGAGGAAGCAAATCATTCCAAGATCATAGATGGTTATTTTGTTGTTCTTGTTTGAACAAATAAAAAAAAAGGGAGGTGGAGGAAAGATTATTATTTACCTGTTCTTAAACTAGAAAGATTAAATGTTCAGCAAAAGCTGCTTCAAAAGTTTTAATCATCATGAATTTTACAAAGTAAGGAGGAGCTCTGGAATGCTATTTATTCCATCAGAATTATTCTCCAAAGTCAGTTGCATGGATTTTACCACCAAGAATTCTACCTTTGACAAGTGTGATTTAGGAAGGTCATAGTTATTCACATTACTGAAATGTTATCCTTATAGGCAAAATGTTCTGCCCAAAAACTTCCTTAACTTTCCCTTTAAAATAAACTTTGAATCTGTTATTTTTAAAAAATAATTTTAGTGAAATATTTAAAATTGTAGAAATAAATCCTATTTATACTTTATTATTGTTATGTTAATAACTATTTCTTATGTTTGATTAGCATTTTCTAAAGATTTTTCATATATGTTGCAGAATGATTGCTGATCTTCATTAGTAAAGAGAGTTTCTTTACTGGAAGTTCCTTATATCAGTGAAATTATGATTCTCAATCTTTTCTCTTCCTGATCTCAAAATATAAACAGTATTATGTAAATGATGGTGATAAAAAAAAAGATTGAACTCTAACTTTAACAGAAGAATTCCTAGTAATCATGTCTAAAAATTGAAACTGCCCCCAGATTAATCTCTAACCTGACCAGCTATCTAAAAAAATATGCTTTTAGTCATAGGAAAACTTAGGTGAATAAGCAAATTAGGAGAGCAAGAATAGTTTACCATATAAAGTTATAAAACTTTATAACAAAAACAGGAGACAGAGAACATTATGAAATAAAAAATGGATCATTTTGATTACATTAAATTAAAAAGCTTTGCACAAAAAAAAAAAGCCCAAGCAGCCAAGATTAGAAGGGAAAAAGAAAGTTGAGAAACAATTTTTATGGCCAGTGTTTTTGATAAAGGCCTCGTTTTGAAAATATATACAAAACTGAGTCAAATTTATAAAAATACAAGTTATTCTCCAAAATGAAATGATGAAATTTTCAGATGAAGGAATTAAAATCTATCCATAGTTATATGAAAAATTGGTCTAAATCGCTGTTGACTAGAACAATGCAAATTAAAACAACTCTGAGAAATTACCTCACATCTAATTGGCTAATATGACAGAAAAGGAAAATGATAAATGTTCGAGAGAATGTGGGAAGATTGGAACACTAATGTATTTTTGGTGGAGCTGTGAATTGACCCAATCATTCTAGAAAACAATCTGGAATTATATCCAAAGGGCTATAAAACTGTTCCTGCCCTTTGATCCAACAAAACTAGTACTAGATCTATATTGCAAAAAGAGCATAAAAAAATGAAAAGAATCCACATGTACAAAAATGTTTGTAGAAGCTCTTTTTGTGGTGGCAAAGAATTGGAATTGAAGGGACACCTATCAATTGGGAATTACCTAAACAAAATGTGGTATATGAATGTAATGGAATATTATTGTTCTGTAAGAAATGATGAGCAGGCAGATTTCAGAAAAACCTGGAAAGACTTACATGAATTGATACTGAGCAAAATGAGCAGAACCAGGAAAGCATTGTACACATTGTGTAATGATCAGCTTTGATACTCTCAGCTTTTGTTAGCAATACAATGATCCAAAACAATTCCAAAAGACTCATGATGGAAAGTGCTATCCAAAGAAAGAACCATGGTGTTGGAATACAGATCAAAGTATACTATTTTCACTTTTTTGTTTTTTTTTTCTTTCTCATGATTTTTCCCTTTTGTTCTTAGTTTTCTTTCACAACATATCTAATGTGGAAATATGTTTAATATGATTATGCATGTATAATCCATATCAGATTGCTTGCCATCTTGGGGGAGGGAAAGAGAAAAGGAGGAAAATAATTGGAACTCAAAATCTTATAAATGAATGTTGAAAACTCTCTTTACATAATTGGAAAAAATAAAATATTATTAAATGGAGGGAAGAAAGAAGGTTTAAATGAGAAAACTTAATAAAGCCTATCCCACTGCTAGAAGAATAGCTTGGATAAACACATGTTCTGTTTATGATGGATCAGAAACTTGTAGATGTAGATCAATTTCAACCAAATCCCCCCCCCAAAAAAAGTAAAAAAAAGAAAGAAAAGAACCCTCTACAAATGGTTAAAGTCTTTTTTAAAATTTTTTGCAACATTCTAAAGTCTTTATTTATTTGTTTATTTATTTTAAATTTTTTCTATTTTTAAAAACAGAATGAGAAAAAAGAAAAACAGAAAACGAATACAAAACTAAATAAAACAAAACAAAAAAGAACATTATCATGAGCCCAGCAGAATATCAAGAAGATTCAAAATATATAACAACAAATACCCGTTCAAGAGAGTGTGTGTGTATATATATATATATATGAAATTATATTCATGAGTGTCCATCTTTTCTTTACTTCCTTGTAAATTGTTCTATTGTTCTTTGCTGCTCGTCTTTTTTTTTTACTTTATTCTTTTTTTCCCTTTCAACCTCCCCTCCACCCCAAGCAGTCTATAGTTAAGAAAGGATAGAGTTATGTATGTATGTAGATATATACATACACGTACATATACACACTTCCTGCCCCCCCACACACAAACATACACACACATATCTTTCTTATCCCTGCTGACTCTTTTTTTTAATCCCATTCCTTAATTTGCCCTGTAATTATATAACGTCCCCCCACTCATGGATCCCACCCTTGTCTCCTTCACTCACCCTCTACTTCCAGGTCTACCCATCAATTCCTCCTATTTCTTCATTTTCTTTTCTTTTTTTCCTGAGGCAATTAAAGTTAAGTGACTTACCCAGGGTCACACAGCTAGGCAATGTTAAGTGTCTGAGATCATATTTGAACTCAGATCCTTCTGACTTCAGGGCTGGTACTCTATCCACTGCACCAACAAGCTGCCTCAGTTCCCCCTATTTCTTTATAGATTTTGGAGTGTGCTATACTCTTCCTGACATATATATGTAGTTAGTGTTCCTATTTAATCTATTCTCGATGTGAGGAGGTTTTCAGAACTCTGAGCCCTCTTCCCCCCTTTAATGCCTCTGTGTCTATTCTTACTCTGTACCTCATTTGTATAACATGATTGCTCTTTTTACCTTAACTCTGCCCCAATCTTTCTTTTGAGCTACCCTATTGTTGATGTCAGTCCTAAACCTATGATATACATTTCCCTTGTAAAAAAAAAAATAATAAACAACTTATTCATGTTGAATTCTTTGAAACTGATCTTTGATATTGGCTCTTAATATGCTAAATTTTCCATTAAGTTTGGGTTTGGTTAATAGAAAATCCTGAAAATTTCTAAGTTCTTTGAATGTCTATTTTTTTCTCATTCAATATCATAGATAATTTTGCTGGATATGCCATTTTTGGCCACAGGTCCAGTTCTTTTGATTGTTGTAGATATGATTCCAGGACCTGTGATCTTTTATTGTAGCTGCCAAGTCCTGTACATTCTAATTGTAGCTCCAGAATATTTGAATTGTTTTTTTTCTTGTTTCTTGCAAAATGTTTCTCTTTGATCTAGGGGTTTCAAAATTTGGTAATAATATTCCTACATTTTCCACAAAGGATCTTTTTGAGGTAGTGAATGGTGGATTTTTTTCTATTTCTACTTTCCCTTTGTTTACTATCATTCCCAGACAATTTTCTTGGATTATTTCTTGCATTATTGTGTCAGAGTTCTTGTTTTTGGTCACAACTTTCAGGCAGTCCAATTATTCTTATATTTTCTCTTCTGGATCTTTTCTCCAAATCTGTTGTTTTCCTTATAAGATGTTTCACATTCTGTTCTGTTTTTTCATTCCTTATAATTTGTTTTGCTATTTCTTGGTTTCTCATAGCTTCACTGGCTTCCCTTGCCTAATTCTAATTTTTAAAGTTATTTTCATCTTTGAGTCTCTGTATCTACTTTTCTAGTTGGTTAACTTTTTTTTTTCATAATCTTTTTGTTTTTCTTGGATGGTTTTTTGTTTTTGTTTTTTTTAGTTTTTCCTCCATGTCTCTCATTTGATTTTAATTTTTTTTTTGAGTTCTATAAAATCTCTCTGGTAAAATCTCACATTACTTTTTGGGGCAGAAGCTTTTTTTACTTCAGTTTTCTCCTCTGAAGATGAACCCAATCTTTCCTGTTCCCACAGGTAAGTTTCTTATGGTAGAGTTCTTTCTTCTTTGCCAATTCATTTTTTAATAAAAGTTATTGGTGTAAACACCTCTAATGATGGAGAGGTGCCTTTAGCTTCACTTCCGTTCTTCCTTCTGACCTGGAACCCCAAACCAAGAGCTCCGCCCTTCAACAAGTGCTGCTGCCAACAGAGTCCCTGCCCTGTTGCCTATGTATACACCCATTTTGGGTTCCTTCTCGCCCAGTGCCACAATAATGTAAAATAGCTGGACCCGATGTTCCTGATCGGCTGAGGCTCCCTGGGCTTTTCCAGACTTAGTCCCCAATTATTCAAGCTGTCCAGGAGGTGAAAGTCTCTGTGGTTCCTGCTGAGACTCCAGTTAGCCCTAGGACTTCCTACTGGAAGTTTCTGTGGAGCTAGCTCAAAGGTGTTTACACTTCACCTGGGTTAATCTTTGGCCTGAGGTCTTTCTTTGGGTCTTTTCAGGATGTGCCTGGAGGACCCTTGTTCTGCCCCAAAACTTCTTGATTTTTTGCTAATCTATATTCTCCTTGAGGCACAAATTTGTCCCACTTGTAGAGGAAATCTGAAGAGCTTGGAATTTACCAACCCACTCTGCCATTTTCCCAGAATCCTCCTCCCTTTTAATGATTTCTTATCAGAGAACTCTAATACTTAGAGCATTCATTCAGAACCCTTAGTGCCTCTGTGGAGCAATGGCAAGAATATAAGGAAACCCAAAGGTTTACTCAGGACTGATCTCAGGGCAAGAATCCTCTCAACACCGTAGTGACCCTGCAGCAATATTCCCACATTCCAGTCCCACACAAAATTGTAGATGCTAATTCCTCTGAGCCACACAAAGGAAAGGAGAACAGAAAAAGTATGGTCAGGGAGCTAGCATCCATGGCTGTAACGACACAGCCTTAAAGAAGAGAGACTGAAAAGCTTCTGGGTCAGACTTGTTACCCCAAAGGTTATTCAGGGCAGGAACCAGGCCAGAAAACTCTATATCATCCAACACAATAAGGCTGAGGAAATTTTGCAGCCCAGCTTCTAAAGTCTATCTACTAGTAAAAAGAGAGGAAGCAAGTGATGAGTCAAAGTGTCATGTCAAAAAGGGGCAGAGGACACTGAAATACCAAGGATATCAAAAGAAAAGGTCTTAATAAAAGCCCCAGTGGATAAAACATAAATCAACAAAAAGGTCTGAAAATCAAAAAAGAGAATGAATAAAACATCAAAGAGAATATAAACATTAACAAATATTATAATACAAAAGAAAGTGAAATAATGCCTAATGAAAGATAGAATCTTATGGAATCCCCAGTGAGCAAAGATCAACTACAAATTGCATAATAGTTTTAAAAAGAAATAAGAAATTAGGAATTAGATATAAGACAGAGATCAGAGTCCTCAATTTAAAATTTTAAGAATCACAATTAGAAGATTAGGAGGAAAAAATGAATCTATAATGGAGAAGCTTCATTTAAAAAATTATAGGAGATAAATGTATCTGAATCCCAAAATACCAAAGTCAAGATTAACAGAAAGTCAAAAACATCCTCTTCAATGGGAAGAAATTTTTTCTGACATTTCCCAACCTTTTTAATCTGTTGAAAATAGATAAAAGATTAGTTTGCCAATACCAAGTACTTTTACCCTCAAGAGTTGAAGTGAAGCAAAATATTTTTTCAAACAACTACTTGTGGAGAAGAGGTTAGTGGGGGGTACCCCAGAGGCTGCCAGAAATATCAAAAAGAAAAGCAACAAACTAGAGACTTTGGGAAAGGGGACCGCCTACCCAGATTGAGCAGAGATGGGTTGTTTATATCAGATGAATCTCTTTTTGGCCTATCCTTCACTTGTATTCCTGCTGGGTACCCTCTGTTATCTCCACGAAAGAACTCACCCCAGGACACCTGGCAAAAGCATAACTGTTTGACTTATTATCAGGCAATGGGATGTGGGTGGGGTAAATTGGCAAAAAGAAACATCTGGACATATAAGCCAGGATTACAAATCTTAGCTGTAGTCAAGAGTCCTAGAGCAAGAGTTAGGAAGTCATTGCAAAATATCTAATACCAATTTGTTTACAAATAGATATTCCTTTCTCTGTGATACAGAGAAAGAGGACCAGCCTGAGAATCAAGAAACCTAGATTCTAATCCTAACTCTACTGCCATCTTCCTTGGTGACCTTGAGCAAGTAATATTTAATCTCTGAGCCTCAGTTTCCCCATCTGTAAAATAAAGTTGCAAACTGAAAAGATATCCCAACCTTCCAGGAACTTGAATATTGCTTTGCAATTCCTCCTCAACTCTTTTCTATTACTGTCTTTTAACTTACTTAACTATTACTGTTTTTATATTAATGTGTAATCAAATTGTAGAAATATAAATGTATATAAAAATAAATATAAAATTAAGGCAAATAAGCAGTTTGATTTAAAACACTAGATTAAATGAAGCTTCTTTCCAGTAGAATCTTTCTGCAAATTTGAATATACTTCTAGAAATTCAAACAGTATCATTCATTCATGTATGCTAATGATTTCAATGGAGATAGAACTTCTTTCTCAAAACAAAAGAGTGATCTTGTGAGAAGAAATGAAAACATAATAATATTCATATATAATAACTGCTCTGGGCATATTAACTGATGACAGACAGGTCCTTGCCTATGATGCACATAGGTTTGGCCACTGTTTTTTCTTAAAGAAAGGGAACAGGTAGATGACTTTACTGAAATGAATATTGTACCACATTCACTCCTAAAGATCATCTTCCAGAAGAACAAGTTCTTGAACCTTTTTTATTTGTTTTTTGAGCACAGAGACAGAACAAATTTCTACACCAGGTAACAACATAAAAAACATTCACAAGCCAAACTGAGCCAATAGAAAAGATTTATCATTTAATAATTTTATCATTTCCAATCAGAAAGGAGAATGGAAGAACAATGTGGTACTCAAGACCACATTAGGGAAATTGTCTCTTATCTTGGTTCCAGACAATTTTATTGCCCTGCTGTCATTTATTAGTCATTTTGAATACTCCTAACTCAGTAGCAATAGAATTTGAGCTTAAGCTGTATCTCCAGAAAATTGAGGAACAGACTTCACAAGCAAATCAGTACTCTCACTGGATACCCACCCTGTTCCCTTGTGACCAACAGCATTTGTGAAATGGCTGGATAAGGTAAAGAGAAGGCAGTGAGGGACAGAGCCATGGCTGTGTCCAGGATCAGAGCCCAATCAGTGACTAGAATTAGTGTGTGACTAGAAAACTATTATTTTTTCACTATGTTTATCTTATTGTAGAATTGAAAAATTGTGACCTGTATAAATGATTCTCTCTACATTCCTCTGGGACAGGATTAGAAATACCATTCAACAAAAACTTCTATATTCCAATACAAAGACAAAACAACTCTTTTACCAAGGAGCTTACATTTTACTGAGGGAAATAAAAATGTCTTCAGATAAGTAAATACAATATATTAGGTATATGCAAAGTAAAAAAGAGCAGAGGGAAAAAGTAGAACTCAGGAAAGGCCTCATTGTAGGAGGTGGCTTTTGAGCTAAGTCTTGAATGAAAGATATCAGAATTCTAAAACAAAAGTTGAGGAAAGAAAGCATTTAAGACTTGAGAACCAGACTGGGCAAAGGTACTAAGATAGAAGGCAGACTATCCTGTATAGGAAACAGGAAGCACAGAGTACTCCAAATATTTTAATACAACGTTAAGCTGCACAAAGACTTTGAATACCCTTTAGATTAGCTTGTTTGGAATATAATGTGTTAAGGGAAGAGATGTTTAAAAAAAAAGCCAATTATAAAAGGTTTTGATTGCCAGAAAAGGAATTATGCATTTTATCCTAGAGGTAATAGGAATAAAAAAAATGAAGCTTTTTGAGCAGGGGAACGAAATGGTCAGAACTGCACTTCATGATTAACAGTTTGACAGCCATGTGGCAAGATGGAGATGAGAGAGATGAGAGTGAGAGAGACTAATTAGGAGGCTATTGCACATGTTAAACTAGATGAGAAGTGAAAAGGGCCTGAAATAGGATAGTGTTCATTAGATAGAAAGGGAGAGATGTAAGAAATATTGTAGAGGAAGACTCAAAAAGATTTAATACTCTTTTAATATTGAGGAGGGGAAGAATGGAAGGATTACCAGTAGTCCAAAGTAACAAACCCAAGTGATAAGGAAGATATGGCATCCTCGAAACAAATAGGAATTGATCTCAGGACGCATTCTCGGCTTCTAATTTAACTTTAATTTAATTAAAATATTCAAATGGAACCATGAGCTCCCTGATAATAGATATTTCCTCCAGCATTGATGATCACAGCCTATCTATACCTGACCATCATATGATTTTTTTCCATGTTCTCCAATAAGATTTGTCTACTCAAAGTGCTGGAAGTCTTCCCTCTTTTCTCTTAATTATCATGAGAAGAACAGTGTAGCATGTGGGCTTGCTATCAGTAATTCCTCTCTTGATTATATTTCAATATCACTTCCTTTTCCCATCTCACATTTCTTTGATGTCATTTTTATTTTGGTTTTTCTTTATAGTTCCTTTTCAATGTGCTAAAACCTATTCAGAGTTATCACATGCCTCTCCAGTGCCCTATAGCTTTTTAATTCTTTAGAGGCTATAATTTCCCATATCTTGTAATCATATAACAATAATGGTAGAATAATAGTTTTTTTTTTTCAAATGGATCTTTATTTCAGGGAAAAGTCCAGGGTCACCAAAGGAACGTCTTAATTTTATAGAGGCAATCCAGCCTACTCTCCTCCATTTATTTAATTCTTGGCCCGACTTGTCTCTTTTCAGTGTCTGTTCAAGATCTATACAATAGATAAGTTCTATATATTGTCCATCCAATTGCATGTTATATTCTGCACAATAGGCAGACTAGTGATTCCACCTGCTAAGATTTTGCTATCAACAGCTTTTTGTTGTCTCAGTTGTAATCTTAAATGGCCTCAGGAGAATTGCTTAGTTGGATTCTTCATCAAGATTTCTCTAAATTAGTTTTACTATCCCTTATTTTTCATTGTTTTATAAAAGAATTTTATATTCTAAACAAACATAACCATTTAGTAAGTCAATAATAGTTGCTAAGTAAGGTACTTTTCAGGTTCTTTGTTACCTCATAATTGCAATTTGTATTAATTAAACCTCTATAAGAAATTCACATCAGTTTCTGTTCTTCCTTCCACCCATATCTCATTTTTTGATACCAATAGCTGTTTAATTTGATCTTATTGGAGATTTTTCAAATGGTGTGCTTTTGCTTTTTTCTTATTTTTATTTTTTCTTAAAATAATTTTGATCTTTGTTCTAATAATCCATGGTTGGACTCGACAAAAGATTTCAGAATTAGGTTTCCTCCAGTAGCATGTCCACTCATCAGATCACTGAATAAGGATTGCACATTTAGAAATGCAATACATGAAACTATGTAATGTTAATTATCCTCTACCCCCTTCCCTTCTCTACCACAGTGTCTCACTCGCAACAAAACCAGTAAGACTGAGGGTTTTTTATCTGTGTCTTTTTTTCATGGGTTGCCAAAATCAAATAATTTAATAACAAGTGACCAGCCCACTGGTGATAAGCCTCTTTACTTGGTTAGACAGGCCTTCATAAAATCAAATTATACTATTTCTAGGATTATAATGAAAGCCTCTCTCACATGGGAGAACCTGCAATGTTTGGTCTCTACTAATATAGCCTTAAAGAACCCAGATGTATTTCCATACCCCAATGGGGCCAAGAGTAGGACTGTTTTATAAAAAAATACTACTAAATATTGAAGTGATAAATTGGTATTTTTTAAACTGTTACTAGAAATAATGTGAACCTCCTCATTTACAGTGAACTGAATTATGTTAATTGATATAAACCCCTAGATAAATGAAAGCTGACTTCAATATCATAGTCAAACCTGTGAAATAATTTTATTTGAATGTTGCCAAACATTTGCTCCACATTCAATTGCTATCTGGGTGATCCCGGTCAAGTCATTTTGCCTTGTTTGCTTCAGTTTTTTCATCTGTAAAATGAGCCTGCAAAGGAATTGACAAACCAATAAAATATCTTTGCCAAAAAAAAAATTTACAAAAAACAAACTCCAAAAGGGGTCACTCCAAAAGTGGGACACAACTGAAATGACTGAATAACAACAATTCTCTGTGAAAGACACTATGCTGGTCCATGGAGATATAGAGATGAAAAAGGACACAATATGTATGCTTAAAGAATTGTCATAGTAGATCTTTCCTCCTTTTCAATGATAACTTCCTGGAAAGATTAGTTTATATTCATTGCCTTCACTTCCTCATCATCCACCCATTCCTCAGTTAGCTCCCTGTAATCTGTCCTCCACCCCAACAACTCATATGAAATTCCTCTCTTACAAGTTCATAGCCAGCATGGACTATTGAAAGAAGCCACAGTTCTAAAATCAGAAATCTTGGGCTTTTGTCCCTTCTGATACTTACTAATTAGTTTATTTCAAATCTCTTTCTTTTCTTTTTGATCTGCCTCCCATTAGTAAAATTTATTCCCTTTTCCCCTTCCATAAAATCCTAGAATCCCTAGCTTCCTTTCAAATTTACCATTTTCTACCTAAGATCTTTCTCGATCTTCTTAGCCACTAGTGACTCCTGCACACATCAAAATTAACTTGTACTTATTTTGTACATATTTGGTACTCCTTGATACACTTACAAATCATTTCTCTTGATAGAATATAAGCTTTTTGAAAAGAGATTATTTGATTTTTTTATCTAGTACAGTGCCTTGTATATTGAAGAGAGATAATAAATGCTTATTAATTTATTGATAAATCTTGAACCCAGAATGTCTAAAATTAAACATATCATCTCCCCCTAAATCATTTCCCTATTTAAATTCCCCTAATTATGTTAAGAATAATATCATCTGATTAATTCAGGCCAATTTCAATGGACTTGTGATGGAGAAAGCCATCTGCACTCAGAGAGAGGAATGTGGGAACTGAGTGTGAATCACAACATAGTATTTTCAACCTTTTTGTTGTTGTTTGCTTGCTTTTTATTTTCTTTCTTATTTTTCCCTTTTTGATCTGACTTTTCTTGTGCAGCATGATAAATGTGGAAATATATATATAGAAGAATTGCATGTGTTTAACATATATTGGATTACTTGCTCTCTAGGGGAGGAGGTGAAGGTAAGGGAGGGAGAAAAAATTGGAACACAAGGTTTTTAAGGGTGAATGTTGAAAACTATCTATTTATTTTGAAAATAAAAAGCTTAAAAAAAGAATACCCACCTTCTTAATCACTCTGGTTTATAACTTTGGATTTGTTATGATTTTCCTTCTTATCTCATCCCCAATTTGTATTTTCAAGTTCTGTTGATTCTCCCTCTCTAGCATCTATCCCCATAATTTGACTCATAAAGCCACCATCCTGGAGCAGAGCCTCATCAGCTTTCCACTGGACTTAGTGTCCCAACCTCCCAACTCTTCTCTGTGCTCATCATCTCTACCCCTCTGTAGATTGCTCTTCATTTAGTTGCCAAATCATCTTCCTGAAGCACAACTTTACCATATCACTTCCTACTTTGAGGCTTCCCTTTGCTTCTAAGTTAGGATATAAATTCCTTAACCTCCTAATTCCCTGAACTCCACAGTCAGTGCATCATAAGGTCCCAGGAACTTTAGAAGCCAGCATCAGCTTCTACTCTCTCATTTTACACATGAAGAAACCAAAGTCAAAAGTGATTTGCTCAAGTTCACACAGTTAGTAAATGTCTGAGACAGGATTTGAATTCAGATTTTCCTGACTCCAAAGTCAGAGTTCTAGCCATTGTGCCATTGGCTGCCTCTTATCATTCATCTCTTTTCTTGAATCCTAATAATAATATTTTTTAAATGAATGTACATGTATAACCAGAAAAAATAAAATAACAAATTCTAATAATAAGTCAATTTCTGTTCCTGTAAGTATTAACTTAACTTCATATTAATATGAACTTCATATTAGCTTAATATTAACTCCTTAACTTCACCTTTCTGAATCCATCTTTTCTTAAGTTTGAATTCTGTTGTCACTTTCTCTATGAGACTTGCCTGATATCTACAACTTTTAGTATTTATCGCCCATCTCAGTTTCCTAATTGCTGCTTCTCTGGCCCTTTCTTCCCTTCTCCTCTTCACTCCATGCTTTCTATTATACCTGTCTTTGTACATGCATCACCCAGGAGATATAGGGCACCTGGGGCACCTAGGACATCTAGGTGACGCCATAGCATACAGAACCCTGGCTCTGAAGTCAGGGGAATTCATATTCCTGAGTTCAAAACTGCCTCAGACTTTTAGGAGCTATATGACCTGGGGCAAAGTCACTTAACTTTACCTCAGTTTCCTCATCTATAAAGTGAGCTGGAGAAAAAATTGGCAAGCCAGTCTAGTATCTCTTCCAAGAAAACCCTAAATGGAGTCACAAAGAGTCAGATGCGAGTGAAAATAATCAAAAATATAACTCCTATAGAACATAAGCTCTTTGAAAGAGGGGGTGGGGTGGGGGAGGAGGTATTGTTTTTATATCCCCAATACAGAGATAATTTCTGTGACATGAATTCCTTTGTCAGTCTGGTAGAGCTTAGGAACCCTTTTCCAATCAATGCTTTTAAATGAATTTAATAAAATACCTGGAATCATAAAGAGAACCAAAAATTAGTGAATCTCTCTCTCTTTCTCTTCTCTCTCTCTCTCTCTGTTTCTGTGTCTCTCTCTTTTTCTCTCTCTTTATGTATATATATCTATACATATACATACACATATGTATGCATATATGTATGTGTTTATATGTGTAATATTATATTATATTATATTATATTATATTATATTATATTATATTATATTATATATTATAGAGAGAGATGTAATTTTCCCATCCAAGGCTATAGTGTCCCTAAAATTTATTTGTGGGTACATTGTACAAATAGAGATAATACTTTGCAAATACATGTTGAACTGAAAGAAATTTAATCTAATGAGCTATGGAGTAAAGATTATTTATTACATGTTCAAAAATAAGTGTAACGTAAGGGAGAACTAGCCTTGGAGTCAGAGGGCCTGGGCTGAAATCCTACTTCTGTTTACCACCTATGTGGTCAAGTCATTTAAACTCCCTTGGACCTCAGTTTCCTCATCTGCCAAATGAGGGCATTGGACTAAATGGCCTCCAAATTCCTTCCAGCTCCGAATCCATGAGCTTAGGAATGATGAGGTGGACAGAGGGCTGGCCTCAGGGTCAGGAAGACTGAGTTGTCTTTGACATCTGCTGGCAAGCCATTTAACTTCTTAGTGATCCAGGCAGCTCACCATGTTACAGGGAAACAGAAAGTCTGCACTGCTGCTGCAAGATCCCACACACGAGTTCACACCATGTGTGGAGATGGGGGTGCAAGAGGTAATGTCATGGAGAAAAGAACAGATTCAAGAAGTCCTAGGACATTTTGAAGAGGAAGACATAATTTTAACTTGGATTTGTTGGAGGATTAAACAAAAGGAAATTTATACAAACTAAAGCAGGAAATGCTACTGTCAGGCATAAAGGAACATTTCTTGGCTCCCACTGAAATAAAATATAGGGATGGATAATTTCAATAATTACCTTACTAAAAAAGTATTTTTAAAGGACCTAATTGAATTAGAAGAGAACTGCATAGCACACAGTTCTACTGAATGATGCCTGAAGATTTTTGGGAAGGAGGGGAGAGGGGGTAGATCGGGCAGATCATTACTATGTCACTATACAACATTTTTTCTGTCTCTTTAATTTTTTTTTACCAGATCTACAATTTCATTGATAAGGAAATCAGACATTTGTCGCTCCAGATCTCATTTGTAACTCTAGATCTCTTATGGACTGGAAGTCCTTAAGAGAATTGATGGATAAGGGATCCAATGCTCTTCTTCCTCAGGGACTGCTAGCATTTGAGAGTACTAAGAGCTTGGATCATCTTTGAGGCAGAATTCACCAAGACAGTTATTAAGAAAATATTGTGTGGCTAGAATTGCTGATAACTTACCCTGAATATTTACACAGTGAGACTTGAAAAAGTTGCTGAGCTACATAAATATAATTGGTTGTTGTTAGTAAGCATCATTAAAATAATTACAATTTTTACAAACATCCTGACTTGATTTCATTTTTAAGAGCTGATATTCCCTTTCTCCATGATATTTTCTCCTCATTTTTTCCTTCCTTCCTCAAAAAATTTCTTTCAACAATCTCATGATCTATTTTCCAGCACTACTTAGCCAAATCAAAGGATAGGGCCAATGGAATGCTACAATGTCATTGGTTGGCCTTGTGATATGTCATCTTCATCACTATATAGAATCACTGATTAATCATTCTGAGCCTCAGTTTTCTCATCCATAAAATAAGAATAATATTAAATTGACAAGGAAGACAAAAATCAAATACTCAAGATTGGGAAGGAGGGCAGGGATAGTGGGAAGATAAACACATTGATACAATATGGTTGAAACTGGCCCAACCATTCTGGAAAACAATTTTTAATTAAGTGGAAAAAGTTATAAAATGTTTATTGACTTAGTGATTCTACAACTGAACATATGCCCCACAAAGTCCCATATATGTCAAAGTATTCATTTTTTTGGCAACAAAAATACTCAAAGCAAAGTGAATGCCCAACATTAGGAAATTACCAAACAAATTTTGGGATATAAATATAATGGGATATTATTGTGCCATAACAATTAATATGAAAAATTAACAGGAAAATGTCAAGATTTGAATGAACTGATAGAATAAACTGAGTAGATCCAATAGAACAATATATATCTACAATAACGTAAAAGAAAAATATGATAAAAGAAAGCTGAATTCTGAGTAATCGCCATGACTACTTTTGGTCCTAGAAAATAAATAATGAAATGCACCTCAATCCTTTCAATAAAAAATAGGGGGGTGGAGTAGGGTGAGCTATGGATGTTGAATGTTCCAAACACTGTCAGACACAGTCACTGTGTCTGTACATTTTACTTAACTGCCTTAGTAATTGGTTTTTAGTTTGTTTGGTTTTTTTTGCTGAAAGGAACTGAGAATAGAGTGGAAAAGATGGTTCAGATATAATTACTAATACTTATCTCCCACTTTAGTATTTATAAATACTTTTCTTCCCAAAGTTCCAAAGGCAATGGGTATTATTATTCTCATCTTACATATAAGGAAACTGAGATGCACAGAGCTAGAGTGACTTAGCCAGATATACACAGTCAGTGGCAGAGCCAGTACGCAAACTGATCTTCTCACTCCAATCCAGCCCAACCTCCATATTTCTGAGAAGAAACTGAGGCTTATAAAGGTGATGTGTTTGCTCAAGTGCTCAAGACTAATGCCCCTTCTGCTGATTCTCCAGGATAAAGAAGGGCTTCCTGCAGAGTGGATGCCCATCAATTGGAGAATGTCTGAATAAATTGTGGTATATGAATATTATGGAATATTATTGTTCGGAAAGAAATGACCAACAGGAGGATTTCAGAAAGGCCTGGAGAGACTTACATGAACTGTTGCTAAGTGAAGTGAGCAGGACCAGGAGATCATTATATACTTCAACAACAATACTATATCATGACCAATTCTGATGGACGTGGCCATCTTCAACAATGAGATGAACCAAATCAGTTCCAATAGAGCAGTAATGAATTGAACCAGCTACACCCAGTGAAAGAACTCTGGGAAATGAGTGTGAACCACTATATAGAATTCCCAATCCCTCTATTTTTGTCCACCTGTATATTTTATTTCCTTCACAGGTTAATTGTACAATATTTCAAAGTCCAATTCTTTTTGTGAAGCAAAATAACTCTATGGACATGTATGCATATATTGTATTTAACACATACTTTAATATATTATACATGTATTGGTCAACCTGCCATCTGGGGGAGAAGGTGGGGGAGGGAGGGGAAAAATTGGAACAAAAGGTTTTGCAGTTGTCAGTGCTGAAAAATTACCCACGCATATATCTTGTAAATAAAAAGCTGTAATAAAAAAGAGTTTCCTAATAATTAATCATTAGAGCACTTCAACAATCAAAGTAACTTTCTGAGAAGGAATGATCTTATTGTCAATGGGCATGTGAAAGCAGGATCTAGGTGACTACCCTGGATATTATGGAGAAGATTCCTATTTAGAGTGAGAGGTAGTGGCAAAATATTAGAAATTGAGGGGATGCTCAACTATTGGAGAGTGGCTGAATAGGCTGTGCTATATGAATGTAATGGAATACTATCATGTAATAAGTAATGATGAACAGGCAGATTTCAGAAAAACCTGGAAAGACTTGTCTGAACTGATGCAAAATGAAATGAATAGAACCAGGAAAACATTTTACACATTATCAGCAATACTGTGTGATGATCAACTATGATTGACTCAGCTCTTCTTAGCAACACACTAATCTAATACAAGTACAAAGGACTCACTAAGAAAAATGCTATCCACAACCAGATAAAGATAGACTCACAATAGAGATAGCATTTTTTTCACTCATTCATTCTTTCTCATATTTTTCCCCTTTTTATATGTTTCTTCTTTCACAACTCTGACATATAGAAATGTGTTTTATTTGATAGTACATGTATAACCTACATCAAATTGTCTACCATCTTCAGAAGAGAGGAGACAAAAGGAGAAAATTGGGGAACTCAAAATCCTATAAAAATAAATGCTAAGAGGTTTCTTGACATGTAACTGAGGAAAAAATAAAATGCTATTCAAATAGAGTGGGAGCTAGAACCCCATAGTCTCTAATGATACTTGGGTCTAACATCCTCTGAGTCAGAAGTCCTAGATTCAAATCCAAACTCTGATGTTTATGACCTCTGTGATCTTAGGCCAACTCATAATCTTCCTCTCTTCTCTCCTTTGTAAAATGAGGGAGTTGGACTACATAATCCCTAAAATTCCTTCTACCAATAAATTATATAATCCAAAAATTGACTGTGTATTGTGTGAATGGAGCTTGCTATGTGTTTGTTCAAAGCCCATGTAAATACTAGAATGTTTTCTAAATTTCCTAGGCAGAAGCAAGTACTCCATATGTTTGGCTGCAACATCACTGATCTACCAAGCTAGCTTAGAAATATGTGTGTGTGGCAGGAAAAGGAATTAAAGAGGAAGAGAGAGGAGTATGTTTTCTCTTTTTTTCTTGATCCCTTCAAGTTACACGATGGTGTAGATACAGGTGGCATCTGCCGAACATGAAAAAGCAGTTTATGTTCTTTATTCCCAGATACTGCACACAGGTCACATCACGCTTGCCTCAGCCTACCTGGCACTGTTTTCTGGCTTCGTGCCAGTCCCAACAGATGGCCAAGGTGAAGAGCTAAGTCTTTCTAGGGACAGGAAAGTAGCCGAATCATGTTATGTAGAGCAGAGGCTGTTTCTAAATGAGCACGATTATGAGAGAAAAAAACTTCTCTAATGTAAATTATGTGATCGTGGACTAAATCACTTCAATTCTTTGAGAATTGTCCTTGCCCACCTTAAAAAGCTACATTTAAAAAGTTAACTGTTTTTCTCTCATAATCATGCTCATTTAGAAACAACCTGAGGACAAGTCGTTATTTGAAAATTATTTCTTTATATTTAACTGCCCAAGGGGTTAAAATGGCCAGTGTTTATAACTGACTCAAGAATATTGAGATGAAAACTTCACTATGATAGATATCCTCAAAGCAGCTTCAGGACAGCCCAGTATCAGACAGTACTATAATAGTACTATTATACTATCCTCTTAAACACATGGTTCTAATTTTTTCCACCAGGTTGCTTTATTTGAAAGCTCTTCATTCCCATGTAGGTTATGTTATGGAAATTCCATACCAAATCTATTTTTTAAAATCCTGTTTTTAAATGTTGTTGGTCAGCATTTTATCCAAATGGTTATGGATAACTATCATGCTTACAATGATACTCCAGTTCTAGTAGGGTTTTTTTTGTGTTTGCAGCATAAAGATTTGTCATATGTTTACTTTTAAAAGACAGCAAGCTTCTGGTAAATCTATCTACCCATCTAATTGAATCTTCTAAAAGTCCAATCAATGATTAAATTATTTGCCATCCATAATGATATGCTTGTGAAGGAAGGAAGGTGGGAAACATGCATTTATTTCATTGCCTACTATGTGTCAGGTTCTACGCTTAAGCACGTTACCAATCTCATTTGACTCTTACAACCATCAAGGGTAGGTGATATCCCTATTTGAAAAAATTAAGACAGAAAGAAGTTAAGTGACCATAACAACTTATACCGCTTAATTGCACAAATTTTCTATAAGGTTTGGACCTATCTATTGTATCCTCTAGAAATGTCTATCAGTCCTCTACCTCCATTTTATTGAAAAATGTTAAATTTTCCTATGGTTGCCTTAGAGTGATGAGCTAAGTGTTTCATTAATGTTTTTATTAGGATACTTTTCAATCTATTATGATCCATTTTATAGTTTCAAGGATGCATATAAAATCCATGAAGAAATGGAAGGAAATAATCTATTTACAGTTGTTATTAGCCATATATTATTCATAGTAAGAGACTGATCTGTGAGAGTGAGAAGTTTGAGGGTGAAGAGATAAGACATTTACCTCATGCTCTTTTGGGAGGGAGGAAGAAGAACCAGAACCTGGCCTGGCAAATTAGCTTTTAGAAGTCAATCACCCCATCAATACCAAAGAGAAGAAAAGTTCCTTCCTTCAGAGAATTCAGAGTCTAGTTGGGGAGGCAAGACACACAGAATTAATCAATCAACAGACATTTATTAAGCACCTATTATATGCCATGCAGGGCAGAGGTAGATGGCATAGTAAACAGGCCTAGAGTCAGGAAGACTTAACTTCCTGAGTTCAAATCTAGAGTCAAATACACTTAACCCTGTTTGCCTCAGTTTCCTCATCTGTAAAGTGATCTGGAGAAGGAAGTGGCAAGCTACTCCAGTATCCTTGGCAAAGAAAACCCCAAAAGGGGTCACCAAGAGCCAAATATGACTGAAACAAATGTACAACATATTCCAGGAACTGTGCTAATTACAGCTGGCAGGGACGTTAAGGCTCATTTAATTTGACTCCCCCCTCCTCATTTTATAGAGAGGGAAATTGAGAACAAGAAAATGATTTGACTTGCCCAGTCACACAGCTAACAAATAGCATAAAAAAAATTCAGTAACTAACTTTAAATCCAATCTTCTGGACCATAACTTCTTAAGCTTTTTCTCCTTATGACTCCTTCTTGTTTGAGAAATTTTTACATGACCTCATCTTGAATCTGAGCTGAGGTATTTCTGGAAGCATTTGTGCACGCACAGTGTGTTGTGTGTTCAGAACTAAGGCTGCAGTGAAGTGATATGATGCAACACAAGCAAGTGCTGCCAGAAACCCCTCAGATTCATTATGTATTTGATTTTGAATTAATTTTTGGTTGTTGCATTCAGAAATTTTTCATAGTTGACAAATTTTTCATGACTTCACATGACCCCATATAGGATCAAGATTCACAGTTTAGGAAGTTTTGCTCTAGACTGTAATTAGTGGGCTCTTTCTACTCATATATAAAAAGATAGCCAATAATAGGAAGTATATGAAACTCAAAATAAAATAAAACAGATACTAAGTGCCATTCCAGTGTTTATAAGTTGGAATAATCAGGAAAGGTTTCACAGAAGGGTGAGGCATGCTTGCTCTAGAGGGTTTCTGGAGAAACATATGAAGAAAGAAGTTAAGGTGGAAATTAGCCTACAGTGTTATTCTGGGTTCACTGAAGAGATTGTAATTGGGCTAAAGCTTTTAATTTATGTGTAAGAGCAATGGAAATTTACATTGGAACAGCAGGTTTGGCCAGCAAGTGGCCTTGTTATACATTTTTAGAATTATTCACATCAGAAATCAGTGAGAGTTCCATCAGTAATGGAAATTATTGGTGGTTCCTTCCTGTGGCCAAGATATGAGGAAGAAAGATTTATAACAAATGCCATAAAACTGTTAAGTATTTGACACTAGGTTTCCTTATATTAACCAATCTGAAAGTACATCTGCCACTCTCAGTCCTGATTCCTCTCTTGATTGTCATAGGAGTTTTGGTCTGCCTCATTTCTAGCTTGGACCAGTTATCCCCTCCTTAGGGGTCCTGGTAAACGTCTTATCCTGGAGGCTCATCATGTAAGTATTGGACTTATTGGCATGGTCACTTGGTCTGTTTTGCATAGTACGGCTCAGAAACTCTGGAGTTCAAATAACCAAAGAGTCTCAGGCAGTAGCGCAGATATGTACCACCATGCTTTTATGTGTTGAAATAGATGCATTGCTGGGAATGATAGATCATCAGATTTCTAGTGGGAAAAATATCTCAGAAATTATCTAACCCAACAACTGTACTTCTTAATTAAAGCTTCTTAAACTGTGGGTGATGATCCAGTTAAATAACTAAATGTGAGGGTCACAAAAAAATTTGGCAATGGTAAAAAAATTTTCCGCCTAGATTTAATTTTTTATGTAAAAAGAAAAAAGCGCATTCATCTCATTAGTATACAAATTTGCTTACATCTTCAATAAATGGTAAAAATTATGTGTACACCAAAGAATTGTTTCAAAATATTTTTTTAAATCTATTTATTATAATTTATTGATACTGATATATTATTATTTATAATTTATTATCATAAATTTATTATAAATCAGTATATCTATTTTATATATCTATATATTTAGAGTCAAGTAAAAATTTCTCAGGCAAAAAGGAGTCTCAACTTGAAAAAATTTAAGAAGCCCTATCTTAGATGATGAAACCAAGATCAGAGAGAAGAATGACTAGTCAAAGTCACACAAGAAGTAATAGAACTAGAAGTGGAACTCAGATTCCTGACTCTTACCCTTTAATAGCTCCATGACCTTGAGCAAAACCTTTAACCTCTTTAGATAAACTAAGGAAGTTAGACTAGAATATCTCTAAGATTCCTTCCAGCTACTAAATTTATTTAAAAATATAGACAACTTGTACCTTGTCAAGGAGTAAGCTTTTGGATGCCCAGGATCAATATCTGCTCTATACCATCAAACTCCTTCCCTGGAAAATTGAGAGCCACATGGAAACCTTAAAGACCACACTGAGATTTTGAGTCTTCTAACATCTACCTTCCTCAGCAGAATTCCTCCTATCCACTGATATTCTGCCTGATCTCATTTTCTAATACTTAATATCCAATCCTACTTGCACCAGCCCTTTCATACTGACCCCTCAACCACAGAAGAATTAATTCTGCTGCATCATTCCCATCCACATCAACCCAATTCCATTAATGTCCCAGTCCAGATCTTCTTTCCCCTTCTACTGTAACCTCTGGAACTCCCATTGTGTAGTTAACAAACTTCCTTTCAATTGAGACCTCTTCCTCTCAGGTTCTTTCCATTTTCTGGTACCCAGGGATACTTGGCTATTTTTGGATGACATTTCATCTTTGGCTGTCCTTAAGAAAACTGGTTGTACTTTCTCTCATAACCCCCCCACACACACACACACACACACACACAATGGGCATAGTGAAGCTGGAATACTCCTTACTCTACATTTGCCACTAACTCTCTACTACCATCACTCAGAAACCTGTTGTGCTATGAGATTTTTATCCAAATTTATTCACCAAATCAGATCTTATTAGCTATTATCTATTGACCTTCCAGAAATTTTCTCTTCTTTCTCAATGAATTCAGTGTCTGGATCAGTTTACTTCTCGACCCCAACTTCTGACCTCAAACTAAGGTACTTTGATATACCCTCAGATGCCTTAACTTTTCTATTTTTTAATCAACCAACTCAAATTACCTACTGCTTGGCTCCACTTCAGTTACATATAGGAGTGGTCACTTGATATTGCAATCATCCAAAATTACTCCACTTCCACCTTGAGGCATGAAATTTCTCTGTTCATTCATACTTCATTACTCCTAATCTTATATTTCAACCATACCATGAACTCCAAATCCTTAACCTTCTGTAATCTTTCAACCTATTCAGTCCATGAAAACTGTTCTCTCCAAAGTTGTCAATGATCATTGAATTGCAAAATGGTCTTTCTTAATTCTCATCCATCCATCTCTAACACATTTGACAATGTTGTATACAGTCTCCTGGTTAACGATCTGTGTTTCATGTCACAGCTCTTTCTTGCTTCTCTTATTTCTCTGAGCATTCAGTCTCATTTAATGGATCTACATTGGTGCCATGCCTATTACTGTGGGTGTACCCGAAGGCTCTGCCCCACACTCTCTCTATATATGTTCTCATTTGCTGATTTCATCAGCTTCCATGGATTCACTCATCATTTCTAGGCATATGACTTCCAGGACATCTCAAATTGGATCTCAAATTTAACATATCCAAATAGAATTGTCTATCTTTCCTTCAAAACTCTCCCCTTTTCCAAGTCTTTCTATTACTAATATTAAGGACACCATCATCCTCTGAGTCACCCAGGCTCAGAACTCAGGTATCATCCTCAGCTCCTCACCACTGCTCATTCCACATATCTAATCATATTGCCTAATATTGTGGTTTCTATCTTCACAACATCTCTCATATACATCCCCTTCTTCCCACTCACAGAATCACAACTTCAAAAGCCTTCTCACTGATCCTCCTGCCTCAGATTCCTCCCCATTCCAATACATCCTCCACTCAGCTACCAAGGTTATTCTTCTAAATGATAGGTCTGGGTTGTATCCCATTCCTTACTCCCCCACCCTATTATCTCTTCCTCAGTTAACTCAGGAGTTCCATATTACTTCCAGGATCAAGTATAAACTTTTTTAGTTGGCTGTCTCCTCTGCCTGGAACGCTCAGCTTTCTTACCTCTATCTTTTGGTTTCACCGATTTCCTTTAAGACATACATAGCTCAAAGTTTCTCCTTCTACAAGAGGCTTTTCAGATTCCCCCAGCTGTTTGTGCCTTTGTCTTTCAAATTACCTTCAGCCTTTCTTCCATATATCTTCTATGTGCCTTAGCATTTACATGTTATTTCCACTATTAGAATGTATGCTTCTGGAGGGCAGGGACTGTTTTAGTCTTCATATGCATCCTCAGTACTTAGTAATATGCTGGGTATGTGTTAAGTGCCTAGTAAATCCTTGTTAACTGAATGACTGAATGACAGAAAATCCTAGATTTTCTGAACTCTACCTATGATATCAGTTGGATGTTCCAAAGGCATCCCAAACTCAACTTGTCCAAAAGAGAACTCATTATCTTTCCTCCAAAAGCCAGTTTCTCTTCCTGAATTGTCTCTATTATTGAAGTCCCCATTATCCTTCCAGCTATTAACAATATCGATGTCCTTCTTGACTTTTCATTCTCACTCATTCTACAAGTCCAAGTACTTGCCAAATTTTGTCATTTCTATCTCTACATCTCTCCTCTGATATAACCACAACCCTTCAGACCCTCATCACTTCTCACCTGGACCAATAACCTCCTAAATGATTTCCATCCTCCTTTTTCCAGTTCATCCTCCACAAAGTGGCCAAAGTGATTTTTTTTAAAATTGGGCCTCCCCTGTTTTCCTGGGCTAAAAGTACAGAGGCTACTTACAAGCCAATATTACTTGTGATTGGCATAGAAACTTTGATCTACTGCATTTATGACTTGGTCCCAACTTGGGCAACCTACTGGCCTTTATCTCCTGGGAGTCCAATTTATATATGCTTGGCTTAGTGTGGACATCAAATTATTTTAGCCCATTACAGCTCAGACCTTTTGAGCTCTAGAGATCTACCAGCCTTAGCATTCCTGGTAACCCATAGGATTATAGGCATGCATCAGCATGTTTAGAAATTCATAATGATTTCCTTAAGGCACAGCTGTGACCTAAAATCCCATTAATTAAGAAACTCAAATGGATACTTTTTACCTCTCAGATCAAATATTAGTTCAAAGTTCTTTTCAATGTGAACCCTTCCTACTTTTCTAATTTCCTAGATGTTATCTTCTTCCATTTACACTATTTTCCAGTCATGCTGGAATACTTATTCCTTGCTCATGATTCTCCATCTCCCATCTTCTTATCTTTGCATTGGATGTCCCTCAGTGCTGAATACTGTCTTTACTTAAAGTGGTCCCTAAGAAATTCCTAGTTTCCTTCAAAATTCAGTTCAAGAAATCCCTTCTGTTGGAGGCCTTTCTTGGTTCCCTGAAAAATTAGTGCTTTTACCTCTAATGCTACTTTTTATCTACATCAGCCTCAGATGCCTTTTAGTTGTATGACCATAGGCAAGTATTTTGCCTTAGTTTCTTCAGCTCTCAAAATGGGATTATTAATAGCACCTAAATCCTAGGATTGCTGTGAAGATCAAATGAGATAACATTGATAAACCACTTAAGACTATGCCACATAGTGGAAGCTCACTAAATGTTTGCTTCCTTCTTTGTTCCCCCATTAGTATAAAATCTTCTTGAAAACTAGTAAGTATCTGAGACCAGATTTGAACTCAGGAAGAGGAGTCTTCATAATTCCTGTCCTGGTACTTTATCCACTGCACCACCTAGTTACCCATACCCAAATATCTATATCTATATATCTATCTATATTGCATAAATATGAAACAAACAAAAATACACACATGTATATATATATATATATATATATATATATATATATATATATATATATATATATATATATATATATATATATATATATATATATATATGTTTGTGTGTGTTTCATGTGATTAGAATGGCACATATTAGAAAAGACACAAAGTCAGGACAATATTATAGACATTAGAGTGGCTTCCCTGCTGGAAAGACTGCTAGCCTCCAGGTCTTTTGCTTTCTTCCCTGAAGAGTTGTCAATATCATTCCATAGTGAAGTCACTAGACTGTGAATTGCTTTTTCCAATGTTTGGTCGAATTTTTCACTTATTTGTTCTTTACACGCTAAGTAGTTATGTGCTGAGCAACTTTCTCCTAAGTTTTCTTGTTTCTATCTTCTGCATTTCCAATGAATTGAAGTTGTTATTAGGTCCTTTCCCCATACTCAAGAGTGTTTTATTTCTTTTAGATTCTATTCCCAGGTGCTATTGCAACTGTTTTATTATTCAGACCCATGTAGCCAGGGACCCAACTAACCAAAAAGAGAAATACTTTGGTATCAAATCTATCATTTGAACTCCTTTTTCTTTGGGGGGGAAGCTTAATCTGCCAGTCTTTTAATTCAATTGACTGAGTTGTGGAAGAAAAATGCCTTTCAGTATCCCATCATGCCCCTATCATTAGAAGTGAGCCTGTAAATTCCCTCAAAAGTTTCATTTAATAAGAATGCAAAGCAGAGTGAAGCTAGCAAATTTTTCTTCTACATTCCAGCAACAGAAATCACTGCTCTTCTTAGCTATCAGGGCAAAGGAATTATAAACAGATAACTTCTCCATTCCTCACAAATGAAAACCATCCACAGTCAAATATAAAGTGTTCCAGTTATAGTACACAGACCAGAGAAAATACTTGTTATGCTGGTTTTCCTCATGTAACCAAATCAACACAGTGTTTTTACAGAAATATAACTTTGCTATAAAAACTCTTCTTTGTAAGGTGTCCATTCTACTGGATGTGCATCCAGTTCTGAGGGAGGAAGGAAAGATAATGAGAAGACTCGGAATTAATGTTTTGCTGAGAGTTGTCTCCATCCTTCACTTAGCCTGTACTTATAATTCCTAAGTGGTTTCCTTCCCTAAGCTCCCAGATTTATGGCAAAGAGCTTAATTGACTCCTAATTGATTATTGTACTTCACAAACAGGAGCTTAGACTATATCCAAGATTGGAAGTTCCTCCTTATCTACATCCATGGAGAGAAAAATGCTGCTTAAACAATGTCCTTCATCTTAGACACAGAAGAGGGGTACCATTGGTTATGAATAAAATGGCCCAGTCGTATCTTTGGATTTTATGGATTCTACAAATATAATTTATTTATAATAGGAGTACAGCTGCATATTTGTGGACTATGGAAGTTTTGTCCTTCTGGGTTTTCTTTTATTGCCCCGAGGTATATATACACATCTTCTGGGAAGTGTAGATGACATATTTTTATCTGTATCCCTTACACTATATACTGAATACTAAGGTGCTCAAAAAATACTTTACTGAAAAGTTCATTTCCAATGAAGCTGAACCTAATAGAATAACTTTTTTTGTTTTCTTCAAGCTCCTACCCAAAAAATACCTTCTCCAAGAAATCAATCCTGTATTAAAACAAACCGACCCAAATCCTCTGCTCATCACCTCCTCAACTACTTACCCCCACCAGATTACAAAGGTCTCCAACACTTATCTCACAGGGCATTAGGGAAGGTAAAGGGGACAGTACATCAAAGGGCCTGGATGCTGCTATCAAGGGGCTTGAAGATTAATGTACACACTCATATCAATATGACAGACCACACAAATGTACAAGCAAATGCAAACTATAAGGCAATGGTTTAGGATTATATGAGAAATTCTCAGGTATCTGAATCTAATTATCTATGGAATATTCTTCATTCTTGGAAGACTTCTACTTCCCTTCACTTTCCAGTACTATTAAATTTATTATATCTTTCTTAAGCCAAAAAAAAACTTATTATCTGGATTCCAGCAATTTATATAGGCTGATTCCACATGATGCATCTTTTTTAAATGATAGTCATAAGTCTTGGTATGCCCACAATTAATGTTGAATCAAGGTGTCAGGTGAGCAAAGTCAGTGATTAAGAAGAAACATAGCTAGCATGATGAGGCTGCAACATATTGCCAACTTATGGAAAAGAGATAATGTAGGAAATGCCCAATAATAATAATAATAATAATAGCTAGCACTATTTAGTGATTTAAAGTTTACAAAGCAATTTATGAATGTTGTTCATTGTTATGTTTCACTTGTTCAGTCATGTCCAACTCTTAATGTCCCCAAGATCATAGCATGCCAGGAGCTTCTGTCTTCTACTTTCACCCAAAGTCTATCCAACATCATGTTTGTTACTACCATGATTATCTATACATCTCATCCTCCAATATCTCTATCTCTCTTTGCCTTCAATCTTCCCGAATATCAGGGTCTTTTCCAGTGAGTCTTGTCTTCTCATTATGTGTATTTAAAGTATTTAAGCTTCAGCGTCCATTTTTGACCTTCCAATGAATAGTATGATTTAATTTCTTTAAGTATTGACTGATTTTATCTCCTTACTGTCCAAGGAACTTTCAAAAGTCTTGCTCCAACTTCACAATTTAAAATAGTTGATTCTGAAGTACTCAGCTTTACTTTATAATCCAATTCTCACATTACTATTGGAAAAACTATAGCCTTGATTATATGAGCCTTTATCAGCAAAGTTATAGCTCTGCTTTTTAGTATGCTGTCTAGATTTGGTATGCCTTTTCTTCCATCTTTTAATTTCATGGCTACAGTTGTCATCTGTAGTGATCTTTGAGTCCAAGAATATAAAATCTGATACTGCTCCTCTTTCTTCTCTCTCTTTTTATCAGGAAGTGATGAGACTAGTTGCCATGACCTTAGTGTTTTTTTCTGTTAAACTTCAAGCCAGATTTTATACCCTTCTCTTTTATCCCTCAAGAGACTTCTTAATTTTTCTTCACTTTCTGCCATTAAAGTAGTTTTATCTGCATATTTGACATTGTTGATATTTCTCCTAGCAACCTTAATTCTGGCATTTAATATTATTTAATATTATTAATAATAGTATCTAAAATAAAGCAGGGATATTGTTTGTTAAGAAGTAGTATCACTATTTCAAAGTCTGATTCTTTTTGTACAGCAAAATAACTGTTTGGACATGTAAACTTATATTGTATTTAATTTATACTTTAACATATTTAACATGTATTGGTCAACCTGCCATCTGGGGGAGGGGATGGGGGAAGGAGGGGAAAAATTGGAACAAAAGGTTTGGCAATTGTCAATGCTGTAAAATTACCCATGCATATAACTAGTAAATAAAAAGCTATAATAAAAAAAGTAGTATCAAAATTAATGAGATAACATATCAATGGAAGTTATGAAATAGAATTGTTTAGCATTTGGGATAGATTTTTCCCTGTAGGGTTAAAATAGTGCTAATGGTCTATAAAGAAATAAGAGAGTGAAGTGAGAGAGAAATCAGACCCTCTGCCCATATAGCATTTACAAGTAAGATATTACAAGAGATATCTCATTTTATTCTCACATGGCATTAGCAAAAGAAGATCCTAATAGGAGCAAGGCCAGGAGGGGAAACTATGGCAGAGTAAACTCTATAACACTAGAGGTAGCCCTAATCATCCCCACAATGAGTGCAAAGAGAAAGAGGAAGAGGAATCCTTGTTTCTATGAGTGAATCTATTCAAAATTAATTGTTCATAAATCAAAGACTGCCCGAATTATCAACAAAGATTCAGGGGGGAAAAAGGACACATTTTACATTCTTGTAGAGTTGCCAGAACAAATTGAATTGAGTGTTTGTGTTCCATTCAAAAATAGATACAAGGAAAAATCAGAATCAAATTCCTATTTCTTAACATTAGGTCACTGGCCAATACCCTGCCCCCATCCTTGTTTTCCTTTAGACCCCATTCTATATCTTTACTATTTCTCTATCCAGATTCAGTTCCTAAATAGATACAGAATCTCAGTTGGAAGATGTTTTAGTCTTACTGTACCTGACTGATAAATGATCACCCAGTCTTCATTTGAAGACTTCCAGGAATAAAGAAGCTATTATGTCCAGAGGCTATCCATTTTACCTTGGGAAAGCTCTTGCTAGTTATTAAATTAGGTTCAATTAAATTATAAAATTTTCCCTTATGCTGAGCCAAATCTCTACCTCTGAAATTTTCATTCATTTCTACTAATTCTGTCTTCTGATGTCACGCTCAATAAACAATAGCTAGCATTTCTATAGAACTTTAGAGTTTACAAAAAGTTTTACAATTAACATTTTATTTTATCCTCCCAACAATCTTGAGTCAGAGGTACTAGAGGTACTAAAATATACCTATTTTACATCTAAACTTTCTCTTCTCCAAGCTAAACACCACCAGTTCCTTCAACTGAGTCTTGCTGGGCATTGATCTGCAGATAGGCTATATTTTATTAATGGCCTTCCTAAAATGTGACATCCATAACTAAACAAGATGTTCTAGATATGCTCTGAGCAGGCCACAGGAAAGGCTATCACCTCCATTGTTAGATTAGTTAGTTCTTGATCTTAAGGAACAAGAACATAGCCCCATACTCCTACAATCTAACCATAAGGATTAGCAATAACATCCAAATCAGCAATGCTACACACACAAAAAAGGATATAGTGCCAATCAATTTCACTAGCCCGTTCAATTTCTCTACTATTCATTTGGGTATCTGAAAGGCACCAGATATACAGGATAGCTCCAAAAAACCTAGCTGTGCCAGAGCTACAGGTGAAGACAAAGTTGGCACTATAGTCGGGGGGCAAAAAAGAACTGAGACCATTTATTTCAAATCAATTAATCTAGGTTAAGCAACCTCTGAGCCCCTTTAGAAAACACCAATTATTCTGCATTAGCCCATCCCAGAGGCCCCTTCCAAATATAGTCTTTGGTCCTCCTAAAAGCCCACATCCAACAAACATAAAACCATGTTAACATAGGAATTATGGACACAATCTAAAACAAAGACATAAAAATATGTCTGCAACATTGGTAATCTTTGACAAGTAAGAAAGGTTTTTGTAAAGAAAGTGGTTCAAAGCTGTCGTCCAGTCCAGTTATCACCCTCTGTTTTCTGGTTTGGGGCACATCTGGGAGAAGTACCCCACCATTGTTTCAAGGCAAGTTGAAGTGCTGTTTAGAGAGAAAGGATGCTCACAGTAGACCACATCATCAGAAGAAAAGTCAATTAAAACCCAGAATTTCAGCCCCTTCTGAGTTGACAAGATAAATGGAAATCCTGCCCAAAAATGTATGAGACTAATGACAAATTATGTGGCTTTCTAGTCAGGAGACTCTAATAGATAATATTGTTACTCAGGTATCCAACCCTCATCTTCTTGTATTAGGTGCTATTCTTCTTTCATGTGAGTGCCTTGCAGAAAAACACACATTCCCAAATATCATGGGTTTGGAGTGGTAACCCATCAAGAATGCCAGGACACAACTCCCATCAAGCCAGTGGGCAGGGGTACAAGTGCGGTAACCACACTTGAACTCCAATATAGGGATGCCTGTAGTTCAGTCCATACCTTCAGGAGATCCAAATGAGGAACTCAAATCACTTTTTACATTCAGGATGACCTGCAAGCTGTACTCAAAATCAGACTTCCAGATCCTAGAAAATGGAGGTAAGAAAACCATGGTATATCAGGTATTTTTGCAATGCATAGATAGGTATACATAGGTGATATGTCACTGAGTTCCAGTCCTCTGTGAGAGGCATTTCTGCCAAATTCTTAGCTCAATCTTTTGAGACCTTCCTGCCCATCATTATGACTGTCCATTCCTTTACTTCCTCCATCTATAGCTCAGATCTCTGCTGGCTTTTGGAGGATTTATTATTTCTATAAAAACAAGGCAGTTCTAGTTTTGTCCCATGCCATTTAGAAAAATGTTACCAAACCAGACTTAATATTCTCCCAACTAAAATCAGATTGTCTAGGAAATCCCTCTCTTCTCTTATATGACTCGTGATATTGGCTAAGAATAGTTTGATGAAATTGAAGCAGTCGTGAAGCCATCAACTGACTAAGCAGCTTCAATTTTCTGACAGTTGGCAGTATTTCACAGTATAGCCTGGGCTTCCCAATCAGTCTACCACAAATTGATTTTCTTAATCTTTGGTGTGACCTTTCTTCAAGTCTTATATCAAACTAAGTATCAACTATCTCTGATGAAGTAACCTAGATATATAGCCCCAAATACAGGACCCTTGTTGGATTTGGAAGGGTTGGAAAGAAGGGAAATGGGTAAAAAAAAAAAAAAATCAGGACTACTACCCAGATGTCCTATTAATCATCTGTGACAGTTTCAAACATACACACACACACACACACACACACACATTAAAGTGCCCTGCACAGAATTTTACATGGAAGAAATTTCCCTTCTGTTTGTCACTGAAATGGGGTAGCTCCTAAGTCTTGGAAAGTCACTATTCTCTCTATCATGATTGGACTTGGTGATTTCTCTCTGATCTACTAATCTATATAAACATATTCACAATTTGTAGGAAATTTCTGGTTTGGGCAGTGACTATCATCCTGTACCTTTTCTTTTTTTTTTTTTTTTTTTTTTCTTAAGGATGATTTTTATTTTTTTTTTTTTTTTTTAATTTAATAGCCTTTTATTTACAGGATATATACATGGGTAACTTTACAGCATTAACAATTGCCAAACCTCTTGTTCCAATTTTTCACCTCTTACCCCCACCCTCCCTAAATGGCAGGATGACCAGTAGATGTTAAATATATTAAAATATAACTTAGATACATAATAAGTATACATGACCAAAACATTATTTTGCTGTACAAAAAGAATCAGACTCTGAATTATTGTACAATTAGCTTGTGAAGGAAATCAAAAATGCAGGTGTGCATAAATATAGGGATTGGGAATTCAATGTAATGGTTTTAGTCATCCCCAGAGTTCTTTTTCTGGGTATAGCTAGTTCAGTTCATTACTGCTCCATTAGAAATGATTTGGTTGATCTTGTTGCTGAGGATGGCCTGATCCATCAGAACTGGTCATCATCTAGTATTGTTGTTGAAGTATATAATGATCTCCTGGTCCTGCTCATTTCACTCAGCATCAGTTCGTGTAAGTCTCTCCAGGCCTTTCTGAAATCATCCTGTTGGTCATTTCTTACAGAACAGTAATATTCCATAATTTTCATATACCACAATTTATTCAGCCATTCTCCAACTGATGGACATCCATTCAGTTTCCAGTTTCTAGCCACTACAAAAAGGGCTGCCACAAACATTCGTGCACATACAGGTCCCTTTCCTTCTTTATAATCTCTTTGGGATATAATCCCAGTAGTAACACTGCTGGATCAAAGGTATGCACAGTTTGATAACTTTTTGAGCATAGTTCCAAACTACTCTCCAAAATGGTTGGATTCGTTCACAACTCCACCAACAATGAATCAATGTCCCAGTTTTCCCACATCCCTCCAACAATCATCATTATTTTTTCCTGTCATTTTAGCCAATCTGACAGGTGTGTAGTGGTATCTTAGAGTTGTCTTAATTTGCATTTCTCTGATTAATAATGACTTGGAGCATCTTTTCATATGACTAGAAATAGTTTCAATTTCTTCATCTGAGAATTGTCTGATTCATATCCTTTGACCATTTTCAATTGGAGAATGGCTTGATTTTTATAAATTAGAGTTAATTCTCATATATTTTGGAAATGAGGCCTTATCAGAACCTTTGACTGTAAAATATTTTCCCAGTTTATTGCTTCCCTTCTAATCTTGTCTGCATTAGATTTGTTTGTACAAAACTTTTCAGTTTGGTATAATCAAAATTTTCTATTTTGTGGTCAGTAATGATCTCTAGTTCTGCTTTGGTCATAAAGACCTTCCCTTCCACAGGTCTGAGATGTAAACTATCCTATGTTCCTCTAATTTATTAATGATTTCATTCTTTATGCCTAGGTCATGAACCCATTTTGACCTTATCTTGGTGTACGCGTTAAGTATGGATCAATGCCTAGTTTCTGCCATATTAGTTTCCAATTTTCCCAGCAATTTTTATCAAACAGTAAGTTCTTATCCCAAAAGCTGGGATCTTTGGGTTTGTCAAAGACTAGGTTGCTATATTTGTTGACTGTTTTATCCCTTGAACCTACTCTATTCCACTGATCAACTAATCTATTCCTTAGCCAATACCAAATAGTTTTGGTAACTGCTGCTCTATAATATAATTTTAGATCTGGTACAGCTAAGCCACCATCATTTGATTTTTTTCATTAATTCCCTTGAAATTCTTGACCTTTTGTTTTCCATATGAACTTTGTTGTTATTTTTTCTAGGTCATTAAAATAGTTTTTGGGAGTCTGATTGGTATAGCGCTAAATAAATAGATTAGTTTAGGTAATATTGTCATCTTTATTATATTTGCTCGCCCTATCCAAGAGCATTTAATATTTTCAATTGGTTAGATCAGACTTAATTTGTGTGAAAAGTGGTCTGTAATTTTGCTCATAAAGTTTCTGATTTTCCCTTAGCAGATAGATTCCTAAATATTTTATATTATCAGTAGTTACTTTAAATGGAATTCTCTTTGTAACTCTGACTGTTGGATTTTGTTAGTGATATATAAGAATGCTGATGACTTATGTGGGTTTATTTTATAACCAGCAACTTTGCTAAAGTTGTGGATTATTTCTAATAACTTTTTAGCAGAATCTCTGGGGTTCTCTAAGTATACCATCATGTCATCGCAAAGAGTGATAATTTGGCTTCCTCATTGCCTATTCTTATTCCTTTAATCTCTTTCTCAGCTCTTATTGCTATAACTAGCGTTTCTAATACAATATTAAATAGTAACGGTGATAGTGGGCAACCTTGTTTCACTCCAGATCTTATTGGGAATGGTTGCAGTTTGTCTCCATTACATATGATGCTTACTGATGGTTTTAAATAGATGCTGCTGATTATTTTAAGGAAAAGTCCATTTATTCTATACTCTCAAAGTGTTTTTAATAGGAATGGATGTTGGATTTTATCAAATGCTTTTCTGCATCTATTGAGATGATCATATGGTTTTGTTAATTTGGTTATTAACATGGCCAATTATATTGATAGTTTTCCTAATATTGAACCAGCCCTCATTCCTGGTATAAATCCTACTTGATCATAGTGTATTATCTTGGAGATGATTTTCTGTAGTCTTTTTGCTAATATCTTATTTAAGATTTTAGCATCAATATTCATTAGGAGATTGGTCTATAATTTTCTTTCTCTGTTTTCAGCCTACCTGGTTTAGGTATCATACCATGTCTGTGTCATAGAAGGAATTTGGTAGGACTCCTTCATTCCCTATTTTATCAAATAATTTATATAGCATTGGGGCCAATTGTTCTTTAAATGTTTGGTAAAATTCACATGTAAATCCATCTAGTTCTGGGGATTTTTCTTAGGGAGTTGTTTAATTGCTTGTTCTATTTCTTTTCTGAAATGGGACTATTCAAGCAATTTACTTCCTCCTCTGTTAGTCTGGGAAGTCTATATTTTTGAGGTAGTCATCCATTTCATTTAGGTTATCAAATTTATTGGCATAAAGTTGAGCAAAATAACTCCTTATTATTTCTCTAATTTCCTCTTCCTTGGTGGAAAGTTCTCCCTTTTCATTTTTAAGACTACTAATTTCATTTTCCTCCTCCTTTTCTAATCAGATTTACCAAAGGCTTATCTATTTTATTGGCTTTTTCATAGAACCAACTCTTAGTTTTATTAATTAGTTCAATAGATTTTTACTTTCAATATTTTTAATTTCTCCTTTTAATTTTAGAATTTCCAATTTAGTATTTGATTGGGGGTTTTAATTTGGTCTTTTTTAGTTTTTTAGTTGCAAGCCCAATTCATTAATCTTTTCTTTCTCTGTTTTATTCAAGTAAGCCTCTAAGGATAGTAAAATTCCCTCTTATTACCAGCTTTGGCTGCATCCCACAAATTTTGGTATGATGTCTCATCATTGTCATTATCTTGAGTGAAATTATTAATTGTATCTATAATTTGTGCTTCACCCAATCATTCTTTAAGATGAGATTGTTTAGTTTCCAATTACTTTTGGTCTATTTCCCTAATTTTTTGTTGAATGTAGTTTTTATTGCATCATGATCTGAAAAGAAAGCATTTACTATTTCTGCTTTCTTGCATTTTAATTTTGAGGTCTTTATGTCCTAATATATGGTCAATTTTTGAATAGGTTCCATGAACTGCTGAGAAGAAAGTATATTCCTTCTATCTCCATTCAATTTCTCCAAAGATCAACATACCTAATTTTTCTAATATTCTGTTTATTCTTTAATTTCTTTCTTATTTGTTTTGTGGTTTGATTTGTCTAATTCTGAGAGTGCAAGGTTGAGATCTCCTACTATTACAGTTTTGTTGTCTATTTCTTCTTGCAACTCTCTTAACTTCTCCTTTAGGAAGTGAGTGCCATACCACTTGGTGCATATATGTTTAATATTGATATTGCTTCGTTGTTTATGTACCCTTTAGCAGGATGTAGTTTCCTTCCTTATCTCTTTTAATTAGATCAATTTTTACTTTTTGCTTGATCTGAGATAAGGATGGCTCCTCTTTTTTGACTTCACCTGAAGCATAATAGATTTTGCTCCAGCCTTTTTACCTTTACTCTATATGTATCCCCTGCTTTAAATGTGTTTTCTTGTAAACAACATATTTAGGTTCTGACTTTGATCCAGTCTGCTATCTGCCTCCTCTTTATGGGAGTTCATCCCATTCACATTTACGGTTAGAATTACTAAATCTGTATTTCCTGCCATCCTAATAACCCCAGATTGTGCTTTACTTATTCTTGCCTCCCCAACCCTCTTTCCCCTTTTAAACTTATGTACCCCTCTTGTATCACGATACTTATCCTCTTTATAATCCCTCCCTCCCCTTTGAGTCTTTCCCCTTCCTTCCCTTATTACTCTTTTCTTTTCCCTTTTCCTCTCCCCATTTTTAATGAGGCGAGAGAGAATTTTCTCTAAAACAAATGTCAATTATTTTTCCTTTTGAGCCAACTCTGATGAGAGTAAGATTCACACAATGTTCCTCCCTCTCTAAATTCCCTCAGATATGATAAGTTTCCTTAGCCTCTTTGTGGGATGTGGTTTCCCTCTTTTATCCCTCCTTCCACCTTATTCTGCCATCATCCCTTTTCCATATCTACTTCCTTTTTATGTTATATCAGTACTATCAAATTTTACATGTATTTTTTGTATATCCACAACAGAAATACAATTCTCAAGAGTTATTTTACCTTTTCTGCATCTCTTGAGTTCTATTCTTGGAGATCAAATTTTTGTTTAATTCTGGTTTTCTTCAGAAACAAATGGAATTCATTTGTTTCATTAAATGTCCATCTTCTTCCCTGGAAGAAAATGCTCAGCTTAGCTGAGGTAGTTTATTCTTGGCTGCATCCCAAGTTCTGTGTGCCTTTCGAATATCATATTCCAGGCCTTCTTTCCTTTAATGTAGAGGCAGCCAGATCCTGGGTGATCCTTATTGTGGCACCTCGGTATTTAAATGGTTTTTTTTTGGCTGCTTGTAAAATTTTTTCCTTTATCTGATAGTTCTGAAATTTTGCCACAATATTCCTTGGTGCATCCTGTACCTTTTCAAAAGCACCTCTTTGTCTTATGGGTAGCCTTGTATTAACCAGTCCTTAGCCTAATTTCATACTGGCTAGTCTTACTGTGTTTTCACTCCCAAAATTTGTGAGGATTTTAAATGTATGTTAACAATTCTGACTCTCATTTGGTGTGAATGAATAAAAAAAGGAATTTATTAAATGTTTATTATATGCTAAATTATTAGAGGAATGCTACATAAAATATATGTGTGTGTGTGTGTGTGTATACATATCTGTGTGAAGATAGATAAAGAGTGGTAGCTGGAGAGAGGTGCCACAGGGATGGTAAGTAAAATCATAGAACAACTAATTGATACATCCTTTCCAAAAATAAAATGATTTAATTATTGGAGATTACAGATTAAAAAAGAGTTGGGGAAATATGCTTGCAATGTCATGGTTTGAAAATGACCAGAAAACAGCATGTGGCAGGTCAGTATCTGATTAAAATTGGCAGTCTTACCAATGAGAATCAATGATGGTTTGAGGAGAGGGATAAGAATATTAGATGAATCATTGTCTCACTGTTCTTCATTCCTTCCTTATCTGACTTATCCCCTCTTATAGAATCACAGAATTTTAGAGTTGGAAAGGGACTTCAAGTAACCCTTTAAACTAGTCTATAACTCCAAAAGAATCCCTTTTTACAATATATCCAACAAATATCCATCCAACAACCTTTGCATGGTGACCTCCAGTAAAGAGGAACCCATTACTTCTCAAAGCAACTCATTCCATTTGTGGATGACATCAAATGAGAGAAAGGTTGCCCTTATATCAAACCTGTTTGTATCTTTATATATTTCACCTATTGTTCTGTGTTCTTCTCTGTAGGACTAAGTAGAATATGTTTAATCCTTTTCCCATTTGACAGCCCTACAGATATTTGAATGTCCCACCTGTCTTCTCTTTTTCAAGCTAAGCATTCACCCAACTAATAAATCACAAAACTAGATATGAAAGAGACCTTTAAGGTTATCTAGTCCAAACCTCTCATTTTACAGATGAGGAAACTGAGGTTCCTATAGGTTAAGTTATAAAGTCACACAGCTAGTAAGAGTTGGGATGTTCCTTCAACTGATTCTCATCTGGTATGAACATAGAGTTCTTTCCTTTCTTGGCTATCTTCCTCTAGATGCTCTCCACATTAGTATAGTGGATAGAGTGCTGGATTTGGCTTCAGAAAAGCATGAGTTTGAATCTTTTCTTACACCCCTATTTGTCTATAACTCTAAGCAGTTCATGAACCTCTCACTCTCCATTAGTTTCCTCATCTGTAAAATGGGGATAATAATAGCACCTACTTCCCTGGATTGTTGTGAGGATCAAATGAGACAACATATATCAAATACTTGGCAAACCTTAAAATGCACCCAGAATTAAATACCATTCTCTAGATGTGGTTTAATTCTTACTACAGAATTAGCTGTCAGAAAGGAAGTCAGTTATTTAACAAGATTTTCTGATACTGATTATGACAGGTTTGGAACCCGGGGTTGTAGACTACTTTATTTGTTTGTTTTTCTGGGTCTAGTCTTTCTTAATCCTGTTTGGATCCTAGGTAAAGTTTGAGTCCAGAATTTTTAGTTCATCTATTATGTCTTCATATTATCCAAGAGGAGTAGCAGACAGGAGATTACAAGGTCAGCAGAGGAGGGATGGATAGATATCACAATGGAAGCAATGACATGAGTGTGGACAGGTTTGGGGAGACAGTGGAGGTAAGAGCCTGCTGTGGTTCATGGAGTCACAGGACTGAACAACAATAGCACAGTAAATAGACTCCATGGTCAAGAAGATGGAGGTTATCTTTCCAAGAAAATACTGGGATCTTAAGAAAAATCCAGCTGCCGCCTTCATGAGGCCTACCTTCAGTCCTTCCCACTGCTTCTCTATTACATACATCTGAGACTAAATCAGCATATAGAGATTTGCTGCTCAGAGTCACTGATGTGGCTTCAAGAATGTCATTCACAAACACTCCCATAAATAGCTTATTGATAATCTCCCCCTTTTGGAAGGATTCTGATTCATCATCAATAATTTCTAACACTGATTTTATGATTGAGTAATTCTACTGAAGTAGAAGTGTTTGCTCCAATAAAGGGAACCAAGATCAAAATAGAACCAAAGCAAATAGAAAGTAGTAAATATAGTTTCACAAGATATAAGTTCTACTTCTTATACTTATTGCAAGACATTAACTGTCTACACAAATATTATGTTCTGATTAACTGTCATCTTCTTTACATCAGCATCAAGTGAGTCCAACTAGGTAGCAGCTGCCTTATACTGTTTTGCTGTGGACAGATGATCTATCATTCTGTATCTACAGAGCATATAGTTCTCTACAAAATTTCCAATACAATAACAATTACAAAAATAGTTCTCCAAACAAGAGAAAGGAGAACATAACTAATACAATAGGTTTTTAAGGTAAAACTTCTTCAGACTAGTTTGGAATCTTTTAAGTTAACATCATAATTAAAATAGTTATAGTTACAACAGTGACTTTCCTTTTGCTTTTCAAAAGTAGTATCAATGGAAGTGCCTAATTAATAATAATAATAATAATAATAATAGCTAGCATTTACAAAGTAGTTATTATGTGCCAGGAGCTGTGCTAAGCATTTTATAAATATTATTTCATTTGATCCTTGTAACAACCTGGGAGGTAGATGCTATTATCATCCTCATTTTATAAATGAAGAAACTGAGGAAATGGGAATTCAGAAACTTGCCCAGAGTCATCCAGCTAATAAGTGTTAGAGACTAGATTTGAACTCTGATCTTCTTGACACACAGTCTCTATCCACTTTTGTTTCTTGCTAAAAGAAAAATCAGGTCCAACTTTCTTATCCTTACCAAGCCAATAACCAAATTTTAAGCACTATGTGCCCTGTACTATGCTAAACAACCTCTTGCATGACTGATGACTGATGACTGATGACTGATCACTGACTGATAATACTTTGGTGAAATTGAAGACATTAGCTAGCTAAGCATTTTCAATCTTCTGACACTTGGCAGTATTTCACACTGTAGCCTGGGCTTCCCACAGCCTCCCATAAATTGGTTTTCTTAATCTTGGATGAGATTTTTCTCCAAGTCCTATATCAAACTAGATATCAACTGTCTCTTCTCTGATGAAGTAGCCCAGATATATAGCTCCAGAACAGGATCCCTAATGAATTTGGAAGGGGTAGAAGAGTAAACAAAGTTAAAAAAAAAATCAAGATTACTATCTAAATGTTCTATTAGTTATCTGTGGCAGTTTCACACACACACACACACACACACACACACACACACAGAGCTCCCTCCTGCCCAGAATTTCACATGGAAGGATTTGCCTTTTGCCTGCTTCTAAAATGAGGTAGCCCCCAGGTCTTGGAAAGTCAGTTTAATTTCTCCAAAGGAATCAGTAACTTCTCATTGATTTAATAACCTATCCAACACATAGAGAATCTGTAGGAAATACCCAAGAGGGACAGTGACTTGTCACCCTGTGTCTTTCTAAAAGCATCCCCCTTGCCTTGCAGGTATCCTTGTAGTAATCAAGAGATATAGTCCCACTGTATTATCACTTTCCAGAATAGGTAAGGATTTCAAAAGATGTATTAACAGATTCTGATTCTCATTTTGGTATGAATTAATGAAAAAAAATTATTTGGCTAGGCACTAGGGATATATAGATACAGGTATAAAAGCAAGACCGTTCTTGCCCTCAAGATGCTTATAATAGAGGAAGGATCTATAGAAATATACACACAGATATACATATATATATATACAGATAGGTATATATGAGTGGTAGTTGGAGAGAGATATTATATATACATAGAGAAGTCACAGGAATGATAAGCACAGAACAATCAATTGATAGATCCTTTCCAAGAGCAAAAGTGTTTATTTGACTGTTGGAGAGAAAAGTGAAAAGGGGATGGGGAGATATACTTGCTGAAGCATTTGTAAAGATGGGCAGCAAACAGCAGTGTGGCAGGTCTGGGGCTGAGGGAGCTTTTTTTGGCTTCTACATTCATTAACATTGTTGACTCATATTGAGCTTGTGGTTCACCAAAAACATTAAAAAATAAAATTCACACAAACTGTTCTAGCCACACCTCCCCCATTCTATCCTTGTGCAGTCAATTTTGGGAACTCAAGTGTAAGACATTATATTTGTCTCTAGGTACATTTCACTTTATTAGACTGGCTTCATGATTCCAGCCTCTTGAGTTTCATGGATGCTGACTGTGTTGTCCATTGAGTTAGCTGTCCTTCCCAGCTATTTGTCATCTGCTAATTTGCTTAGTTTTTTTAGCTCTAAGAACATCTTCCTCGGTTGTTATAGGATTACTGGGGTACCATAGGGATCCAAACCATCCCAAGTTTGCACCCCTGGGGACTCCTGATCCCTTACATCCCCTTTGCTCAGCAGAGCTCAGGGACTTCCTTCTATGACTGTTACATCAGTCTCAACATAGCACAGAGTGGATCTCCTGTTCCCTGCAGTCCTTCTAACTCCTGGCCCCTATCCCATAATAGTTGTTTACAGTTTTGTCATTGCTCATGAGCTTTCATTTCAGTCCATAATAGTTATGTAGCAGCTGCTGTTCAGGAGGATCTGAAGACTGAATCTCTGCATTGTCTTTATCCATCATCCCTCCAAAAGCATGCATGTTTTGGTTACCTCAGACTTTGTGGTTGAATTTTTGTTCCCTTTATCTTCTGAGACCCACTTCAGTGGCCCTGGGAGATCACATTTCCTGTGTACAAGCTACAAGTGCTCCATTTCTGTTCGTCCCCTTTTTGTAGGAGCAAAAAATTACCTTCTCCCGTGAAGGATGGAATCCCTGTCCTTGCCATCCTTGTTAACACTTCAATACTCCCCCACTTTTTAATTTACTCTAATAACTGGTGATGTCATTATTCTCATTGAAGGTGTTGCTTACACAAGGAGCAGGCAACCTCCCAACTACTTGCCGTGAAAGTCCCTGGGATGCCCCAGTATCCAGGAATATAATGATTTTTCTTCTAGCTTATAGCAAATCCAGGATTATAGTTATTCCTTCTGCAGTATAGACCAATCTCCCCAAAAGGAAACAGTGACATCAGCATGCAATCCCTAATCCAAGTGTCTTCACTCCAAACCACAAAAATCACAATAGTTCAGAATTCCCTTATCCTAGCACAGAGTGACTCATTCTTCACTTATAAGCCCTGACTACAATTCAGATACCTAGACTAAAGTGGCTATATGAGAAAAAAGACTTGATTATCCAACTCCTCCACATAGCTTTCCTTTCAGTTGTGATACATGAGCAAGTTTT
The DNA here is from genome assembly GCF_902635505.1 of Sarcophilus harrisii. Taxonomy (NCBI): domain Eukaryota; kingdom Metazoa; phylum Chordata; class Mammalia; order Dasyuromorphia; family Dasyuridae; genus Sarcophilus; species Sarcophilus harrisii. The sequence continues at coordinate 490,867,775 of NC_045427.1, read as the reverse complement.
CCATTCCAAACCCTTAGCAGATAAGCCCCTATTCATAGCTGATATATGACCAATGCTATTGAATTAGATGAACTCTTATCATGAAAAGGATGTGACAACTTTACAAGATCTTGGGAAATGACCGATAGTTTTATGTGATCTGCAAAAATTTAGATAAGTTGCATTTATGACCGATATTGTATTGGGGGGCCCTTTTTCCTCAACTTAAAAAAGGAAACATGCTCAAGTGACAGCAGGCTAACATCATTTTCTTGGAGCTATTTGTTTTTTCTTCAAAAATGCATGTGGGTTATCCATAGAATCCAACTTTTTCCTCTCAGGGTCTTCTTATCACTCAGTTATCCATGTATCATCTCTGTCTCATTTTAGATTATATTTTCCTAATATGGAACTATCCATACCAGTTAGTAAAACCTAGTATAGGACCATCTTCTGAAATTATCTTATCATTCTATTCTTTCAAGGTCTTACTGCAAGAATATCTCCTACTCTGGAAGCTTCTATGAATCTTCATTGGGAAAGAAAATAGTGGTCTCCAATAGCTACTTGCAGATTTTCATTGATTCGAGTGATAATTCTTTAGTCCAAATATCTTATAAAGTCATTTTTGTTATTGTTGAGTTGTTTTTTCATTGTGTCCAAGTCTTCATGATCCCAAGTTTACCTGGCAAAGATACTAGAATTGTTTGTCATTTCCTCCTCCAGTTTATTTTATAAATAAGGAAACTGAGGCAAATAGGATTAAGTAACTTACTCAGGATCACATAGCTAGTGAGTGTCTGAGGCCATATTTGAACTGATGAGTCTTCCTGATTCCAAATCCAGTGCTATATCCACTGCACCATCCCAATACCCCAAAACATGGTAACACTTATCAAAACATCCTTCCTTCTAGAAGCAGAGTTCAGATCGCCCTGATTTCCTCAATAAAAAAAAATTTCACACATACTTAGAAACTCATGCACAAATTTATCAGACCCATGAAGCCCTATACAATTTAAGATATGAAATATTACCCTGTGCTGGTCAAGTAGAAGAAGATAATCAACTGAAACTTTATGATCCCAAAAGCAATTCCCAAATTATGACATTGAAAGGATCAATGAATTTCCAATTCATATGCTTTGTCCTTTTTCCCCTATTTTTTTTGGTCTACCAATTAGAATTTCATGAGCATTTTTCTTCTATTTACTAAAAGCATCAACAGTATCTTCACTCACTTACAGAGAAAGAGAAAGAGAGAGGAAAAGAAGAAGAAGAAGAAGAAGGAAGAAGAAGAAGAAGGAAGAAGAAGAAGAAGGAAGAGGAAGAAGAAGAAGAAGAAGAAGAAGAAGAAGAAGAAGAAGAAGAAGAAACAGGAGGAAGAGGAGAAGGAGAAAGAGAAGGAGGGGGAGGATGAGAAAAGAAGGAAGGGAGGGAAAGGGAGAGAGAGAGAATCTGATGATTAAGGCAACCCAAGTTTGCTCCCACTTTTCCATTAAAAATGATAGGCATAATACAGACATCTGAACACACAGGAGTGATTCCACTCCCCCAGAATGTATAGTGTGAAGTCCTCTTCCAAAGCCTGTGGTAGCTCAATTTTCTGAATCCTAACCTCCCAGAACCTATGATTTACTTACCTTTCATCAGTTTTCCTGTGCATCCTAAAATATCCATCATGACTATTCACCTAAAGAACAGGTAGCCCATGTGCTACATTTCTCTCATGCTATGATCTTTTCTGCCCCCCTTAGAATACTGCTGTGGTAGAAGTGCCCATTGTGTGAAGTAGTTTCAATCTCAGGCACTACCATTCCATTCACCTCAAGACCCTCCCCAAAATTCTAGCTCTTTTCAATACCTCTGATCTTTTCATGTGTTATTATCTCCTAATTTGGCCCAACCAGTTAGCTATGTGAAAAATGCTGCTGCAAATTCATATTCTCTTGTATCTTCTTGTTCTCCCAGATATCCAAGATCACTATTCATAATAAAGTAGCAACTCTTCTAATAGGATCAGAATTTGCCTTGAATCTTTCCTGTTGGCTTCTTCTTGTGCAGACTTCCACTGCCTCTTTCCTAAGCTTTTTACATTTAGACCCCAATGTTTTATAGAACCCTCCCCTTTCTCCATCTATCTTAAATGTTGGAAGATACTTAAAAAAAACTTTAAAATGTTCAAACCTGGAAGGCAGCATGATATGGTGGGTTGAATGCTGAACTTAGCAACGAAAGGATTTTTTTTCAAAACCGCAAATACTTACTAGCCAGATGATAACCCTTGGGGAAAAATATTTCATCTCTCCTAGATCCAATTTCCTGTAAAACAGAGATAATAGTAGCACCTACATAACCAAGAATCAGTGAAATAATCTATGTAAACACTTTGGAAACTCTTAAGTGCTATGGAAATATTTCTCATCATCGCCATCATGATTTATATATGGAAAAACACAAATAGTGTGAGGTTTTTTTTTTGGAATGTAGCCTGAAAATAAAACACAGGTAAATATAATAAATGTTTGTTGATTACCTATGAGATAAAATTAAAAGGATAAAATATCACCAAATGATGAATGCTAGGGAAAAGATTTTTAACTTTATTTGATAGGCAAATTGGAATAACTTGAAGCTTATAACCAGAAAGGCAGGATCAGATCAATATAGAGATCTGCCATAGGCCAAGAAAAAAAAGCATGCTAGTTACACTTAGGATGGATTGGTAAGAAGATTGGAAGTGGAAAGACTTGTTAACATCATAAGATCATAGTTTTTAATGTTGAAGATGGGCTTGTCTCATCCAACTCCTTTGTTTTACAGATGAGAAAATTGAAGCCTCATGGATCTGTCCAAGGTTACCTTAGAGTTTGCAGCACCAGATCATAACATTAGTTCAAGCAGATAGTAACAAGGGCCAAAGCCATACTAGTCAAGTAGTAGTTTACTAGTCTGCCTCCTGGTAAGAGAAAAGTTACAATTTATGGCTAGAATTACTTTCCCAAAGATATGTGTCTTCATTTGTCTCTATATATAGGAAGCCTACCCACAGGCTCTTATTTATTAGAAGGCCCTTGGGCTGTGTTGGTGGAGTCATAGGCCCTTGATGTGAAAGGAACCTTTGGGATCATGTAATCATATGGGCTGAAAGGGATCCTAGAGGCCACCTAGTATAACCCCCTTCATTTTATAGGTTAGGAAACTGAGGCCCAGGAAGTTTAAGTAACTTGAGATCACCCAAAGATAATCAAAATTTCACGACCTCTAACTCCAAATCCAACAGTCTTTCCACCATATTCATACTGGTACTGGAAGCTCAATGCTTGTTTTTGAAATATCAAATGTCTTCACATTTTTCTCAGAGACAGCATTTTAGCATAGGGAAAGAACTGTTACAATGCATACTGATCCCCTGGGATTAGGAGAGAAAAGGAAGAGAAAGAATAATATTTAAAATCCTAACCCAGGGCCTTCTATTTCCTGAAATCGCTGACAAGACATTGCCTGGAAGCAACTTTCTCTACTCAAATCACCTGATGTGCCACCAGCCTGAGAGCATGGTGGGTGGTGACAGGGTCAGTACAACAGCTGGGCATTATTTCTACTTCATTCTCCCCCCCCCCATTCTCGTGTCTCACGATCATTCCTCCCACACAGTTTCTTTATCTTTAGCCCAAACTGCAGTTTCTGAGCCAAGACGATTAATGTTTTGTAACCTAAGGAAATCACAGTTCCTAACCCAAAGAAAGCAGGCTGGCACTAAGAAAAGGCAGATTCCAGCTCAAGAGAAATTTGAGGATATCCAATGACTTTTTGATTCCAAACCACTAATAAGAAGGAAGGTGATGGCAGAGAAGAGATTGGGGGTTGGGTGAGAAGACTGGAATCTTACAAATGATTGGAACTATGAAATAGTGGTTATCCTGCTTCCTAATAAACTAATACTTCGGACTTTAAACTTTCCCAATTGTCAGAGTGAGAAACTAATCCATCTTACAAAGTATGTATGCCAAGAATCAGAATTTTAGAAATGGAAGGAAACAGAAAAATTCTATTCTATTTCTCTGATTTTATAGATGGGAAGATAGGTCTAGAGAGAAGTATACAGAGAATAAGTCACAGAAGTGAAATTTGAGCCCAAATGCTCTGATTTCCCCAACCCTGCTTTTGGACTCAATTTTCATCTCCAATTATAACTAAAGAAATGCAACAAAATTCTTAAAACAAAGTTAACTATGATTCACTCTAATTTTAACAATTAAGATGCCAGTGGAAGACAACCTGACTTGAACAAATTAGGAGCTAGAATTCACTAGTGCCCTTGACAAAAGAATGCTGATTTAATCTTGTTCAAAATGTTGATTGTGAATCTGTTTATTCTGCTGAACTGAACTGATACACATTCATTGTTCATCTGTTTATGAATATGTATGTGATTTCTTCTTTGTCTTTTTTTTAATCAATTCGAATAATTTTTTTTGCATTAACTTACTGTGTGTAGGGCCTGTGCTAAGTGCTAGGTAGAGATAAAGATTAGCAAGGCCCTATACTTGTTCTCAAAGAACTTGAAGTCATATTCTGGTGTTTATCTACTACCTATGTGATTTGGGGTAATTTACATAATCTGGACCTCAGTTTCCTCATCTGTAAAATAATTGAGTCACACTAGATGTCCTACAATGTCCCTTCTAGCTCTAAATCTGTGTTAATTGGTATATACACTACAGAACTACAGAGCAAATTTGTTTTTCTATTGTTTCATCGACACCTATGATTTCTCTGAGTCTGAGCCTTCTGATTTGTAGTTTTATGGTATCTGACACACTCAGAGGTGAAGTGACAGTCGCCCGGTCAGTAGGGTATAAAGATAGAACTTGTATTCAGGTCTTCCTTTCTTCAAGGACAACTTGTTAGCCACTATCTCATGCTGCAGGGCAGAAGGTGGAAAACATATGAAAGAGAAACATTCAAACAAAATATTATGGAAATTTAAAGCAATGGGTGCTGATTTCTGTCCAAGGGAGAGGGGAGGAGAGGGTAGAGACAGCTGCTTAGAAGAGGCTAATTTTTTTTTTTTTTTACATGCACGAGTCAAAAAAACTCTTACAAATTCCATCTACTAAGCTCACCTGGACAAATAAAATATTTTTATTTCAGAGTCTGTATCTTCCAACCTCTTCATAACCTACTAAGTAGGGAGACCTACAAAATCTATCTTTAGTAAATCAGCATACCCTATTTCTAATTCTGAGGCATTGGGACACTGACATATCCACAGTCACACAACCACATAGCCAACGCAGAACTTGAATCCGGATCTTGCTGGCTCTGAGGTTGCCCTGCTATTCATTATATCATGCTTCCTTTCCATTTTATACTTATTATATTATTAAGAATAGTAGTAATATGACTTACTTGCAGGACTGTGTGAGTGTGTGTAAACAGTCCCAAGCAAAGATCAATTTCAAAGGGCCAGGACAGGAATTAAGTTCTCTTAATAAGAGGCATTCTTCGGAAAGCAGTCTAATTCCCTCAATCACTAATTTTCCATTAATGTTCTGTTTGGCAACAAGAAACCTGTCCCTTTATTATGAACTGCATTCTTTATTTTATCACTTGGGACTTATAAAGAGAAGCTTGGATTTCCTCCTAGTAAGCTCAGATTCCAATCAGTGCTTATTATATTCCTATCCTGTACCCAGTGCTTGGGGGAGAATTGAAGGGAAGGGGTAAAGGAAAACAAAAGAAGAAAACATAAGGTTAATGCTCCTGCAGTTCTCAGTCTATAAGATATGACATGCAACCTTGATACAATCAGAGCATAATGAAGACAAAATCAAGGATGTGATTATATGGCTTAGACTTATTCTAGGAAATCAGAGGAAAGAGATCAGTGTGTCCAGGACAGGGCAGAAAACAGTGCATGGAAGAGAAGGATCTTGAATTAATCCTTATGAAATAACATACACAATCAATATGAATAAAGAAATCTATCTTACCCTGCAGGAAAGTAGGAGGGGAATGGGATATGGAAATAGGGGAGGGGAATAGAAAAGAGAGCATATTGGGGGAAGGAATAGTCAGTAGTAAAAACATTTGAGAAAGAAAGGGTGAAAGGAGAGAGAAAATAGAATAAATGGGGGGAAAGGTAGCAATAGTAATTACCAAAAAAAATCTTAAACAATTAAGGGAAAAGAACAGACAAGAAAAGGCAGTAGTTTCAGGTTATGTAAGGACAGAGATACTTTTTACGTGTAGTTGTTAGGGAATGGATGAAATCCATATATACTTAGTATCCTCAGTCATAGATTTAGCCCTAAAAGGGACCTTATTCCCTCTCCTTACACATATTACAATTGAGGAATTTATGGCCCAGACAAGTAAGTGGTATGTCAGGATGTGTAGCTAATAGAATTTTGCTATTAACCAGAGCAAAAGAATCCCTGATTCTGAGAATTTTTAGAGTCTAAATCCATTGAGTCTTTTGCTCAGGTTTATAGCAAAAAAAAAAAAAAAAGTCTACTAGGGGAAACAGCATGACAGGAGAGAAGGCACTAGCATTTGGGGGATTTAGAAAGGCTTGTTATGGAAGATGGGAAACCTAAAAAAGCTAAGAGGGCAGCCAGATGGCATCGTAGATAGAATTCCTAGAGTCAGGGAGACCCATCTTCCTGAGCTTAAATCTGGTCTCAGACACTTACTAGTTGTATGACTCTGGGCAAATCACTTTACCCTGTTTATTTCAGTTTTCTCATCTGTAAAATGAGTTGGAGAAGTAAATGGCAAAAACCACTCCTGTATCTGGCAAGAAAACCCCAAATGAGGTCAAGGAAAAGTTGATTGGACATGATTAAAACAACTCAACAGCAACAATAAAATGAAGCCAGGAGCTGAGGAGGAGGAAGGAGAGTTTTCCAGGAATGTGAACCACTCAGTAAGATGATCAGAGTTTGTAGGAACATCTTTTGCATGGAACAGCAAGGAGGTAGATGTCACTGGATCACAGGATACATAATGAAAAGAAAGATGTAAGAAAATTGCAAAAGAAGGATTTTGATTGCCAGACTGAGGATTTCCTACTTGATCCAGGAAATGATAAGGAGTCAACCAATTTAACTGAATGAGGGAGAATGATGATCAGATCTTCTCCTTAGGAAGATTAATTTGACAGCTAAATGGAGGATGTACAGGAAGGGGAGATACTTGAGGTAGAGAGACCAAAAAGCAGGCTAGATTATAATAGTCCAAGAGTGAGATGAAAAAGATATGAAAGAAGGGGGCATATCTCTACAGAGCTACAAGTATTGCTGTGTGCAAATAGGGATTTGGTTTTTGACAACAAAATTGAGGATAAAAGTAGATAGAAGTATAAACTGTATAAATGTTTATAAATGTAAATATATATGTGAGTATAAATAAATAGTCTCTCACTATAAAGCATTTGGGGAAAGAACATGAGATTTTGAGTCAGAGATTCTGCTTAAGGGCAGTAATTGTAAAGTCAAATAGGCAATTGAATGAAAAAGCTGCTATGTGCTAAGTATTATGCTGTAAGCAGATTATAGACCTAGAGCTGGAAAGTATGTTAGATGCCAAGTCCAAGCCCTTTGTTTTACAAATGAGGAAACTGAGGCAATCAGGGTCTCACAACTATTACATGTCTGAGGCAGGTCGTCCTGACTCCAAGTCCAGAGCTCTGTCTACTAAATATTGGATCCATTTCTCTTTACTCTAGGCCATACTTCCTCTTCAAAAGGCGCTAAGGTTGTGGTGGATAGATGGCCTCACTATTGCCCAGACACTCCACTTTCTGAATCCTGACCTTTCTTCAATGATCATGAAGCCTTTCCCTGAGCACCCCAGCCCCAAAAGAGCTATTTTTTTCTTATTTTCTCCTATCCCCTTTTCCAGCATCTTCTTCTGCCTCTTTCTGGTCTTCCCAACTAGACCATGCTCCCTTGGAAAGCAGCTCCCACACTTTGCCCTGAGACTCACCCTCAGCTCTAAGCAGGGAGTTAGGCTCACAGAAGAGTCAGTCATCTGAAGAGATGGATGACTCAAACCAAATCTACCTCCCTTACTTTAAAAAGAGCCTTGCTTTGAAATGACCATTGGGGGCCCCTGCTCTTCATAGAGACTAAGCCAGTATTGTGTAGTGGTTAGTGCAGCAGGGAGAGTCAGGGCTGTCTGAGTAAAACCCTGCTTCTAACCCTGCTAGCTATGGGATCCTGGGCAAACCAGGTCCTTTCTGAGCCTCAGTGTACCCATCAGGGAGGATGCCATACCTGCAACACTTATCTAGCAGATGCACTATGAGGCTCCAGAGAGAAAAAATATGCCAAGCTTTCTGCATCCCTTGCACTGCCACAGAGAATTGAGCTGTTATTGTGAGAGCGGTGGTTGTTATCATTACTATAAATCGCCATGTTGAGAATAGGGAGACAGTGAGGAAGTGGTGGCCATGGCCTCTGCCACAGCAGAGAATTCCCCCAGCGCTCATCGGGCCTTCATTGAGCTGGGGAGCGGTTTGCTTCAGGAAAGTGTCAGAAGCAGCTGGCTGGCTATGAAACATCCCTCTCTCAGGAAAGGGGGAAGCGATGGGCACTGGGCCAGGTCTTACAGAGATATGCCATAGCCCAGTGATACACTGTTCGAGTGCTCATCGATTTTAAGACTTCCTGCAGCCATGGACTTGGGCAATTTTTTTTGCCAAAAATATTGGAGAAATTAATACCTAGGACCAAGTCAGTGCCTGTCCTGAGACAAAGCCACCTCTGGGGGTTGCAGGGTAAGTCTAACTATGGTCTCCAGGATCTTGGCCAGCCCAGAGGAGAAATATAAGTATTTAAAAGCCTACTATGTACCAGGCACTCATTTGATTCTCACAAAATTCTGGGATGTAGGTGCTGTGATTATCCATTTTTACAGCTGAGGAAACTGAGACCAGATAGAAGTCAAGTGATTTGCCCAAGATCACACAACTAGTAAGTGTCTGAAACAAAATTTAATGTGTTGGGCACTCATTTGATTCTCACAACATTTTTACAGCTGAGAATACTGAAGCCAAATAGGTTTAAGTGATTTGCCCAGAATCACACAATTAGTAGGTGTCCAAGACAGGATTTGAATTCCTTAATTCAAAGGAATTCAGCCCCAGAGCTTTCTCTACTATGTCAAAGGGTACTGGGATTGGCAAAAGGGATTTTATTTTTTTCCTGAGTACCCCCTTCATAAAAAGAAAGTTAAAACACAAGAAAATTAGTTGACAGCAGGAGTTTATCTAGTGAGCACATGCATACACACATCACATATCATAGAATGTCAGAAATGGAAGAAGCCCTAGACTATTGTGCTATGGATCCTCAAAGAGACTGGTGAAACCTATGGACTCCTTTAAGAATAATATATTAAATGTATAAAATAAAATACATGCCAAATACATCAATTTTATTTAAATAATTATTAAAATACATGCATTCATACATGTTTCTATGTATATAGATATAGATTATGTGTATATATATATATGTATATATAAATGTGGGTAAAGATATAAATATATAAAACAATTCCAGTGTCCTTTACCTAGTCCAGACCCGTGACATCAAAGTCAAATAGAAAAGGGGCCATTAACCTATACATGAAGATCCCAGTGGAACACATATTGACTTAGTTTTAAAATGTAATATCATCTATATTTATTATATTTTATTTATTTTATTAAATATTTCCCAATTTGTTAAAAATTCCCAACTCCATCATCTTATAGGTGAGGAAGCTGAAGCTAAGGGATGTTGAATGATTTTTCAATCCCATATAGCTGGTACTTGATCTTGGTTCTCTTACTCCCAGTGCAATATTCATTCTACCATATGGGAAATCCTAGGGTCTGTACCAACTTATGCCCATCTCCCACAAATCCATTCTCCTCCCTTCCATCCTTAGCCAATGATCACTTCCATTCAGAATTCTAATCCCCTGTGAGATCTTCATTTTACAAAGAATAATTTGAGTAGCTTCATCTCCCTACTAAGTGAGATTAGAGAAGAAATAGGACTATTCCAGGAGATTTCTAGCATAAGAATGAGAATACAAAAGCTCTCCTATAAAAGCCTGAGCTTCTCTGAAAACTCATTTACCTGAACAAGTCCTCAAGCTCTTAGGTTTTTCACAGCTTTGGCAGTGCATTACATTAAATGCCATTCTCTGCTAATAATTAAATAGGATGCTATAAAAACTTTTCTCCTTAAATCCTTGACCCGGTTTTAGCCTAGCTACCACCTACCCATCTAGCCTTACATCCTACCTCAACACTTACTTTTTGCTGGATCCAAGTGTAATTTCTTCCCCAACTACATTCTTATCCTTTTCTACTTCTATAACCAGAATGCCTCTCCAACCATCCAATTTTCACCTACACTTGAAATCCTGAGTCTTTTATTTCCAGGAAGTCTTCCCTGATCTTCCCAGATAATATCAACTACTTTTCTACACATACTCCTAATACACTCTCATGTGCTTGTCATCTTCTGCTTTATAAATTATCTGCTTTGAACATTATCTATCTGTATGTTTAACACACTCTGTTAGACTGTAATCACCTTCTTAAGTCTGATTCTTCTTTGTTTCTTTGTTTCATAAGTATTGAATAGATGAACACATGAATTAATTTTTCAAAACCCCACTTAAATGTCAACTATCCTATATATCTTGATGCTTTGTCCCTCATTGGTTATGACCATCAGTATCATCAGTCATGTATCAACAGAATTTATGAGCTTTAAAATTTGCAAAGCTCCTTACAAATAGCATCACATTTTGTTCTCACAACAAGTCTGAGATTTGAACTTGTATTCCTTTCTTCAGATCTGGTGCTCTGTCCACTTCAGCACTTTTGTACTTGATTGCCACCTACCCCATTAATAGTCAGTCCCCAGATGCCCTATTCCCCCATTGATTATACTCTTTTCCTTTGCACTGTTAGGCACATGCCTCTTTGATATACGTGGAATACACCTATCTTGTTATATTGGGCATTATACTTATTGGTCTTTTTGCAGTATTCCTCCTATTGAACTATAAGTATAAGCTCCATGTCATTACTAAACTTTATGGCTCTCAGCACCTAGTATAGCATTTAATACATGTTTGTAAAATTAATCAAGTCAAACAACAAATCTTTATTAGGTACCTATTAAATGCCAACTACTGCACTAAATATAGTTTCTTGTTAATGAATGGATTATATAAATAAATTCATGTTGGCAAGTGACTGACAAGAAAAGGGACTAGAAGAGAGGACTATAGAAGATTCTGCTTGTAGTAGTTGTTAATATGTAAGAATAGTACTTTGATGGACCATTTTCTGGGGAAATGTGAATAAATACTGCCCAATGGGTGGAGTAATTGTATCCCCTAGACTAAAGAGAAGCTGTTCCCTGATCACAGATCCTGGGGCTGAGTCATACTGAAAGAGTCCTACACCTTTATTCAGCTGGGATTCTGTTAACATTCATCATCAATGAAGGTGTGTCTAATATTTCCAGGGATGTGGAGGAAAAAGAACAGAAAAGCAAAACTAGAGGAGGAACAAGTGTGAAACTAAAGATGAATTATAAAGAAAGATATTGTCATTAATTTTTCTTTTTTTTTTCTTAGTGTCCATTATTCATGAAAAATCAGTCATAGCAATTACCCTCACTTATTTCTGGCTATACTTCCACTCAGCCTTTTTCACCTACAAATGATGTTCATGAAAAGGGGATCTAGGTAAAAGAGTATCAGTGGTTCATTATATACCTTTCATGCTCTTGGAGACATGACTTAAAGATATTGTGCAGTCTTAGGTCCTTAATAAAATTTAGTTTAAGAGAAAAACTTTCTAATCTCAGGGATTTGAGTTTTTGTCTCAACTCTTCAGTTAACCAACCATATAAGATATAGGACACAGAACCTCAGCTTTCTAGGAATCAGTTTCCCTGTTTGTAAAGTGAGGAGATTGGAATACACGATCCTTGGTATCCTGTCTAAGTCTGGCAGTCTGTAACTTTATGACTCGAAATCTGAATTCATATTACTTGATTTCAGGAGTCTTGGATTCTTACTCTGAATTACATCTGAGGTGGGGGAACCAGACATACAGGGGGCTGGATTCTAAGACTGCATAAACACCAGCATTCTCTACCATCTCTGTGACCTTGAACAAAGAAATTACTGCTCGGAGCCTCAGCTTCCTTATCTGTAAAATGAAGCTAGTGGACTAGATGATTTCCCAGGTATCTTCTAGGTCTAAAATCCTATGACGCTGTGATCCTATCCTTAATTGTGTATTAGGGGAGAAAAATATTCACCATAGAGTCATCTAAGGACAGCCCTGGAAAAAGCAGAGTCTGATTTCCACGAAAAGAGGGATACTTCAAGGGAAGATACTCTGCGGTTTCATATTCATCATAGCGCATCTTTGGATTTTCCCTCCATCCCTCCTTCCCTTCTGGAAGGAGCCCTCCACCCGGGACAGACAGGGCTGTTCCATTGCCTGGCAGAATGAAGGGAGGGGAGCCAGGCACAGGATGGTATGCACCAGAAGCCCTGAGCTACGCGCAGCAGTGCCCCTCCCTCCGCAGGAGAGTTGGGGAGGGACGAAAGAGCCAGGCAGGATGGCGCGATCGAAGCTGAAGAATTCCCCGTCAGAGAGCAAAGCTGGCCAGGCAACCACCCCGGGAGAAGAACCCTATGGGGTCAGCCCCCTGCTGCCGGCCCACAGGATGGGCTCCCAGGGCAGCGACATCGGCCAGAGGTATCGCTGAATGGGCACCTGGACCGAGGGAGGCCACGAAGTACGGCGGGTGGGAGGGGAAAAGGGGTCCTCTCTGGTAGAGGCCGAGGGGGATGGAAATCCTACATAGTGCAGCCTAAGAGCCAGGTGCTGTAGGGACCGGTTTGTCGGAGGATGCTCTAAGCCAGAGTGGGGGAAAGATTGGACAGAGCCATCCTCTGAGGAGACCCTCTGGAAGGGGCCATGCCATTTCATCATTGCCTTAGCACACAGTGCTAAAATCAGTGTCCCACCTAAAGGAAGCATCTAGGAGAGGGGAAAAGGAGGTGCCTTGGGCAGGTGCAGTGGGAGCTGCAGGGAATACACTTCCCGTTGCTCTGGGGTAGAGGGGCCTGTTAGGGCCATCCTCCTTCCCACTTCTTGGGCTGTAGCTTCCCTCCTACCCCCCCACCCACCCCCTATCTCCCAGTGCCAGAGGAGCATGGGGCTTTGGGGGCTGGTACTAGCCCATCCCATGCAAATTAGTCACCGTGGGAAGAAGCTTTTGCATGGAGGATGCCAAGCAATTGCAATGGGGATGGGGGGTGGGGGGGAGGAGATTTAACTCTTCTTTGCCTTCCAGGAAGACTTAAATGGGGTTGTATGTAGGTAGGGAGGAGGGTGTACTAGCCTTCTCTCTCTCAATTTGGGTCCCTTTTTACAGACCATGTTGTTACCAGATCCCTTGGAGCAATTCCTAGACACCTCTCACGATAATCACAATTTCTTCTTTGTATGCTTTCACTCACATCCATAATGTGCTTTGAACCTGCCCATAGTCCTGAGAGAAAGGCAATGCGGGAATGGTTGTGCTGATTTTACAGAGGAAGGAACTGAGGTTCAGAGAAGGGAAGTAGACTTTCACTGCATTGCATTGCTCGAGAGGCAGTAGGTGCCTTACTTTAGAGGGGAGGATGTAGCCCAGAGCAGATGAGGAGTGGTTCAAAGCTGAATGGGAGCCCCTAGCTAGCACTGAGCACATGTGACAGATTGAGGATATTAGGGAGAGGGGGGAGTAGCTGCCAAGGGAGCAGAACAATCTACATGAAAAGCTCAGCCTATCAGGTCATATTTGCAGGGGATACTTTTCCCTGGCAGACAGTGACAGCCCCCTGCCTCTCCGGAATCCTTTTGGAATTCTTAAACTCCTTCATAGCCAGCATCTCACTAGAAGACACAATGGCTTGGGAGATACATTTGCACCATTTTATAATTTATAAGATGTTTTGCAGTCTATAAAGCACTTTCGAATCTATTTTCTCATGGCAGCCCTTCTGAGGGTAGTAGACAAATCAAGGATTCATTACCATTTTTCAGATGAGGAAACTGAGGCTGTGAAGCAATAGGAATTGCTCAAAATTACATAATAGATGGGTACTGGAAGCCAGATCTTCTAGTTCTCCTCCCTCGATGCCCTTCTGGACACCTCATTGGCTCCCTTAGATAGCCACAGAGTCTCCTGTGCTCTACCTCTCCTGCTGGGCCACCGTCACAGACACTTCAGGAAGATAGATGGGCACTGGACCATCTCCGGATGCAAAGACTGGTCCAAGTCCCACTCAGGGAGGAGGCCAATGACCTTTCATAGCTCTGGAGGTTGGAGCGAGGGGTGGGGAGTCATTACTGCTTCTCCCACAGTGGCCAGGAAGCCTATTTGTGCCCAAAACAGATGGTATCACTGAGGGTAGTGTAGCAACCCAGAGTGTCCTGCTGGCATCCCTTTCCCAACCTACATGATCCTAATGTCCCTCTGTCTTACAACAGGGCTCTCTACCACTTCTCAAAGTGGTGGAGAGATCATCTGACCCTCACAGCTGCCCAGAGAGAAGCCCCACGAGAAATTGTGCTCTTTGGGGGCAGATGAAGTAATAAAGGAGGTTAAGTAATTGCCTGGATCTCACAGTAGATGTGCAGTAGCAAAGGCATTTCCTTCTCAAACATCCTACCCCTACCCGGATTCTTGGATTTCATTCTTTGAATGCTGCTTCATGATTGAAATAGGCTTCTTAGGTTACCATACAGAAACTAAAAGACCTTTAGAAGAATTGAAATCAAATTGCCTGCAGCATGACAAGGTGGAACAGGCAGTGACCTGCCAGGAAACTTAGGTTCGAATCCTGATGCTGTTACTTTTCTAGCCAACTTATCATTTCTCTTATTGGGTTATGGAGAAATCACTTATTAAATCTTAAAGTGCCATAGAAATGGAGTAATTCACTTCCTGTGGTTATACTTCTGCAGAGATGAGATAATGCTTGTAAATAGCTTCACACAAAGCCTGGCACATAACAAGTGCTACATAAATTCTTATTCCTTCTCCACTACACCCACACTTCAGGGCCATTTTTGAAGGTCCCAAGGACTTCTCCCCAGTGCAGTAATAGGGAAAGGAGGATGTAGGGCCAAAAGGAAAACTTGCCATTTCGGCACCAACCTCATCTCTCCAAGAAATCATTTCTTGATTATTCTTTAGTCTGCTTTCTTACTTCCCATAGCTTACCATCTAGTCCTTGATTTGAATGCCTCTTCTTATTTTCTTATTAAGAGGTCACAAGAATAGTTCTAATGGCATATAAAACTGAGGAAGAATATCCTTCATCTAGATCCCCAATATTTCCAAATGGAACAGTGTCACAAAGTGATCAGGACCCTGGATTTAAGAGTCTTATATCCCTAAAAAAAACTTTGAGTTATATAAGGGTAGTGGTTGTTTTCTCTTTCAATGAATAATGATAATAATTACCATTTATATAGTACTTTAAAGTTGCAATCTGCTTTGTAATCTCATTTGATCCTCAGAACAACCCTGGAAAGTTGACGATATTGTTATCCCTCTTTTTACAGATGGAAAAACTGAGGTAGGCAGAGATTAATTACCTAGGATCTGAGTTGTGTTCCATAAATGTGGATACTCCCTCTACTGATGCAGATTTAATAGAGGTTCAGTGAGTTATGTTCAGTGATCACAATGCATGTGGTCAATGTGATAATGGCTCTTGGTTTTACATAGTTTTGTTAATTCTTTCAATATCTTGGATATCATGTTCTTATCATAATATTCTTATGTTCTTTATCAAAGATATTTGACAACACAACAGTTAGTTGCTATAGGCAAAAACACTCTCTGGTGATCATCCTTCTGATGATGAATGTTTCTGTACTTTTGTCTTATAAAAGTTCCCCTGATGACATGTTCACTCAGTAGCCAGTCCTATAATCAAACCTCCTCCTCTTGATCAGCTTGGACTACCACAGTAACATAGCTATGGTAAACCCAGGATCACCTACATGCTACCATGGAAGAATTTTAGTGTAGCTTTGAAAATATGCAAAAGATATCGTAATTAATTCAGTATGTCAACTCTTAGTATAGAAAGTCCTCCTACCAATACTGATAACAGCAAGTCCATGACTGAATCTATGATTCAGTAGAAAAATCCTAGGGGAAATGCCAAAGGCAAATAGGAGTTAAGTGACTTGCCCAAGATCACCCAGTTAGTAAATATCAGAAGTTGGTTTTGAACAGGGTTCCCAACTCCAAGACCTGCAGTTTATCTCCTAGTCATGCTACCTTTATAGATAGGGAGAATTTAAAAAGAAAAAAAGTCTCTAGTACTATAGAAGTTTTTATTAAATTAGAAAACAGGAATATTTTGCATTTGAATGACATATTAAAACATTTTTAGATTGTAAATCCCATGAGTATGGGGAGGAAGTTATTTTTCATATTTGTATCTCTAATACTTAGTATATTGCCTACATGTAGTAGTACTTAATGTTTGTTGAGTTAAAGTAAATTGAGACTGTATTTTCAAGGATTAGGTTGTTTCCAATTCTACATCACTTAAGGCGAGAATAGTCCAGGAGAGTTTTATAGAGAATGTGGAGTTAGAGCTGGGCCATAACAGATGGGAAGGATTGTATTAGAATTTATTGGAAAGAATTATTTTAAAAAATTTTATTAGAAAGGAGGAGGTCATTCCATGATAACAGAATAGATGAACAAATATGTGAAAATAGGAATGAGCTTAGTATAAGGAATAGGGTGGGAGTGGGTGAGCGGGAAAACAGCTTGTCTAGAATTGAGGACATTTGTTAGAGGGAACAGGTGAGTTGAGATTGGATATATAGAGAGGTTATGTGGGGGAGTGACAGTAATTAAATGGCAGACTAATAATGTAAATGATGCAATGAGCAAGTCGTTGAAGGTTCTTGGCCAAGGGAAGTGTTGTGATAAAGTTTAAGGAGCAGAATCTGAAAGCATGGGGGAGGGCGGGAAAAATCAAAATAGGGAGGCTGATTAGGAAACCATCTAGGCAAGAATAAAGATAAATTCCATCTGTCCTTAGAAAAGGAGGCAGCCTGGGTGAAAACAGTAAGTTTGTGTCCCACCCAAATGCCTCACTTATATGTGGGGATAATTGTGGAGATGAAAGACTAGATTCCCGGCAATGTGAGTACCTTCTGTGTAAGCAACTGCTTCAACCCTAAGTTTCAAATGGCCTCTGCAGGCAGGGCAGATCTCAAGCTCAGCTTCACAGGTGACCTACATTGAACTTCTTCAGATAGAGAGGAGAACTTCTCATGACTAGATGCTGCCTAAAATTATAAGTTCTGGGGGAACCAGACAACCTGGGGAACTAGAACAGAACATATTTCTCTTCTTGTAAGCTGCTACAAAATCCAAAATATCTGAATTCTGTGAAGTCTTCATTAGAATATAATGTATGACCCCCTCTAGTGTTTGGGCATTGATATCAGAGACAGAGCAATACATGATGAAATTATCAGTCTCAGAGGTCAATGATTTTAGCAATAGCATTTAGATAGATGTGCTATTCCCCTAGATTCAATTCTCATGAAGCCCTTCCTGACTACCCTACGACCCACAATAATCCTTCTCTCTTCAGAACTTACACAGTTGAGGTTCACAGAACGTTAGAGCTAGAAGAAATTTTAGAGGTTCTGTAGTCTATTGCCCTCCTTTTACATGTAGAGAAATCAAGATTCAAAGAAGAAAAAATAATTTGTTCAAGAATTCATAGTCTGTTTTATGTGGCAGAGCCTGAACAAAAATTCAAGCCTCACTACATTGACTTTCTCACCAGACACATACTAACTCATAAATGTCCACTATTGTTTTCTACTTAATTAATTCTAACGTTTATTAAACTCCAATGTGTAAATGACACCTTGCTAGATTCTACAAATTGCTTTGCAAATCTTTAAAAACTATATAAATGTGAGTTGCTATCATAATTACAAAGCTTTAAATGAGATAAGACATAGACTCTGACTTCAAGGAGCTTCCAAGAGAGAGGGAGCCAATCTTGAAAGTTATTGTGGAAATTCCAAAAGGTCATGTTTTAGAAAGAAAAAAAGTGGTAGAACTTTGGGAGACTAATGGAGAAAGATACTTGAGGCCACTAGAACCTTTGGGACACCCCTCCCCCTTTAATGACCACATGTAAATTGCTGCCTGTTCTGCATTCAATTGGACTGGCCCTGGAAAAGATAGCACTAGCCATCTGGTGAGTGTCAAGTAGCTCTTCAAAGCTGCTTCCTGTGTGACGGTTAATAATCTTTCTGAAAGAGTCATGTCATGATGGAAAGAGACATCAATAAAAAACTGGACACCTGAGTCCAAGAACCAGCTCTGCCACTAACTAGCTGGGTGACTGGACAAATGATCTCTTGGAACCTCAGTTTACTCATTTGTCAAGTGGAGATAAGAATAATCTGCCCACCTCCCCTCAGGGCTATTGTGAGGATCAAGTAAAAGAACATATGTTGATGTGCCATAAAAGGTCTAAGTCTCCATCTAAACCTCAGGACTAAATGTTATTATCAGACCAACAGGCTGAGCACAATGCCATGGAAAGAGCACAAGGTCCTTTGGAGTCTAGTCTTGGATCTGATGCAGAATCACTTTGTGAATAGGGGCAGATCATATGGTCCATGGCTGTAGTTTATACATGGTGCTAATTAACCAAAGACATTTTCTGGAGGAAAAAGGCTTGAGTCAAACGCAAAAACATGAGAGAGAAATGTTTTTTGGACTTCAAAAAAGTCTTCATATGAATTTGTCTTTATCAGCAAACATAATTCACATTTTTCTTTTTTTTTTCTTTATTTAATAGCCTTTTATTTACAGGATATATACATGGGTAACTTTACAGCATTAACAATTGCCAAACCTCTTGTTCCAATTTTTCACCTCTTACCCCCCCACTCCCTCCCCTAGATGCCAGGATGACCAGGAGATGTTAAATATATTAAAATATAAATTAGATACACAATAAGTATACATGACCAAAACTTTATTTTGCTGTACAAAAAGAATCAGACTCTGAAATATTGTACAATTAGCTTAATTCACATTTTTCTCTAACCATTTGAGGGTTTACAGGGTCTAGCTTGCAATCCTATGAGGTAAGTTGTGCTTATATTATATCCCCTCTTTACAACAGGATTAAGTGATGTGCCCAGGATCACACAGCTAGTAAATGTCTCAGGCTGCATTCGAACTCGGGTCTTCCTGATTCCAGACCTGCAGCTCTATCCACTGTGCCACTAACTTTCTCTAGCATGAGCATTAACACCTCAAAAACTAGCAAATGCTACAAATCAGAATTTTATTTATTGTTTTGCAGATTGTCTGAACTTAGGAAAGTGATAGATAAAAGTTAATAGTGAAGATTAAACTTAAAAGTAGGTTATATATACCTTCCTCTCCTCCAGGAGTTGATGATTAAACATTTACCAGTGTGCCCCTGGGTTAAGTGATTACTTGTGATCCTATAAGCTGGAATGGTCACATTCAAATCCAGGTCTCCAGACTTAAGCCCTCCTCTCTTAAATCTTTTGTACTTGCTGTTGCAAATTTCTTACTCTCCTCTACTTCAAATCTTGATCAGAAATCATTTTCATCTATATTACCTACATTGACTACAAAGAGGGCACAATAAGCTAAGATGTTGTGTGAGTTTGAAACTCTAACATTTATCTTCTATTTGTGTGGTTTCAATCCTCATGGTGCAAAACCGCTTTTCCCGAGAGAGAACATTTCCTTTTGAGGTTAAATGAATTTCACATTTAATCAAATACATGTCAACAGCTCATTCAAGCTGTTGGAGTGAAGAAGACTTCAAAAAAGGAAAGATTGTCATCGCAGTGATCAGATATGTAAAGGGCTGTCACAAGGAAAGAGGGAGTAGAATCGGAAAGGGACAAAAAATCAAAACAAGATAGCAACTTAAAGATATCTAGGCTTCTATTTCCCAAACTACCTCTAAATAATCCTAGTGGTTTGCCTAGTGTGAGTACCCTGTGAATCTGTGAAATCACATTCTGTGAAAAGTATTGTCCCACACAACTTATTTAACTTTTATGGAGATATTCTTTTTATATTACAGACATTTACAGATAACTGCAATAAAATAACAAGAATAACAAAAGTAAAACAACAAAACAAAATTAACAATACAGTGACCTCATTTGAAAGTATATGTGACATTCCAGCCTCTGTAGTAGTCTATTAATTAAAAAGAACAATGAAAAACAGGAGGTAGCCTCAACCTCCTGTTTTTCATTGTTCTTTTTAATTAATAGAAACCTAATTTCTCTCTCTCCTACCCCTACCACTGGAAAGAAGAAAGTTCCTTGTAATCCATAAATATAATCGAACAAACCAACCCTCTGACCAATCAGTTTTTCAAAAAATATTTTTTATACACAATAAACTGGCTTTCAGAATGCAAATAGAGCTGACTTCTTTCCTGATCTAAAATTTAGCTACCACACTTTATTTGGGGGGGGGGGGGGGGGGGGGGGGAGGGAGTTTCAGACCACTCACAATGACTAGCATTTATAGGTTCCACCAATATATTTTGCAAAGCAATTAGGTGGTAAATAGAGTACTAGGCTTGAGTTCAAATCCAACCTGAGACAGCTGTGTGACCCTGAACAAGTCACTTAACTCTGCCTCAGTTTCCTCATATGTAAGATGAGCTGGAGAAAGAAATGGCAAACCACTCCAGTACCTTTGTCAAAGAAAACTTCAAATGGAATCATGAACAGTCAGAAATGACTGAACAACCAGGGTATTTTTCATCCTAAAAGTGTTCTGTGACTCAATTTGTTTTGAAACACTGATCTAGTCTAGTCTCCTCTTCCTTTTATGCATGAGGAAACAGGCTCTGACCTCAGCTAGGAAACTCACAATTGTGGACAATTGATCACAAGGGGTAACCGCACAGAGTTGGGATGGCTCACAATAGGCTACATTCTCTACTAATGTTTGATCAGAAAGCGAATCCTCTGGCTATCAAGAGTATAATGGTTGAATTCAGTTCCTCTAAAACGTTAATCCTAACTTTAGTGGTCTGTTTCCTTGCTTTGTGTACGTGAGCGGAGAAGAGGGATAAAGACAGCAATTTGGTGCTAGAGGAAGCAGGAGAAAAGACCCTCGCAAGCAGATCTCACCATACAGAGGGGGTGACCTTTGTCCCTCTGCACCTCCTCACTCCACAGCAGTGAAAATCAGTGTCTTAGTTTGATCCCAAAGTCTTCCATGGAAGCCAGGGGGCAGAACAAGGGCAGTTCCCCATCCAGAAGTCCCAGAGCCCATAGCAGCAGGACCACAAAGCTGACCTGGAAAGTCCAGGAGCAGATCCAGGGCAGGGATGGACCAGAACTAGCGAGGCTCCCTACCATAACAGCAGTCAAGCTCAAGCTTAAGGCTGAGTCCCAGGCACAAGAACTCTGGGGCAGATATGTCAGTTCACAACTAAACCAGGAGAAAGATAGAAAGACATAGGGAACTATTCCGGTTTAAAGGCCATCAAGTCCAAGGTAAAGACTGCATAGAATAGTGGAAAGAGCCCTGGATTTGGAGTTAGGAAACCATACCCTGTGTCTGTCCCTTCCTATCTGTGTGACCTTGGTTGAGACCCTTAATTTCTGGGCTGCCTCATGTATAAGATGGAAAAGACTGGCCACGTGGTCTTTGAGGTCCCTTCTGGCTCTGAATCCGTGATTTTAAGGGTCCTATGCTCTTCCACTTGTACAGAAAAGCCTCTGTTACTAAAGGGCACAAGTGTCTCCCATACAAGCTAACTCGGGATTTCCTAGTCTTTCCCTGTGTGACACTAACTAAATCAGTGTCTGATGCTAAGCTTCACCCACTCATGTAGGCAGGAACCCAGGAAACATGACTGTGAAGCTGGAAACCCTGCTGGGTTTAGCAGAGGAAGACAGAGGGAAGCTGGGGAGGGATTAGTTACTACCTACTGGTTACCTTCACGACAGAACAGAGCCTCATGGGATAATGGTTTTAGCTTCTGTAGAGAGATAATATTGTCTCCAACTTTAACATAAATCACAAAAATAAGAGGACCCCTTTCTATTTCAAAAGTAATGTAAACCCTCAAGACAGAACTATCAGGCTGGAGGACTAAAAGGGGAAATGGAACTCCCTGGTGGAGAGAATGAGGGTATCTTGATAATCACTGGATCCTATATGTTTTGTATTTTTCTGCATTGCTTATAAGTTGAGAATTCTTAATGAAATAATATTATATTACTATTATTTTGATATTATTAATTATGTATTGTTATCTTATTATATATAATTATATATAATATTAATATGAAATAATATTTGTAAAAATAGATTAGCACATTTCCTGGCACATATAGCACCATATAAATACTTTTTTTGTAGAGTGAAATAGACTGTCCTGCATATGTCCAATATTGTTGGCTTGAGTGCATTCATGGGAGCTGTGGCCCTTTTACCCAACACCTCAACATTATATTCTGAAATCCCTAGGAAATTTGTATGGGAGCAAAATGAGTCAAAGAGAAACATTTTTGAGAAGCCCCCAAGCTTGAACCCTCTTCATGTAAGCCCAGAACAATCTATCAGAACAATGAAGTCGGCTTATCCACCAGTTATTTAGCTTTCTAGTAAATATGGAGAGAGGCAAGGATAATTGCATGTCAAAAGTGGAATGGAGTGTGGAAATAATAACACAGTCCCTTCACTCCTCTTGGACCGCACTTTCTCATCACTCAAAGCTGTTGTCAAGAACCAATAAATGTCTTGTCAAACATCTCACTCACAGCCTCCACTTTTTTAGTTCTTCGTCATTTTTCTACCCTTTGAAACTTGGCTTCCAAGTAATACTGTTGTTCACTCAAAAGTTATGTGTTCTCTTCCCTGCTAAGTCCAGTAGCCTTTTCTCAATTTGCATTATTCTTAATCTTTCCACATCATTCAGTGTTATCAACTACTCTTCCTCCTGGATATTATCTCTAGAGATCCTGGTGCCTCAGCCCTGTTATTCTCAGTCCTGCTTTTCTATCCACCTGTCTTGATTTTCATTCTCCTTTGCTGAGTTCTGTGCCATCTTCTGAAAACATAACCCCTAGGACTCTGTCTTGGGGACTCTCTTCTTCTCTCTCTCCACAGTGTCCCTTGGTAAACTTACTAGTTCCTGGGCTCACATATGTATAAAGATGACTCTATAAAGATGACTCACAAATCTATATAATTGTACTAATCTCTTTCCTAAAGTTCATATCTCCCCCACAAAATACCTGCTGGACATTTTCACTTTAATGTCCCACTGACATTTCAAATGCCATATGTCCAAAACAGAACTCATTATCTCCTCCACTAAAACTGTGTCTCTTCTAAATTTTCCTATTTCCTTCAAGATATCCCTATGCTCCCTGTAGTTTTAGTCACCCTTAACTCACCTTATTCCACTTTTCCATTTTGTAAATGAGGAAATATGGTTCAAACCTTTGCTCAAGGTCACAAAGGTTATAGTGGTAACCCTGGCCTGGTGACTTCAGGACTCTTTGTATTACACACACTGCCTTTCTATAACAAGACAGTAATTACTGGATATGTGGTGGGAGAGGGAAGAGTTAAGAGTGTCTTCAAAATCTGTCTCCAAAAATCTTTGGTATCTCATCTTCCTCTCTACTCACACAGTCCCCACCTAGTTTAGCTCTTCCTCCCATTTGGGGCTGTTTTTCCTAGCTTCTTCATTAATCTCCTGGTTTCCAGCCTCTCCCTTCTTCAAACTATCCTTCACACTGCTTTCAAAATAATCTTCTCAAAACACAAGTCAGTCTATTACATTTCAGTGCTCAAACATCTTCAGTGACTCCCTATTGCCACAGAATAAAATACAAACTACATGGTGTAACCCTGAAGATCTTTTAAAACGTAGCTTCAACATACCTTTCTAGCTTTGTTTTAAATTGCTCTCCACATGCTATATTTCAAGAAAATTGAACTATTTCCTGAACTCAGTATTCCATCTCTTTCCTTCAAACTCTCCTCTATGCTTTTAATATACTCCCTGCTTTCCTCTACCTCTCAGAATCTTTTTCTTCCTCTGACCACAACTCAACTATCACCTTTTTAAAGTTTTGCATGACTCCAGCCCTATCTGTTACTATTCAAATCCAACTTTTACTGAGCTATGGGCCCAGGAAGTAACTATCTCAGTTTCCTCATCTGTAGAACTGGTATTATTGCTGCAGAGTTGTTATGAGGATAATATGAGATGATATTTGTTAAGCATTTTGCATACCTTAAAGTGCCATATAAAAAGCTTGTTGTGGTTGTTGGTTCTATTATTATTACTAATTATTCTATCAGTTCTTTGAAGAAAAGGAATGTTTCATTATTTCTGTCTTTATAATCCCAGCACCTAGAATGGTGCCTTCCAGATAGTAGATACTTAACAAATGTTTTTGGAAGCTGAAAGTGACTTTAACAAGTTATATACATAAGACAATAGTAAAACTTATAGTAAAACCTCAATTGGCTAAGAGTTTGGAGGCATGGATTATTCTGTTCATTGTATAGTCTGAAAACCTGAGAAGGCACAACAAAAATCTGTTTTGACCCTTGCTAATAAACATCTTTCATCAATACCTCAGGCCATTTTCCTGTCTTAGTCCAGACTGATGAAGATAATGGAATGTTCTTTGCCATTTGAGGATGTCATAGGGATTGCTATCTAGGGTAAGAAATAGAGAAAAGTGTAAGAGACTGGTGTGAATTTGTCTTAAATTCCCTTTCTGTCCCTTTTTGTCTCTATATCTATTTACTTGACAATAAATTATGGCAGAGCCCTCAAATACTTTATAAACTAATCTCTTTACTTTGTAGGTAGAGAAAATGAGACTGTTGAATTGAAGTCTCACTGCATGTGATTTTCAGAGATCTAGTTTCAAGTCCTGGCTTAACAGTTATTTCACTTCATTAAACCTCAGTTTCTTCCTTTGTAAAATGAATTAGACTAGATAATCACTAAAGTATCTTCCAGCTCCAACATTCTGTAATTCTCTTAATTCTTTGATCATTTTGAGAAGACTTACTCAAGGTCACACAGAAGTCTCAGATCTTGAACTCACATTTCTTGGCTTCTACCCAATCAGTGCAGTACTCTATTGCCTAGTTTCTTAAACTGTGGTTAGTGATTCCATTATAGGGTCTCATAGCTTAATGTGGGGAATCATGAAATTCTGGTTATCCTAATAAATGTTTGATTTGTATACCTACTTTATATACCTATAGAACCAGGGTCATGTAAAATTTCTCAGGAAAAAAAATTTCTCAGGGTCACAATTGGACAAAATTTAAGAAAATTGTATTATACTCTACTCTTCCCTAAAAGAGTCAGAAGGCTTTATTTATGATCCTGTATCTTCCAGCAACTAATTATATGATGAAGGAAAAATGACTTCTCTGTGTATTTCAGGACCTTCTTTTGTAAATTGAGAGAATTTAATTAGGTAGATTCTAAGGTAGATTCTGTTATTCTGCACTTCTGTGGTGATAATCCTGACAGGGGAGTTTATGATTGGGGAGTTATTCCCAAAAAGAATGAGAACAAGACTTTATAAAGTTTCCTCTCATTCATTTAAAAAAAAAACTTTTTTTAGGCTCCCAGTGTGTGTCAGCTCCTACTAAGTGCTGGGGATACAAAAAGTGGTAAAAGACAGTGCCTTTTTTCAAGGAGTTTACAATCATCCTTTTCTTTAGTCATACAGCTGGTAATTTCATAGGATTGTAGGATTTAAAACTAGAAAGGATTTTAAAAGTATCTAGTTCTGCCAATTCATTTTATACTGAGATCCAAAGTGGAGAAGTGACTTTCTAGGTAGTATGTAGCAGTGCTAGAGTCAAATCCATGATTCAGAAATCTAGAATTCTTTTCACTTACCATGGGTGATTGATGACTAAACTAACTATCGCCCAGTTGTCTAATATACAAGATAACCGAAACTTCCACTGTATGTGCTCTTACCCTGTGAGCTACTCCTTCCAACTTGAACATACAAATTTGCTTTTTGGATGGATGTACAGAGTAGTTCCTCCTTCAGGTTCTATGTGTACCTTTCAGTTGCCTATCCCTACTAAAATAAGTTATGAGCCCCAACCAGTGTTTTTCCTGTCAGCAGTCAGAAAATAAATAGAATTACCTCTCAGCAGCAGTATTAACTAAGATGACAAAATATAGAGCTTCAAACTCCCCTATAAATTCTCCTACTAGGAGCAACTAGATAGCACAGTGGATAGAGCACTGGCCCTGGAGTCAGGAGGATCTGAGTTCAAATATGATCTCAGACATTTACCATACCATGTTGTCAAACACCTTCAAAGAGGACAAACATGGAATCACAGTCAGCTACTGCACTGATGGTAAATTCTTCAACTTGAAAAGGCTGCAGCCCAAAACTAAAGTGCAAGGAGTGTTGGTGCATGATTTTTTGTTTGTAGATAATTGCGTGCTCAGTGCAACCTCCAAAGCTGAGATGCAACAAAGTATGGTCAGTTCTCTGCTGCTTATGCTGATTTCAGCCTAACAATTAACCCTGAGAAAGCAGGTCCTCCATTAGCCAGCACCACACCATCCACGCATGGAACCGTCAGTTACAGCAGGAGAAGTTTTGAATGTCTGGATGTGTTCTCTTATCTTGGCAGAATAACCAAGGATAACCTTTTCCAGGGTTAACTTTCCAGGATAACCTCATTGCTAATGAGATTGACACACACCTTGCCAGAGCTAGCTCGGTGTTTGGGAGGGTCCGAAGGAAAGCATGGGAGAGGTGAGGAATTAGGCTGACTCCCAACCTGCAGAGCTCATTGTCCTATGCCTGTGAAACCTGCATCATAGCCCAGCACCAGGCCAGGAACCTGAAGTCCTTCTGTTCGAATTGTCTTAGGAAGATTCTGAAGATCACCCAGCAGGATGAGATACCAGATACTGAGGTCTCTTCCAGAACTAAATGACCACGCGTTCCAGTTCTATTGCAGAGAGCACATCTCAGTTGGGTTGGTCACATTGTTTGAATGCTAAATGCATGCTTGCCAGAAAAAAAAATTGACAAGGTGGTCAGAAAAAGCAATGCAAGGATGCTCTTTAGAATCAATTGTATGACCCGGGAGACACTGGCACAGGACCGCCCAGTACAGCGTGCCCTCATCAGAGAAGTGCTATGCTCTGTGAGCAAAGCAGCATTGGATTAGCCCAAAGGAAATGCAAGAGGTGCAAAATTAAAGAAGCCCCCAAATGTTCACAGGGTACTCTTTGTGTCCGAACTGTGGCAGATTATTCTATGCTCACATTGGTCTGATCATCCAGTCTGACACACTTGACTCTAATGTGGGGATGTCATTTTGGTCCTCTTCAAAAATGAAGGACAACAACCAGACATTTAACACCTGCTAGCTGTGTGAGCCTAGACAAGTCACTTAACCACAAATGCCTTTCCAAAAAAAAATTAAGTTAAAAAAAATTAATTCTCCACTGACACACACAAAGAGTGGATTCATACATAGAGTCCAATGATGATAAGAGAATACATGTAGCTAAAGATATTCAATACTCATGCTGGGACTTAGAAGTATATTCTTTCCTAGAATCTTCATGAAGCTCCCCTAGGATTAAAGATCTCTGCTGCAGGCCACTCAGGGATACTTCCACTCCCTTAACTGTGAACTCCCTCAAACTGAATCTATCTATTGTAGAATGTTTTCCTGTAGCTCAGATGCCTCATGGGTGGATGTCATGGCTGATGGAATAAGAAGAAGAGAGAAAAATAAGTGTATACACTATTTTGTAATGTATGAGGTAGGGATGGACTTTGTTTTTTCATTGAGTTTCAAAGCATAGACTGAGAGGTCAGATTTATCCAATTTTAACCCCCAAAATATAAACACCTTAACCCCATTTCCAAGACTTGTCCTAAAAGCCCATACACAGGCAAATTTAGGACTGGGTTCAAGAGAGTGTCCCTCTAGCAACTGGAAATGGCAGCAGCTGGCTCTCTGGCATTAACCAATGTAGGCCAGGGGGGGTTGTGAATTTGTGTTGTTTCTCATTTCTGTAATTTCACACCTTTTTGTCTGACTTTCCCAGCAGTCTCTCTCTATCAGAGAAGGCTGGTAGATGTGTCTATGTCTTCTGTTTTGATATGTTTACTCTGTCTTTAGGGTACATGTGGAAGATTTCAGTCTGGATTCTTCTCTATCACAGTAAGTCCCCTCTCAAATACCTCCCTTGAAACGTGAAAATTGAAAGAGTGCTGCTCTTTTGTTACTGGAACCAGACCAATGAGAGGGCTACCATGTGCATTTTATAGGATCCATGACTAGCTTTAGAGAACTTTATCATATCCTTCTGCTCCAGGTGAAATAGTTCAAAAATCTTACTCAATACCTGTGTCCTCTTCTCTCTGAAAATAGGAAGAGGAAGAGAAAAGAGCCTTGAGGTCTACCCTGGAGAACTGAGTTAAGTAAAGACGGTATCACATGATACCGTCACTCTATGAAGACAAAGTTTTTAACTTTTTGCCTTAACTTCTTTAATCATCTCCAAGGTCTTATGCATTAGCACATAAACCTGAATTCCATGGATCTGTGGCTATGGTGGGAAGTGGGAAAAGCTTTAGGGATTATCAACTAGATTAGCCCTAGATTTTGTTCCTAGCTAGTTTAGTGTTTGGGAGGCTTCAAAGAAAATTATGGGAGAAGAGAGTATTAGACTGACTACCAAACTGAAGTCTACAGAGCCGTTGTACTGACCTGAGAGTCTTATTTGACTCAACCAAAGTCAAACCAGTGTGGACTGCCCATTTCCTAGTTTACTCTCATGTTCCCCCTCACAGTTAGGGCTGTATATCCACCAATCCTTTTCTGCCTCAATGCTTTCTACATGTCCATCCACAAGGTTTCTGTGGGCTGTTCTCATGCATCACTTCCACAGCCATAGTTCATTATTATGCAGAGGAAACCGGCTCTGGAGCCAAAAGATATGAGTTAAAATCCTGCCTCTGGAGTGTATTACCTGAATGATTTGGGGCACATCATAACTCCCCTGGGCCTTGGTTTCTTATCTGTATAATCAGAGGACTAGACTAAATGACCTCTGAGCTCCCATCCAGTTATAAATCAATATTCCAATGAGTATCCTGTGATCTTTCAGTAACAACCTTAAATGTCTCATGTAAGAATAATCCAAGTTTTTTGAATATGAAGTCTGTGTACACAGTCACTTGTATGGGAGCAACCTCACACAAAGCCAATTATATGGTTCAAATACATCACATACTGAGTACCATGATGACACTGACATGGCTACCAAGTTTAGATAAGGCTGCCCTCAAACATCTTATAATCTAGTAGGAGCATAAAATGCCAACATGGCTATGAAATACAATGTGACTTACTAAGTACACTAGAGGGATATAAAACAAAAGTTATATAAGGCTAAAGGGGAACAGCTGAATAGAAGGGGAAAGACAATGGATTGGGAAAGGCATCTTAGGAAAAAAGTATGCTTTTAGTTCAAATGTGGACGGGTAGGAATTTAACAGAATTCCCTCTTAGTACTTCTGTCTTCCCTCTGTTGATTTTTGCTAATTAGCCCTTTATTTAGCTGTTAGTACATAGTTGTTTACATGTTGTTTCCATCATTAAACTGTGAGCTCCTCAAGGACATGGACTATTTTTGCCTTTCTTTATATCCACAGTGCTTAGCATGATGTCTGAAACATAGTAGGTATTTAATAAATGCTTATTGACTAACTTAGTGAAAAAAGAGGGGAAAGAAGACTTGAGCAAAGGTGTTTAGGCAAGAGAAACCAATGAAAAGCTTTTTTCCATGAAAGTTGTAGCGGGAGGGAAGAAGGAAGAGGAGGAAGATAGGAAAGAGAAAAAATATGATATAAACCTCTAAAAATTAGATGATATCTGGTTGTGCCTTAAATGACAGATAAAGGAATTTGAACATTACTGGGCAATAAAAAGGAGTCATGAAGATTTGTGAGCAAAATAGTGACATAAACCCAGATTTATGCATAACAGAGTTTATTTTGGCAGCAGAATAAAGATTATTCTGGAGAAGAGAGAGAGTGGAGGTGACTATGAGAAAGTTATTGCAATAGCCCAGATGATCAGCAATAATGATTCAAAATAGTGTGGTGACAAGGAAATGAGGATATATCAGAGGATATTGATACAACAAGTGTTTTAGAAGTGGAATAAACATGACCTGGCAAGTGATAGGATATGAAAAATAAATGAGAGGGAATAGTTAAAGCTAAGCCTGAAATTATAAGTATGGGAAACTTGGGAAATTGTGGTACCAGATATAAAAATAGTGAAGAAACCAAAAGAAGGAAGAGGAACAGGAGGAAGAAGAGGAGGAGCAGCAGCAGCAGCTAACAGTTCTATAGCATCTACTATGTGCCAGGCACTGTACTCAGCACTTTTTAATTATTTTCTCATTTGATCCTCATAATAGTAATACCTAACATTTATATAGTACTTAATATATTCCAAAACACTGTACTAAATGCTGTATAATTATTATCTGATTTGATCCCCACATCAGTTCTAAGAGGTAGGTGCTATTGTTATCCCCATTTTACAGATGAGAAAACTGAGAAGTAACTTGTCCAGGATCTCATAATGAGAGTCTAGATTTGAACTCAGGTCCTCCTGACTTCAAGTCCATCATTTGACTAGCTGAGTAACCTAGCTGGAGAAACAGGTTTAAGGGGAAGCATTATGAACTTAGTTTGGGATGCTGAGTTTGAGTTGAGTTACTGATGTTGAGCCAGTAGAAATTGCAGATACAGATGATCCAGATACAGTAGGCACCTGATGATGTGGATATGGAGCTCAGAAGAGAACTAAAGACATAAATTCCTGATTCATCTAAAGAGGTTTTAGTTGAAAGTATGATAGTTAATGAGATCACAAAGGGATAAATATAGGCAAAGTATTGGAAAGAGAACCAAAGACATACCCTTAAAATGACTGGCAAAAAGATGAGGAGCCAGTAATGATAAAAAAGAAATGATCAAGAACAGGAGAGTAGTGTCTCTGAGGCTGAAAGAAGAGAAAGTATTCAATAGGAAAGGGGTAAACTAGGATGATGAGACCATTGGCTTTGCCAATTAAGTCTTTGTTCACACCAGCAATATATGACCAGACAATGATAGGATGGACACCTGATTTAAAGGGTTTGGGTAGAAAGTCAGAACTAAGGAAATGAGAGAATAAGAAATTCTCAATGAAGGGGAGGAAGTTACTAGAATAGTAACTGAGTATACAAGAGAAAACTTTTTTATTAATTGCAGAAGCTTGAGTGTTATTTATTTGCTGTATTTGAGGATTATTTTTTCCTAGCAGAGAGTAAAGAATCAGTCTCAGGGAAGAGACTGAAGATACATAACAGACAGAATAGCTATTAAAGTCAGATGTTAGAGGATGTTAGAATGAGATTAAAGACACAAGAAAGAACAGAGGAAGAGGAGAAAGGAGTGATGATCCTAAAAGGCTTATTGAATGAAGGAAGGAAGCTGAGAAAGCTTATGTTGCATAGCCTCAAATTTCTCTGCAAAGTAAGAACCTGGATTGACTGCCCTAAGTGTGGAAACTGCTTGGGGATTAGTGGTGAGAAAAGAGAAGAAAAGGCTTGGAACAGTCTTTGTAGCAAAATAATAAAATAAGGTATTTCAAATCCTGGCACAGCCCTTGGGCAAGTCTTAGACCTCACCGGGTCTCAGTTTTCCCTTCTATAAAAAAAGAGGGCAATCGTGAGGTTCCCTTCTAACTTTTAAATTTGGGGTTTAGCAACAACCACCCCCCAACTTCAGACTTTGGCTGATAGAAAGGACCTTAGAGACCATCTAGTTCAACCCCCTCATTTTACAAATGAGGACCTGAGACTCAGAGAAATCCAGGGATTTGACTAGTTATACATTTTTTGGTTTGTTTGTTTTTTACTTCACATTCACAAAGGTATTTTTTGAACAGTATTTTATTTTTCCAAATACATGCAATGATCGTTTGCAATATTCACCTTTACAAAACCTTATATTTCAAACTCCCTCTTTCCTCTTTGCCCCCTCCCCAAGAGAGCCAGCAATCTGATATAGATTAAACATGTGCAATTCTTCTAAATATATTTGCCATGTTGCACAAGAAAAATCAGATTAAAAGGGAAAAGGCATAAGAAAGAAAAAACAAACAAAAAAGATAAAAAGACTATGCTTTGATCCATATTCAATCTCAATAGTTCTCGTTCTGGATATGAATGGGATTTTCCATCCCAAGTCTGTTGGAATTGCCTTAAATCACCGCATTGTTGAAAAGAGCCAAGTCCATCAGAGTTGATCATCACATAATCTTATTGTTACTGTGTACAATGTTGTCTAGGTTCTGTAGAGTCATGCATTTGTTAAACATAAGTGGGATTTAAACTCAGGTCGTCTGACTCCAGATCCATTACTCTATGCAAACTATTTCCCAATGTAAGGTTTTGCTTCCATCAGGGCCTAATTGAGGAAATAGAGGTAATTACAGGTGTTCTGGGGTCCTCCAGGTTCTGGGCTCTGAAATTCCTCTCTGGGTGGAGGAAGGGCTACTGAACAATAGTATCTTCATGCCCTGGTTGGAAGGTAAACTGCACAGAGTTCTTTCGTTCCAGTTGACCTTCAAGACCTCAATTGCAAGTTGGGACTTCCCCAAGTTAGTTTCAGGAAGGAAAAGAGCAGCCAAACTGGAAACAAGAGTGTCACAGGAGCTCTCCAAACTCTTGATAATCACTGCCTTGGCTTCCACGAATTGAGAGATTCGCTCTCTGTAACACCACAGGTTCTCAAAGGGCATGACTTCTGGACTCCTGGTTGGGGCCAGCATTTTCTGCTTAGGGCATCCTGTGATACTGACATTGGTTGGCCCTGGCACCTGTTGTTGCAGTTGAAGGAGAGGGAAAACCTGTGAGCAGGGGTACAGGATGCCAGACTTCACTGGGTATACTTCTTGGATGGATACCCCCAGCTAGGGAGCTGGGCTTCAGCTCTGCAGGATCAGAAACTTGATCAGACCGTAAGGAAGTAATTCACCCTAATGAAACTCACAAGCAACTCATTTCTAAACCAGACGCCAGTTTTATTAATTTACCAGGAGAGATATATCTGGCAGGAAAATCAGAACTTATCCTCTGTACAGGGCCCTCCCTCCTGGGGAGCTGGAGACCAAATTAGAATTGAGAAAATTGCTTGGTAAGCACAGCAACAACAGAAGAGACAACAGATCTACTATTAACCCTTAGTAATCTGATTAATCTCTTTCCTACACCAGGATCATAGATCTAATGGAAGTCTGGGAAGCTCTTCATTTCAACTTCTCCCCAATTTACAAAAAGATACTCAGGTTCAAACAAACTAAATGACTTGTCACAGTGTGGTTACCAAATCGGAGTTCCT
The DNA here is from genome assembly GCF_902635505.1 of Sarcophilus harrisii. Classification (NCBI taxonomy): domain Eukaryota; kingdom Metazoa; phylum Chordata; class Mammalia; order Dasyuromorphia; family Dasyuridae; genus Sarcophilus; species Sarcophilus harrisii. The sequence goes on along the minus strand of NC_045427.1, from coordinate 490,834,171 downwards.
TGTATTAATTACCTATTAGTCTCATTAATGAATTAAGGAAGATACCTAAATCCCCCTTAGAAACCTTTTCCAGATAATTTTTTAACCCGGGTCCCCAGGCACTGACCGATATCATGTTCAACCGCCACAGGATCAGCTTGAGGTTGCCTTGGTTTTGTTTCATAGATGCAAAATTTGGAAGGCCCCTGGCAGCTCTGCACTAGCACAGAAAAAACTGAATTAAATACCTAACTAGCAAGAGTAATTAATCAAAATAGGAAGCTACCAAATTAAGGAAGCTGCCTTCCCTTCAGACTGCAGCCTTGAAGTGTCCCTAGAAAGTATGAGGTGATTACCTGTTGCCTCTTCCCACCCTTGCTCTCACTAAATTTGTTATGAGGTGATTTTGTGTTTTGTTCTATACAAGTTCTATAAATTTCTCCAGGGATACCCAAATAGCTAAGTGCTTCTCTGTCTGGGATCATTAAGGGACTATCAGGATCTTCGAAGTGTGATTTTGTTTACAGAATTTTTACTCTATCTCTTCCTCAGGCTTAGTTTCTGAACACCAATGACTTTGCACTCCAAAAAAGTTCATGCTTCATTTTAAAATTGTATGATAATATGTTACACACTAAGATTTTAGGAGACAACAAGATGGGACAGAGGCTGCTCAAAGTCCAATCTCAGGATTGGGAAACACTGGTTGGTAATTGGAAGATGAAGATTTTTAGAATGTCAGTCAAAGTATCTTTATTAATCTCCTACTATGTACCAAGCTTTGTGCTAAACATTAGAAATTTTTAAAGGGGGGAACAAGAAAAACCCAAACAAACAATTCCTGACCTCGAGAAGCTCACAGCTTTTTAGAAAGGGGAGACCATAAGCGAACAAATTATGTATAAACAAAGCATATAGAAAACAAATAAGAAATAATAAAAGATGGAATGCTTTAGAATTAAGAAGGATTGGGAAATGTTTTCTGGAGATGGCAGGATTATGAAAGTTTTTGAATACCAAACAAAGGTTTTTATTTTCAATCCTGGAAATGATAATGAATGACAAAAGTTTAGAGTAGGTGGGTTGAGTGAGGGTGACCTGTCAAACCTACATTTTAGGCAAATAATTTTGGCAGTTAAATGAAGGATGGATTGGAGCAGAGAAAACGCCTCCTTCTATATCTCCACTTGATCAACATCTTGAGCATCCTGGCCTCTTCCTCAATATTTTGATAAAAATGAAGCATTCGGGGGCAACTAGGTGGTGCAGTGGATAGAGCGTCAGCCCTGAAGTCAAGAGGACCTGGGTTCAAGTCTGGTCTCAGACACTTAACACTTCTTAGCTGTGTGACCCTGGGGAAGTCACTTAACCCCAATTTCCTCAGCAAAAATAAAAAAAAGAAGAAGAAGTATTTCATATTTACTTTGCATATATTTTACATTTCCTTATCTATCTTTGTATAAGTCATTTTCCCTCTAGTAGGATGTAAGTTCCTTGAGGGCAGGGGCAACTTCATTTCCTTCATTCTATCCAATGCCTTGAACACCTTTGGCACATGGATGCAGCATGGAAAGAGTACTAGATTTAGAATTGAAGGTCCTATGTTTAAATATTACTGATATTTATTGTCTGTGTCCCTTTGAGATAATTATATCATCTCCATGAACTTCAGTTTTCTCATTTATTAAATGTGGAGGTTGGATTAGACCAGGACTTCTCAAACTTTTCCCATTCATGATGACTTTTCACCCAAGAAATTTTTATGTGATTTCAGGTTTATTGGTATATAAAATAGATATACAAATCAAACATTTGCTGATAATCATAATTTTGTGACCCCCACATTTAGTTAAGAAGCCCCATAAAGGGTAGTGAACCACAATTTAAGAAGCTTGGGATTACATGACCTCTTTGTTCCAAATAGAATGCAGATGAGTTAAAAAAAAAAAAAATCAGTAGTATAATTGATTAAAAGATTAGTGCTTGCTTGAAGTACAAATGGAAAATAATTGGGATGGTGGGGAATGGGGTATTAATGAGAGAAGTGTCAAGTCAACTAAATTTTCTTTCTGAAGGAATTTCTAGAATTAACTCAATCTAGAGTTTCCTGATGAATTAGAGAATCAGTGGTATTTTATGGAGTTTGGAGCAGCAAGAAGAGGAAGAAATCTCACTTTCTAGATATTCAGAATGGCTAGTGAAAATTGTCTCCCTAAGTAGTTTGACTTGCTAATAGCATCAATAGCTTCATAGTATCAGAGGTAAGCCATCTACTGCACAGAGCTATTGATGAGATAATGCATGAGAAATTGTTTTTCAAAGTGTAAAGTAGTTTTCTAGTATAATGGGAAGACTGGGCCTTCACTGGGCAGTCCCACCACCATTTTACTAATATATGGCAAAATTTCTTAAACTGGGGAATCCCAAAATCATATGGGATTGTTGGGATGCGAGAATTGAAGGTAAGAGATCCCCTAACAGCAATGGGGTTCCATTTGGCCGGTGATAGGTTTTGTGAAAGAATTCGCAAACCCCAATAAATACAGACTCAAAGTTTGTGGTAAAGAATGGATTTATTTATTAAGAAAACAGCTTTCTTAGTAAGCAAACTACTGTTAGGAATTAGCAAAGATGATTTACACTGAGAAGAAAATATCTTCATTGGTGGGCTAAGTCCAGAAAGGCCTTTGGCAAAGATGGGAGGGTTAGTCTTGCCCTGGAGCTGGGGAGCAGTTTGAGTGACTAGGCCCCAGGCTGAGATTTCCAATTGAATGAGATTACTTATCTGGGAGTTGTCTGGGAAGGGTGTGCCCCTCCCAGAGACCAGGAGGGTTCAAGAGTCAGAAGCACCTTCCCCAAGGTTCCTTTCCCATCCCACCCCCAAAGGGACACAGTTTACATCAGGGCTCCTATAAAGGGCTGAAACTCTGAATTAGGTGCACTGGAATCAGACAACAGAGCACTTAAGGCTAATTACCTATTGGACAATACTTTATGGTCATATGCTTGGAAAATGGCCCTTCCCACTATTCTGTGCTGGCTCAATCTTTTGGGTATACAGAGAATTGTGGGAAGAATTAGGGGGTGGAGTAAGACAAGCCAGAGTCACTTTGGACGAGGAGGAGGAGGAAGACAGGAGGTTGTGGGGAGGAGTTTCATCCATCTTTACTTCTCCCCCTAAAGACCAAAGACTTTTGCTGATCCTGTCTCTGGCTGATCCTAAGGCTTCCAGGGTGCTAGCCTGGACTTCACAGGCCCCCACAAAGATTAAAGGGGACACAATTTACATCAGGATTATGTAACTGAATATAGGGGTTGTAAAAAAATTTGGCAATAGTAAATAGTAAAAGGTTTCTATTATTAGTAAATTTCTATTATTAATAAAAATTCAAAATCAAATATGTAATGAATCTGAGGTGTTTCTGTCGGCGCTCACTCATGTTGCATTGTATAACTTCACTGCAGCCTTGGTTCTGAATACACATGTGCACTTTGCACTGCATAAACTCTGCCAGAAACATCTCAGCTCAGATTTGAGATGGGATCAAGTAAATATCTCTCAGGCAAAAAGGGGTTATGAGAGGGAAAAGTTTGGGAAGCCCAAATATATAAGCGTTTAGTCATTACACCCTCCCCCCTGGACACTTCTGTCACACAGTCAGTAAATATGCTATCTAAATTCAAGGAAAAGACTGGGTCTCCAAATTCCCCAAAAGGAAGAGGAAATAGACTTAAATTAGAAAGAGAAATGCTGTTCTCAGAATTATGTTGACATCCCAATTCATAGCCTTTGGCAATGAGAATTTTCCTTGGAACAGGAAAAAAAAAAATAGCTGAATCTGCTGCATTTGAGATCAAAGGTCAAGTACCTTAAGGATATGAACAAAATCCCAGGGACCTGGGTCCCATTCTTTTGAGTCTGGGTCCCTGTCTCTGGAATCATAAGATCTAGTTTGGGAAAAGCCAGGATCACCCCCTGCTAATTGTTAATCTTTCAATTTTATAGACAAATGACTGGAAATACAGGAGGTATACGACTTGATGCACAGAAAGCAATCAGAATGTACTTGTGAGTTAAGTGATAGAAAGGAGCTGACCACAGACTAATGTTTAGGTTTAGGTAAATGTATCACTTGTTCTTAAAACACAATATTTAGCATATCTTGTATTACTTGCTGTCTAGGGGAGAGGGGAGAGGGAAAGGGAGGGAGAAAAACTCAGAACACAGGGTTTTGCAAAGGTGAATGTTGAACACTATCTTTACATATATTTTGAAAATTAAAAGCTATTATTAAAAATAAAATCCCCAAATATCTAGTCTTAAGGGGCAGAGGGGCAGTAGAGAGTAAAAGTAGCATAGAAAACCTGGGGCACTGTTTTGTAATTATTTTTTCTTCACAAGATAACATTCAAACTCTGTTGTCAAGAATAATTCTAATGAGAATGTCAGACCTGGTTAGAATAAAGAGTATCACTGCAGGTGGTCAGTGCAGGGCAGGGCATATTTGGGAGAAGGTAGAGCTCAGCTATAACCTTTCTTACTATCACAGAATCTTGTGAGAAAAAGTCAAGTAAGGAAGCACTTCCTAGAACACAAGGTCCTGGGAACTTCCATAATTAAAACGGGTGATGTTGAGAGATTGATTCTACTTTCTCTCAAGTGGAAAGGCAAGAACCACAAAACCCAGAGCATAGTTATTTCCTTGAATGGAGAAATTCCTTTTATGTGGGAAGGAAATATCAGCACACTCATAAACTTAGGGGCTACCAAGAAAAAACTAAATTGTACTTTCTTCTCCTGTCTTAACAGCACTCAGACCATTAGGATGAGATCTAATATAGTATCAAGTCAAAGAAGTGAAGCAAAGAACATTTTCTCATTTGCAAAATGCTTAGTAGCTCTAAGCTTCCCTTCTTTCTGGCCATCTTCCTTCTCATGTCTCCTAAATGTAATGTTTAACAAGGCTTTTTCCTCAGCCTTATCTTCTTTTTTTAATCTCCTTTGGTGACTTCATACATTTCCACAATTTTAACTACCACATCTATTGAGATAACTTCCAAATGTATATATAGACAACACTGACCTACAGCTTCAATTGTCTATAGGACATCACAACCTGAATGTCCCACTACAACTTTACATTCCTGGTGTGACCTCCAAATCTCCAAATCCAATCAATCCACATCTTTATTAAGTACCTACTTTGTGCTGTGGCTCAGTGCAAAGCACTAAATATGCAAAAATAAAGCAAAAATAATTCCTGTCCTCAAGGAGCTTATATTCTAGTGGTATTAATAACCTTTTCACATTCCTCAACTCACCCAACCATTATAAAGTACCTAACATCCCTGGGGCAGTGAACAGAGCATCAACCCTGAAGTCAGGAGGACCTGAGTTCAAATCTGACCTCAGACACTTAACACTTCCTAGCTGTTTAACTCTGGGCAAGTCACTTAACCCCAATTGTCTCAGCAAAAAACAAAACAAAAAAAGTATCCAACATCCCTTTCTTGAAACTCTTTTCCCTTGGCTTCAAAGATACTATATTCTCTCCATTTTACCACTTGGTTATTTTTCCCTCTGCACCATTTTCTCTTCCTTCTCTTACCTCCAAAACTTAAGTTGCCCTGAAAAATCTGTCTTTTAATGCTTCTTACCTACATTCTTTTCCTTAGAAATGTCATGAACTCCTATGACTTTGACTACTACTGTTACATAGAGAGGAAATTGAATCCCAGGTACGGCACTTTCCTAGATTCACTCAGTTAATGAGTAGCAGAAGTCAGATGAGGGACCAGCCTCCTGTCTCCCAATCAGAATCTCTTTTCCCCAAATTTCTCTGTCTTGTCTTCTGATATGTAACTGCCCCATGAAAAGCAGCCATCACTGAAAACTATTCCCAGGCACAGAACTTCCTGAGTTCTTCTCAAAATAGCTCATCCTGCCACTTGAGACCTTCTGCGACATCTGATTGGTAACTTAAACCTGGTGACCTTCTCAACTTTTTTGCCCTTCCCACTCCCAACCCAGAGTGGAAAAGGAAAGAGTTTCTGAAGGATCCGTTCTCCTTTGGGAGCTGGGACAAGGCCTCCAAAGTCTGCTGGAGAGAAGGGACTTTGGATATCACATTTACCCATGTAAGTGTCACGGCTGGTGTCCTCTGAAATAAGGAATACAGGAGCTTCTCAGGGCTGGAAGTTGCTGATTGTCTGGTTGCTGCTTGTGTCCTGCCACACTTGGAGGTTTATTGCTGGCTGTGTGTCCCGTGCTTCCTTTATAGGCCATCTGCAGCCCCGGGGGCAGTGCCAAAAATGCCAAGAAGCCATCTCCATCAACTGGCCCTGCCAGTTGGCACTTAGATTGATTGACAGTCTTCCAGCCTCAATATGTCCCGCCCAGGCAGGGCACGACGATACCTAACAAACACAAGGCGTCCCTGTCTCCCTACACAGTCAATCAGCAGCTACTGATTTTTCAGCCTAAGCCGAGGAGGGAGATGGGAGCTAGGCAGCGGCCAGGGTAGGAACTGTGAAAGGCTTAGTGTGGCTAGTAACAGTTCCCATGAAAAATGCCAAAGGGTTCAGTGGGCTGCAAGTTCAGCACAAGCAGCATCATGAGACAGCAGTCCAAAAAACTCACCAAATCCTACTCTACTCTTCCTTGGAAAGAGCATACCTAGGATATGAAGCAATGGACTCCATATTGTAGGAAGCCAAAGGGCAAGCTGGAGCATATGTAGGGTTGAGGAGAAAGGGACAGAGGGTAGTGAATGGCTTGGTGCTCCCTGAAAGCAAGGACTGTCTCACTTTGGTGAATCCCCAGAACCTTTCTAACACACACTGCGTACTTTTAAACTGCTTATTGGTTGATATGTTGAAGAACATGATATGTGATGATCAGTTGAAGAAGTTAGAGACAATTATCATGGAGAAGAAACTTAACAAAGACATGACCAATTTCTTTAAGAATTTGAAGGCCTATTATATGGGAAAAAAGAATTTAGAATTTATTGTTCTACTTGGTCCCAGCAAGCAAAATTAGTAGAAACAAGTAAAAGTTTCAACTCAACAAAAAGACAAACTTCCAAATTAGAATTATCTGAAAGTGGAATGGCCTGCCTTAGGAAGTAGTGAATTACCCATCACTAGATGTGCTAGGTTTTATTTATTTATTTATTCGTTTGTGTGAGATGTAGAAGACCCTTACCCAAAATGACTACTCTGAGATTACTCAAAGTAGAAAGCAGAAAGGTTGTTTATTAAACCTCCAGAGGATGAGCCATCCTATCACAAGATAAGGGAAAGAGAAAGCTCATAGTAGGAGGGCTAAAGAAGTAGTAGAGATACACAGCTTTTATACAAGAGGTTACATCACAAGTAAGAGAGCATTGAGAAGGGGAGGGGGAGGCACCTAATTAGTTGTTGCTATTTGGAGAGATTGGAATGGAAGGTTTCTGTTTCCTGAAATCACCTGATTTCTAGGAAACAGAAAATCAGGCCTTCAGGCTTCAGATAATTAAGCAGGCAGTAGTCAAGCTTATAGACTAAATATCGATAAATGTCAAATACTGATAAATGTCATCAGCTCAGGTTAAGTAAATATGTTTAAAGCTGGCCAAGGCTCAAGTAAATATGGGCCTGCACATATTATACAGGTCATAGGGAAAACACAGAAATAATGAAAATAAAATACCAAAAAAGAATTTACACCTTTCTGTAAGTTCTTCACCTTATCTCTCTATTCCACACACACTCATTCATTCATTCATTCATTTGCCCCAGTTACATTCAAAATCAAAGATTTTTTTACAATTTTTTAAAAAAATTTTAAGTTCTAGGTTCTCTTCCTTATCCCCACTCATAATTAAGAAACCACATGTGAAATTATGCAAAATATTGAGAAACATGGATCTCCCACCCTAATGAAAATAAAAACCTTCAAGAAAAATTAAGTTAAAAGAGGGAAGGAAGGAGAAGGGGAGGGAGAGGGAGAGAATACTTCCATCTGAATTCAGACACAATCAGTTCTTTCTCTGGGTGTGGATGGTGTGATGTTTTAAAAGGACATTTTTTTAGGTTAGATTAGACATCTTCTGAAGTCCTTTCCAATTCTGAGGGGAACAGGAGGTGTTTCTCTGTCACCAAATTGTGCTACATGTGAAATCTCTAATATGGTTTAAGATAAAAGGAAGAACAGCTTTATCAAAAATATCTCTTCTGAAGTACTGCCACTTGACCCTTCTTCCTATCTGACTCAGTGTTGCCACAATGAAACTCTTCTTGGGGAGAGACCCCCCCCCAAAAAAAAAAAGTCCCTGGAGCTATTATCTCCAGGACATTCCTATTAAAATACATCAGTTTGTCAATTGGACCCTGAAGGATGGAACATGGGGTGAGGAAGGCATATGTGGAAGGAAAGGATGGGGCAGAGAGAGGGGCAAGGGCTAGCTCTGAGTGGCCAGGAAGAATGTCAAAAGGCAGCTTACGTGGGTCAGCCAGGGACTGGAAGAGGATGATGGGTGTCCTGTTAAAGAGAAAGTGCTAGAGATAAACTCTTCAGGCTCTTACACTCAGAATCTGTTATGCATAATCTAACCTTTGAATATGTGCTAGGATTATAGATAAGAGCCAGAATAGTCCACAGAAATCCCTTCATTTTATGTATGAAGAAAGGAAGACCAAGAGAAATAAAGTACACCCACAATGTTACATAATCAGGGTTCAAACCCAGCCCTCAGGTCCCAGAATGACCTTTACTTCATATGAGCTCCATGCCCAGTCACTTTAAATACCCAATCCTATCAGCCTGTCCCTGGATAATCCTTGCAGATATTTCCTTGAATTGGCCACAACTGCCTGGCAGCGGTCCAAGGTTTATATTTTCTCACTGACAGGCCAGTGGCCTACGACACAAAGAAACTGACCTGGGTGTTGTGGGAAGCAAACCTCTTCCAGCATGATCTCTCCCAGAATTTGAACCCATAAAATTTAAGTTCCCAAGGGAAACTTGAGAGATGAGAACTACTTGACTGGGATAGATAGCCATTGCCTTGAACTTATTTCCTATCAATCTCTTGCCCATCCTCTGTCTGTAGGACTTCTTTTCTCTTGATAACTATTTGCCTATTACAGTGGGTTTCCTCTTGTGAAAGGATATGTGAAAATTCACAGTTGTTGGTATATAGTCATGTCCTTATGTCCTGATTTATTCATTTGTTCAACAAATATTTATAAAATACCTAGTAGCATAAGGCATTAAGCTAATTTGTGAGGATACAAAGAGGGAACAGGATCTGCTTCCAAGAAGTTGGTGGTCGAATTTAGAAGACATATACATAGTAACTACAATAGAAAAAGATTTTACATAAGAAAAATTGAAAGAAAATAATTATGAATTATTTTAAGAAGAAAAATCACTTTTATTTTAGATAGGGAGAAAGGATGAGAAGAAACAGTGCATCCTGTACAGGGTGGAATCTGAGTTTAGCCTTGAAGAACAGAAAGGGTTTCAACAGATTACAAAAGGAATAACAAGATCCCATTCTGGGCATGGAAGATGCAATGCAGGCATAATGATGGGAAAGGGAAGGATCAGAACAAAGAAGAATAAACTAATGTTTCTGGAAAGCAAAGTTCCTGACGGGTAGTTACATCAAATAAATCATAGGGACCAAGATTGTGAAGATTCTTGAATTCCAAGCTTAGAAGTTCCTAGTTTATTCAGTAGACAATGGGGAGCCAGTGAAAGTTTTGGAGAAGAGTGTTGTTAAAAAGATGACTTGAGTAGTGGTAGGGAAGAAGAATGAGAGGAAAAATAGGCAATACAGGAAGACCTATGTGGTTGTTATTACAATAGTCTAGACAAGAAAAAAGCAAAACTGTTAAAGATGGGAGTTGAGACGAGGGCACTTCCTAACAATCAGAAATACTCTGGGACTTATTAGACACATTGCTGTGCTCTGGGAATTGTTTTATGGTCATTGAGATCCTTTCTAACTTTGAAATGCTGAGATGCTTCAATCTGGGAGATAATGAGGAAGTGGAATCAGCAAAATTCTGTGCAAAGCAAACTAAAAGCAAGTTGGTATCAATTATCAAATTAATCAAAGTCTTGTTTATGATTAGAAGCCTAGAATCTTCATGATAGAAGAAGCCTCAAAATCATCCAGTGAAATCCAATTCCTTCCTTTTACAGAGGAAGAAACTGAGGGTCCAAAAGGGAGTAACTTATTGAAGGGATCTTAATAGCAGATCCAAGACTAGAACTCATCCCTCTTGACTTCCAATTCTGTGCTCTTTCTGCTCCATGCCATACTACTTTTCTGGACTAAGAATCAGAAGGTTTCGATTCTAGACCTGATTCTAACATTAAATCCTTGTGTGATGTAGCAAGAACCCCCTACTACTTACCACTCCTAGATTTACTAATTTATAATAAAATAAAATAATCTGATCTTCCCAGTGATGTTTTAATCAAAGGGGAAGCTCGTTAACTAAAATAAATACTTAACAACAAAAGAAAGGTTTGGGAAGGAGGACAAAGGAAGTGTTTCTAGAATGTTGACTATCAGAACTAAAGCTACCTTAAAGACCATCCGGCCCACCCTTTTAATTTTACACACAGAAAAACTGAGGCACAAGAAGAAAAAGTAATTTGCTTCATTAAGCAATTTAATAATGAAAGCAAAATTGGAAGCCCATTTGTTATTACTTCTGGCACATTAATTTTGTACTCTCCACACAGAAGTCCCTTGATAAATTCAAGTTGTCTGAGAGAAACTCATTCCCTCTCTCACATCCCTTCCCTAAATGACCCTTTTGGCTGAATCATACTATTTGTATTAAGCACACTTCAGGCAATGCAGGTTTCAAAAAATCCATTTTTCTGTAGTGACCTAGTGGGCAGCCACAATTCATGAAATATTAAAAGTGGGTGAGGGAAATATCATTAATTTTTCTGACATTGAAGGCTCTGGCATCTACCTTTGGATGAGGCAATGTTGGTCACACTTCACTGTCCAGATTCCTTTCATGAATCATTTCTCTCAAACTTCAAGACTTGAAGGAGTTCTTTGTCTATTATTGTTCTAGAAGAAGATGAAAGAAGTTTTTCTGGTCAAGAGTGACATTGGACCCATATAGTTTTTGTGTGATAGATAGTTAAAGAATTTGAATATTCCTCCCTTTTCTTGAGGAAGAGCTTCTGAAAAGATCCCCCCCCCAAAAAAAAAAAATAATTTATTTAACCTGGGGTGAGTCAGATAATAGACAGCAAGTCAAAATGGTCTTTTGAATGTTCCTTATATACTTTCTATTCCATCTCTGTGCCTTTTCCCAGACCATCCCCCCATGCCTGTAATGTACTCCCACTTTACCTCTACTTCTACAAATCCCAGCTTCCTTCAAAAAGTGTACTTTAAGTTCTACCTCCCACACATGGACTTTCCTGATTCCCACTCCCACATACATACCCAAAACTGATAACACCTTCTCCTGAAATTACCTTGTATTTTCACCTTATATATATTCTGTATGCTTCTATGATGTAGACATATTGTCTCTCACACAGGATAAAGAGTTTTTATTTTTGTCTTTATATCCCCAGTGCCTGACAGTTCCTGGTACGTAATGGTTCTTAAGTGTTTTATGATCATTGGTTAATTGATTAATTATGGAACTCCCTTCTGTGCCAGATTTGTGTCAAGTATTATGGGAGAGATAAGAGAAAACAACTTAGTCTGGTAGAACTAGGTTGATACAAATGGAATTGAATCATCTTTGTGCAGGAAGTGGCCTTAACTGGAATCTCAGGACCATAAGGGACTTCCAAGACCAATTAAAGTACAACAATGTCTCTGACAAGTGGTGATTCAGCATTTGTTTAAAGCTTTCCAGTGAAGGGGCACTCATTGTGAGGGGAGCCATTCTACTTTGTTTTTTCTTATCAATCTTTTTTTAAATAGTATTTTATTTTTTCCAATATTATGTAAAGACAATTTTCAATATTTATTTTTTGGGAAATTTTTCTCCCTCCCTCCTAACTCCCCAAGATGGCAAGCAATATGATACAAATTACACATGTGCAATGATGTAAAACGTATTTCCATACTGAGAAACATTGTAAAAGAAGAACCAGAACAAAAGGGGAAAAATATGAAAAAAAGTGAAAATAGCATGCTTTGATCTGCAGTCAGAGTCCATCAGTTCTTCCTCTGGTTGTGGATAGCATTTTCCATCCACCTTAGATCATTGTATTACAAAGAAGAGTTAAATCAATCATAGTTGATCATCCATAATGTTACTGTTACTGAATACAATGTTCTCCTGGTTCTTTTCATATCACTCAGCATCAGTTCATGTTAGTCTTTTTAGGTTTTTCTGAAATTTGCCTGCTCGTCATTTCTTATAGCACAATAGTATTCCATTACAATCATATACCACAACTTGTTTAATCATTCCACAATTGATGGTCATTCCTTTAATTTTCAATTCTCATTCCCCAAAAAAAGAAATGTTATAAATATTTTTGTACATGTGGGTTTTTTTCCTTTTTTATGCTCTCTTTGAAATATAGCTTTAGTAATAGTAGTATTACAGGATCAAAGGATATGCAGTTTGGAGGAGTTGTTTTTAATTTAAGGTAATTTTATTTCTCATATACACACACTTAATAGTATTTTTTTTTCAATTACATGTAAAGATAATTTTCAACATTCATTTTTGTAAGATTTTGAGTTCAAAAAATTTTCTCCTATTCTTACTTTCCTCCCCAATACAGCAAACAATCTGCTATAGGTTATACCTTGTAATCATTTTAACATATTTCCATATTAGTCATGTTTTGAAAGAAAAATAAGAACAAAAAGGAAAAACCCCCAAAAAGAAAAAAACTGAAAATACTATGCTTTGATTTGTATATTCAGTCACTATAGTTCTTTCTCTTAATGTGGATGGCATTTCCCATCACAAATCTATTGGAATTATCTTGGATCACTATATTGCTGAGAGGAGCCAAGTCTCTCATAGTTGATCACACAATATTTGGGCACAGTTCCAAACTGCTCTCCAAAAATGGTTGGATTTGCTCACAATTCCACCAACAGTACATTCGGGTCCCAGTTTTCCCAAATCCCCTCCAATAATTATTATTATCTTTTTCTATCATCTTAGCCAATCTGATAGGTATGAGGTAGTATCTCAGAGTTATTTTAATTGCATTTCTCTAATCAATAGTAATTTCAAAAATTTTGCATATGACTATAGATAGTTTTGAATTCTTCATCTCAAAACTGCCTACTCATATCCTTTGACCATTTGTCAATTGGGGAATGACTGATAGTATTATAAATTTGTCTCAGTTCTCTATATATTTGAGAAATGAAGCCTTTATCAGAGACACTGGCTGCAAAAATTGTTTCCCAACTTTCTGCTTTCCTTTTAATCTTGGTTGCATTGGTTTTGTTTGTGCAAAAGCTTTTTAGATTAATATAATCAAAATTATTTTTATCTCATATTTGGTCATAAATCTTTCCTTCTTCATAGTTTTGACAAACTATGTTTCTTTACAAAAAAAAAAAATTAGTTTACAGGTAAACTATTCCTTGTTCTCTTAATTTGCTCGTGGTGTAGTCTTTTAAGTTTAAATCAGGCACATTCCACTCTGGGATAGCTCTAATTTCCTGGCATCAGGTCTGTATCTGTATCTTCAAACCCCCTACTTATTTACTTCAAGTTTTGGCCTTTGAGGCCCTGTAGAATAAATATAATCCTGTTTTCATGTAAAGGTTTTCATATACATAATAATAGCCATCTTTTTCCCACTCTCCCTAAATTGCCTCCACCCCAAGTCTTCTCTTCTCCAGAGGAAATCACCTAGTTCTTTCAACCAATTTTCACATGATTTGATATTGAGATATTGCAGTACCCTTATCACAGTAAGTTTTTCAATATCTGTCCTAACATAGCACTCTGAACCTACCCACAATTGCCAATGCAAGCTGTGCCAGTGCCAGAAGGCACTGCTATATTAAAATGTAATATACAGATCATCCAGACCAACCCCTAATTTTGCACATGAAGAAATAGGGTCCTGGGGAGAAGAAATAACCATTAGCAAACAATAAAATAAAGACCGTTAATAAGATTTCAAACATTAAGCTGTAAGAAATTCATTTGTGTATTTGTCATATCCTACTCCACAAAATTCCCAGTATACCTAGTATATTTTAAACTCTTTGAGGGGAAGAATTATGTTGGTTTTTTACATTTTTAGGTCCCTGGAACACAGCACAAAGTGAGAGATTTTTGGTCCAGAAAACCTGAACTCGAATCCCCTTTCTGATCCTTACTAGCTATGTGATTATGGGTACATCATTTAATGTTTCTGAGCCTGAGAATCCTTATCTCTAAAATGGAAAGACGACTATCTCTATAATGATTACTGTACAAGACCATCTTGGGGTTCAAATGAGATGATACAGGCTATCTCAAAGTTTTTGCGCTATGCTTAAGGAAAACTTTTATATATAAATGATTTTGCAAACCTCAAAGCTCTCTAGAAATATCTATTATTGTTATTACAATTGTTATTATAGCATGTAGTAAATGCTTAGTAAATGTTTGTTAAAATGAACAGCATTTTCTTTTTGCATGCTTGTCATGTAATGTTGTATATTTTATGGGTATCTCTTTTTGTGATGTCTTTCTATTAAACTGTAACCTTTTACCCATATAGACACTTAGCTAAATTTTACATTTTCTTCAGGTCATAGGATAAGTCTCTGTACAAGGTGGTAAAAGATGCGTGGACTCTCATGAACTTAGTTAGGAGAGACAGAAGAGATTTGGATTTGAATCCCGCATCTGACACTTACTGTGTGACTTTTGACACATCACAACTGCTCTGAGCGTCCTTTTGTACTGGATGGTCTTTAAGGTTCTTTCCACTCTAAACCTATGGTCCTGAATAAGATGATAAAAATAAGCATTGGGCTTATGGTTTCATTGATATAGAGAATTCTCAGAGAAGGAAACTCCCTCCACCATTATAAGTTAGTGATTTTCTGCAATTTGCAGTCTCAAGAGAACTGAGATGTCAGGAAATTTACCTAGAATCACATAGCTCATATTGCTCAAAGACAGAAACTGATTCCAAAACTTTCTGGTTCCTTATTTATCCACTATACCAACCTGCCTCTCATAAGTTAGATAATAATGTATAAATTCTCTTGCATATCTTAAAATGCTATGTAAATGGCTGTTGTAATAATTAATTGTGGCCACAGCTTGACCCTAAAATATGGCCACAGAAAGAACTTTGACTTTAGACTCAACTAAACCTTAATTCTATTACCTTTCTCATAATTGCTATTGGTCACAAGAATCAGGATGCTAGAGAATATGGATGCCTCTACAGAGTCTTTCCTCACTACTAGAAATAGTCCAAAATCTTAACTTACAGAGAAGTTTATGAAAAAGGATAGTCTTTTTTTTTTTTTTCCTGAACATTTCCTCTAGAAATCTGGCTACTAGTGGGCAACCTTAACTAATTCATTCAGTTCTTCACCCTTTCACTAAAGGAGATTGTTTTCCCTAGGAGCATTCTATCATGGAGGTGAAGGACAGACTCTGGAAAAAACTTGACAATAAGATCATTCTTGGTACTTTACTATTCCTAAGAGCATGGGGGGATGGGGAGGAGGCATATAGTGAAGGGAGGATTTGACTTGATTGGTCAGAAAATATCCTAGCAACAGAGGCATTGTTCTCAGCCTCTCATATCTCTCTCTCCTCTGTTAGGTCTCCTCCCTTGTTATCTTCCATTTCCTCTTCTACTTTTCTGCCTCCCCTTTCAGCTCTCCTTATTGCCGCTTTCTTTTCCCCTTCACATTTCTCCCTTTTCTCTCTCTTTACTTTCCTCCCTCTGTTTTTTTTTTCCTTTCCCTTCTTTTCAATTTTCTTCTCTCTTCCTCCTATTTTTGTTCTCTCCCTTGCCTTTGTCACTTAAGCTCATAAGCTATTGCTTTCTTTTGGTTTTCATTTTTTTAATATATTGCCTTTCTTCTTTCTAACTTTCTTTCTCTTGTTCAACTCAATTCAAAAACATTTATTAAGTGACTGCTCTGTGCTGGATGCTGGAAATACAATTATAAAAATGCAACAATCTCTGTCTTCTCAAGGGGTTTCTATTCTACTAGGATGGTGATCGCCAAACTTTTGATCATCTACTCATATGAATAATACATTTTGGGGTATCCTATATATGTATATATTAACTTATTTATAAATTGCATTAACTACAGTACTAATCATAAAACTTACACAAAAATATAAATTAAAAATAAATAATAAATTAAGTTTAAAATTTTTGAAATGATAAATTGAAAATGATTTTTAAAAATTGGTCCTTATATTAATGGAGAGTGAGATGACATTGTAAGACATCCTTAGAAAAATCACTCTGAGTAGAGAATGGATTGGAAAGAAGAATGATTTTCATTAAGGAGACTATTGCACTAGTCCAGGAGACAGATGATAACAGCCACAACTAGGGTAGGGCTCTGTGAGCAGAGAGAAGAAAACATAAACCAGATTACAAGGATCTTAAAAGAATGTGAAAAGTGAATAAATGGAGATGTTAAGTATGGACAATCTTTCTAGAAGTTTGATAGAGAATGGAAAAAGAGATATAGGATGATAATTTGAGAAGAGATCAGAGTCATGTAAAATTTTGTGATTGTGCCTTTTTGTTTGTTTTTAAATAATGTACTGGGCTTAAGTGATTTGTAGAGGTAAGGGGAAAGAAGAGAACAGATAAGGAGTTATTGAATAGGAGTAAAAGAAGATGTCAAGCTCATGGAGAAGGTAAGGGATAAGGTGTGCATTGATGAAAAACAGTTCATCAGAAACTGGGTCAAAGAAGGTGAGAATAGAGGATGTTAAAGTGGGGTTTTTAAGGAACCCCAGAGGAAGATGGGTAAACTTCAGACAAATGACTCCTATTTTCTTAGTAAAATAGAAAGCAAAGTTCTTTGCTGAGAAAGAGGGAGAAGGACATGGTAGGGGAGGTTTAAGAAAAGATAAGAAAGTTTGGAATAGCCAAAGCAGAAAATGTGGCAGAGAGTCAGTCAAGAAGGAATTGAAGCATGGCCAAGCAGCAGCAAAGGCTTAGTTTAGCTTCAATAGCAATTTTGTAGTTAACCCAGTGGGCGCCATTATGTGATTTCTTTCGGAGAGCATTCAGCAGCATATAAAAGGAATGGAGATGGTGGGTGGTGGGCATAATCTGTGTATGTGACAAGTCGTTCTGACGATATGGGCCAGAGGATTCGGGTTTTATTAGTGAATGCTGAGGCTGATCAACCATCAAGACAACCGTCTAAGGGAAGGAAAAGGAGGCCAAAGCAGGAAGGATAAACTAAGTGAATTAAGGGGAATAGAGGGATATGGGGTCATAGTTGATAGATAAGTTGAAGATGGAAGAAACAGAGACAGAGTGACAGAGACAAAGAGACAGATTGACAGAGAGACAGAGGCAGAGTGACAGAAAGACAGCAACAGAGTGACAGAGAGACAGAGACAGAGAGACAGAGGCAGAGTGACAGAGAGAGAAAGAGGTGGGGAAGGAGGGAGGGAAGGAGGGAAAGAGATGGAGAGAGAGGATTTCAGAGTGTGGAATCATGAAGGCAGTACAATCATGGATGATAAGCTCTAAATTATCTCCACACCTGTAAATATCTGAAGTAGAGTGAAAGTGTCAAATATGCAAGATGAGGAGATTGGCAAACTGGGAGGTAGAGTCTTTGAGTATATGGAAGTCACCAAAAAAGGAGGTCAGAAGTGTGGATAGAGAGAAAGACTGGAACTAGGTATTGTTACTCCTTCAGAAGGAAATTGCCCCAGAGCTGGTAAATTAGAGCAACAAATATATTTCACTACCTGAAATTCCACCATCCCTTTAGAATAAATTTTACCTTCTCCAAAGTGCTCTTTTAGAATGCAAATCCTGCCAGGCAGCTATTTATTCTAGCACATCGGCTGCTTTCTCCTAAGACTTTAGATTCTCAATTTTGCTGAAGAGCTAGAGGTAAATAATCTCTAATTAAAGCTCTCTGATGAGCAACTCATTATTTTAAAAAAAAAAAAATTAAAATCTCCTTTAAGTCCCAAACTGGGAATTGGATGAAAGGACAGATTTCCATATTTCACTTCAATGAAATAGCAAAAGCAATACCAATAGATGAATAACACTGACTATATTAAATATGTCAGTGCCCAAGGCTGTGGAACAAAGAAGCAAAGAGTAGTGTTCCCTTCCCTCAAGCAGCTTGAGGAACCAATTTAGGGATGAAACAATTGGTGTTATAATGAATAATGAAATAATACAGAGTACTTAAAAAAAACTTTATATGTTATATAAACATTAGCTATTATTATGAATGAAATTAATTATAATATAAGTTTTTTAAACAAAAAAAACCAATACAGCTAAAATTAGAAGGAAAGTGGGACACTGGGGATTTAAAAAAAAAAAACAAAACAAGTTTCTCTAATAAAGGCCTCAGCTCTTAAATATGTAGAGAACTGAATCTAATTTATAAGAATCTGAGTCATTCTCCAGTTGATAAATGGTCCAAGCATATGAATAGACAATTTTCAGATGAAGAAATCAGTTATCTATCGTCATATGAAAAAAAATGCTCTAAATAACTATTGATTAGAGAAATACAAATTAAAACAACTCTGAGATACCATCTCACACTCATCAAATTGGCTAACATGACAGAAAAAAATTATAAATGCCAGAGAGGATATAGAAAAATAGGTATACTAATGTATTGTTGATAGAGTTGTAAACTGCTCCAATCTTTTATGTTCAAAGGTATACAAAACTACATACCCTTTGACTCAGCAATAGCACTACTAAATCTATCAGAAATGACAAGTAAGATGATTTTAGAAAAACCTGGAAAGACTTACATCAACTGACACAGAGTGAAGTGACCAGAACCAGAAGAACATTGTACACAGTAACAGGAGTAGTATGAAATGATCCACTATGAATGACTTAATTCTTCTCAGTAACACAGTGATCCAAGACAATCCCAGAGGACTCATGATGAAAAATGCTATCCACCTCCAGAAAAAGAAATGATGACATCTGAATACAGACCTAAGTTTCCTCATTTATAAAATGAAAGAGTTGATTTTAAGGCCTTTACTAACCCTTCTAGCTTTAAATCTGTGATCCTGTGATTCCTTGACCTGAAATGAATTACCATTAACCCATCCCTTAATTCTCTTCTTGTTAAAATTCTACTTATTCTTCAAAGCATAATTTAAATATCATTCCTCTTGAAAGTCTTTTTAAATTCCATCATCTGGATGCAACCTCTCCCTTCTATAGGCTCCCATAGCACTTTGCAAGTCTCTTGTAAATTCTCATCACATCCTGTCTTGCACTATAGATATTTGTGGACATATCTTCCCTCCCCAATACCATCCACTATAAGCTGCAACTTTTCCAAGCAAAGGGTATTTTTCTTCTTTTTCCTGTCACCCAAATGCTCTTGCAGAGGAATTTAATTACAGGGATTATTTATTGAGTTTTTATATCCCTTCTGAGTTCTTGTGAACCACACAATTAATAGCTTATTATATATTTCCATTCATTCATTCACTAATTTATTCATTCATCTATCTTTAAAAAAACTTTATATGTTATATAAACAGCTATTATTATGAATGAAATAAAAATTAATCCAAAATTCTTTGAAAGTCTTAAAGCAATATATTAATGTTAGTTCTTATTATTAATGAAAAGTACTCAGGAATAGGATAATAGCTGGGCAAAATGTCACACACTTGTAATCCTAGGTATCCCAGAAGCTGAGGCTGAGGAATCTCTTGGGCTCGGGAGTTCTGAGCTGCAATGTGAACTAAATTAATCTGGGCCAATCTGAACTAATTGAAGCATGGTGAGTTCCTAAACTCATGGTAGCCACTCAATTGACAAAAGGAGTCAACAGATCCAGAACTGCATTGATCAGTGGACAGATTGGGCTGTAACTAACCCCCTGCACTTTCAATCTGGACAAGACAGGGAGACCCAATTTTCATATATAAGTTGCTTTCTAAATTAAAAGGGGCTGAAAAGTGAGTGGGTGGTGAGGCAATGGAAATTTGGTAGAAGAGAGAAAAGAAAGAAGAATTTAAAAGAGCAGAAGATTCCAAGGAACATTGAAGGATTTTTGCATAAGGGAGATCTAAGAATGTAATTTAGACAACAGCCTGACACACTAGTGGAACTGCTATCTCAAAGGTACCTAGTGATCTGCTTATCTTACAATCCAAAGTTGTTTTTCTTTTCTTTTTTCCTTTTTTTTTTCCTGAGGCAATTGGAGTTAAGTGACTTGTTCAGGGTCAGTCAGACAGCCAGGAAGTGTTAAGTGTCTAAGGCTTTGATTTGAACTCATGTCTTCCTGACTTCAGGACCCTCACTCTATCCTTTAAACCATCTGCCCCCAAAGCTGCCCCCAAAGTTTTTTCATCCTCCACCATTACTCTGCAGCCTTTGACCACTAATCATCACCTTCTTAGCTCTTGTGACACTGGTTCTTAGAATAGGCTAAGAGAAAGGGGGCAATGAAGATGAATAAATTAAAGATTTAAGAGATGGAAGATTTACATAGCAAGATCTTGGAAGAGACAAGACAATACAGTATTGAGAACAAAGTTCAAAGGATCAGCTCTGAAAAAAAGAATTTGAACTCACAGGATCTGGGTTGAATCCTATCTCTATTAATTGTCCCTTGAGTAACCTTGAACAAATAACATCCTTTTTCTGGTTCTCAGTTTTCCCATCTATAAAATGAGGCTGAACTAGGTGGACCTTCCATTACTGAATGCTTCCATCCTTTGAACTCTGCTTTCTTTTCTCTTTCTACGGGAAGATGAAGGTAGAGAAGAGTTTGAAGGAAGGAAGATGAAGTAGCTCAGCTTTCACAGTGAAGTAAAAAGATGAGGTCATCTGGTAAAGTAAAGAGGCTAGAGATGAAGTTGGGTACTTAAGCAGAGTGCAAAGGGTTAGAGCAGCCGCTTAGAGAAATCTGATAGGGGAGATAAGAGAGGGACGGAGGTGCCCCAGGGAAGTCGGATAAGGCTCTCCTAACTTGTACATCCTGGGATCAGGGACTAAGTGATTGGGTGGGATTTTGGCAGAAAATTAGAATTGATTTTTATCCTGCTCTATCTTCTAATTGCTTCATAATTAGGAAACCTTTCTCCCAAAGGAGACTATGAATTCCCTCAGGAAAGGCACTGTATTTTCTGCTTCACTTGCCTTCTTCATAGTATCATAAGTATAGAGATAGGCACACACAGGTATTTAATAAGTACTCATTAAGTTGAATTTTGAAATGACAGATTTCATAGCCCTTTAGCCTCTAATTTCTCCTTGCTGATTGAAAAGACCCAGCTACTGTGGAAGCCCCAGCTGAATTGTTGGACAATAAATTTCTGTCTATAGGACTTACTTTACATTAAATGTGCTTTAGGGACCAATTAATTTTTCAAACACTTTTTAAAAATTAAGTTGAGTCAGAGGGTGAGCTGCCAGGGTTAGTCATTATTAAGGGTAAGTGAGACGGCATTCACTTCAATATCAATTAATGGTTCCCAATTATGTTTGGAGGATAAGGGAGACACATGAGGATTTCATTTTTTGGCCATTGGCCCTTCAAAGTTAAGCTGGACTAGGGAGCAAAGAGCAGCTGGTGCAGAAGATCCAATCCTGTATTGATAGTGACTTCTCTGGGGCATTTCCCATCTCTTTTTTACAAAGTAGAGTGCCTTTTTTCAATTAACTTCTTATATCTGCTTACAAGATTGAATGCAAAATGGCAGGCAGATAGTTCAAGAGGTTTTAGATGTCAGGACAGTCACCCTTTTATGTTTCCCTCTAAAGCAGACTGAGTCTTTTTCCAGACCAAAATATCTTCTGTCTGTCTCTCTCTCTCCCTCTCACTGTTCCTCCTTCCCTCCTTCCCTCCTCACCCTCCCCACTCCCCGCCTTTCTTTCTCCATCTCTGTCTGTCTCTGTTTCTGTTTCTGTCTCTCTCATTCTCTGTGTGTATGTGTCTATCTCTCTATTTGTCTGTCTCTGTCTCTTTCTGTCTCTGTCTTTCTTTCTCTCTCTCTCTCTCTCTCTCTCTCTCTTTCTCTCTCTCTCTCTCTCTCTCTCTCTCTCTCTCTCTCACACACACACACACACACACACACAAACACACACACACACACACACACCTCTACTCCCACAGTCAATCTCACCCCATCCCAAATGATAGATAGGGCAATACTGAATATTCTCCCCTTAGAGAAAAGTTGGCATTTAGTGTAACCTTAGAGTGATCGTTTAATGGATTCTCTTGTTTCAAGAATCTGAGGATAGGGAAGATGTTGTAGAGATAATTAATCTGGTATGTTTTTGTTTGTTTCTTCTAAGATTTGTTTATCTAATATCCTGGGAAAATGGGACCATGGTTTGAAAATAAACTGGCTTTAGCTGACTATTATCATTTCTCCCATGAGGATATTCACTATATTTTTAGGATATAAAGTGACAGAGTCAGAAGGAGCCATAAGAAATCATAGAGTCCATCTATCCCTCCTCATTTTCTAAATAAGGACAATGAAGCCCAAGGTACAAACCTGTCTTAAAAGCTACTTTTCTTTCTCTTGTTTTTTTTCTTTTTCCTGCAGGGTACAAGTAGAGTTCTATGTCAATGAGAACACCTTCAAAGAGAGACTCAAGCTGTTCTTCATAAAAAACCAAAGATCCAGTAAGTGATGGGCTAGCATGGATAGGGATTGTGGGGGCCAGTTGGAGTATCTGGAAATACAAACTCTGAATGAGGAGAAAGGGGAGGAATAAAGGAATGACAATGGTAACTCTACCAGCACAGACACCCACACACCACCACCACCATCACACAGCTACAACTCACCTTTACCCATTGAAAGATATTAATGCATATCTGCATTCATCTAACTCTCTAGATAAGAAAAAAAGCAGAAAGAGGAAAGGTGAGAGGGGATAGAAGGGAGATAAAAAGATTGGTGGGGAAAAATGTGGAGAGAATGGAAAAGAAATAGATCTAAACAATTCCACAAACTATAGCTGCCTACTAGGTGCAAGGTACTGTACTAGGCGATAGGTATCCCAAAACAAAAATGAAAAATAGACTCCTACTCTCAAAGAGCTTATTTTTGCTAGTATATACAACATGGAAACTGATTAGTAAGTGAATTTAAGGTAATTTGAGGAGGAAGAGAGAGTTAACCAGATAGATCAGGAAAGGCTTCCGGAGGGAGGTGATACCAATGAGTTAAACTTTAAAGGAAGCCAATAATTTTAAGGCATGGAGATGAAGAGTAAGTGCATTCCAAGTACAAGTGTCAGAGGTGAGACAATGTTGTGTTTTAGAAATGATTAGACTATCTTTGCTGGAATATAGAGTGTGTGAAAAGGAGTTATAGGAAATTTATCTGGAAAAAGGGGCTAAAACCAGATTTTGAAAGATTTTAAATACCTAACTGAATTTATATTTTAACCTTGAGACAAGGAGCTAAAAAAGATTTTTGAGTAAAGTCAAATGATATGGTCACGTAGGAAGATAATTAGGAAATTATATATTCACAAATTATAAATTTATAAATTATAAGACATTAGAAAGATAATTTTGATAACTGTGCAGGGCAGGAGTTAAGAAATGAAAGACCAGAAGCAAAGAAACCAAATCACAGATCTCCAGTGTTTTCAATTATAAAGTCAATGCTCTTTTCTTACTTGTACATTCTTTGACCTCTTTGCAACTTTTGATACTGTTAATCATCCCTCCTTCTGAAAACGTTGTCCTTTTTTGATTTTCCAGCTTCCTTTTGGTTCTCTTGCCTATCTGACCTTTCCTTTTCAATCTTTTTTGGCTAGATCACTATAACCTGCTAAATGTGGGCATCCTCCTTTGGTGATATCCACTCCTACGTATTCAATAATAAACTATGTAGACTTCCTAATCTATATATCTAGAGCCCTAACTTTGTTTCTGAACTCCAACCCCACATGATCATGTTAGTATTTGCTGGGCATCTATCCCTCTCCCCAAAAAACCCCACCTCACTCCTCTTACTAAATTCCACATTACAGTTGAGAGCAGCACTATCCTTCCAGAAACCCGGGTCCTCAATCTTGAATTCATCCTTGACCTTTCTCTCTGCCACTACCACTATATCCAACTGGAGTTTCAAGTCTTGTCAATCCCAACATTTCTCACACATATCCCTTTCATTCCAAATACATGCCTCAAATCTTCTGGTACCTTCTTAATTGGTCTTCCTGTCTGTGTGTTTTCCTTCTCTAACCAATGTTCCATGTGTCTGCCAGATTGATATTCCTAAAATATAAATATAAAGTTGACTCTCTCTCTCTTTGTCTCTGTGTCTCTGTCTCTCTCTCCCCTTCTCTCTCTCTCTCCTTCTCTCCCCCCTCTTTCTTTCTCTCTCTCTCTCTTCCCCCCAAACACACACACACCATGGCTATCTATTGTGTCTTTAGGAGATAAAATAGAGAATCATCAGACTTAAAGTCCCCCACAAGTCAATTACCAGAAATCTTCCCAGTCTAATTTCATTCTAATCTCTGTACTCTCCATCACAGTCAGCCTGGCCTCCAGCTGTCTTCCACCACCTCTCACCTTTGTCCCTCTGCACAAGTGATTTTCCATGCTTGTAATCCTTTATTTCCATAGAGAATCCTTAGCTTCCCTTAAAGCACAATCCTCCCTATTAATAGCTTTCTCTCCTTAAAATTACTTGGTCTTACTTTGTATTTATTTCTTTGTGTAGAAATTGTGCCCCACCCCAAGAGTTTGTAAACTCATTGAAGGTGGGATTAATTCATTTTTGTTTTTCTAACACCAGCCTACCAGCGTGTTTAACTTAATTGGAATTTAGTAAATACTTGTTGGATTGAATTGAGTTACGACCCCTTTTAACTGGAGGGCAACAGCGCCCTCCACTGGGCTGGCCACAGTCTGAGCCCTAATGCCCAGCCACCCACTGGGCTCTAACCCCCATTGGGGCACTAACCCCTGCATCCAGCCCTCTGTCTCACAACTCCTGTTGGTCGCAGAGGATGCAAGTAATGTGAATGTCTACGTGTGGCCCTTTCCTCCTGGCAGGTACATGGCTCTGAGCCCCCATCCTGGCAGTGCTTGGTGGGAATCATTATTATTGAAAACTGTTCCCATTGACTTGGTTTAGCCATTACACTCTAGGACTTTGCACATAGTTGTTTCCCTTAAAGTACAAGCAAATTAGGTACAGTTTCTCCTAAATGAATGAACTTGTTAATATATCAAGGAAAATCAAAATCAGCTGTTCAAGGAGACACCCAACTACATATGCTTTTAGTGGATCAATGTCTAAACACCAAAACAATGAAATATCACATAGGGAAAAGATGAAGCTGAGGGTTTACCTAGTCATTCCCATGCATGTAACAAAAGCAAAGTCCACAGAGAGTAAATGATACATCGCCGCAATGGAGGAGCCCACCTCTTAGCTTCACCTAAGTGTTTGCAGAATGACCATGACTTGGACAAATTAAATGAAGGTTTTCTAAAGTCTTATTGGAGGATTTGTGGTTCTATGCCGTACAAGGAACAAAGGATCCCATGGAAAGGCATCTGCCTTGACTCTTATCCCTGCAGTATTACACAGAATTTCCAGGAACCAAAACCATTGTGAACATGATTGATCAGCCCTTAATGTTTGTTCCAACACTAAAAAGCCTCATTACTGGGTGATCCATATAACTAATTAATAGTACATTGTTGTAATTAAGATGCATAGGCTATGTCTTTTAATGAGTGTTCCATAGCCTTAATTAACCATTACATCAACAACAATAAGGGTTTATGGAATATTGACAAAGCACAATGTAGACACTTTTTAAACATGGCTTGTCTTTGTTGTTGCTAATGAAATTTCTCAATATTCAAATAAGCAATTCAGAAGGCCTTTTATAAACAACAAATGAAACCGTCCTGCCCTCTGCTGGTTGCTGTTGGCTAGGTCAAAATGCTTAGAAATCTGTATGAGAGAGAGAGAGACAGAGAGAGACAGAGAGAGAGAGAGACAGAGAGAGAGACAGAGAGAGAGACAGAGAGAGACAGACACAGAGACAGACAGACAGAAAGACAAAGAGAGACAGAGAAAGTGAAAGGAAGAGAGAAGGAGAAAGAGACAGGGAGAGGGAAAAAGACAGAGACAGACAGACCGACTGACAGACAGACAGAAACAGAGGGAGGGAGAGACAGAGAGTCAGAGAGAGGGAGGAAAGAGAGAGGGATGGAGGAAGGGAAAGGGAAAGGGGGAACAAAGGGAGAGAGAGGAGGAAAGGAGGGAGAGAAGTAAGGAGGAAAGAAGGGAAGGAAGAAGGGAGGGAGGAATGAAGGAAGAAGGGAAGGAAGGAAGGAGTGAAGGAAGGAGGGAGGGAGGAAAGGAGAGAGGGAGGAAAGGAGGAAGATCCTTTTAAGAAATATAGATAGACAAAACAAATTCCCTCATTGGCCATGTTCAAAATGATGTATGACTCATATTTATTGAATCCATGAACTCTGTCCAAAGGTGGGTAGAATGTTTCATTGTTGCACCTCTGGAATTTTTTCAGTGTAATCCTAACACCTGCTTTTTAAGCAGTTAAGGGTAGAATCATAGGCATTTGGACAAAATATTGTAGCATTTAAATCTTGAAGAGACTGTGGAGGGTAAGGATTTGGCATAAGGAAAATTAATTAGAGCTATCAAAAAGTGGAAGACACTTCCTGGGGACATATCAGATTCCCCCTCGGTGGATGTTTTGTAAGCAAAGGTTCAATGACCACCAAACACCTGTGTTATAAAGCCAAGAGCATGGCTGGGTAGAGCCTTGAACCTGGAGTCAGGAATATGCAGCCTTAGAAACTTCCTAGCTGTGTGACTCTGGCAAGTCACTTAACGACTTTTTGCCTTAGTCTCCTCATTTATAACATGGAAGTCCTCACTGCCAGAGTGAGATAAGATTTTTTTAATAGCTTTTTATTTACAAGTTATATGCATGGGAAATTTTTCAGTATTGACAGTTGCAAAACCTTTTGTTCCAACTTTTCCCCTCCTTCCCCCCACTCCCTCCCCCGGATGGCAGGTTGACCAATACATGTTAAATATGTTAAAGTATAAGTTAAATGCAATATAAGTATACATGTCCAAACAATTATTTTGCTGTACAAAAAGAATCGGACTTTGAAATAGTGTACAATTAGCCTGTGAAGGAAATCAAAAATGCAGGTGGACAAAAATAGAGGGATTGGGAATTCTATGTAGTGGTTCATAGTCATCTCCCAGAGTTCTTTCGCTAGGTGTAGCTGGTTCAGTTCATTACTGCTCTATTGGAACTGATTTGGTTCAGTGAGATAAGATTTTTAAAGCATTTTGTAATTCTTGCTCAGGTAGGAGTTGAATCAGATGATCCCTTTCAACTCTGAAATCACATAATCATAGATTTAGATTTGGAAGAAACTTTATAGAAGCTATCTAGTCCAATACCTTCATTTTACAGGTGAAGAAATCATGGCCCACAGAAATGAATTATCTTGTCCAAGATCACACAGGTATTATCTGTGATTCTTTGAAGTGTAGAATCTTGACCATAAATCAATTAATAAACATTTATTAAATCTTTGTTATATACTTTGCAATGTACTAGGTCTTTTCTACTCTAGAGAGATCTGCCAGTGTTTCTGCTGAATGACACATAATGCCTGAGTAGAGTGAGGCAATTATCTGACACAAGTCCCATAACTTTTAGTGGTTTTTTTCTGAGCCAAAAAAAAAAAAATATATATATATATATATATATGGAATGTTGTGGAACTGGGATCTAGCTCTAGCTTTTCCTCTGACAAATTCATATCAGGAACAACTTCCTAACAGAGCCTTTAAAAAACGAACTGAGCTTCCTTCTTAGGGAAGAAAGCTCCCTATTCCTAGAAGTATTCAAGCAGAAGTTGGATGACCTCATCAGGGATGTTGCACACAGCGACAGATGCTAGTAATAGGTCAATGGCAGAACTAGGACTGGAATCCAGAGCACTACATTCCAGATTCAATGATCTTTCCACTGAACCAGCTTGCCTTGATTCTTAGGAGAAAGGAATTTATGTCCTGGCTTTGTGACTGGTTTGGTCAGCTTGATCAAGTTTCTAAAATACCTTCTAATATTGATATTTTAAGTCACCAATATCCCTCTCTGGAAAATAAAAGGATAAATCGAATGACTTTTTAGCTCTGATATCATATTGCTATGTTCTAAGGTCCCCTTCAGTTCTATAGTTCTGAAACTCTATTGCTGTAATTTTTGAATAGATTATTCCTTAGATACCCAAACTCATCAAATGTTCCCACATGGGGCCAAGCTGCTATCCCCTGAGGGAGATGCTCAGAGCCATTTTGGTGCAGACCAGGGGTGTGCTCTTGTGGCCAAAAGATGTCTTTCTCTCTGTTCAGTTGCCTGATCCCAAGGATGCATCAGGCCATTTGACCCTAACTTAAATTCAGGAACATGGACAAACACTCCCAGCTCCCTCCAGGGACCTACCATGATCTGTCAGCTTGAGATTCATAGGACCATAGGGACACTGAGTCCAATTCCTTCACTTTACAGGTTAGGAAGATGATTTAACTTGATCAGAGCCACCCAGGGATTCAAATCCAAGGGTTCCTAACTAACTTCCAGAGCAGCATCCTATGTATTATATTCTTCTGTAGTTCACTAAAATTTAGCATCCAAGTCCCCACTGTCACCCCCATCTCCTACTGCAGCTGTTCAAGGAAGAAGCTGTTTCCAGTAACCCTTCCATACTTTTCCAAAGGAAGAAAGAAAAATTTATGTTAAGTATGTGTGTGTGACATGGGGTGAGAGAGAGAAGAAGGCTCTTGGGAAGGAAGTTCTCTTCTAATTTTCAATAAGGGCAAAGCCAGTGGTTTTCCCAGTGAACAGATGGGAGTCTTGTAGCTTGTTGGAAATGTTTGTTTCAAGTCAAAAGCCAAGGCTGCTGCCTAGAGTTTTCAGGGACTAGTCAGAGGCTTCACTAAAAAATCTGGAGGCCTGACAAAGCATCTAGAAAACTGCCCAGCCTTTCTTTAGCTAATCACGGAATTCTAGAACCAGGGCAGACCACAGAGGCCAGTCACTCAAGCTTCCATGAATTCTGTAGCATCCTTCACAGGGTCACCCAGCCTCTTCTTAAATATTCTTATTGAGAGGAGGCTCACTCCCTTAAGTGACAATCCGGATTATTTCATGGCAGCTTTATTTGTTAGGATGTTCTTCTTTACATCAGCATTTCTGGACTCTTTGACCAGAAGGAGATTCAGAAGGGGACACTGTCAAGTGTGTAAAATGGGGCACATAGCCTAAGGGTACAAGGCTAAATTTACGTATACCTTTTTTTTGCCTTTCCTTACTGCTCTATTCTTTTTTAAATAGCTTTTCATTTTTCAAAATACATGCAAATATAGTTTTAACATTCTCCCTTGCAAAACCTTGTGTTCCAAATTTTTCTCCCTCCCCTAGACAGCAAGTAATCCAATATAGGTTAAACGTGTATAATTCTTCTAAATATACTTCCACATTTATTATGCCACACAAGAAAAATCAGATTAAAAGGGGAAAAAAAGAGAAAGAAAAAAATAATCAAGCAAACAATCATAACAACAAAAAAGGTGAAAATACTATGTTGTGCTCCACACTCAGTCCCCATGATCCTCTTTTGGGATGCAGATGGCTCTCTCCACCACAAGACAATTAGAATTGGCCTGAAACCTCATTGTTGAAAAGAGCCATGTTTATAACAATTGATCATCACATAATCTTCTTGTTGCTGTGTACAAAAACATATATTTTAAAGAAAACAAATTGCATCTAATAAGAGATCACAATCTCACATATAATTCCCTTCTATTTGTATACTGAAGTGTTTGTCTTTGCGGGTGCTTATTAAATTCACATAGGGCATCTAGGTAATACAGTGGATAGAATGTTGAGTCCGGAGTCAGGAAGATTCTTTTTCCTGAGTTCAAATCTGGCTTCAGAAACCTACTAACTCTGGGCAAGTTACCTAACCCTGTTTGCTTCAATTCCTCATCTTAAAATAAGTTGGAGAAAGAAATGGCAAACCAGTTCAATTTCTTTGCCAAGAAAAAAACCAAATGGGGTCAAAGAGTATGAGACATAACTGAAATGACCAACTACAAATTAAATTCAAAATGAAAGAAAAAATGGTTAAAGGATACTAAAAATAAGAATAACTCTTCTCAGAACAGTCTAATGTCATTTCTTTTTTTTTTTTATTTAATAGCCTTTTATTTACAGGATATATGCATGGGTAACTTTACAGCATTAACAATTGCCAAACCTCTTGTTCCAATTTTTCACCTCTTACCCCCCCCACCCCCTCCCCTAGATGGCAGGATGACCAGTAGATGTTAAATATATAAAAATATAAACACAATAAGTATACATGACCAAAACGTTATTTTGCTGTACAAAAAGAATCAGACTCTGAAATATTGTACAATTAGCTTGTGAAGGAAATCAAAAATGCAGGTGTGCATAAATATAGGGATTGGGAATTCAATGTAATGGTTTTTAGTCATCTCCCAGAGTTCTTTTTCTGGGCATAGCTAGTTCAGTTCATTACTGCTCCATTAGAAATGATTTGGTTGATCTCGTTGCTGAGGATGGCCTGGTCCATCAGAACTGGTCATCATATAGTATTGTTGTTGAAGTATATAATGATCTCCTGGTCCTGCTCATTTCACTCAGCATCAGTTCGTGTAAGTCTCTCCAGGCCTTTCTGAAATCATCCTGTTGGTCATTTCTTACAGAACAGTAATATTCCATAATATTCATATACCACAATTTATTCAGCCATTCTCCAACTGATGGACATCCATTCAGTTTCCAGTTTCTAGCCACTACCAAAAAGGGCTGCCACAAACATTCGTGCACATACAGGTCCCTTTCCCTTCTTTATAATCTCTTTGGGATATAATCCCAGTAGTAACACTGCTGGATCAAAGTGTATGCACAGTTTGATAACTTTTTGAGCATAGTTCCAAACTACTCTCCAAAATGGTTGGATTCGTTCACAACTCCACCAACAATGCATCAATGTCCCAGTTTTCCCGCATCCCCTCCAACAATCATCATTATTTTTTCCTGTCATCTTGTCTAATGTCATTTCTATGATATTCCTCAAATTTTCTGCCTTAGGGGATTAAAACAAAAGCCAGTAAAAGTAGGACCTCTGCCAGTACATCCCAAGCATCCTGCCTCCCTCTGCTTAGACATTGTTAGGTAGTCTTCAGCAGAGCCAGTGACAAATAAGGCTCTGGAGGAGAAAGAATAGGACATATCAAAACTGCTTGGGAATCATCTGTATCCTATATCAGACCCAGGAGACAAGCAGGCTAGGAAAAAATGATAATAATATTAGCTAGCAGTTCCATGGCACTTTAAGGTTTGCAAAGCACTTTTACATATATATAATTTCATTTGATCCTCATTAACAACTCTAGAAGTCAAGTGCTATCATTTTGTCCCCATTTTGCAAAGGAGAAATACAAGCTGAAAGAAGATAAGCTGGGGACATGCTAAAACACTCCTAGCTCCCTCCAAGGATCTATCATCTTTGTGGGCCTGAGATTTACAAGATATAAGAGCTAGAAAGGACCTCAGAGATCCTCAAATCCAGTACCTTCATTTTGTAGGTGAGATTACAGCAAGGTCAAGGATTCATATATATGTATATCTATCTACCTGTACACAGAAATATATATATGGATAAAGATGTATACATAGCTTTGGGTCACCCAGTTAGGACAGTCTGAGGAAGAATTTGGGCTCAGATCTTCCTGACTCCCAGTCCAGAACTTTACCCACTGTGCTATTTGGCTGCCCTAAAGAGAAAGTGTTTAAAGTGAATTTGCTCCCATTGAAGTCATTGTTAGTCCTGGAGAATCAGAACTGGGGATAGAACCTGGAGCCTTGAGCTAAACATGCACATGTATGTCAGCTGATAACACTTCCCTTCCTTCCTAATGTGTTTCTTTCCTTTTGTAGGCCTGAGGATCAGGTTGTTCAACTTTTCTCTAAAGCTGTTCACCTGTCTCCTCTACATTGTCCGAGTCCTGCTCGATGACCCAGTCCAGGGGATTGGATGGTGAGTTGTCAAGGCAACCATCTTAGTCTGTAAGAGATCTTCTTTTTAGTAATGAGGATCCATTCTGGAAATTCCCAAGTTTGCAGTGGAATCTGTTCTTTTGTGATGAGGATCTATTATGGATGCTGTCAGGGGGATCTTCTAGTCTGTGATCATAGAGTTGTAAATATGGAGATAGAAGGATCCTTTAAGGTCATCAGCTCCAACTCTCTCATTTTACAGATGAGCAAATAAAGGTCCAAAGAAATTAAACTGATCACTCAGTCACACAGTTATATTAATTACAATTAATCTGAGGGGCAACAAATCCAACTTTTCCTGACTCCTGGTCCAGCAAGCTCTGCATGACATCAAAGCTGAGCTTCTAATAATGGTTTGCTAGGGAGGTATACTAGTTTATGAGACAGGTAGTTAGATCCATAGATCAATAGATCATAGGTAGATAGATGATTATTATATATAAAGATGATGGATGAATTGGGATTGGAACTGATATATGTATATGTATATATATATATATATATGTATCCACATATATAATGTATTTATGTAGATAGATATACATATATGTATATACCAATGTAACTGATGATTTGAGATTGAAATTAATATACACACAGGTATACTATGTATACATACCTGTAATAGGCTGAGGCTTGAGTTGATGCACTAAGGGTCCCAAGCATGTGAGGTTAAATAGTAATTGGGCTATACTCTATTAATATACATGCTTGGAGAAAGAATGGCCCCCGCCCACTCTCTGTGCAAGTCCTGATGTGTTGTATAGGAAATGACGATTTTGGTGGGTGGAGGCAGTGAGACAGGAAGAAAGGCGGAGAAAGACCCCTGGCTGGGTTCTGCTCTGGTAGCTGCTGGTCTTGTAGCCTCTGGTCTGGCTAGCTTCTTGACTCAACTGCATACATTGCTATTGCCAATTCCCTTCTACCTCTGATCTTTCTTCATCTCTACTGAGAATAAAGATTGAATATTTTCCCCTAACCTGAATTCCTGACTCTGGCTGATTTTAAAATACGCGGTCATCACACATACCTATATGTTTATGAATAGGTAGGTAGATAAATATACATATATGTTTACATAAAACATAATTGAAAACAAATATGTATTTATATTTATATTTATATTTATATACATATATACTCTGTGTGCATATCAGTTCCAATCCCAACTCATCAATTACATTATATTTATTTATACATATTTATGTGCATACATGTTTCTATGCATGCATATGTTGTGTGTGTGTGTGTGTGTGTGTGTGTGTGTATGTGTATTCAGACGGTCTGAGTGGCTTGTGGTTGGGCTGGTGACTTCCAAGGACCCTGCGACTTTACCGGTTGTTTTTTTTCCTCCCATTCTCTCCCTCACCTCTGATCTTAGAAAGGCAATGCCTCAGTCTTTCTTCAATAGTCAGACTTCAGCCTCAGGTCTCAGATGCTCTGTCTCGGCAGCGACACTCATCCCCTTCCTGCAGATGCTCTCAGACACTGTATTTTTGCAGATACAGCTGCTGACAGTGATTCCCCCAAGGATTAGATTTGGGGATGGAAGTGGGAGGAACACTGTATTATCTCCCAAAGCTGCACAGAAGTGCCTGTTCTAGTCCCAACTCAGCAATTTATTTGACATACAAACTTGGGTAAGCCACTTGGACCCTTTTGGATGTTCTCATCAGCAAAAATTGGTATACTAATATCTATTTGTACTTCCCCTCAAAGAATTTTGCAAGGACAAAATAATGTGTGTTGCCAGAGCTTTGAAAAATTCAAACCTCTCTAGAAAAGTAAGGTTTGATGTATATTGATTGTATTTCTTTTAGGAGAGACAGGAGGCTATAGTAGATAGAGAATTGATCTGGAAGAGGAAGACCTGGGTTTGAGTCCTCTCTTGCACATATTGCCTGTGTGATCTTGGGTAAAAATCAATGCTCTGGGTCTAAGCCTGTCTAAGACTGTAAGTTGCAGTACCTGCATTGGTAGAAATTTCCCTCTACTAGTTAATTACATGCCCAGTCTTTACTTACTCTGTATTTTTAGAACAGTGTTTTGAATTGCCTTCTTCCAAAAATTCCTTGGGGGAAAGAGGAGAGGAAAGAATTGATTCTAGTGAGGGTCTGCTCTCAGTCTCGCCCTGGAAGGGCTGGGTACCACGGCCACAAAAAGTGCTGTGGCTCCCCTATCACCTGCTTCACCTTCCCTCCCCACCTCTGCCTGCTTGGCTCCTTCTGAGCTCAGCTGCAGCACAGCCTCCCAAGTGAGACCTTTTATGATCCTCTCTCCAAACCCAGCCGCCTGATGCAGAAAATTACCTTGTCTTCGCTTTGTTTATATTTGATATCTAATTTTGTTTTATTTAATGAATTATTCTGTCTCCCTGGATAAAATGCAAGCTGCTTGAGGCTAGGTATTGTTTTGTTTTTGTATTTCTCCTCACAGCACCAGTGGAAAGCCCAGCAGTGTCACAGGTGCTTAATAAATATGGCTTGATAGATTCCCCCTCTCCCTCAAGTGCTTTCATCTGGCTGGAAGCCCATGGGCCTTGGGGCTAGAAATCTTCTTGGAGGAGATGGTAGAGATTGGGAAAAGAGGGATGCAAAAATCATAGCCCAGGGAGAAAAATGAGTAACAGGATCTCTTATCATAGCTCTAGGTCTAGGGACCTCAGAGGCTATTGAGTCAAGCCTCTTCATTTTACAGGTGGGGAAACTGAGGTACAAGAAAGCTGGCTTGACCAAAACCACAAAAGTAATAAGCAAAAGAGGGGGGGTTTGAACTCAGATCCTCTGACTCCTAAGCAAGTATCTATGACATACTTTCATGTTTCTTCAAAGGTACTGATGTAATCGAATAGGAGTTAGGGTAACAAAATTTGAATCGATGTCAGCTACTAACCCGATGTGTGACCTTAGGCCAACTTCTTTCTCTTTCTGAAGCTCAGTTTCCTCATCAATAAAATAATGATCTCTGGGTTCCCTTCCAGATTTTAAAAAATATTTTAATCTACTTCTATGAATGTATGATTATGAAAGATTTTAATTACCATGAGATTCCATAAGATTGTCAGTGAAGAAAGAATACAGTTAAACACAAATATTTTAGGTTTAAAATCATTTTATTATAAATTTAATTACCATCAACAAAATCAATAAAAAAACAAAAAATGAAATCACAAACTCTGAATAATTAAATTTGTTACTGATCTATGTGTAACTATTAACTAAGCTTTTTGCATCTCTTCATGATAGCTTTTTTTCTGAGTTTGCATATTTTTTCATGGTTTTTTATTTTTGTGAAATAATTAATATAGTTAGCACTTATAAAGAGCTTTGTCATATATGAATCACTTTACATATATTATCTGCTTTGATACCCAAAGCAACCCTATGAGGTTGGTGCTATTATTATCATCATTTTACAGACAAAGAAACTGAGGCTGGAGAGTTTGTGACTTACTCAATAAGTGTCTGAGGCAAGATTTGAATTCAAGGTTTTCTGACTCTAATTCCAGCAGCCTATTCACTGTGACTCATATCACTTTCTTGAATGTTTTGGACTCTGCATAAATTTCTTTACTTCATCTAAGTTTTTTTAATATTTCTTTGCATTCTTCAGCACAGAATTTTTTTACCTCCTAAATACTCTCAACAAATGATTTTGATTTTGTTTCTTTCATTGTAATGGTCTCTCTCTCCTTTGTCTTCCATGGTTTCCCATAGCTGGGGCTGCCCCAAGCAGAACTATACAGTATTCAACCAGTCATCATCGGAGATCAATTGGTAAGTGGATGATTAGGCTTGAAAGAACAACCCCACCCTCAAAGAAAAGAGCTAGATGGTGTCAAGCAATGATCTTGTGTATTAGAGAAATTTGCCCAAACTTCAACTAATTCCCTAATTATCACCAACTCTCTTGATGGAGAATGTGAACTTCTCCTAAATGAATGAATGAATGAATGAATGTGGCAGTTTATTTTGCCTGACTTATACATGTTTGTTACAAGTTTGGTTTTGTTTGGTTTTTCCAACAGAGAGAGGTAAGAAAGAAGAAAAAGAAATGCTTGTTAATTGAAAAAAATGTAAAATAAAATTTTTAGACTTCACAATAAACGAATAAATTAATCAAGCAAACAATTAACTCATATTCAAGTATTTGTGATTTTCCTTTTCAGTGTAGGTTCTCTCACTGACATAGATCACATCCCTCTGTGCCTTAGCAGATATTATTCCAGTGTTGCTGTGGCGGGGGAGGTAAAGGGGGAAAGAAGAAGAGGACGAGAGTGTTGTGGGGAGATCTGATTCTTACTAATAAATGTAAATTCTTTTAGAGCAAGAACTAGTTCATCTTTTGTCTTAATATCCACTAGTACCTGATTGTTGACTGATTGATTGTCTCTCCCAACCTTAAATAGGCTGGCCTTCATGATGTACAATCTGTTGGCAGCCTCATACTTGAACCCTTTTCAGCTCAATAAAAAGAGCCTCTACCTTTCCATAACAGCATTTGGAAATCCAGTATCAGCTCTGGAACATAACATATCAAAGCTGAACTCTAATAGAATAATTAATTTATCTTATGCTATCTTACTAGTATTGTTTTTTTCCCCTTCTTTCCATCAAGAACTTTTACCACCAAAACATAGGAATGAAAATTATGCAGGGATTTTATTCCTTGGGCCCTTGGAAACGTTGTAACCCAGAGAGTGATTTCCTCTCTGGAAGAACACATAGCTGAACCGTCAGTCCCATCTTACATCAGACCCTCTGAAAGCTTGGTGAGATTAGATGAAGTATAAATACCTTGGTTAATTTCCAGTTTAAAAAAATAAATGGCTCTACTTGAAAATAGTTCCCATCTGCCTGCCCACTCTTACCCAAACTTCAGAGATTCAGGAAGCTACTAATTAGATCACTGCAGCCAGGATGAGTTTCATAAGGAGAAAATTTCATCTCAGAAACAAGGGGGGCAGAATATGTGAGTAAATAACTATATATATAAGGGGGTGTGTCTTCGGAAGTATTCTTAGAATCAATAAGAAATGATTCCTCCTGAACTGCCATTCCCTGGATGCTGAGGCTTTGACTTCAGTACCTTCAAGACTCAAATTTGTTAGCAAAGCAGAACTTAGAGAAGAGCTAGGTACGCATGGATCAGTGGGTTGGCCAATCCCAGCTTTAAAGCATAAAGCCTGCCTCCTGACCTCTTAGCAGAGAGACAATGAATTAGAGGTGAAGCATCAGACATGCATTTTTAAACTCCATCAATAAAACACAAATGTGTTCTACTTAATTACACTTATTTGTTACAAAAGAAAACTCTGTGCCAGGAGTCAAGGAGAGAACTGGGGCAAAGTGGGAGGAAGTGATAGGAAAAAAACAGAAGAAAAGAACATCATCTAAACATTTCTTAAAATGCACAGAAAAGATTAGAAAAAAGTTTAGAAGTAGATCAGAGAAGCAAGGCAATGCTGGTATTAACCTGAAATTTAACATAGAAAATCATATGTACTTAGTTTATGAAATAAGTTATATTAATTGATTCAAGGTTTCATAAAAAGTTCTTTTTTCTAACCTTATTTATACATGAAAATGTTAATGTTTTCTAGTCTGTAATTTCTAAATGCTGATTTTTTTTAAAGTAGGTACATACTTCACATGGTTTTTTAATCCATGACAAGGGAGATAAGCGATAAGGGAGAAAACCTAGAACTTTAAAAATTTTAAAACAAATGTTTAAAAAAATGTGTTTTGAATGTTATTGAGGGAAAATATTAAATAAATAAAATATACTATCATGGTTAGTTGCAAAACTGAGGGGGGGAAAAGAAAGACTATTCAACTGGCTCAAACCTTCTTCTTATGGGAGAGAAACCAAAGCATTCCAAGCTGGAGGCTTCTATCATGGAGGATTGAATAGCTGATAGCCAAGCCCTCCAAGCTCACAAACAAGAATAGGACCAACAAGAGCTTATTCCTCCACATCCACATTATTTCTCTCTCTCCCTTAGTCATGTCCATTCCTCAGTTTACCTTAGTATCACAACCTGCCTCTTCTGTCATTTCTGCCCAATCAACTTAGAAGCCACAAGACAAATGTCCTCATCACCATGGCCATTGAATAACTGATTTAGAGCTGAAAAAGCCTTGGCCTTTTCATATTACAGATGAAGAAATGGAAATCCTTAGAGTATAAGAAACCTGTCTAAGATCACACTGAGAGGAAATGATAAAGATAGGGTTTGAATCCATATACTGAGTGGCTTCTTGCCACTCAACATACTGCTACTGGGCAAATCATCACCTAGATGTGGAAGATGGCATATGTTATCAGATATATCAATGAGTAAACTGATTTTGCCAAACTATTTTATACTCTCCTTTCTTCTCTTTTTCTTCCTCTTTCTCTTCTCCTTTTCCTCCTCCTCCTTCTCTTCTTCCTTTTCCTCTTCCTCCTCTTTCTTTTCCTTCTTTCTTCTTTCTTTCTTCTTGTTTCTTCTTTTCTTCTTTCTTCTGTCTCCTCTATTTCTGTCTATCTTTCTGTTTTTCTTTTTTAGTCTCTGTTACAAGGGGAGACTTATTGGGAGGAATATGTTAAGAAGTGGGCAGTGTAGAGAGTAATGAGCCTGGAGTAAGAAAGACCTTAGTTCAAATCTGACTATCTGACTATCACTACATATAAAATGAGGGGGTTGCACTAGTTAGACTCGGAGGTCCTCCTCAGCTTTTACTTCTATAGTCCTAGGATCCTATCAGTGAATTATCACCTAGATACTCAAGGATCATATTTCAACCAACATGCCCGCTATGTATGTATTTTTAAATTCTCTAACATAGTACTTTTAGAAGAAGAAGAAAAGGTGCTCAGAAATTAAATGAAAGGATATCATAACTTGGACATTATTCAATTTAATCACTCAGTTTTTCCTTTTCTCCTCGAGAAACCACTTGTTCTCTGGCATAATGCAGCCTTTCAATCCCTGCACAGAGTATTCCTGAAAGCCTGCTCTCTCTGACAGCCCACTTTATTGGAAAAATGAGAAAGGCAATTATGTGCCAAGAGGTTAGAAATTTTAAAATGTTCAAGGCTAGTCTAACTATCTAAACACCTGCTCTATTTTGTTGGCTACAGGCCTTGTGAGAAGTTTGTTTTGTTTTGCTTATTCTATACTATAATCCATGACTCTGCTGTCAGACATTTCCCAGCTCAGGTCGCATAGATCTCAGTTATTGGACCTTCCTTCCTTGTCAGCTGTCCCTTGAGGAAACACTAAATTGCCCTCCACTGTTACTTGCCTGTCTTTCTGAGGTTATGCAAGGTTACCAACACAGAAAAGCTCCTTATCATACTGCCCTGCAAGGACAGGAAGGAAACCCAAGACAAGCCAAGAACATAGAATCTTAGAACTAGACAAGCCTCAAAGATGATCTGGTCCAGCCCATCATTCCTGGTCCAGCCATCCAATTCCAAGAAATTGGAATCAATCCAACAAGCATTTATTAAGTACCACTATATGCAAGGTTCTGAAAATACAGAGACAAAAGTAAAAACCATTTCTGACTTGAATAAGTTTGCATTCTATCAGAATTCCCTCAACATGAGCAAAGAACTTAACTACTCCCTCAGAGAGCTCATCCCAATTTTTGGTCAGTTAGGAAATTTTAGGAAGCTTTCCAGTGTGTTAAGCAAAATCCTCTTCTGGAAAGATTGGCCCAATGTCTTCAATAATGATCTTGGAAAACTCTTTCTTCCTGGATAGTGCAAAGATAATGTGCCATCAGGAATGAAAATATACTTTGAAACTATGAAATCTTAATTGATGATGCTTGCTAGGGTGTGGCAGACCACAGAGATAATTATTCTGAAAACTTGTACATAATAGGTGTTTAATAAATGTTTGTTGAATACAAAATGAATGAATGAAAAAGCATTTGTTATAGTGCTTATATGTGCGAAGCACTGAGGATACAAATAAAAATATAAGACATCCCTGTTCTCAAGGAGCTTCATTCAATTGAGGGAGATAATACATAAATGAAATTTCAGCTGCTAGTCAGATGGAAAGGTCTTATGGTCCTTAGTATATTGACAAAGTGATGGTAAAGAATTCTTTTTAATGTCATTTTCCAAAAATGATCACATTTCTGATGTTGAATATTTGACAGTTACAGATTTTGCTCATCAGAACTGTATTCTCTGGGTCTTTAGGAGCTGGGGTTCTAGTAACTGCAAAAACAGGTGCCAAGCCATATCTCCATGAAGATTGCTTCCCAGGAGGGTGTCTGCCAGAGCTGGACTAAAAGCAGAACCAGCAATCCTGGGTTACCAGTACTCCCAAGACCCTTGGACTTGACTTACCTGCCTGTCTATGGCAGATGTTCAGCAACTGGTGTTTGTGATTGCAAGAAAGGTGGGATAATATCTGGGGTTTTTACCTGTCTTACAGTTGTTTTTTCATTTTTTCTCTCTCCAGGGCCCCTATCTTGTGGGTAGAGAGGAAAATGACGCTCTGGGCACTTCAGGTAAGTGACTATGATTCAGAAGTTTTCTACAGAGGTTCTTTGCCTAAGCTTTCAGAATGTCCCTCTAAATAAGTTCTCTGAACTTGCCAAGTTGAAGAATACCCAGACAAGCAAGTGTTGCTTTTGATGGCATCCTATTTCTGTGTGGATGTTCAAAAAGTGTTTGCTATTATAGTAATGATTAATTTTAGGAGGTAGCAGGAAAACTCACCCCCAAACTTCAAATATCTTCTGATGGTTTTCATAGTGCCTAAAATTCAAAAATTATAACTTCATATGTCACATAAGAAGTTTTTTCAAACTCTAGTGTCTCCTATTAACCTTTCTATAATTAGCCTGGCCTTAGGACTCCAACAATGCCTTTCTTTTTCATTAGGCATGAGCACTGGCTCTGTCACATACCATTTATTCTATATCCCTCCCCTCTACCTTTCATTTAATCAATATTTCCTTTGCTACTATGAAGAGTATGACTGTCAAATTTTCTATGGATCTTAATTGTAGGATGCCTAGGCAGAAACTCTTTTCCCTGCCCACTATTCCTTGGGACTTCCTCTTAATGTCCTATCCCTTTAATATTTCTACTCCATTCTTTCTCAGCAGTTCCATTGTATTGTTTGGAACTCCCTCATACTGTATGCCCTCCTTTCTTCCTCTATACTTTGAATATATTTTATATTTATAATTATATTTGTACTTGTTGTTTCTCACCAATAGATTATAAGTTTCCAGAGGGCAGGGACTGTTTTGTTTTGTTTTTATGAATACCCATCCTACACACACACACACACACACACACACACACACACAGCCTAGCATATTGCCCAGTGGTTAATAAATGCTTATTGAATGGAATGGAATTAGTGCAAACATTCCTGAAAAGAATGATACCTTAAACCTTTGAAGGTAATAACCCTAGTTAAATTTTGTGCTGGGTCCTATAAGCAAGATATTCAAGAACCTCAGAAAGGACTCAAAAGGGTAAAAAGCAGAGCAACAAAGAGAATCTTCACCAACTTTAGAATTTGGTCTGGGATCATTTCTATTGTCTCATTGCCTCCTTTTTTGAGGATTTCTGAGTCAAAAACTATCCTTATATATTGTGGTCTATATTCTTTCCTTTCCCAAGCCCTGTCCCTCTTCTTCCAAGTTTTGGCTGGAGAAAGGTTTTGGTTCCACCACAGTTTCTCTTCATCTTATCCAAGAGGTTCAATGTCTACCTTTGTTCTTTTTTAGGTCATTGTAGCATTAATAAGTTTTCTTGAGACAATGCTCCTCATCTATCTCAGTTACAAGGTAAGTCTACTCCTGATCTTGGAAGTGTAGAGGAGAGAGGAATAATATAATACTATTTGTTTATGTCCTTCTTTCCTCCCTTGTCTTTTTTTTTTTCCTTTCTTGGAAAGAAATAGGAATGTTGTCCAGCAAACAGAGAAGAAATGTCCTTAAACAAAGAACATAGGATCTATTGATCATATGAGAACAGCTGAAAGGAACTCTGTACTTAACAATAATAACTAATGCTTATGTAGTAAATGTTAAATTTCCTTTAAGTTTTAAAACTGGAAGAAGCCTTAGAGGCCATCAAAAGCAATTCCCTCATTTTACAGATGAGGAAACCCAGGTTGAAATAAAATCCCTTGTCCGTGGTCACATAGCTACACTGAGGAAGAATTTGAATTCAGGTTTCACCAACTGAAAGCATAGGCAGTACTCTTTATTTCCCTGATTCCCTTATTTGTGTTTTTACCTTTTAACATTTTGTGTTCTTAGAGCTCCAGTTTCTTTGCACCCCATTTTATTGTCTTGATTTTTTTTCTAT
Organism: Sarcophilus harrisii; assembly: GCF_902635505.1. Classification (NCBI taxonomy): domain Eukaryota; kingdom Metazoa; phylum Chordata; class Mammalia; order Dasyuromorphia; family Dasyuridae; genus Sarcophilus; species Sarcophilus harrisii. The sequence continues at coordinate 490,791,513 of NC_045427.1, read as the reverse complement.
CTTTGGGAGGGAAGATGGTGTTCATAATTAAGATGATTTGGTGATTTCTAGTATTCTGATTCCCCAGGCTGCACTCAGCTACAAATGTCAGCTTCTTAAAGTCAGATTTCTGAAAACCCTGAGCTCTCCTTAGAATTGCTGCTCCTGTTTACACCTCAAGGTTTGGTGGGAGAAGATATATACAGATTCATTTCCTGATACTTTCAACAGAAGATATTTTGAAAGAGCATAAGCTAGACTCCCTTTATTTTCCTGTGTTTATTTATAAAGCAAAATGCTCTACCTAAGAATAGGCCTATGAGATGGTTTAGGATAAACAGTATTTCTATCCAATTATCTTTTTTCCCTTTTCCCATCTCCCTTTATTCCCTCCCTCCTCTTTCTTTTTGCCTTCCTCTCTTCCTCCCCCTGTTTTTTTCTTTCCTTCCCCCTGAATTTTTTCTCTTTCCTTTCTTCTCTTCTTTTCTACTCCTTTCTCTCTTTCTTCCCTTTTAGAGAAGACATGAACCAAGGTACAGTTTAATCTATGAACAGGAGTATCTGAGTTGCTGTTTCCCAAATGGTTGCCCTGTGCTCATGGTTTTTGAGGAGATCCTGTGATCTTTTATTCTATCATTCCAGACTCCTGGCTGTGAACCAGGAGAAGCTGGCCTTTCTCCCTGTCATTAGACTGTCCCTAAGGTGAGCTTGAGGATTCAGGGCAATCACCATCCTGGTTCTTGACTATATACAAATGCCTCTTCTCTCACATAGAAGTGGGAGCCAGGGAGCTTTGGGAAAGGCTGATGATAATCTACTTATTTAGAACCAGAAATCAGCTCTAGGGTTGACAATTGACAGTTAAGAGACCTAATTCAAAACAAAATATGTAGCAGGGAGGAACATGGCTCTTCTTCTTTTACCCCTGCCAAGATGGTCATCAATGACAAGACTGAACCTGAGAGAAGATTGTAGAAAGCTACTCCATTCCATTCCTTTGGGTTGATAATAATTTATTTGGTGTCAGGAGAAGAGAAGCAGTAAAAAATTCAACATTATTTGGTTTAACTAGTTCTACCATCTCTATAATGACTATGTCAATACAAGTATATGTGTTAATGTATATCTCATATAACTTTTTAACTTGGGCAGGGGAAAAGGAAGGGAGGGAAAGAGAAGAAAAAAATTGGGGACTCAAAATCTTACAAAAAATGAATGTTAAAAGTCATCTTTACATGTAAGTAGAAAAATAATATACTATTAAAATAAAATTTTAAAAGAGAAAAAAATAATTATATGTGTTAAATAGTGATTTCTTCCAGTATTTGGAAATTCTTTTACAGGAAGATCTTGTAGTGTCTACTTCCATTTTCCCTGTTTCTCTCATCCCTTATTTCTCCTCCCTTCAATGTTTCTTCCTCTCCTCTTCCCCTTCCTGTCTTCCTCTCTTTATGGTTTTCTTTCTCTCTTTTATCCCTTCAACAGATCTTTTATCTTCTTTCTCCCACCATTTCTGCCTCCCTCTCTCCCTTCTATCTTTCCCCTTTCTTTTTCCCTTTCTTATCTTCATGTTGCTCTTCCTTTCTTCCCCTTTCTTTGTTTCTCTATTACCTTTCTCTGTCTCCATTTCTTCTCCATATTTCTCCTTACATCTCTCCAATCTTTTTTCCTTCTTTTATTCCTATCTTCTCTTTTCTTCTCCTTTTCTAATGTCCCACTGTGGTTTCCAGACTGCTCCAACTGCTTTCCTTTTACCATCCCTGTCAGTTTCTAACTTTCCTTTCCCATGCTTCACTCCCTACTTTTTTCCTCTTCATCATTCCTTCACTCCCTCTCTGGGATTTTTTCTAATCTATTTTACTGTTTGACTCTACAGGGAAACATTTGGGAACAGATCTTCCGAGTTTCTTTCATCTTGGAAATGATCAACACAGTACCATTTATCATCACGGTAAATAAGCATTGGATCATCCGTTCTATAAAGGAGGGATTTCTGATCTGGGTGTCCATCTTCTGGGGAATTATCCCCAGAGAGCTTCATCCCAAATGCTGCTGTCTACTGTTTCTTAGATTTTCTGGCCTCCCCTGCGGAATTTGTTCATCCCAGTTTTTCTGAACTGCTGGCTGGCCAAGTATGCTTTGGAGAACATGATTGTAAGTAACCAGAGACTAAATAAATTGTGGGTTTGGGTTATAGCAAATCTGGTGGCCCATCTGTCTCCTTTCTACTGTTAGCATAGGTAGGTGTGTGTGTGTGTGTGTGTGTGTGTGTGTGTGTGTGTGTGTGAAAGAAAGAGAGAGAAAGAGAGGCAGGTAGAGACAGAGACACAGAGATAGACAGAGACAGACAGACAGACACAGAAACAGAGAGAGTAACTTTTTTTCTCCTCCCAAAATATCTTTGGGAAGAGCCAGGAAGTCTCACTATGTACAGTGTAGCTTATTTGTACCAGATCTTACTTTGACTAAAATGACTATCTATTCAACATATAATCAAACCCTTTGTTGGGTCTTACTTTACTTCAATCCAATGAGAGTTGGCAGGAAAGGCCTTTAAGCTAAAACACTTCATTATCTCTCAGAGGAATTATAAAAGTCAATCCATTTAGAGAGGCTCATTCTGCCATATGTTGGCGATTTGCAGTCAACAAAGCAATGCTATGCACCTTTGAAATACAGTTCAGAATTCAGAGATTTCTCAGTTGGATGGGACTGGCAGGAAGGAACGAAAATGATAAATCTCACTTCTTCCTAAATCCAGTTCTCACATATCCAAAATGCCGTTCCCCCTAACTTCTACCTTTTAGAATTTTTGTTTCTTTCAAATCTATGTTCAAGCACACTCTTGTACAGGAAGTTTTTTGATTTCCCCAGTTGTTAGTACTTTTTCCACCAAAAAATTCATATTGTATTTTGCACATATTTATTTATGTATATATTTCTCCCCCCACCCCAATATATTGAAAATTCTCTGAAAGCAGGGGCTATTTCATTTCTGCCATTTTCTAGCTTTTAGCCTGACACATTGTAAGCACTTAAAAAATGCTTATTGGTTGATTGATAACTAGAAATTTGGAGTCCAGAAAAAAAGGAAGTCAAAGTACTGCTGTCCTTTGCCTTAATCATATTCTGTGTTTAATTCTGGAAGCATTTTAATAAGGAAAATTAATTCTAAAAGGGGATCACCAAGGTGGCAAGGATTCAAAACTTTATCAAAGGAGAATCAATAATTGAAGCTGTGTACATTTAAACTAGAGATTAGGAGAATTTGGAGGAGCATGATAATTCACTTAGAGTCTTTAAAAGGCTGTCATGGGCTTTTCCTATTTGCATCCAGGGGGAAAAGGTAGGATCAGTCACTAAGAATTATAGAGAAGACAGAAATCTGTTCTCTGTAAGGAAGAACTTTCTAAAAAATTGATCTATACAGAAATGAGATATGCTACTTATTACTTAGTGATCTCCCTATTGGATTGTGTTTAATCCACTGGATTTGTTTATTGGATTGTTTGGATATGTTTATTCAAACACTGGATATGTTTAAGGGGGCTGCACAGAGAATATTCTTTTACTGTGTTGGTGGGTAAGCTAAATGAACTCTGAGCTTCCTTTCAACACTGATATGATATGACTCCAAGTTAAGTAATTAAACAACAACTCCCAGTATTTGTTTACAGTTTATAAAACATTTAAAATCATTGTCTCCTTTGACCAAGCTAACTGATTAGTTTGAGGCCTCATTTCAAATCATAGGCATAACTAAGAAATGAAGCCCCAAGGTATGGACTCCCAACCTACAAAAGCAATTTTGCTGCTTCCTCCTTCTTCCTCCTCCAGAGGCCATGGGAAAGATGTGGAGTCTAATTGCTGTTTTAAACCATAGAAACAGAGGCTGTGTCTGCTCTCCCTGACTGGTCTGTGGGTGAGGAAAGTGAATTCAATCAGACAATTTGTTTCATAAACAACAGATGATCCCTAAGGTCCCTTCCAGCTCTAGCAGTCTGTAAATCCAAATTCAACAGAGCAACTGGGTATTTTAAAATGACTAATTGAATCCATTCAAATAGCTGGTTATTTTTAAAACAAAAAGTTGAATGCAGTCAGTCAACTTGCTAATAATTGGTTTGTAGCCCTAGCCAATGATTATTAAACATTTGTTTTCAAAATAGCCAGTTGTTTTAATCCAAATTTGTGTGCTTGACTGCGAGCCTCTGAGATCCTGTTTTAGCTCTTTCTTTGTGTTGGTTATGGTCATGTGTATCTTAGAGAATTGTACCTATACCTGTAGCTATGTGATCCTGCATGTGGGTCTGAGGGGGCCAGTACCATCCTATCTGTAATACCCTTTCCTTATCATAGATCTACTTTAAGGTCCAATTCAAGGGTATCCTCCTCCATGAAGTCATCCTAAAATACTCAGGCCTTTAACATTCCCTGTGGTCCTGAGCCCTTGCTGCGTGTCCTGTGCTTTGGTTAGATCAGTCCAGCACTTAATTCCATTCTGCTTTATCTATCTCATTGTCTAAGTGGCTTGTCGCCCATTCAAGCAAAGAGTGAATTCTCAAGGACAGAGTTCTCTTTTCTCTTCTATCCTACCCACAGTTCCTGGCTGTGTACTAAGCATATTGTACACTATAACTGCAAGTTAATCCAGACTCAGCTAAGCCGGTTCCTTTTTTCTGCCTCCTTATGGTAACTTGTCTCTCCACAGAACGACTTCCATAGGGCCATCCTAAGGACTCAGTCTGCCATGTTTAACCAAGTTCTGATCCTCTTCTGCACCCTCTTGTGCCTCCTTTTTACTGGGTAAGTATTTTCTGAGCTTTGACCGTTGGGTGATTGCAGCCCTGCAGCATCCTATTACTCACCTGCGGGCTTGTGACTTGTGCCAGACTTCTATCTATACTAAAACCTCTTCTGTTTATTAAAGGCAAAGTATTAGATTTAAGTAGGGTAAGGCAGTAGAGAGGGTAAGGCAAGGAGAAGGAAGGAAATTCCCAAGCTGTTGAAATTGGGCTCTGGTACATAAAAGATCACTTTTAGATTTTTGGACGAGATCTAGAATTCTGCTACTTGATAGATTTACTGCAGGCAAATCACGTGGCCTCTCTGGGATGTTTCCTCATCTGTAAACTTAAGAGGGGCAGAAGAGGCTAATGGCAAGAAATTTAGAGAGTACATCCAGCCTTTTACAATACCATTGTTTTCTTTTTTTCACAGACTATGAATCTTTCTTATTGTGTTTAACATAAGCAAGAGGATCACAGCAATTAGAGATTATAGAGATGGATTGGACCCTAGAGATTATCCGGTTCAGGACTTCTTAAACTTTTTCCATTCATGACCCCTTTTTGCCAGAGAAATTTTTGCATGACTCTATGTGTATATGGATATAAAGTAAATATACAAATCAAACATTTACTGATAATAGAGCATAAGGAAATTTGTTTTAAAACAATTCTTTGATATACATATAAATTTACCATTATTAAAGACAAAAGCAAATTTGCATACTGGATGTGTTTATTTTTTACATAAAGAATTAAATCTTAGCAGAATATTTGATACCTTTTACTGCTGCCAAATTTTGCAAGCCTTGCATTCAGTTATGCAACCCTACATGGGATCATGACCCAGAATTTAAGTTTAAGTCTAACCCATTACTATTTTATGGGTGCAAAAACTAAGGCCCAGTTTGGAGCATGTAACTGAGAGGAAGTTTCATGCCCAGGGTTTCTGAAATAATAAAAGTTATGATGAAAACTCATGCTCTGTGACTGCCAGTCCATAGTCTTGCTTTAATCACTTTCTCTTTTCAAGTCTTTTCTATTTTCAAGCCCAGTTCAGACTAGTCAATTACTAATCTCAATTTTTATTGCATCTTTTAGCTGGAAAGAAATAGATGTATAACTCTCCTAAACAGATTTGGTTTGTTTGACAATAATAACCAAGAAATCCTTTTCAAGCATCTGGAAAAATACTTTAATTCCACAGTGTATATGAACTGTATATTGCTAATCATAAAAGATTCTGATCTTTAAAGTTTCTGAAAAGCACCAAGCTCTGTTCTTTCTGACCTCTGGTAACCACATACCTCCAAAATTAGTGTGAACTGGTATATTTTTCCAAGGTTTCCTTTGTTTAGACTATGCTTCTCACTACTGGTGTGGCCTTGGACAAGTCACCTAATACCTCAAGGATTTAGTTTCCTCATCTGTTAAAACAGGTAGCTGAACTACATGACTTCTAGCCAGCTCTAAATGCTGTGATCTCTATTTTCTGGTACCCAGAGGGTAGGCAGGAACTTGTTCAGGGTGTTTCCTGCTGGTGGTCACATTCAAGAATTCATCCCTTACTTCTACTATCCTCCTAAGTCTATTTTCATCCTCTACTTGATCTTTACAGGACCTGTGGTATTCAGCACCTGGAAAGAGCTGGGGATAATCTCTCTCTCCTCAAGTCTTTTTATTTCTGCATTGTCACTTTCTCCACTGTGGGCTATGGAGATGTAACCCCCAAAATCTGGCCATCTCAGCTCCTGGTGGTTATTATGATCTGTGTGGCCTTAGTTGTCCTTCCACTCCAGGTAAGTTCCCTACCTAAAGGGGACATATTCATATGTTTACCAGTCAACAAGTATTTATTAAGCACTTTCTAGGGTGGAACAGCTAGAGTGATGAGCCCAAGTCAGGAAGACTCACATCCCAAATTCAAATCTGGCTTCAGATACTAGCTGGGTGACCCTGAGCAAGTCACTTAATCCTGTTTGCCTCAGTTTCCTCTGTAGAATGAACAGGAAAAGGAAATGGTATTTCATTTTAATATCTTTGCTAAGAAAATCCCAAATGGGATCACAAAGAATTGGAAACTACTGAAGAAGGAAAGAACAACCAGAACAAAAAATATACCAGATACAGTACCAAGCTTTGGGAACACAAATAAAGACAAAAAAACAAGCCCTTCTCTCAAGGATTCACAGTCTAATAGAGGAAACAAAATGGGAGAGCAACTAGGTACAAACTTTATAAAGGATAAATTAAAGAAAATCAATAAAGAAAAAATACTATTGTTGAACGGAATTGTGATAGATTTATTTTGGAAGATGGGATTTTAGCTGGGATGTGAAGGAAGCCAGTAAAACTAGAAGACAGAACTGAAAAAGAAGAAAATTCCCGGCATGAGGGACAGCCCCTGAACATGCTCGACTTTGAGAGATGGAGTGTCTTGTGAGAGGAAGAATGAGTTGGCCAGTGTCACTGGATTGCAAAGTACAAAAAGAAGAGCAAAGTGTTAGAAGACTGGAATGGTAAGAAGGGGGCCAGGTTATGAAGGTTAAAAGCCAAACAGATGGCTTTTATATTTGATCCTGGAGGTCATAAGGAGCCATGAGAGTTTGTTGAATGGGAAGTTGAGAGGAAGGGTGACAGATGTCTTTTGGAGAGATCAGTTTGAAGACTGAGTAGAAGATGGAGTGGGGAGAGGGCCGAGGCAGGGAGGCAATTGCAACTGTCCAACAATGAGATGAGGAGGACCTGCAGCAAGCTGGTGGCAGCGTCACAGAGAAGGGGGTGTGTATGAGAGAGGCCCTAAAGGCAGAATGGACTGGATATGGCAACAGAATCAATGTGGGGAACCAGCCTGATGACTGGGAGGATGGTGCCTCAGAGCCATAGGAGAGTTAGGAAGAGGGCTTGGAGAAGAAGAACAATCAGTTCAGTTTTGAATATGATGAGTTTAGAATGTCTACTAAACATGCTTTGTTTATCAGAAAGACTCTAGACCGGGAGTCACACTCCATCAGTCAAGCAACAAGCATTATGAAGTGCCAGACATCATGATAAGTTGTAGGACCAGAAAGACTGAACTAGATGGAGTCTCAGCTCTATTACTTGCTAGTTATGTGACCTTAGGCAAAACAGGTCAAGTCAAACAGTGACTCAGTTTCTCCTTCTGCACAAAGAGGGCTTTGGACTAGATGGTCTATAAGGTCTCTTCTAACTAACATTCTGTGGTACTGCACTGGATCATTCAGGAGACTTGGCTTTTCATCCTGGCTCAGTCATTTACTGCTTGGATCCCTTTACCTTTCTCAATCTTGCTTTCCTTATGCTTAAAATGGGGGTAGTAATACCTATCTTGCCCTCCTCTGACTTCCCTGATTTCCTCCAATTTCTAGCTAAAATCCCAACTTTTATAGGAAGTCTTCCTCAATCTCCCTCAATTCTAGCATCTTTTATTTCTTGATTATCTTCAATGTAGCCTATATATAAATTGTCTCTATATAATCATTTTCATGTTTTCTTCTCTATTGCACCATGAGCTCCTTGAGAGTAGAAACTGTCTTTTGCCTTTCTTTGTATTCTAGCATTCAGCACAATCTCTGGCGCCTAGTAGGTGCTTAATAAATTTTTGATGATTGACTGATTGCCCTCACAATGACTTCTGACTGCATAAATGTGATGTATATAACAGCCCTCCTTTAGACTTAGACTTCAGCCAAAGCTTTCCCCAAGTAAAACTATTATCTCAGCATATTATATTCATATCATAACAGAATCTTGGAGTTGGAAGGGAACTCACAATCACTTATTCCAACCAATAATTGGCCAAAAGTCCCTTCTATAATTTCTCCAACAAGTTGTCATTCATTTGAATTCTTATTCCTTCTCCCTTTTTTAAAAGTATACTGTGTATTTTAGGTGCCTAATTATGACAAATGAAAATTAAAAGCTCCATTTTTCTTCTTACTGTCTTTCATATGTGTCCTATTATTCTTCCTCTAGCACTTGTCCTCACACTGTTCTTCCCTCGATTCAATTCAGTTCAGTTAAACATTGAATAAGCACCCAACTATGTGCAGAGACCTGATTTAGGCAATGTTACAAAAACAAAAGTAAAATGTCACAACTACGTGTCTGCTCCTTGAAGGCAGGGGATAAGCTGGAGCTCAGGCATGAGATGGGAAGAGAAGTGCCAGGTCTGAGAAACAGCTGGTATGGATGGAAGACAGAATCCATGAAAAAGGATAACATAAAGTAAGTTAGGAAAGACTGGAGGGAGCCAAAGAAAGAGGCCTTAATGGTCTGAATGAGAAGTTTATAATAGGAAACCAGGCAGTTTTTAAGCAGACTAGTGATCTATATCTTAAAAATATTAATTTGGCTACTATGTGGAGTATGGATTAGAGAGGGGAGAGTCTGCAAGCAAAAAGACCAATTAGGAGATTATTGCAGTAATCCAGTTATGAAACAATAAGGACCTCAATTAGGACAGTGGTTATATAAGTGAAAAAAAGAATAGATTTGAGAATTGCGGACGTAAGAGTATTGCCAAATTCAGTTCAACAAGCAATTATTTGGTATCTACTGTATACCACACACTGTTCTTGGCAATGAGGATAAAAAGATAAAAAAAAAAAAGTCCATTCTTTCCCACAAAAACCTTTCCTCCTTGTTCTCTATCTACTAAATTCTGTCACTCTCCAAGTCCCAATCCAAGTTCCAACCTCCCCACTGAAGCTTTGTTCATAAAGCATTAATATTCCTTTTGGCACTCAGACCACTTCATTTCCTTGTAGTTTGAGGAGCTTGTTTACCTCTGGATGGAGCGACAAAAGTCTGGGGGTAATTACAGCCGCCACCGAGCCCAGACGGAGAAACATGTCGTCCTTTGCGTCAGTTCTCTCAAGATTGACCTCCTCATGGATTTCCTGAATGAGTTCTATGCTCACCCTCGCCTCCAGGTAATGGCGGGCCTTGGGCAGGGCCTTTTCTGTGTCCTGGGCAGAGTTAGACAGCATTCATTTTACTCGAGGAGGCTGGAAGACACCATCCCAGGGTCTCTCAGGCTTAGGATGAGAACACATCTGTTCTTTCTCCTGCCTCCCTCCAGGTCTAAGATTCTGAGACTCCATGACTTCTATTAGGGCTCCACTTCTGCAACCGCTCAGGGAAAACAATTCCATGATTCTCCGGCTTATTTCACCTAAGGTGGAGGACTGATGTGAGAGTCAAGTGCCTGATCCTGGATGAGAGCCCTAGTCCCTGTGGCCCTAGTTTTTTCAACTGTTAAAAACAAGGGGTTGGGGGCTACGTTCCAGCATTAAGTTAATGATGCTAAAATCGTGCCTTTTCAAAAGCTCTCTAAGACTATGAAGTCTTACTCTTATTTACATCTTGTTCTCTATGCACGAATGAGGGACACAGATGGATTTCCTGTTTCAGGACTATTATGTGGTGATCCTTTGCCCAACGGAAATGGACATTCAGGTGCGTCGGGTTCTGCAGATCCCTCTATGGTCTCAGAGGGTGATCTATCTCCAGGGCTCAGCTCTAAAGGATCAAGATCTCATGAGAGCCAAGTGAGTATAGAAGCAGGTCAATGGGAAGAAGGGGAGTTGCTTGGAGGCCTTGATAAATGTTCTGTTGTGTTTTGGAAGCATTTTTTCTTTCTAATGATGAGAATGTATAAAAAGTAATATAAATTCCTTAGTCACTAACAAGCAGGCTGAGGCATATGACCTGCTGGGGGGCAAGAAAGAAGCCAAAAGAAACCCCAAAATTCCCTATGGTAAGTCCACAATAGGTAACCTATACCTGATTTTCTCTTATAGTTCTTGGCATTTCCTAGGTACACACAAAGGTCTTAATTTACTATATATAAGTGCCCTTTCCCACACAGGCTCTATTGGACACCTAAAATGCATTGTTAGTCGTGACCATGATTGCTCTCATTGTAATTCCAGTCTCTGCAAGGCACATTTGTCATAGGAGGATCTTCTTTAGAAGATGTGAATAATTCATAAATGAAATCTGCTGTGGCCAACTGAGTGAGATACATAAAGTAGACTGAGGAAAATTAAACATAAACAGACTGTGTTTCTGGCTTCTGTTGAGAATTTAATGGGTAGATCAATCAGTGAGAACTACATCAGAAGTTTTCTTTTGGGGTCAGCCACAGATTTCCAACTGACCATGGCCACCCACTGAACCTGGACCTCAGCCATAGTAACCTCCTAATTATAATCACAGACTGGCCCCCTAATTCTAAAGACTGACTAATCTAGAGTCATAGCCTAAGTCAGACCCCACTCAACTATCTCACAAATGTTTTAATCACCAGGTGAACTGGATGAGAATGCAAACAATTCAATGTACCTACTTACCCTCATGAAGACAACCAGGTGGCTCAGTGGATAGTGCTGGGCCTAAGCTCAGAAGACTCATTCTCATGAGTCCAAATCTGGCTTCAGACACTTAGGAGCTGGGTGATCCTGGGCAAGTCACTTAACCCTGTCTGTCTCAGCTTCCTCATCTGTAACATGAGTTAGAGAAGAAAATTACAAACTACTCTAGGATCTTTTCCAAGAAAACCCCAAAAAGGGGGTGACCCAAAGTGTTGGGAATGACTAAACAATAGTTCCCTCTACCAAGAACTTAGTGGTGTGGGTTAGTACCATTGTCCTTGAATTCAAACAATTCAATCTCTAGGTTACTAGGATAATTCTAAAATATTGTCTAGGCCCCTCACAAAGGCAAAGACCCCTAGAGAGGGAAACTGTGGAGTTTTTTTTAACTATTAGTGGACTTGACTCAGGTGCTAGTTCTTTAAATTTTATATTTTCTGCCATGTAAAATAAAGCTTGACTATATTTGATGTGTTCTTAGTTTAGATACTTGAATGAGGGCAAAGGGATTCTTTCCCTCTTTTTATCTCTACAAAACCAAAACATAAGCTAAATATTTTCAGAGGAAATCCTAGCTAGAGCAAAATGAGTCAAACTGGGATTATTGGATTGTTGCAAGATAGGTGGAAATTGTCTGAATGCAGGATTGTTGAAAATTCCCTAATACTGTACCAGTTCCATGCAAATCCAGACATTTGGTTCTGGGCCACAAATTACATATATTGGCTGGAATTAAGGCAATAAAAACATGGAGAAGTAGGGGCGGGGGGAAAGGATGTTCTGCATTTGTAACATACTTGAGTGATTACCTTGAAGGTCCCCCATACTTCTGACTAGTGTCATTGTTCTTGAAGGAGAGAAAGTCAGCATATTATAGATTCATGCTCTTAGTTAGCATAGCCAACAGGCATGTGGCTGGCAATTAGCAGTTCTAAAATTAATTATTTTCATCAAGATTTTCATCTCACCTCTCTGAGAAGTCTTCCCTCCCTATTCCTCACTTAGATAAGGTCACTTAGCCTACCCCAGTATTTCATTCTTCCCACACTGCAACAGAATAGCTGTCTTGACACATTTCTAATTCAAGCCCCTAAATCCTGAAGGCTGTGCAGTGCAATGGAAAGAGAGCCATGGATTTGGGAATCAAAGGATTTGGGAATGGATAATGATTCTTTGGGAATATTACAGAGAAGAGTCCTTTCAGTGTGGGCTGGATTAGATGAGGTCCCTCCCTTCCCGAAAGACTCTGAGATTCTGTGATTCTGCCATTAACTAACTGCATGGCTTGAGGCAAGTTACCCCTCTCTAGGCCTTAATTTCCCCCCACAAAATGAGGAAGTTGGGCTAAATGATATCTAAGGTCTTTTGTAGCCAGACATGCTACATTCCGAATTTGCTGTAGCTCACGGGCAGCTTTCTTCTATCTGTAATGTGCTTACCATCTAACTACATTACATTCTATTTTGTCTTATTTTATCATTCTTCTACATGGATGAACTCCATTTCTCCAATCAGGTTATTAGCCTCTTGAAGGAAAGTAGTATGTCTTCTCCTTATTATCCCACTGACCCATTAGAGGGCTGCATACGAGGTAGCTGCTCAGGGGAAGTCTGCTGACTCGAGGTGCCATGGATTGAAAGCTAATAGATGATTCATTTTTCTCCAGGATGGACAATGGGGAGGCCTGCTTCATCCTCAGCAGTAGGAATGAAGTGGACCGAACAGCCGCGGTAAGCACCCCCTTTCCATGATGGCATTCACAAAGCCTCCTGGAGGGTAGGGCTGGGCGGGGCTGGGCTGGGCTGGATGGGCTCTCTAGGAGAGGACACAGGTGGTTGGAAAGTTAAACAGCATCCTCTCCCCTAGGACCACCAAACCATCCTGAGAGCCTGGGCAGTGAAGGATTTTGCTCCCAATTGCCCTCTCTATGTTCAGATTTTGAAGCCAGAGAATAAGTTTCATGTCAAATTTGCTGGTAAGTTTCGGTTTCTAGTTGAAAGATTGAATGTTTCAATTAAGTATTCATTAAGCATTTGTGCTAGGCATTTGGTAAACATTGGAGAACAGATAAAATGCCCTCAAGAAGTTCACCGTCTAATGGTGGAGACAAAATGCAGTTATGCACCAACAAGCTTCATACAGAGTGTATGTGTCACTATGAATGTCCCAGAACCTTAGTGTTAAGGAGGAGGTGCCCTCAGCCACATGGCTGTCTATGCCATGGCAATGGAGAAAGTCCGAGTTAGGATTTAGACAGCCAGAGCTCTGGCCCTCTCTTCCCCACTAACTTGCCATGTGACCTAATTAAGTCACTTCTCTCTGGGCCTTAGTTTACTTCTCTATAAAAAGGACTACAAAACCTTAATTCTTCTTATCTTATCTGAAAGAATTGTTAATTAGTTCTGCTAATATATCCTCTAAGAACCCAGGTAACCTCCAGGCCATAAATGATGATGAAGATGATGATAGCATTTAGGTGTCCCATCAGTGAAATAGGGGTAAAGTACTTGCACTCCCACTCATCCACAGCTGCTGTGAGTAAAGCACTTTGTACCCCTGGAAAGTATTCTAGAAATGATAGTTTTGATTGTGTTAGGGTCTCTACACAGTGTTAGACTTGGGGCTCCATGCCTTGCAATTACCAATTATGAGACAGTATTTTGTATAGATATTTTGGTCTTTTGGTGACTAGCATTTTGGGGAAGAGAACAAAGATTAAATAATTATAGGTATACAAATCTGTATATTTAGTCAAGTGCACACTACTAAGAGAGCCCAAGTCAGATGGCAGAGAGATAACAGAGCTAGCTAGTGTTGTCATCTTAGATTACTAAAGCCATACAACTAAAGCATCCTGAAATCCCAGAGCATAAAACATCAGGGCTGGAAGGGCTGTGCTATCTTTACGAGAGGAAAGAAATTGAGTATGAGGTATGGAGGGGACAGTGAGAGAAGCAAAATACTATAAGAAAGAAGGTATAATGGAAGAATAATAAGGTTTGCCTTTTGGAATATGGACATCTTCTTTTCCCTGGAAATATGTCAGTTAAATAACCTTTTGTCTAATATACTGTAGATATATCCATCTGTAGACTCTAGAGAGATATAGCTAGATAGCAGCCCATGCAAGAAGGGTTTATTGTAGTGGGTGGGACAGTGGACAAGAGTACTTATAAGAACTTGCCTTGCTCTGAAAGACTGAAATTTGGTGTGTGGATGAGTTGGGGCAGTGTTGGGGCAAGGCTTTTTCTGCTGACCATTTCCCCTTTTTGACACAGACCACGTGGTATGTGAAGAAGAATGTAAATATGCCATGCTGGCCTTAAATTGCATCTGCCCAGCCACCTCCACCCTCATCACGCTACTGGTCCACACATCCCGGGGACAGTGAGTATCCAGGTTTGCCTCCAGCTCAACTTTAATCAAGGAGTTTTCTGCAAGAAGGGTGTTTGCAGGGCTATTCCCAAAGACTGTAACTTTCATCAAAAGACCGGAGCTAATACCAAGAGCACTGTGGCTGTTTCTGGTCAGTTATTTGAAGTCTGAGGGATTGGCGGATGAGACTTCTTCAATCTGACTTGGCAGATAGAATGATCTTCCAATGGTGGAAATGAGGCAATGAGACTAGAGAGATCTTTGCAAATATGTAGGCTTTGCCAGTGCCCTTCAAATCATGCCATTGATGAGAAAGACCATCCCTAGAGGTGTGGGTTTCTGCTAAGGTAGAATGTACTCTATTCCTACCTCCCATCTATTGTGGGCTTTATATATCCCTCCCCCTTGTGCCTCCCTCCAGTCCCAAACATCTTGAGCAGCTTTAATGGACAGGTCTGGTTTCTGGCTTTGTCCCTAGGGAAGGTCAGGATTCACCGGAGCAGTGGCAGCGGATGTATGGCCGATGCTCAGGGAATGAAGTTTATCATATCCGAATGGGAGACAGCAAGTTCTTCATGGAGTATGAAGGCAAGAGCTTCACCTATGCAGCCTTCCACGCCCACAAAAAGTGAGAGGAGAGGCAGGGTCCCCTGGGGGTTGGGGGGTAAGTAAGGGACTAAATGGAAGTAGCTACCACCTCCATGGGGTTGAGGAGGGGGCAGTGCTTGCAAGGAGTTTCATAGGGTGTGTGTGTGTGTGTGTGTGTGTGTGTGTGTGTGTGTGTGTGTGTTAGGAGGAGGAAGGGTATTTACCTTGTTTCTTAGGCTAAATACCCTCTCCTCTGCCTCATTCTTGCTTTTTTCCTTACTTATTCTCTCCACTTTCCCTGCTCTGAAACACTGCTGAGAAGTGGGGAAGGGGAGGGGGAGCAAAGTCCAGCCCATGGAATCATCAGGTCACAGATGGAAAAAAAAAAATGTGGTCATCTAATCCAACAATTTTGCTTCATAAGTGAGGAAATGGAGGCTTATCCAAGAACAAACAGGTAGTGAGCAGCAGAGCCAGGAATAAAACTCAGATCCCTGACACCAAATATAATGTGCTGGGTTTTTGTTTTTTTTTCCCAAGATTATATATTGGATCTTAGAATCTTAGAATGTCAGAAATGGAAGGCACCGAAAGGGCCTTCTTTTCCAATCTGATTTTCCCAGGAGGAAACTGAAGTCCAAAGAAAGGAAATGGCTTTACCCAAAATCATATGGAGTCAAGAACAGAAATTTGACCTCCTGACCACTGACCCAAGTTTGCTGTGCTCTACGTGATATCTTCCCAAACCCCAATGCACTTCTACTATCAGGGGAAGAGCCTTCAGTGTGTAGTCTGGGTACTCAAGTACCCAAGACTGAATCCCAGTACTGACATTTACAAACCTTAAATCACTTGGAGGATGCTCTTTGTACTCTTGTCATTATCATTGCTTTGCTATTATTTCTCTTATTATCTGGGAAATCCAGTCCTTAAACCTTGACTAGAAAAATCATCAGTGACTCAAGGGCATGTAGCTTAAAGAAAAGAACTGTTTTCCTTTAAATGAGACTCTCAGAAAGAAAGAAAAGCTCCCTGGGGTTTTTTTGTCTGTCCCTCCATTAGGAGAGCGAGTTCGAAAGAAGAGGTTTTCAGGTTGCGTTATGAGCCCTGCAGCGGGGGACGGGAAGCAAGCACCCCCTTTATGAGGCTGACCTTGACTGCCTTGCTATTGTGTCTGCCCTAGATACGGCGTGTGCCTGATTGGGCTGAAGCGGGAGGAGAATAAAAGCATCTTGCTGAACCCGGGCCCCCGGCACATCATGGCTGCCTCGGACACCTGCTTCTATATCAACATCACCAAGGAGGAGAATTCAGCCTTCATCTTCAAGCAGGAAGAGAAGCAGAAGAGGCAGGGCTTCTCGGGGAGAGGCCTCTACGACGGGCCCTCCCGGCTGCCGGTCCACAGCATCATTGCTTCCATGGGTGAGGCAGCCCGTCTCGCCCAGAAGGGCAGAACTGACCCCAAGTTAGGCAAAATGGGAGGTCGCCCACAGGAGGCGAGGCCCTGAGCAGTGAGCTCCCAAATTGCTCTCCTACCCAGTCTTCCAGTGTCTAAAACTTCACCAGTAAGGATTGATTCCTTTGGCTTGAGTCAGTTTCTTGTTAAAATGCAAAAAAAGTTTCATGTTAAAAAATGTTAAAATCTCACAAACTGACTTTGACTAATGAAGGCCATTCTTATAGCTTATAGCAATGGAAAAAAAATTTGTACTTGGAGTCAGATTTTAGCTCTACTATCTATTAGCCTGGGCAAGTCCCTTCACTTCATGTTTTGTTGTTTACAAAAGTGACAACAATTATTGTACTACTTAACATCACAAGGTTACTATGAGGAAAACACTAGATAGGAGTTGTTATCATTAATGAGCTGCTAACAGCCACTGGCATGAATGAGGAAAAAGATTATTTCTATCTAAGTGTAGCTTTATTCAAGAAGAAACCCATAATACATAACTTTTAATAGATGAATGAAGGGCAGGAGGGAGGCACTGGAGCAGGAGATCTTGCTATAGAGAAGAAACAATAGTCAGAAACCCTAAGCAGGTAGACTACAGGCTCTTGGAGAAAGAAGAGAGATAAAGTAAAATGAAAGGACATCAAAAACATAATTAATCAATTTTACACTTTTACAGAGAGTTGAACAAACTGAATTCAATTTGTTTCTTCTTATCTCTTTATTTCCATGAGTACCCAGGTGCCATCCAATTCCCCAAAGGGAGGAACAACTGCTTTCCTTCTACTAATTCCTAGACCTCCACTCCCACATAGCTACAGGTACCTAGCTGCCATGATAAGGACAGACAAACAAAGGAGGACAATTATTGCAATCTCAAGATCGAGGAAAGATTATGCAAGGACAGAGGAATTAGATAAAGTTTGCTGAGATGCAGGTTGGAAGGGGACAAATGAACATTTAAAGAACAGTAGGGGCACTGAAGTGATTGGAAATTGGGAGAATTGGTTCTAGGACTGGCTTGATCAGTCACATCATGTGAGTTTGAATAAGTAACTTCCTTAGTTTCAGTTTTCTCATCTTAAAAGAAGGTAAAATACTTGTGCCCAAGGTCTTCTCTAAGGACTTCTAAAGTTTCTCTAAGCTTAGTGTTTCTAGGAGTCTTTAATCAGAGAAGAAAATTTGTCTCATTCTCCAAATCCTAATTTCCAGAACTGGAGCAAGTAGGAAGGCTTGAATATTGGAACTAGATATTGAAGACCACATTCTGTTCTACTTCAATCTATAAGGAGAAAAACTTAGAGGGATTTTCTCAGGCTATGAGTATTAGGAGGCTCCAAATGAGTTTAGTTAAATCCTGGCATGGCAGCAAAGTTAAGGCAGGACTGAGGATGTCCCAGATCATGCTTTGGTAGCCTCTGTCCTGGCCATCAGAGGTCCGGTATAGTCTATTATAGGCTCACTATTGATTTTGTCTAGTGGAAAAACACCGGACTTGGAGTGTGGAAGCCTCAGGCCTGGCCCTGACACTTCAGAGATGTGGAAACACAGGAAAGTCACTTCTCATTTCTCTAAGCCTCAATTTTCTCATCTTTAAAATGGGAGTGATAGTAACATTTGCTGTAGTTGCTCTGCAGAGCTATTATGAACCAAATGCCTTAGTGACTTTAAATTACTATGAATGTTCACCACTGGTGTCATTTTTGCTCTGGGATTTTCACAAAAGTCCTATTGTGATGTTATATCACAGCATGCAAGAGACTCTTTTTCTATGGGAATTCATTCTGAGAGGCTATACCAACCTGGAAAGACTTCATATAGGGGCCTAATGATAAGAATTATCATCTAAGGCTTTGCCTGGTTAAGTTTAGATCACATTGGTCACATAATGATGAAGTTTTCTGGTCATATTAATTCCTAAAGTCCTTCTAAGCAGGAGAGAAGTCACAATCTGATCTGCATCATGGAGGAGGAGGGGGATGTTACTACTACTAATGATAATTATAGCTAACATTTATATAGTCCTCTAGGGTTTGATTCTCCCAATGTGAGAAGTGCTATTTTTATCCCCATCTTACAAATGAGCCATGTGAAGCTGACAGAGACTGAATGATTTTGTTCAGTGTTAGTACTTACTTAGTACTGTTACTTGAAGCAAGAGTCAGACTTCTCTTTCTGACTTGGGGTAGACAGTGTCTGAATCAACCCAGATGGACTGCATCGACTTCCTGTAAGCAGTCAGCCATCTCAGTTCAGGGAGCCAGTCGGAGAATATCATAGCCTTTGAAGCTTGTTGTGGCCCACCACAAGAAGTAGAGAGAAAACCTCTTTAAAGTCATGAAGTTGCATCCCTAGGAGAAAAAAGGACTGAGTGGATGGAAAGGGCACTCATGCTCCAGAGAGCAGTTGCTATGAGTAATTATTCTTATTTCTAGTGTCAGGATTTTGGAGTGGCTTATACATTGATGTTTAGATCTTAATAGTTCTTCACCTGTAGCCATAGCAATCATTTCATGCATAGCAAGAACAATGTTGAAGCTGCCAGGAGAGTTTGGTTTTGACAATAAGTAACAGAACAGAAAACACCATCAGCACCAATGAGGCGAATGCCAGCCAATTCTTGCCCTTCCATGACAATGATGAAGGGCTAAAGATTACTGAATACTATAAATCATACAAAAAAATCATCATAACCATTAGCTTCATTGCCCACTCCCTTACAAACCAAACTATTTCCAAGCAGTTCATGGTATCATAAAAAGAGCTGAAAGGACTATGAGAAACCATTTTACAAATGGGGAAACTACAACCTAAAAATGAGAAGCGATTTGCTCAAGTCAGTGCCAAAACTGATAGAAGAAAACAAATCCCTCTCTTCCCAGTCCAATGTTCTTCCTACTACATCACCCTGGTTCTCCTACAGAGAATGAAAAGTCCGCTAAGGCCTTTGTGTAGGGGAGTAACCAGGTAATACCTTGCAAGGCAGAGATTAGTCTGGTGGTAGACAGTGTTCAGGAAGCACTGGAGCTGGGAGGGTAGAGCCCAGAGGCCACAAGATGGGTTTCACCTCCCTCTCCCTTTTTAGTACCCGAAAGAACATTGAGGAATAGAATGTCTTGAGATTAGCTGGATTCCGAGTGCCTCCTGGTCCAAACCTAGATCCATGCTTGGTATCTCACCACATCATTCCCTCCAACACTTTATGTGCTTGTCAATATGGCCTGGAGCCATCAGACCATGGAACAGAGGCAGGAGGGGAGCAGCTGCCCATGTTCTACCCAAATTAGGTGCACATTATATACAATTATGCTCCCATCAGGGAGCTTCCTAAATTGACTTCCAAGAAACAGAAGTGGTCAGGCAGAATGACAGACTCTTCCATGACAATGCTGGCCAGAGGCCCCAAACCAGCTGCTTTCTGAACTGAATGGACACAGTCTGGAGACTGACTGCCGAGAAGCTGGCTCTCAGGCTAGTTGAATAGAGTACAACTCATTCTTTGGATAAAGTGAACTGGAAGAGGCACCCCAGAACCTGCGGTATCTCCCCTCCTTCCCATGCTAGGGGGGCCAGGCAAGAACTTAGGCAGCAGGTGGTGTTTCCACCAGCAGGCTAAAGACCTGAGGCTCTTAGGAAGTCCACAATGATGCCCTTCCTGCCAGCAGCAAGGTAACAGCTTGTGATTTGTGGTTCTTCCTTTCTATGCCCACCTCTTCTATCCCAGGATACCAATTCTCGAGCTACAATACGTAGCTCTAGAACGGAATTCAATTCATTTAAGGGCATTGTTCATGATTGCAAACACTGAGGCTCACCCAGAAAAGTTATATTTATTGGGAAGAGATGAATTGCCAGAATGTAAGTAACTCTGGATCTATAACCCCAAGAGAAAATTCTGGCTGCAGAACTCAATAAATTCACTGTTGCCAATAGGCTAATGAGAAAAGGCTAAGGGGCAACTCTTAGGTAGCATCTGCCTATTTGACCAAGAGAGGTCTACAGGTTGAAGGAAAGAAAAGATAATAATATAGATTTAATAATGAACCATAGAACAATTGCCCTCATTGAATCCATGGGTGTCCCATATTCTCCCCCTTTATATCTCACCATATACATATAATGAGTATCTCAATCCCCCTCTATATCTCACCACAATAGTATGTGACAAATGATTTTGTAATGATGTCCTTTGGATATTTCAATAGTTCAGTCTTCTTTCCTGGAGTCTAAAACAAGTCTGGGGTCTGGACCAGCCAAGAATATATTACAGTGATAATTCAGGAAATTATAGTTAAAAGGAGAAAACTCTTCTTTTTCTGGGAAATACCCAGTTCTTCATTAGAATTCAACTCGTAACCAGCATGTGGCCAGGAAGTAGGTCTTTTTATTGGGTAAATGAAATCTAGAAAGAGAGAAGTAGGTAATAGCTATGTCCCCCAGAGAACAGGATTTGTGGAAATTAATCTGGGAATGTTGATGGACAGGACAAGGGAATGGGAATGAACAAGGAAACCCCTAATGCGACACTTGGTGGCCAATGAGTTAGTTTATTCTACTTCTTTCCAGGTACAGTGGCCATGGATTTGCAGAGCACTGATTGCCGACCCACAAACAGCAGCAAACTCACACTGCCCACAGAAAACGGGTCCAGCAGCCGCAGGCCCAGCATCGCCCCAGTTCTGGAGCTAGCGGACACCTCTTCCCTGCTCCCCTGTGACCTCCTCAGTGACCAGTCGGAGGACGAGATGACACCGTCTGACGACGAGGGACTCACCGTGGTAGAGTAAGTGTGGCATTAAGCCCAGGGGCCACCCGCTGAGGTTTCCTCTATCTCTGAAGACCTCCCTGTAATTACCTAGACTCTCCATTAAGCTCTGTCATGTCATTAATTGAGCTGCCTCTGCTGCTGGTTCTGTAAACACACAGCCATTGATGAAAGTCCCACTCATTCCCCAGGAGGGAATAAAGAAGAAAAATGGGTTAATTGTTAATTATGGATTTTTTTCCTACGAATTAATCTTGAACTTATTTAAGAGACACTAAGTATCTTTTTTAAAAGTGTCTTGGAGACATAGAAACTGTAGGCGAAGAAGAGAGACAATTGTGAGCAATATAAATTTAAAATTGGGGGAGGTGAGGGAGAATTGAGATGAGAAATCAGGAAAAACATAAAATGTCTGAGCCACAGAAGAGGCATTTAAGATTTTATGAGGCTGACTGCAAGTCAGGTTTCAGCTGTGCTGCAGTTTATCATGGAGAAAAAAAAAAGTTCTTTATTCCTAGGGCAGCAATGGAGAGGGAGTGATTAAGTGGTTTTAACAAATGTGTAAAAACAGCACATAGAATTTAAAGCTGGAAGAGACTTTGTTGTTGTTCAGTCATTTCAGTTAAGTCCAACTCCTTATGACCATTTGGGTTTTTCTGGACAAAGATACTGGAATAATTTGTCATTGCCTTCTCCAGCTCATTTTACAGAAGAGGAAACTGAGGCAAGCAGGGGTGACTCATCCAGGATCATATACCTAGGAAGTGCAGCTGGAAATGTCTTCCTGATTCTAGTCCTGAAGCTCTATACAATATGGCAGCACCTAGGTGCTCTGGAAGAAACTTTGGGGATTACCTATTCTAACTCTCTCATTTTGCCAAAGACAAAACTGAAGACCAGAGAGAAATGATTTGCCTAAAGTCATACAGTCAGTGACTAACAGGGGCAGGACTGAACCCAAGGTCTCTTGATTCCAAATTCAGTGTTTTTTCCCATGCAATAAAAGACATCAGAATGAATGAATGAATGAGTGATTACTGTTGTAGATAAGTCCTAAGTAGGGCGCTGATGCTCTAAATTGCTGCTTATTATCTAATAAAAGTGGCTCTTCTAGATTATCTAGAATTCTAAAAAATAATGTCAGTCTTTGTTTCTTCTAAGAAAATTGCTAATGAGTTAAGACAAATGATTATAGGAGGGACTAGGAAATCCTGAGTGAAGAAATCCCCTCTACCATTGCAAGGCAAAATTTTCCCTGTAGGTCACAGTCTTAGAGAGCTGCCTGAAGTTAGCCATTGACTTGTCCAGGGTTCACAGCCAATCTTTATCAGAAGTGTGATCAATAAGATCTTCCTGGCTTCAGTGCTGGCCCTCTATCCTCTACACTAATGCTATCAAACTCAAACAGAAACAGGGCCACTAAACTATTCAGAAGGATCCCTGTGGGCCACATATTGACTTGGAAAACCACAAGTAAATATTATCCATGTTCTAATGTATTTTTATTTTATTTTATTATTTTTATTTTATTTTCCTCAACCTCATTTTACTCTGGCTCTGCTGCATTGGGGAGTTTTGTGGGCCACACATGTATTTATTTCATTTGTCTGTTCTACACATTGGCTACATGGTCCTCACTCTATATTAATTTTTTCTAGGTCACTGGTCATCATCCTTTCATTAGCTGTACAAGCAGGAACATTTTGTACTATACTGTTCTCCCTTTAAGATATATAATAATCATACTCTCTCAAATTTGTATAAGGTTTATATTTCTCAAATATCTCAGAAATGCTGATCTTATGGAAACAAAAAATGGGAACTGAAGGAATCAAATGACTTGCCAAGTGTAAAGGCAAATAGCAGAGCCAAGACTCAAATTCAGATCCATTGATTCAAAGCTTGCACCCTTGCCCAGTGCTGCAGAAAAAATGACTCACTATTTAGAATCACCAGAGTTTAGGAACCTTAGGAACCAGTTGGTCAATCCCTCTTGTTTTAAAGGTATGGAAACCGAGGCATAAGAGAGTAATTGCTTTTCTCAACGCAGGCAGGAAGTGTCAGAGCCATGATTCAATCCCAGTTTTTGTTATACTAGGATCCATTGCTAGAGCACTGGGCCTGGAACCAGTAAGGCCTGAATTCACATCCAGTCTCAGACATTTACTAGCAGTGTGACCCTGGGCAAGTCCCTTAATCCTGTTTGTCTCAGTTTCCTCATCTAAAAAATGAGTTGGAGAAGGAAATGGTGAACTGCTCCAGAATTTCTGCAAGAAAACCCCAGTGAAATTAAAAAGAGAGGACTGAAACAATGAAACAACAAGCAGCATCTGCTGCAAGCTCTCTATCTCTCTTTCTCTCCCTCCCTCCCTATTTCTTTCTCTCTCTCTCTCTTCTCTCTCTCTCTCTCTTTCTTCTCTCTCTCTCTCTTTCTTCTCTCTTCTCTCTTTCTTTTCTCTCTATCCCTTTCTTCTTCTTCTTTCTTCTTCTTTTCTTCTTCTCCTTCTCCTTCTCCTTCTTCTCTTTCTCCTTCTCCTTCTCCTCCTTCTCCTTCTCCTTCTCCTTCTTCTTCTCTTTCTCTCTCCCTCCCTCCCTCTCTCCTCCCTTCTCTCCTGTATTCCTGCTGGAAAATAAAATATATTTGAGAGTTCTCCAAATATGCATCCATTTTGCTAATGACAAAGCATAATAACAAAGCACTAGTTAATACTCATAGGAAGGAAAAGAGAAAATTCATAACAGGGGGAGAGGAGAAGGCTATGTTTACACTTCTCTTTATGAAGAAGAATTATTATTTGTTAGTATAAGTAAGACTCTGTGTTTTGATTACAAGTCAGCAAAAGGAAAGTGTTGGCTGAGACAGGGTTCCTGCTGGAAAATGCAAGATGTAAGAAATTCAAACACATTTTCATTCACTCATGGGCACACCATGGGTGTTCCTACTTAAAACAAATACATGAGTAGCCTTGACAAC
The DNA here is from genome assembly GCF_902635505.1 of Sarcophilus harrisii. NCBI lineage: Eukaryota > Metazoa > Chordata > Mammalia > Dasyuromorphia > Dasyuridae > Sarcophilus > Sarcophilus harrisii. The sequence continues at coordinate 490,767,194 of NC_045427.1, read as the reverse complement.
AGAATTGTATTAGGGATCTTTATTCATGAATTTATTCTTATTTTTCCCTGCTGGTAAAGTAACTGTCCTTAGTTGAAATATTATTGGTGACTATTAAGCCTTTTTCCCATCACATTTGAATTGAGCCTTAAAGAAAGCAAAGCTTTCTAAAAGATGGAAATGAGGAAGTAGTATTTCCAGGCATAAGGTGGCCTGTACAAAGAAACAGAAGTGAGAGATGGTGTGTCAGGTTTAGAGGAACAGCAAATCCCATATTTGCTGAAACAGAGTATGGGAAGTACAGTAATATAAAATAAGTCTGAAAGAGGTAAGCTAATGCTAGATGGTAACGAGCTTTCAATGCCAAAATGAAGAGTTTACATTTTATCCTGGATGCGACAAGGAGAAACTGAAAATCCTCCAGGAGGAGAGTGATACACCAGACCTGTCCTTAGGAAAGATTATTTGGGGCTATTTATAGAGATTATAAAGTCTCACTTCTGTTATACTCATTCTAATTTTATTAACAAGCATTTATGGAGTACCTGATATGTGCCCATTACTTAGGAAGACAAAAGATAAGATGTCATTCCTGCCCACAAAAAATTCCTTGTAAAATAGAAGTTTGGCACAGTAGAAAGAGTTCTCAATTTAGAGTCAGAAATTTTAATGAGGGCATCTCAGAGCTATGTGACTTTGGACAAGCCACTTTGTCACTCCCTGTCTTTAAAATAGGCATGATATTACTTGTAATGCTGATTTTGCAAGATTTCTGAGCTGAAAACATTTTATAAGCCTTAAAGTACAACAAAAATATGAGTCATTGCTATTGCTATAGTGATAAAAATGAGAAGGCCATCTAGTTCAATCTCCTCATTTGACAGAAAAACAAGCTGAGGCCCAGGAGAGGCAATGACTTAACCACCCATCTAGGCAGTCCCAGAGCCGTGATGTAACAGGCAAGAGTAACTGAGACAAAGGGGTACTGTTGGATTTCAGAAAACTGAGAAGTCAGTGCGGGCTTGAGGAGTCAAGACCAGATTCAGAAAAGGGATGCTTGGGATAGCATGGGAGTTACAGTCAGAAGGAAGAAAGAGTTTAGCCAGATGGATACACAAGAATCTATTTTTTGGCGTGTTCCTTCCAGTTCGTCAGTCTTCACTGCTGCCCATTGGTGCTGTGGGAGAAATAAGGTCCCTACCTTCAGGGGCTTCTCTTGAGCTCTCTCAAATCTTCCCTGGACTAAAGAATTTCTAAAGCCCTCCTCAATTCCCTTTTAGTCACCCAGACAGCTTCCAATCAGAAAAAATGGGAAAGTCCAGATACCAGCAAGGTGGAAAATTCTGCTTCCTTCTTCCCCCTCCTCTTTGCAGCATAACTTAGCATTCTACCAAAAAAGAAAAAAAAAAGCCAAAAACCAACTCTAATTTTCCCAGCATCGCTCAGGAACCAAAGCTGTGCAGTGATGTTGGGATGCCCTCTTGTGGCTGCTTGGACCCACAGTCTTCTTTTAGATAAGCAAAGGGAGCCAAGTCCTTTTCTGTTCTTGCCCGGCCTTCCAGCTTCTGGGCATGGACCCCTGGAGGCCTTATTTTCTGCCTCTCTCCAGCATGTGCCTTCCACCCCAGCCAGAACTGCTTGTCCCTCTTCTATCACAGAGACGCCGTATGAGATCTCGCCTTCCCTCCTGGAATGCCCGGTCTTCTCCACTCCCCTCTGTCCCTCCTCATTCCACAGTGGTCTCTAACCTTCTCGGAATTTCTGTGTGACTTATAAAAAAGGAGTCTTAAGGCTGGGAAGAATCTCCCTCTAACTCCCTAAATTTATAGATGGGGGAGCGGAGGCCGAGAGAGGTTGTGTAACTCACTGTTGCTCGGCCTCTGAATGATGCACTAGCACAAGAAGCTCCTTCGTTTGGTACCTAAAAGCAGACTTCCTCTGTTCCAGGTATGTGAAGGGCTACCCTCCCAACTCACCCTATATCGGAAGCTCTCCTACTCTGTGCCATCTGCTCCCTGTGAAAGCCCCTTTCTGCTGCCTGAGATTAGATAAGGTAAGAGTGCGTCAGGTAAGGTTCCTGAGGACCTAATGCTATCGCTCACTGATGCCATGCGATAGCTCTAATAATGGCCACTCAGCACGAAAGCCAAACACGTTTCCCTACCCCCTGAGCCCACAAAGGATGGCTCACACCTCAGTGTATTTGTTGCCTTCATGTAAGAAGCTAAACGGTGTGACCCTCTCATATTAGCTGGAGCCCTGTGGTTTCAACAAAGGCCGGACTGAGTGTTAAGTCTTCACTTTGCTGCCCCCGGGGACACACATTCAGTTAGCTGCCCAGCCCTGTGGAGGATGTTGTGCTCTTCTCTGTGCTAAGCGCTGAGGCTGTCTGTCCTTCTTGTAAAAGCAATAGCCAGGGGCAGCTGGGTGGCGCAGTGGATGGAGCAGGGCCTGAGTTCAAATCCAGCCTCAGACATGTAGCACTTCCTGGCTGTGTGACCCTGGGCAAGTCACTTAACCCCAACTGCCTCAGCAAAAATTAAATAAGTAAAAAATAAAAAAGCAATAGCCAGAAAGAATTGGGAACATAATTTCGAATACCTTCTACAGTAGGTTTTCAGAATGGGTCTTCAAATTGTTTGCTTACCTGAGCGTCATGAATTCCCAGGGTGTCATATATGTAACATTATTTGGGTACATAGTCCAAAGTCAAGTATAAAGGCTCATGTGCATGAGATAATGTATGTAACCTCCCCTAGAGTCCTGTTCCAATGTCCCACCCTGGTACGGCAGGGGCTCCTCAAAGGCCATGCCAGGGCAGCACAAAGTTTGGCAGAGGCAACTAAACCTGGAAGATTTTGAGCATGCATCCAATATAGAGATGTCATCCAAGAACCGATCTTGCTAAGTTAAAGGGGCTCATACCTAGGCGGACCACAAAATGTTAAATGTCAGCCATCACATGTACTAAGTTGTAGAGGGTTTGTGATCTGGTGCCAATGAAGAAATGTCCACACTGACAAAAACAGAGATATTGAAATACTAAAGTAATGTACATAAGGAACTGTACAAACTTTCAGGTGCTAAAGAACGTGTGTGAGTCAATATTGCTATTATTTTTATATAGAATTCCAGAATTTGAAAGTTGGAAAGATCATTCAGTTAGTCAATAGGCATTTATTCAGTTTCAATTACTGTGCTAAGCTCTGGAGATACAAATGAGGCAAAAGGCAGTCTTTCTCCTCAAAAAGCTTACAATCTAATGAAGGGGCTCACCAGTCAATGAAAAGTATCTACATGAAAGGAATCCCCCCTCTAACATTCCTGACATAGCCAGCCTTGCTTAAAGACTTCCAAGTACATTCCCCCAAGGAGGGGAACCTACCACTTCTTGAGGCAACCCATCAATAGAAAGTTTTCCTTCCTGACATCAAAATTCAATTCATCTCTCAACAGTTTCCACCCACTGCCTCTGTTTCTGCCCACTGGAATCAAAAGGAACGAGGCTAAACCTTCTTCAACTCAACAATTCAACTACTTGATGACAGTTACCATCACCTCTGAGCCTTCTCTTCTCCAAGCAAATTCATTCTCATATCCCAGCCCATATATTTTGTTTCTTTCAACAGAATGGTTTCTGATCTACAGTAACACACACACACACACACACACACACACACACACACACATACACACTCCATCCTTTTACATAGCCAACATTAATCCAAAGGTTGACATTTTTCTCCAAATGGACAATAGCTACACAAAGATCTAGCTCTGTTCATAGCATTCCAAAACAGAAAAGTAAATGAAACTTTGATCAATCCTATATGTTCTCCAGATGCTATCACCACATCAATTATAAATAGAATACTGACTATCTATATATTAGTTCTCAGGGTGCTATTTTTGTCCAGGGCAACAGCCAGCATATTGACTCTATCTGTCCTCTGCATGTTTCTTCCACATGGAGCCTTAATACTGGCTGACAAGGTCTGTTTTCTGGCTCTTATCTTCATCCAGGGCTGCAAGCACAACAGTTATGAAGATGCTAAAGCCTATGGCTTTAAGAACAAATTGATCATAGTTTCTGCAGAGACAGCTGGAAATGGGTTGTATAATTTCATTGTTCCACTCCGGGCATATTATAGATCTAGGAAGGAGCTAAATCCCATAGTTTTGCTTCTGGACAACAAGTAAGTACACTGACAAGCTGTTCCATTTGTGTAACAAACTAAAAAAGGGAAGAGACCACTAATATTGGCAGGGCTTTTCTGGCTTTAACTAAGACATAAATTGAGTTGGGTTCACTTAGTTAAGATCATTTTCTGCCCCAGGTAGAACTGAATGACCCAGGAATATGTATTAAACCTTCACCCATGTCTGCAGGGCTTAAACATTTTGTCATTGAAAAGGATTATCTCTCATTCCCTGGACCTATCCTACACTCTCATCCCCTCAACACAGATTAAACTTGACTTCTCCTCTCCCTTTTTCTGACTTTGAAATCCTAATCATTCTTCAACAATCATAGAAAAAAAATTCTGACAAAATTATAATGGGGTTATATATGACCTTTTCATCAATAGAGCATAAACTCTGGATTGGGTTTCTGGAGGTGGAATGGGTATGGATTGGGCCAGTCCAGATCTTCCTAAACCTAAGGAATAGAGTTGTTGGCTAACTAGATAGGCTAATTAGGGGTCATTTCTACGTCCAAGCAATAGATTAAAGATAATAGGCCTAGAAATTGTTCCTTTAGGGATGGAAAGGCTGTTAGTCTAGGGAACAGTCACAGCAAATGTTGAAATAAAGCCTATTCACCTAGATGTTCAACAAAGATATTATAGGAGATAAATATAAAACATTAGGACACTAAAAATAGAGTGTCAGGAGTGCTAGAGCTCAGATAAGCTGAGACAGCCGTGAAACACAGAGATCCAGACTAGACCTAAGACCTCATTGATAGAGGAAACTCTCAGCTAAAGAAACTCCTGCCAAAGCAGGTTAGTCCTTTCTCTGAAACTTTTGGTCTTAGAGACTTGCCTAGAATTTTAAGAGTTTAAGTGACTTGCCTGGGTCACCAATGTGACACCCAAGTCTTCCTTTTCTTGAGGTCACCTCTCTATCCACTCTGCAACACTGCCTCTCTACATTGTGGGAGAGAAGGAGGGAAGTTCCAAAAGGGGGTAGGCCTGCTGCTGAGGGCAGGTAAGAAAATGATAATCAACATCAGAGAGAAACCAAAACTACTCCATCTTTCTAGTTGGCTTCTGTTGTCCTGCCAAAGAGAATGATTGTGGCCTTAGAGCAAAAATAGTCAATGGGAAGCTGAAACCCATGGTAAGTAAAGAGATAGTAAGAGAATCGAGATAGAGACCTCCTTTCTGGCTGACACTGAGACATTCAAGGTCCACACACTCTAAGCAAGTGGGTTTGACTTTGATTCTTAGTCACATTTGAGAACATATTATTAAAGGTAAAGTTTATAAGCATTTGGAACGAGAAGTTAATTACTAAAAACCAGAATGACTTCAGCAGGCTAATGATATCCAGTACAGTTGTATGTTATTTGGTTTTACTATTTGTCCTTGTTATAATGGAATGCTCACAGGGAAAGAGGGGATCCTGATCAAGGAGGATATGTACAGAAATTACTATGATGTCCAAACAAAAGGTACCAAGAAATTTATTTTAAAATAGGCTAAACTAATTTCCTTTGTAATCACAATTATTTCACTGGCAAATCAAGAGAAAATATGGAAGTCATTTAACTATATTCAACAAAGTCTCTTGTGCTTTTATCTTATGTTCAACAGAGAGGAGAAGATAAGATGAGTCCAGTTAGGTATATTCTCAATAGGATGAATAGTTGAATCCGTAAAATAGCCTTTAATGGCTCTATGCCAAGTAGAAAGGAGACTTCTAGTACAGGGCCTCAGGGATCTGTCCTTAACGATTTACTGCTTAACATTATAATAAATAGCAAAGATGAAGGTATCAGTGGCAGGTTTATTAAATATGCAGGAGATGCAAAGCTGGGAAAAATACCTAATGTATGATATGACAAAGTCTGGATCCAAAAAGATTTCAATCTAATTGGGTAAAATTCCATAAAGGCAAATGCAAAAATTTATACTAAGTTTCAAAAGATCAACTTTATAAGTACAAAAGGTCTATCATGAGAGCCAATTTTCTTTAAAAAAAAAAAAAAAAAACAGCATTATACTGGATTACAAACTCATTTCAGTCAATGGTATGATATGAGAGCAAACAATAAAAACACTAAACAATGCTAATGTGGACCACATTGAGAGGTTTGATATCTAAAATAAGGGCTTCTGTCCAATTTCTAATCACATGTTGAGTGTTGCTTTCAATTCTGGATGCCATATTTTAGGCAACTAGAATCCATTCAAAGGAATATGACCAGAACTAAAAAACATACCATACAAAGATCATCTGAAGAATTAGAATGCTTTGCTTGGAGAAGAGAGGACTTGAGACAGGACTAGTCACTGGTCTTTGAGTGTTTGAAGCATGTGGAAAAAGAATTACATGGTTCCAGAAGGCAGATCTAGAAACTAAACATTGCCAAGATGCAGATTTAGTCTTTGTGTAAAGAAAAACATCCTAATATTAGAACTGTGCAAAAGTAAAATGAACTGCTTTGGATAGCAATGGTTGTGTCACCCCATCTCTACCCTTTAAACTTCAAAAGAAGTGTTTAAGCAAAGGCTACATGCACACCTGTCTGAGATGTGGCTTGGGAATGAGCTATTTGACCTCTGATTAACTAGATAATCTTATTTAACTCAGAAATTCTACAATTCTATAGTTAAAGCCAGTACTCTCTCCACAACTGTACTTTGCCTTTTTTCTTTCTTTTCCAAGCAGAATAGTTAACCCTAAGGAATCTTGGTCACCGTTCAAAATTGAATTTGCATATCCCTAGAATATAATTTTCTGAGTCTGAGTGGACTAATGGGATAACAATAGATTATGCTTAATTATGGCAGCTCATGCCCAAAAGGGATATATATAGGGATAAGACAGAAGGGAAAGTTCTACGAACAGTCCATTCTCTTTAAATATTGACTATCAAAACTTTCTTCTCTCCCTGGTTCCACTTAAGCCCAGATGATCCAAAGTTATACACTGAATAAAGCTGTCCAGGGCCAGGGAAATCTGGGGGCCAATGACTCTACTAGGTCTAGCTTTAGGATTTTGAGGTTCTCTCTTCCTTCACCTTTGGTGTTTGTGTCTCCACAGGCCAGATCACCACTTCCTTGAAGCCATCTGCTGTTTTCCTATGGTCTACTATATGGAAGGCTCCGTTGACAAGTAAGAGTCAGTTCAAAGATCAAATTGTATCATGAAAGGTAGACAAAAGAGAAGGGACCTCTCGTATTGGGGAGTGGGAGTGAGCCACTCTGCCCTCTCTAGCCCCACACCAGATTATTTTAGAAATAACCAAGAATTACAGGATTGAACTCCTCCCTTGTTGCCTTCCTTTTCTTCCCTCTCCTCTCTCTCCTTTTTTTTTGATCATGTCCCATCTTCTCTGCTTCTTCTATTTCCAATTTTCCTCTTTTTATTCCCTTGACTTTTCTTCTATATGTCAATCAGATGCTAATTAGGGTTAATGTTGAGACTCGTGCTAGATTGGAGGAAAAAGGAAGCAATTCCAACCCAAACTTTCCCTCATTCTTACTTCCCTCTAGAAGTCTGAGAGGAAATGTGGATCATATTCAAACTTCCCATAACCATGAGGGAACATCTCCCATGGAAGGGAAAGAAAATGAGGCGGTGACTAAATTCCCAGGCTCCAGAGTTTTCTGAGGGGTCTGAAAGGCTCCTTCTCCCAAGTTCTGCGCCATAATATGCTGGCGTGTGGTGGATTCCTCCCCTGAGCTCTCTGGTCAGCCCCTGCCCATTCCACAGCCCCTTGGGCCCTCCTCGAGCTTCTTAGCCTCCTCAGGTCCTTTGGTGTTTCTTCTCAGCCCTTCTTGCAGTCTAGTTTCCTCAACAGCTCAGGTTTTCCAGCTTCATCTCTCCAACGTTCTCCTCTTTTGGGCCTCTCCTAGCCTGGATAGCCTCCTACAGTGTGGGATCATATATGCTGACAACCTGGTGGTCGTGGACAAGGAGAGCACCATGAGTGCCGAGGAGGATTATATGGCAGACGCCAAGACCATTGTAAACGTGCAGACCATGTTCCGGTGAGTCTGGGCGAGATGTCGCCTCTCTGCTCCCGAGCCATCGAGCCTCTCTGCTGAAACTTGCCAAGATCTCGTTCCTGCAGTGCTCTGTTCCCATAACAACTGGCTAGTCTGATGAATCCAGCTGTGTCCCTGGGACCTGGTAGAAGAAAATGTCCAAGGCTACATTGATAAGTTAGAAGGAACCACAGAGCTCATCTGTCTCAGACAAAAATAGCAGCCATAAAACTATACAAAAGGATCCCTGCAAGCCACTAGTAGGCTTAGGAAATCACATATTAAGATTAGCTATATTTTATTATAACTTTATTATGTTACATATCACCCAATTATATTTTCATTTGGTTTGGGCCATACTTAAGAGTATTATGGGCCATGTCTGGCCTGTGAGCCTTGTGTTTGACCCCTCTAATCTAGTTCAACCAATTTACCATAATTTACAAATGGCAAAAACTGACTTTCCCAAAGTCCTACAGACAGTACCCTAACAAAGCCAGAATTCATACCAACACCTCATGACTCTGAACCTAATGTTCTTTCTATTGTTCTCTGTCCTGACTGGATTATGCAAGATTTTATAGAATGATGAGTTGCAAGGAATTTTAGAGACCAATCTTGTCTAACCTGAGGTCTTATTTTCAAGGTCACATGCCACATTTTAAGAGGAACATAAAACATTAGACAAGTTAATTTCCCTTTGTGGGTCTCCCTTCATTTGAAAACATAAAAAATTAGAATATCATACTAATACCCTTCCAATTCTAAAATTCTACAAGCCTAAGTTTCCACTCCTGTTTTTTTCTACTCTTCCCTTTCTGGAGCACCTATATACTGGGAAAACCTTCCCCTTATCCCCAGGTCTTGACAACTCTCCTTCCCAACAGTTATTCTCCCTTCTTATCTTTCTTTCTTTTTTCTCCCCAGGTTGTTCCCAAGTCTAAGCATCATAACTGAGTTGACCCACCCTTCAAACATGAGGTTCATGCAGTTCCGGGCCAAAGACAGCTATTCATTGGCCCTCTCCAAACTGGAAAAGGTAGGGTTTGTGCTGGCCAGACCCCTGAGTTATAACTTCAAGATTCTGTGAAGCACCTAACTTGTTCTACACCCAGCTGCTGTTAGTGACCTCTTAGAAGCTAGAGAAAACTTAAAGAAAGACAAAATGAGATTATCAAGACATAGAAATTAGGTCATTTGGAAAATATTTGGACGAGTATAGGAAGAGTTTAAAGAACAGTTTAATTATTGCCATCAAGTATTTGATGTGTGTTTGGTGTGACCAAACTGTGATGTTTCATGGGGATCCTACCCTTTTGATTTTCTGGTTCTTTCCCTCTCAGTGACACCTTAAGCTTTATGTTGTGTTCTTTCCTACAGAGGGAGAGAGAGAACGGTTCTAATCTGGCCTTCATGTTCCGCCTCCCATTTGCAGCAGGCAGAGTTTTCAGCATTAGTATGTTGGATACCTTGCTCTATCAGGTGGGTTGTAAGGCACTGGAGAGATCTGCACCTTGAGTAAGTGGATAATTCAAAGTGCTTCCCCTGGATAAGAGAGGGATTCTGTGTGTTTCTGCATTTAGTGTGTTATGTGTAATTTGGGGGAAAAGAGGGACACAGTGCAGAAGGTCTGTGTGTCTGTCCATGCATATAATAGTTTGTGAGTATGTGTGTCCAGTGGGGGATAAATGTGTTTGTATCCAAATGTGATAGTCCTATATGTCTTAATATAGGAGTGAATGAATAAAAAGGCTTGAATGAAATTTATTAAATTCTTACTATGTGCCAAGGACTGTACTTAGCACCAAGGATGCAAATAGATAAAACTAGATGATCCCTACACTAAGTGAGGGAAATAATCCATATAAAAGAATTCAGCTGTAGGTTAGAAGAAAGACCTAAAAAAAAGTCAGCTAGGCCTTGGAACTCGGGTTAAGTCTTGAAAGACTTTAGGAAGTAGAGGGAGGGCAGATGGTAAAGCCTGGTAGTACCCTACCTCTTTGAAAGGCCAATAGTTGGTGATTCCCAGCTCATCCAAGTGGTGTGAACATCTGTGTTCTTCCCAACTTGCCTCCCCATGACATCTGGTCCCAGGTCAAGAGAGGACTCAAGGAAAAGTAAAAAAGAAAAGACTCCCCTTAGTGGCAGTTCTTCATGACCCTGCTGTCCCATGTGGTCTGGGCAGCCACAGATAATCAATAGAGGAATAAAGGGAAAGCAGGAGTATATGTAATGCCTTATGGGATTTGTCTGGGTGGGGAGAAATTCTGTGTGTGTGCCCTATGTATGTTCTTTAAAAAAAAAAAAAAAAGTATTGATATCTTCTCTCTTTACATCACATTCATTTTCAAATATATCCTTCCCCCCAAACTCATAAATCATCTATTATAATCAAAAAATGTTAAAAAGGAACAGGGAAGGAAGCAGTATAAAAAACCAACCAACATATCAGTATATCTGACAGTATATCCAGTATTCTCCCTGCAAAGGCTTCATTTCTGCAAAAAGGCAGAAGCGCATTTTCTCAGTTCTTCTCTGGGGCCAAACTCAGACCATTATCATTTCTATGGATGTGTGTGTGTGTGTGTGTGTGTGTGTGTGTGTATGTGTTCACATATGCAACAGTTTGTGAGTGGGCTCTGTGGATGACAATCACGATACATGTGCTTGATTAGAATTGAATCCATAGGCATAGCTATTTGTGCCAGTTTATTACATTCTTGCTCTCTATCTATCCTTTCCTCATCTCCTCCCAGTCATTTGTGAAGGACTACATGATCTCAATTACGAGGTTATTGCTGGGTCTTGACACAACCCCAGGATCAGGATACCTCTGTGCTGTAAGTAAAGGTTTCTTCCATATTTCAATGATTTTCTGGATATTATTCTACTTAGAGGTTGTGGACCAATGCTTCAAATTCAAGAGTCTAAAACCAACCTCATTGTCTCCTCTGCTACTAAAATCTGCCCTTCTCCAAACCTCTAACCTCTGTGTCTAATGATGGTGCTTCCATTCTCCTAGTCATTCAGACCCTTTACACTGACATCATCTTTGACTCTCAGAGAGACAGTATGGAAGTATAATGAATGGCAAGTGCATTCATTAGATTTAGAGCCAAAGAACTTAGGTTCAAATCCCATACATTTCACTTACCACTTGTATGATGATGGACAAATCAACTGGACATCAGTCTCATCTGTAAAATGAGGGGTTGAGCTTGGAGACAACATAGTCTCTAAGTCTGTTCCAGTTCTAGATGATGGGTTCTTGATCATTTTTGTTTCTTGGAAAATTGATGAAGCCTAAAGACCCCATCTCAGAATAATATTTTTGAATGTATAAAATAAAACACACAGAACTACAAAAGAAAACAATTATATTGAACTACAGTTTTAAAATATTTTAAAACAAATTCATAAACCCTTATTCCAGATCTATGATCTCTCCCATTTCACTGAATTATTGTACTTTTAATTATGTACTACTATTTGAACATCCTTGATACAAAAATTTTTTAAATGTCACAGTCATTGTCCTCAAGGAACTTACAATCTACTCTGGTTAGGGATAGGGGAAGAAGACTTGAATCCAAAGAAGTACAATACAAGGTAGGTCAAAAAAGATGTCATACAGAGTTCTATAGGAAAAATTGAGGAAGGAGAGGATGTTTTTAGTTATTGGGGGAAAAGCATTAGGTATCATGGAAGAAATGGATATCTGACCTAAACTTTGAAGGAAGAAAAAAACTTTGAAAGACAAAGACAAGGAGTATGCAAATTCTAGATATATAAGGTTGTCTTAACAAATACACAGAAGTAGGAAAGCCTAGGATAATATTGGGGAGAAACTGACAATCCAGAATGGCTAGAGAATAATTTTAAATGAGACTAGAAAGGTATGCTGGAACCAGAATATGGAGGGTCTTGAATGCCAAACTAAGCAGTTTGTCTCTTAGCCTAAACACAATAAGGAATTATTTAAAGTCCTTTAATTAAATAGATATAGTCAGGCCTGTGTCCTAGAACTTTACTTTAGCAGCTGCATAAAGGATGGTTTGGAGAAAGGAGAGTCTTGAGGCCGGAAGATCAAACGGGAAGCTATTTTAATAGTCTAAATTACAGGTGGTTAGAGTCTGAACTAGAATGGAAAGGAAGGAATAGATGTGAGAGACATGAAAAAAGGATCAACAGGATTCAGCAACTAATTAGGTATAGGAGAACTCCAAGGTATCAAACCAAAGTGACTGAGAGATTGGTTATCAACAGAAATAGGAAAGTTGGGAGAAAAATCCCAGAATGGGGGAAGAAGGAGTGCAGATGATGAGTTGAGTTTTAGTATTGTTGAGTTTGAGATTCAAAATAGTTAAGACATTTCTATTTTAGAAATAACTTCATCATCTGATCTCCTTCCATACCTACTGTAGCCACTCTAGTTCAAGTCCCTGACTATGGAGTATTGTTATGGGAGCATCAAAGAATCCCAGAGTTATGAGAGTTGGCAGAGATCTCAGCAGCCACCTGGTCTATCCTATATCCAAAGAGAATCTCCACTATAATCTACCCAACTGCTTGAAGGTCTTAAATAAAGGGTAACCTACCTGGGATGGTCTTTCAGTCTCCAGTTTATCCCTTCTCCAGTGTCTTTATACTGCTGCCCAAAAAGTCCTCCTATAATTCTGCCACTGCTTTCCTTAAAAATCTTCACTGGATCCCCATTGCCTATGAAATAAACCACAAATACTAAATCTAGTTTATTTCAAACTACTTTTCTTCCAGTCACTCTACATTGCAGCCAAAACAAATCATACATTCCCTCTTCTATTGTGCTCTTCCCATGCCATTTTCATATGACTTGACATACTTACAATGGATGACTTTCCCCATTTACCACCACCACAATACACCTCTCAAATCTCCATTTTTGAAGTCCATCCCTTTCTTCAAGATCTAACTCATGCCATAACTTTGCCTTTCCTAAAAAGCCTTGGCTCAAATTAAAGTAATCTCTCCCCATCCCTCAAATTTCATAGCACTTTACCTGGATCTCTTCCTTGTAATTCAATCATTTGTGTATGCACCTTTTGTTCAATTAAAATGTAAGTTCCTATTTTTAATTAAAAAATAATTAGAAAGAATTTTTTAAAGAACATAAGCTCTTTAGCAGTAAGATCTTGATTATATCTGTCATTCCTCATAACCCAGCATGGTACCTTGCTTGTCCAAGGTATTTAACCAATGTTTGGATTAGAATAGAATTTGGCCTGACTAGTGAATAAAAGATTAGATTTGAAGATAGTGGCAATCTAGGCCTAGGGAATAATGTAAGTAAAGTGTAGAGAGAAAAAGGCACAGGATATGTTTGGGGAACACTAAATAATCTAGGCTAGGCTCATAAAGAGTGTAGTGTGCAAATTAAACAAGCACCCTGAGAAACAGTCCAAAAGGTGTGTACATTGTTCGTGTTTTTAAAGAGTTCCTCAAACGTTTATCAGTCTTAGTGCCCAGTTTCTTCCTAAAAGACTTTTTCGTGCCCCAGATGAAGATCACAGATGATGACCTGTGGATCCGGACCTACGGACGCCTCTTTCAGAAGCTCTGCTCATCTAGTGCTGAAATCCCCATCGGCATCTACAGGACAGAGTCTCACATGTTTTCCACATCAGAGGTAGGGAGTGGAACCAACCTCAGAATTTGCCAACTCAGATGACTCACTCCTAATATCCCAGGGGGAGGAGTCTCCCCATCAGTGCTGCTGGGAATTTCACAGCTGAGAAATTCAGTTTAGTTCTTATTGCATATCAAAGCTGGAAAAAACCTCAGAGATCATCTAATCCAACTCATTTATTTAACATATGGTTGAGCTGTGGCTTAGGCTGTAGAAGGAACTTGCCCAGCAAAATCTAAGAAGTTAGTAGCGAATCCAAGGATCTAATTTAAGTCCCTTGCTTCCTGGTTCATAACTCCTTCTATGACCATTGGGAACTACAAGGCCACAGCATTTCTGCATTTGCCAGCTCTACTCTTTTATCCTTTGGCTTCTTTTCTTTTAATTTACCTGTTGGTTGTTGTTATTTTTAAGTTCCTGGTGTGCCATCCTGCTGTGGATGCAGTATTTAGATGCTAATTTGCTACATCGGGAGCCAGTGTCCCCTTGGTGTTACACAGTGAAACAGCTGAGAAATGTGGCTTAACACGGCAGGTGAAAAGGCATTCCTGTTGGAGGATGCCAAGTTGATCTCTTGAGATCCTGGATCAACTTCAGTGTGCAATGGGTTTGCACTGAGAATCTGATTTTAAAGCCCTGTGTTGCCAGCTGATATAATCATCAGAGAAATCAGAGCATCTGATTCTAAGGATTTTCTATAGTGTTCACTTAAGAGGATGTGAGCTCCTGCTCTCTTGTGGACCTTGGCCTAAGACTTAGGGCCTAGCCGGGGGGCAAGAAGAGTCTGGAAGACTGGTGATACATTCTGAATTAACCCAAACTGCATGTAATTTTCTTTTGTACAGCCTCATGACCTCAGAGCCCAGGTGAGTAATATTTGCCCTTCAAATGTTAACTGAATATTTTAAAAAGCCAATTTGGTATCTCACAATCATTATAGAAAATCCTGCCTGAACCATAAAGTCCCAGTTTGCATGAACTGATATAGATAAAGATGCTATGCTTTGACACAGATCCTTTGGATCCAACAAAAGCTAGGGCAGCAGGGAGGAGAATCTTAGAGATTTGCTACAAGAAGTAGTGTGGCCAAAAGGAGGTGTTCGCTTCTTTTTAACTCTCTTCTACTTACTGCAGTTTCTGACTGCGATGAAAGAATAAAACTCCACAGTCATTCCAAGTCCATTCAAGTACTTACTGTGCTCCCCACAGCCCCTTCCCCGGTTAGGGGCGCTGTGAGGGCAATAAGAGAAGGACTTATGTTCTTTGCCTATGGTGTAGTTGGGGCGACAAGATGAAGATGGAGAACAAATGAAAACAGTTTCTTAGGGGGTAGTTTACAGTAATGTATTGAAATGAATATATTTATCTAGCAGTATGTGGCCAGATATTGTTATGTACCAGGGGATGTTTCCCTAGCTATCCACCTCTGCCTAGGGATCTGCTATTCTTAATTCAAACATCTGTGATTTCTTCATGTAGGAAGACCCTCCACCTCCCTACTGGTACAGATTTGGGAGAATTACTGTTGTCAAAATATTCAATACCCCGTCTCCAGTTCTAGTGGAGCTAAACTAGTCTTCCAACATCAAGGATAGCCTGACACTCAGCCCATACTCAGAATATAGAAAGTGGGCTATTAGAGCTGCAAAGGATAAATAAATGAGTTAGTTGATTGGTGAAATAATATAAACATAAATATATTAAATATAGAAATATTGAAACAAATAAATAAAATGTAAAAACGATCTGGCCCCGTCTCCTTGTTCAAGGATGAGGGCCACTAAGAAGCAGCAGCTTAGGGCCACAGCTGGGATGGGAACCCGTGTTTTTTCCCCTTGGTCCTGCTGCCCCCCCCCTCACCTTGCCCATTTTCGTTGGTTTGCCCAGTCCCAAATCTCCGTTAACGTGGAGGACTGTGAAGACACCAAGGACATCAAGGACCACTGGAGCAGCAGGTCCGGGAGCGGAACCAGCCACCACCGCCCTCACCGCAACTCCTGCACCAGCGACCAGTCAGACCACCCCCTCCTGCGGCGCAAGAGCATGCAGTGGGCGCGCCGCCTCAGCCGCAAGGGCCACAAGCACACCAGCAAGACCGCCGAGTGGATCAACCAGCAGCGCCTGAGCCTCTATCGGCGCTCCGAGCGCCAGGAGCTGTCGGAGCTGGTCAAAAACCGAATGAAGCATCTCGGGCTCCCCACCACGGGCTACGGTAAGTGGCGGGCGGCAGAGCACCTTCCCACCGAAGCCCGGCCCCCGCTCTCCTGCCGGGTTGACACCAGTTGGGGAGGAGGCGCGTATCTGTGACTTAGCACACGTGGGGTCTTAACCCGGGAACGTTTTTCCACAGCGTGCTAGAGATGCGGCCCCCGTGCCTCCTTCCCCTCCCTTCCCATGCGATGAGGGTATGTTTCTGGGGGGGGGGGGGGGGGGAGGGGGGAGGGACCGGGCGGGTGATCTGCGCTGGGATGTGAGCCTTGGAGTTCCTACTGCGAGTCTAAGTCCCAGGGCGCACAGCGTCCAGCCAGGAATCCTTCCTGAGTTTGGCCTAAAGTTCACCGCTAAGTTGTGCTGAAGCCCTTAGTCCTTGATTTTCTTGCTTTTTTTTTCTTTTTAAAGACACACATCCTGCTATTTATGTGTTTCCACAGCTGCTCACCTTAGAGATCATCTAACCTGCCCTCCTCATTTAACAGATGATGAAACTGAGGTCCAGAGAAGGGACAAGATTTGCCTAAGGTCAAAGAGTAAGTTAGTGGCAGATCCAGGAGAAGGAAACAATCCTGGCTCCCGGTCTGGCCCGACATCACCCTCTGCTCTCTCCCAGAGAGCGCGGAACGGTGATGTGGGGACAAAGCAGAGACCAAAGCGAAGGGTGTGAGCTGGGGAAAAGGGGGAGACGAGCTCCGCTAGGCTGGGTGGGATCAGGTTGGCGGTCTGAAGGGCCGAGCGCACGCACCTCCGCGGCCAGCTCCTGCCTTTCATTTCGAGCGTTCGCATGTGTCTGATCTTCAGTCTCTGCAGCCTTTAACCAAGATTCTCAGGGGCAGGAGCCCTCCTCTCAGAAGTGGGAGTGGGGTAGCAGAAGCAGGCGCTCCTCCTCCGGCTCTTCTCTCTCTCCCGCCTTCTGTTGTGGTGGCTTTTTGGTTTAAAAAAAAACCATAGTTGTCTCTGCATTATCCTCAGAAAACCTCATGGTCAGTTCCTCATGGTGAGCATAATTCTACTACCAGCAAGTATGTGGCAGGACGCCGCTTCCTCTTAGCCCATGTGGACTCGAGGTCCAACGGGACACTTTAAAAGCCAGAACCCTTTGCTAGCCCCGAACTCAGGGACCACGCAGTACCAAGTATAGAAAGAGAAAGGCCAAGACTAGCTCTGCTGACCATCATGTAGTAATAGCTAATATTCATTTAGCATCTACTATGAGCCATGTACTGAGCTAATTACTCCACAAATAATACCTTATGTGATCCTTGAAACAACCCTGCAAGGTAGATGTTTCTATTATCCCCATTTTAAAGATGGGGAAACTGAAGCAAAGAGAAAGTAAGTGACCTGTCCCAGAGTCCTACAAGCTGGTGAATGTCTGAGGTCATATTTGAACTCAGGTCTTTATGACTTCAAGTCTAGAACTCACTCCACTGCCCTAGAAGCTGATGTCTGCCTCTCATGAAATAAGGAGGAGGGATGAGTAAGATCCAGGTGGCTAGAATGAGGAAAGAAGACTGCTTTCTAGCTTTTTTCAAGGCAGGTTTTCACAGTATGGCTTCAACATTTACCTTAAATGGTTTGATTTCTCCCGAGTATCACATACGCATACCTTAAAATAACAAAGACCCATTTATGGGACCATAAGACCCTAGGATGTAGAAATGGAAGAGATTATGGAGAATATAAATTTAAAGGCCCTGATTTTATAAATGAGAAAAGTGTGACATGAGGTGATTTGTCATAGGTCATATAGGTATTATGAGGGGTAGAAAAAGAGAAAGGGAGGGGAAGGGAATAAGCATTTATTAAGTTTCAACTGTACCAGGCACTGCATTTGATCCTCACAATAACCCTGAGGGGCGGGGGGAGAGATGTTATTGATATTAAAATACACAACTTACATGACTTTACCCATGCTGAAGACACTAAAGCTAAGGTACAAACTGAGATTAGAGATCCCACTATGCTTAGCTGTAAACTGAGGTAATTAAATAACAAAATTACTCACCAGAGAACTACTAGCCACTGCTTAAAACTCAAAGGACTTGGCGGTGCCCTAGACCCTCCTAGAGGAGCCTGTATTATCCCCATTTTACAGGGTCACACAGCTAGTATCTAAGGACAACTTGGAACTAAGGTCTTCTGGACTCCCGATTGAACATTCTCTTTACTGTAGTAACATTAGCTGCTTCTGTAGTAGATAGAATAGACAGAATTTGAATCTAAATCCTCTGATTGCTAATCCACTCTTTCCTCTGCATTATGCTGTCTTTCAAAGGTAACTAGAAATGATTTTTGAGCCAATATTATAGTTTAATTGCTTTTCTATTTTTTCTTCTACCAATGACAAATAATGAAAATTGTCACTTTGCGAGTGTGTGTGTGTGTGTCCATGTGTCCTTAGGTCCTTAGGGGAACCCCCCATCCTCTGATACCATACTACAGGACATACTATGAGTACTGAATAGTGGAATCCTTACTACCTCCAAAACCAATTCAAAGTAAGAATGATTAGAAACAAATCTTAGTCACCTTTGAGTGAGGATGGGAAAGTGGTAGAGGAGGAGGAAAGAGCCTAACCCACAAAGCCAGAACCTTCTCCCCACTCTTAAATAATAGTCTCTCTCTCTCTCTTCCTCCCTTCCTCCTTTCCTCCTTCCCTCCCTCCTTTCCTCCCCCTCTCTCTTTCTCAAAACATAGGTATTATGAGGGGTAGAAAAAGAAAAAGGAAGGGGAAGGGAATAAGTAATTATTAAATTTCTACTCTGCACCAGGCACTGTGCTAAGTACTTTACAAATATCTCATTTGATCTTCACAACAACCCTGGGAGGAAGATGTTATTGTCCCCATTTTACAGAGTCACACAGCTAGTATCTGAGGACAACTTGGAACGGAGGTCTTCCTGACTCCCTCCTTCCCACCTTCTTCTCTCTCTCTCTCTGTCCCTCCTTCCCTCCCTCCCTATTTCTCTTCCTCTCCCTCTCTCGCTCCCGATGCATATTCGTGGAACTCATATTCTCAGAGCCAACACCCCTCAATACCTCCTCAGACAAAAAAAAAAAAAAAAAAGCTAAACTAACCCCAACACATACCTCAAAGGCCACCTGGTCCAACCCATTTTACAGATGAGGAAACTGAGGCCTAGAAAAGATAAATAAATCTGCATGATCATGCAGCTGGTTAAGAGTCAGAAGCAGCACTTGAATCCGAGATCAGCCTGAGCCTGACTCCAGCCCTTTAACCTTTTTGCACAACAGTGCCCCCAGTATTTAAGGTACTTCTACCGTTAAATGCTGCCTCCGGGGAAAGGTAATGGGATCGCGCTATTGTCGGTCACTGGTACATTTAGTGTGGGTCAGTTCACTGGATCTTTTCCCCAGAGACCTGGGGCTGAGATGTAACGAGGGGCAGGAGGAGGCCCGAGAGAGCCCTGGCTGGGAGGCTCACCTTGGTGACCCCGGCCAGCTCCGCAGCTCGGGCGCCCCGTTGGGTCCCGCCCCAGCGCAAGCCGCCCCGAGCCCGGAGGTCTTGAATGGCAGCAGGACCCTAGGAAAGCTCGAGAAGCGCCGGGGCGCCTCCTTGCCCAGCTAGGTGTTAGCGCGGCTGGGATCTTGCCCCGGGGGCTCTCCTCTCCCCGCCGCGTCCTCCTTCCCGGGCCGCCGGGGCACGCGCCACCCAGCCAGCATCCCGGGCGAGCGCCGGTCCCGCCCCCCCCCCCCCCCCCCCCCCCCCCCCCCCCCCCCCCCCCCCCCCCCCCCCCCCCCCCCCGCTGTGCGCTGGCCCGAGGGGCGGAGCCTCCCTCTCCGCCATGGCCCAATCGCCGCCGCTTGCTGATCTCTCTCTCTCTCTCTCTCTCTGTTTATGTCTGTACCTCTTTCTGTGTGTTCTGTAGAGGATGTAGCAAATTTAACAGCCAGTGATGTGATGAATCGTGTAAACCTTGGATATTTGCAAGGTAATTCTGCCCCCGCCCGGAGTCGCGCCTGACTCAGAGCACACAAGCGTGATAGGAACATGCCAGCTCCCCCCACCCCGCTCGGGTCGGCTGCCGCGGGCGCCCCGGGCTCAGGGCCCCCGAAAGGAAACACTGATTTCGAGGAAAGGCCGAGGCTGAGCCTGCTCAGAGCCCGAAAGGCAGGGACCGCTATCCGTGTTTGGCGGTTGAGGGAACTACCCGGAAAAGCGGCTTGCTCGGGATCTCGCAGCTAGTTGGAAGCCAGAGCTGGAACCCCCACGTTCTGACGCTCGTTCCGGGCTCGTCTGGTCTTCCCCTGGCCCAAACTCTCCCAAAGGGATCCCTTCCCAAGCGTGGCTCTAGAAAGTAGCGAAGCGTTCCAGACGTCCGCGCGGTGGCCGTGGGGCTAGCGGCCTCCGGCCCCGCGCAGTAATTCTCCTGTGGCGGCAGGGCCGTGTCCTCCTGCTCCACCGGGCCCGGACAGACTCGGCCCTCTCCCAGCTCAGGAAGACAGATCAATAGAGCGAAGCCTCTTTGGAGAATGGTGCTCAAAAGAGGCCCACAGTGGGCTTCTTATAATCGATGACCATTTGTGTGCCAGTGACTGCTTTGGGGGTGAGAGTCTGGTAGAAAAAAGAACGCTGGGAGTGAGGAGTTAGGAGCCCGGGTCCCAGTTTCAGCCCTCACACCTGACAGCTGCTAAGTGAACAAGGGCGAATCTGCTCGTGCCTCTCTGGTCATTATAGAATAATAACCTTCACCCATGTGATAACTTCTGTCTATGAAATGATAATACTTATATTACCATCATCAAAGGTTGTTAGGAGAGAAGGTTGTTATTTGAAAGCGCCATAACAATATGAGTTATTATTATCATTATCTAAAATCAACTTTTACATCCTGAATTATTTTTACTATTCAGTCATTTGAACAAATTTGCCATAGTTAGTGGCAGGGAAATTTTCAGCCCAACCTCCTCCAGAATTGTGCCATGTATCAAATTCATAATTGAGTTGATTGAACTTTCTGTTCTCCATTGGGGATCTTCCCTTTTGGGGGAGGGGTGTCCTAGACCCCTCTGACAGTCTGGGGAAACCTAGGACTACTTCACAGAATAATGTTTTTAAATGCATGGAATACATAGGATTACAAAGAAAACCAAATATATTTAAATACAGCTACCAAAAAAATTTTTACATTCGCTTATTCCAGATTAAGAACCCACCCTTGTTAGATGTAACTCATTAATGTTGAATTTGGAATTTTAATCAAGAGTCTCCATTAATTCTAGCATCTCTTAAAACAAGAGTAATCTACTGTTACTCTTGTAACTCTTTACTCTTGTAATGTTAGAAGGAGCCAAGAGTTGAAAGCCTTTTACTCATTTTCAGGAACTAGTCCTTCTATTTGGGGTTACTCAAGGGGAGAGTCTTCTCTATGAGAATTCTTCCACCAGCAGTCGTTACCTTCTTTTGTTAGTAAAACAAAGACCCACTGGAAACCACCACATTCTTGACTTACCCCCCAAGAAGAAAGTACTTGGGCTTCACACTTGCCCAGAAGTAGCTGGCTGGAATAAGCATTTCTCCTAGAACTGAAGGAAAATCCACTGCCCAGTAGTGGTTAGAAATATAAACCAGGGGTTCTAAATCTTTAAAAAAATTTATTTATATATATATATTCTGGACCCTTCTGGCAATCTGGTAAAACCTAGGGACCCATTTTCAAAATAGCATTTTTAATGCATAAAATGAAATATATAGGATTGCAAGTGAAACTAATTATATTGAAATAAATTTATTGAAATATTTTTTTAAAAATAAAGTCATGGACTCCAAGTTAAGAACCATTACCTTTCAATGAAAGGCAGCAAGATTCTGGGGACATATATATCAGGCCTCTAAGCTGGGGAGATCAGGATGGCCACTCTAATCTCTTACAGTTTAAGGGAATTGAATGGGAGGTTTATGGCCCTGGCTAGAACGCAGTGGATGGGAAAAGTTGGCATTTTCTTACGATCGTGTGCTTTTTCTTTTATGCCTTTCATCTCCCTCTGAAAATTGGGTTCCAGGAATGATTCTCATGAAAGGCCCATGCTTTGTAATATACTGCTACTTCCTGGATGGTGCTGGCCAAAGCTGAGATTCGCTTGTTCATCCGTTATCCCTTCAAGCCAACTTCTGAAAGCCCTTGGTTTGGGGACCCCGATTCCCGTGGTTCAGGAGTCCCTCCTTTTGGGGCTGGCTTCTCATAGCCAACAATTAGTCTGCTCTGGGAACGATGTGACTGGTGCCCTGGTCTGTCCTCAGGCCCAGCAACCCCAGGACGATGGCAGTACAATGCATGGGTGAATGCTTGTATGTGGTGCATGGTGCCATTGGACAGCGTGGCTTCTCCATGAAGCCGAGAGGCTTGCCCTCAGTGCCCGCTCCCCAGCCCTCCCCACCCTGCCACTGGCTGCACCCCGAGGATGACTGAGATGGAGCAGGTCCTTCTGTCCCTCATCCTCCCTCCTGATTCTTCGCTCACCTTTCCCCATCTTCCTTCCTTACTGTAAGGCTCTGGGCAGGAATACTGGCAGTGCTCAGGGGCAGGCACACCTCCAGCTCCATGATGTTCTTATGGACAAGCCAGGAATTATGGTCATGCCTTGAGGGAAACTTGATTTTGTATCATGCACTTGTTATTATCCCCCCAGAGAATTCACTGGAGATATCCCACAGATTATTAATACCAAGTAACAGATTCAATTATATATTTCAGTCTTATGAAATTTGGTTAAATATCCATTGTGGACAAGGCTCTGGGTCTAACACTAGGCATAAAACAAGATAAATACAATAAAGATCTTATAATCTGATTTCATCGGAGACATTCACATATTAATAGGAAAGGAGAGTGAGATAAGTACACCATAAAATGAGTATAGCAAATATTTATTATGCTTCTACACTGCGTTTGACCTTTTGGGGAAGACAAAAATGGATATGGTATGGTCCCTGCCCTCAAAGCTCAAAGTTCAGAGAAATAAGGCATATACACATAAAAAAGAGAAATCAGTATAATCTGTATCCTAGAACAAACATAATATTGTAGGAGTTCAAGAAAGGAAGAGTCAGTAGATTAGAGAGTTCAGGACAGACTGCCCAATGGTCTGGAGTTTGGTTTGGGCTCTGAGGAATGGGCTAAAGTCAGATAGGAATAAGAAAAAAGGAGATTATCCCATAAGACAATGGGTTCTCAAATTTTTTGATCTCAAGATTTTACACTCTTAGAAATTATAGAGGATGCCAAAGAGCTATTGTGTAGATGGGAGAAATTTTAAATGACAAATTTTTAAATAGTAAGTCATTTAAGTCACAACAAATCCATTACATGTTAATATAAAATAAAATATTAATATGAAAAATAACTCTTTTGGAAAATCAAAACAAAAAATGCTGAGGAGAATGGCCTTATTTAAACATTTTTGCAAATCTCTCTTGTATCTGCCATAATAGAAGAGAGTATCTCCTGTTTGCTTTTGCATTCATTCTGTTATAATATGTGGTTTGATTGAGATATATGAAAAATATCTGATTTCATACAGATATACAGATGGAATAGGGAAAAGTACTTAGTACAGTACATTTTAATGTTATTATGAAAATAGTTTCAACTTTGAGGACTCCTTAAAATAGTCTTAGGAATTTCCAGGAGTCCTTGAACTTTTGAGAATTGCTTCCATAAACAAAGGCATTGAGAATATACAAGGTATATTCAAGAAGAAGTGAATTTAGTACCATAGTTCTATGAATGAGATGTTGCTTAATCATTAGAGAGGTAATTAAACAGAAAAACAGAATTCTGATCCTCCCAGGCCATTTCTACCCAATCTCCTAACACACCAAAACCCCACTCCTTGTGTCATCAGATATCAGAAATCAGGGCTGATTTTAATTTACCCACAGGAAACATGCCTTCTTCTGCATAGGGAAATGAGCTTACACAGGTCTGTGTCATTCCTTTATGCTATCTCTTTTAATGGATCATAGGTCCAAGTAGAGAAATAAAAACATTCTGGAAAATGGACCTAAAAAAGAGAATTTTAAAAGACCAAAGGAAAAAGTAGTGCAAGGGAAGACAATGAGAAGTAAGATTACTGGGTATTGCCAGATTTTGCTTGCAAATTGCTAGGCATACTAAAGATATTTAGCAAAGATTTACTAAATTCAATTACACTTTTAAATTTTATTTAAAAGAACCTAATCCAAATACTGATTGCCAATTTTTCCATTTCTAAGCTTAAAAGCCATCATAGGTTAGGTAGAGGAGAGCAGTTTGTAGTCTGATGCCCTTCTTTTCTGCCCCCCTGTGCTGGATACTAGGGTTCCTACTAATAAGCCTTGCAGAAAGAGAAGATGCCCTGTCCTTCCCTACTCCCACCTGGTCTCACCTCTCCATTCAGCCATCCATTCATTCTGTCCTTGACACACCCTGCCCAGAATTGTCTCAAGTATTTGGACAGCCATGTTGATGCATTTCTCCATGTGGTGTGGTTTCTCCATCTCCATGACCTGCTGACATATATACCCCTGTTGGTTGCTTTTCTACTCATAGCTGAAAGATGGCACAAGCCACCTGCAACATCCACGTTTCTCTCCCCCACAATTCAGGCATTCTGCTTTTGAGGTCAGTTGTATCCACATTGGTGGTTGTATTGGTGGCTTAAAATAAATGACCCAGTGGAGAAGATTAATTTTTTCCAATGGGTTAGGAAGAAATAGGAAAAAAAAAATACAAGCATAGTTTTAATCATATCAACTTTGTATGTTTATAAAACTTTGCAAGTTATAAAATGTTTTACATTTTTAAAAACCTTTTCATAGTCACTCCTAACAATAGCCATCTGAGGTAGGCAGAGGATGAGAATGCAGAAAGATGAGGAAACATGCTTCAGGTCACATTGTTGGTTAGGACTAGCATCTTTCTACTCTTCCATATATCCTGGAAAAACATCTTGCTCACTCATTAAGTAAAAACTCTGACTAGATCGCTTCCTTTTAGCTGGAAACATTGTGTCTAGCTACTGCCTTATGAGAATCCTAGGCTTTATTCAACCTCTGAATTTGCCGTTTTGAAGAAACAAAATCATCATTAAAAGGGGAAAATCTAAATTTTGGTTATTTCATTTGACTTGGCCAAGTTTGTTTTTTTGTTTGTTTGTTTTTTGTTTTCTCTCTTTTATTGGATATAGTTTTTCTTTTACCACTGAAGTAAATGCTGATGTGATTGTTTTCTCAAGGGCAAGGTAAGATTCTGACTATAGACATGAAGAATATAAGATCTTTGGGTAAAAGAATAAGGTTGCTCATAGCTGGTAAGCTAATGAGTGCCTCTTAGGGCAGGGGGTTGTCCTATACTTTGTGCCTACATTGTTATTAAATTTTGCCAGGCATTTTTTCTGTCAAAAATTAGCAGTAGGACTCTCTCCAATAGGAGAGAGTTCACATCCAATTTCATTTTCAAATAGTTCTATTAGAAAGTTTTCCTTTACTTGAAGCATATATTTGACATCACAAGGATATCTATGGTAAAAACAAGAGGTGAACTAGTCACATAGTGAGAGCAAGGGATAACATTAATCCCTATTGTGCCATCCTTGAAGACCTAGGGAAACATCTCTTGGGCACTGAGTAAATCCTCCTTAGAGGATCTGTGAGAAAACATGGACAAGAATCACACAGAATGTGAAGACTGTAGATGGGCTGTGACTCCATACTGAGAAGAAAGTATTGACACAAATTAGATCAAATTATTGAAGCATTTAACCTGTTGCTCTGCCACTGACTTTTTCTTACAAGCGTGTTAAATAACAGAATAAATAATGGGGGAGATTACAAATGTTTGCCCCGGAAAAAGCCTTCAGATATGCATAAGCATCACCTTCAAACATCTATGTCACATAGAAAAAGAAAGAAACTGAGCCCTCTGAGGTATTGCCTAAATGGGCCATGACTGGGATAAGTAGCTTTGTAGCCAGCAAGGGATTCCTAGGTTCCATTGGGATAGGATGAGGAGATGGGGCATAGAGTGGGTGGAGAGAAGGGAATAGAAGCTAACTATGATTTTTTAAATTTTTGCCTCATCCATTCATGACAAGTTGGCTCCCAGTCCTCTTCACCTTCCAGACAAGAGTGAATTTATTCTACAAACATTTCCTGAGCTCAGCCTTGAGCTAGGTAATAAGATAGATGCAAAGAATGTAACAGCCTCTTGCCTTTGAGGAGCATACTTCTGGTCGGGGAGAGCAAAACTTGTACATGTGGAAAACTAAACAATGGAAGAACTAATACTAGTCACCTGTGCCAAGGTGGGGAGGGAGGAAAGGAATAAGCATTTATCAAGCACTTACTTTGTGCTAAGCATTACACTAAGCACTTTACCAATATCACATTTGGTAAGGTACCCAATGAGTTGTATAAATAGTAAGTATTACAGAAGTCCAGAGAAAAGAGCAACTGTGCTGGTCTAGGGTTGTCAGAGAAAGTTCCATGAAAGAGGACAGACTCCAGCTTAAAACTTGGAAGACTGAATTAAGAGAACATAGATATAGAAAAAGAATAGAACCCCTGAAAACAAATATGGAACTTAAGGATCCTAGAAGTCTTCATGGCACTTCCAAAGATTCCCTCTGCCATAAATGCTTCAGTTCTTCAATGGAGCCAATATAAATATTCCATCACTGATGCAAACAGCAGCCCTTCCATACCTACTCATCTTGTGCAGTTCTTGTCCATGTCCTTCTATAAATCCTCTAAGGGGATTCATCTGAAGAGGAAGACCTTCCTCTGTGACCATTAGAATTTCCTGGATGTCAGAGCATATTCAAACTGTCTAGCCCATTCCCTGACTCTTACTGTATGACAAACTCATCTTGTTTTCCAGTCATGCACGTCTTTGATGATGTATTTTACAGTCATTACAAGTAATAAGCAACACCCAACTCATTCTTAACCATGGATCTTTGAACTGCTCTTTGGGTCACCTGAGATTTTGATTCTTCTGAGCATGGGGTCCTATTATTTCAGCAACAGAACATCCCTGAGAGAATTTTATCATTAGAACTCTTCACTTTTATGGCAAGATACAAATTGAACGTGCTACGTATTTTCCCAAGTGATCCAGCCTCATTTTCTGCTAATTACTTTATCCAAGTCATCATGCATAGACAAATACAAAGGGCTACTCATCTAACTATCTCCATGTTATAATCTGGCAATATGCATTCTTCTTCAAACTTGAGCCATTTTGTATTTTTTATCATGTATCATTATGGCCAAGAAAAAGAAAAAACAAACATTCCCTAAGGGATGCTCAACCCACTGTCGATGAGCCCTTCCACTTATAATGAAGTTGGTCCTTAAACAGCCGGCAGAGACCTGCACCTGAAGCCTTCCCAGTGCTGTAGAAACAGTCAGCACATGGACTCCACTGGCATAATCTTCCAGCACACAGGGCCACCTTTGCATTAGGATGAGACCTCAGAGGACTTTTGTGCAGGTTCTCTGCCATCATGTTTATAAAAATAAAGGAAGGAAATAAATGCTAATGTAGCCAAGCGGCAGCTCCCAGAACAGAAAAGTGACCTTGTTGGTTCTGTTCCCTTTTTCAGATGAGATGAATGACCACCAGAATACACTGTCCTATGTCCTCATCAACCCTCCACCAGACACGAGGCTGGAACTGAATGACATTGTGTGAGTGCGACAGACTCCTCCTGAGAGGAGAAAGGGGGGGGGGGGGGAGCGGGGAAAAGAGGAAAGGGCAGGAGTCACCTCTTGTCTTATTGTAACCCACTCTCCCAAATCAGAAAAGGTATTTGTGTTCCCAGAACAAGTTCCTAAAGTGACATTATGGACACAGAATTACATCAACAGACAGAGCTCCTCGTAGGTGCAAGAGCCCTTATTTGGCTCTGTGGGAAATAGAAAGATACAGGCACAAACCCTGCCCTTTGAGAGACTTATAGGCTAGTAAAGATACAGTCTTCATTACTGACAGCATGTGCTGTCACCCCACCGGTGCAGGCTGCATGTGCTTCCCTCTGTGCCTTCCTGATTTCACAAATTGAGATAGTGCCCCAAACTACCCGTTTTATGACAACCTTCTAATGATGAGCTTCTCCGAACTTCTGTTGTTGTTTAGTTGTTTTCACTTGTGCCGAGCCTATTTGGGGTTTTCTTGGTAAAGATATCAGAATGGTTCTCCATTTCCTTCTCTGGCTCATTTCACAGATGAGGAAACTGAGGCAAACAGAGTTAAGTGGCTTGCCCAAGGCCATATGGCTAGTATCTGAGATGGGATCTCTGGTTTCTCAGACTCCAGGCCCAGTGGTCTGTCCACTGTGCCACCTAGTCGCCCC
This sequence comes from Sarcophilus harrisii, assembly GCF_902635505.1. Classification (NCBI taxonomy): domain Eukaryota; kingdom Metazoa; phylum Chordata; class Mammalia; order Dasyuromorphia; family Dasyuridae; genus Sarcophilus; species Sarcophilus harrisii. The sequence continues at coordinate 490,738,757 of NC_045427.1, read as the reverse complement.
TCTCCAAACTTGGATAAGCTGATTCTTGGACTATATGCATGTGTATATGTGTATGCACACATATATACATATATACAAACATACACATACACATAAACATATATACAAACATATGTATGTATACAAACATACACTTATACATATATACAAACAGACACATATACATATATACACTTATACATATATACAAACATACACATAAACATATATACAAACATACATATACATGTATACAAACATACACTTATACATATATACAAACATACACATAAACATATATACAAACATACATATACATGTATACAAACATACACTCATATATAGATATATAGATATATATACACAAACATACACATACACATATATACAAACATACACTTATACATATATGCAGACATATACATATATACAATCATACATATACATATATATACACATATGTACAAACATACACTTATACATGTATACAAACATACACATATACTTATATACACTTATACATGTATACAAACATATACATATACATACACATATACAAACATATCCATATAGACAAACATACACATATACATATATACACATACACATATGTATACAAACATGTACATATGTACAAACATACACATAAACATATGCAAACACACATGCTTATATACATATATACAAACATGCACATACACATACATGCAAACATACACATAAACTTATATATACATATATACACATATACATATATACATATACATATAGACAAACATACACATATACATGTATAAATATATACAAACATATATACAAACACTTATGTGCAAACATACATATAGACAAACATACGTATATACAAACATACACACACATATATAGACAAACACACACACATATATGCAAACATACACATGTACTTATATACAAATAGACAAACATACACCTATGCACATATATACATATATACAAACATACACATATGCTTATATAGAGACAAACATCCACATATACTCATATACATATAGACAAACATGCACATGTACATATATGTATACATATATGCAAACATATACATATATACAAACATACACATATCCTTATATATGTATAGACAAACACACACATACACATATACATATATACAAACATATACTCTTATATACATACACATACACATATATATACACATATACAAACATACACATATACTTATATACATATATACAAACATACACATGCACATATACATACACATATACTTATATACATATATACAAACATACACATGCACATATACATACACATATACTTATATACATATATACAAACATGCACATATACATATACATATATACATATACTTATATACATATACACAAACATACACATATACATGTACATATATGCAAACATACACATTTGTGCATATATATATACACAAACATACTTATATACATATATACAAACATGTACATACACATATACCTATATATATACATACACATATATACATATATACAAACACACATACAGATATACAGACATGCACATACACATATACATATATATATATATAACATACACATATACTTATATACATATATATATACATATACATACACATATACAAACATACATATACATATATATTTATGTATATGTTCACAGTCTATACCTGGGCCCATTCTCAAAACCTCTCCATTTGGTAGGATCTGACAAAATTTTTCTTTCACATAGCCTTCAAAAACTCAGAGTCAAGAGAGGTAGAGGACCACATGAGTAAAGTATTGCAAAGGCTGTTAATATCAAAAGCTGTTATGTATCAGTTTTTCTTAACTTTTTTTTTTTTATTACACGGGAGAATTCAGTTGGGAAAGGGGAAATCTCAGAAAATGACCATCATGTTAAAAACACAAGGCTTTGATAAAGACTTATAATTTTTGTTTTGAGAACTCAAGATCATTTTTATATCATATTACATTATCAGAGGAAAAACACAAAACATAAGTCAGTGTGGAATTAATAAATGATGGGTAGATTAAGACCTTGGAGCTAAATCAGTTCTTAATAATGATAATTAGTGATCTTAATAGTGATAGTATGAGACATGGCCATATTAGTGAGTGGCTAAAGTAAAATGAAAAATGAAAGTCATTGAAACTTAAAAGCTTGTGAAAATGTAAGGTCAAAATCATTTCCAATGGAGCAGTAATGAACTGAACCAGCTACGCCCAGAGAAAGAACTCTGGGAGATGACTAAAAACCATTACATTGAATTCCCAATCCCTATATTTATGCCCACCTGCATTTTTTATTTCCTTCTGAACCAGCTACGCCCAGAGAAAGAACTCTGGGAGATGACTAAAAACCATTACATTGAATTCCCAATCCCCTATATTTATGCCCACCTGCATTTTTTATTTCCTTCACAAGCTAATTGTACAATATTTCAAAGTCTGATTCTTTTTGTACAGCAAAATAACGTTTTGGTCATGTATACTTATTGTGCATCTAATTTATATTTTAATGTATTTAACATCTACTGGTCATCCTGCCATCTAGGGGAGGGGGTGGGGGGGTAAGAGGTGAAAAATTGGAACAAGAGGTTTGGCAATTGTCAATGCTGTAAAGTTACCCATACATATAACCTGTAAATAAAAGGCTATTAAATTTAAAATTAAAAAAGAAAAAAAAAAAGAAAATGTAAGGTCAGAGGGGAAGGATTTGAAACTTGAAATAATTGAAGATTATTTCAGGAGACAGCAAATCTAGGAGCCAAGTACCACAATCAATGAGAAAAGCATGAGTGTCCTAAAGGTGAGAAGGTAACATCAATAAGGATGGGAAGAGGAGATATTCACAAATGGCATAAACATCAAAGAAAGATTAGTTCCAACAAGAAATCATAGAATATAAAAGGTAACTCTTCCAGTCCTCAGAAATAACTTTACAAAGGATTCCAAGAATGTGGTGATGTTGGGGAAAGCAAGTTTTGCATTCAGATAAGACAGTGAAAGTAGTTGATTCTATTCAATTTAATTCATCAGACATTTAAGAGCCTACTATATGCAAGGCACTATAGTCAAAAATAAAAATAAAATAAACAGACAGACAGATAGATAGGTAGATAGATAGATAGATAGATACAAACAAAAATTAAAATGACATAGGACCCAGCCTTAGGAATCTTCTAGTCTGGAATGGGATTGTGTCTCCATTCTCATTCTCCATGTGTGGAAGAACCCACACAAATAAGCATAATACAAAGGAATGAGCTAAAAGCAAAGGACCCCATTGAGACAAAGGCCTTTAGGAAAATTTGAGGGAGAGATCAAAGATGTGTTGAGCACTTCCAGTGAGTGGGTACATCACTATGGGAGGCACTGTGGGGGAGAAATAAAGGAATAGAGGATACCCTGCCTTCAAGGATCTCATTCTAGATTGGGAGACAGAGCATGAAAAACAATTAGGAACAACACGAGAAGATAATGTTTAATCATGATATCTACTCTGAATACTGCAGAAGTTCAGAGAAGTTGGAGGTCCTTGTTAAGCTGAAGTAGTTGGGGGAAGTTATTTAAGTTTGGCCTAGAAGAATAGGAAAAAAGGAAACAGCATGAACTGGGTTCCCCTGAGGCATTTAAATACTTGCAAACTTCAATGAAAGATGAGAAAAGAACATTATTATCACCATAGGTAGAAAGTGGATAATTGTCTTTTTTTTGGCCTCTTTCCTTTCTAGATATTTAATTCGATCAGACCCCTTAGCCCATGTAACCAATGAAACACACAGTCGGAAAAGCAGTTGCAGTAATAAATTGGACCCATGCCATCCTGAGACACGAGATGAGACACAGCTCTGAGGTCTACATTGGCTTCCTTGGCTACCACAAATGCATGGAACTTCCCATCATCCGGGTTTGCCTTTGGTTTGACTCTCTGGAGGCAGAAGAAACAGGCAAAGGATGGAATTTCCAATGGTGACCCATTGAACCTATGGAGTGCTGAGCTGCTTGCCTGGCTGAGGACTCCAGAACTAACCTCCGTGGAGGAAAAAACCATACTGTAGCCATCATGGGGGAACCCCTCAGAAAGGAAGTTCCTCACCTTCAAAATTACAGGGTGAGACCTCACCTGCCTGGAACAGCCAGGAGCTGTTGAAGTTATTGTTTTTAACCTTTTTTAATTTTTAAACATATATAATATATGTATCTCTACACATGTGTACCGCAACTAGTGAAACCAGCCTGGCTGGGATGGAAGGATGTGCCTCAGAATGATAGCCTGAAGACAGCAAAATATATAGAGCACAGTTTGATCAAAGAGTCAACTAAAGAACTATGCATATGGCAAACCTCAGGGAGAGAGAAAGAGGGAGGTTATATCAGGTGGGAAGAAGTTGGTCTTGTGGACCTGGAACCATTCCCATTGTACTGATATACTACCTGTCTCTGGCATAAGAAAATGAGAGTTGAGAGGCTTGGGGGGAGGGAGGAGAGGAGAGAGTCAGATATTAAAGAACAAGCACTTTGGAGTATAGTTCTAATTGATACTGGCTAGGGGAAACATTGAGTGTCTCCTAAAAATATAGGAAAGGAAAACCTCAAAATAAAGTCACAGCAGGCTAAAAAATCCAACAACCTAGTTAGGTGCAATAGGTCAGGTGGGCTGCTCAGTTCAGAAGCCTTGACGCTGCAGAATATATCAAGGGGCATTCGAACTCTAAGAATTACTTGGGAAGAAGATCCGGGAACCAGTGGTTAAGGTACAGGACTTTTAAGACCTAAGGGAAGTGGAATTGGAGTCTTATCATCCTCTCCTAATTCTCTAAATTTATGGCCGATATCTCACCTCTGACTCCTCTAGCTTCCCACTGCATGTGGGACAGGAATTACTCATCCAACCTTAGGGTAACATCACTGAAGTCTCAGAAGGCCAGTCTCTTCTCTTTTCTCTTTTTAACTGATTCACTCAGTTGGTCCTTAATAAGCACTTACTTAGCACAAGGTCCTATGCCAAATGTTGAGATGAGTAAGACATGTTTTCCGCCCTCAGGAAGTACACAACCTAATTAGGAAGTCATGTCAAAATCCTCTTCTCCCACTCACAGAATATCAGAGTGGGTAGAGACTTGACAGACTGACTAGTCCTATACAAACCTGAACAAGAATCAAGTCTCCCACCGTCCCAGCCAATCTCATCCAGCCACCACTTGAACACTTCTCATGAGGTCCTACCAAAGCATCTCATTGCTCTTTTGTCACTACATTTCTTTCTTTTTTTCTCCTTGACCTCTGCTTCCCTAGTCTTGTCAGCGGCCCCCTCCCAAATCTGCCTCCACCTTATATCAAACCAGCAAAGTTAGTGGCCCTGGCACACATATTTTTGGAGACAATACAAAATTCTTTTAAGTGGATTAAAAGGAAGATGAGGCAGGTCTCTGTGAAAGGCATCTCATGGTACTGGGGAGATGACTCCAGTATATCAAAATGGAGAATAAAATCCTCCCTTTCTTTGGAAGGAATTTGACTCAGCAGACCTAGGAATTTATTATACCTTTGACACCTCTGCTTTGAGAACTGGCATGTTGTAGCCAATTGTATATATTTTCAATATGGGAAACAGGGTAAAATGCTAAGTATTGGCCTTCTAGAGACATGAGACAAATAGGAAGAAGGAACTAACCTCTAACGGGTCATCTTGTTCTCAGATTCTAGAACACATTGATGACTAACATTCAAGGTTAGTTAGTTGGGTCAACATCATTTCATGGGGAAGGAAACCAAAGTTATATATTTTGTGTAACTGTTAAACACACTAAATTTTTAAGGTCTTGGGTATTTCTTAGGATGGCAGAAGACAGAAGAATAGGTGAGGTGACTAAATTATGTTAAAAGAAAGAAAAATAGGGGGAAATTATTTAAAGCACAATTTCTATCCCAGAGTTGCTTGATGATTTCAGACTATTGAGAAAACTCCCCATTTAAAAATGAGAGGACTGGAATTCTATTCATCATGAAGAATTCCTGAGATCCATCCAGGGAATAAATGTTTTATTAAACATGTTACTGGTTATAAGGTAGGTTAGTATAAGGTAGGTTAGTGTTGGATCCCTTCCTTTATACTAATGTGTACTTTTAACCTACTTGTGTTAAACTACATTCCAGTTCTTCCAAATGAAATTTTAGTCCTGGAACAAGGTAATTCTTGGAGAGCTGATCACAAGCATTTCTCAGAGACTAACATTCCTAGACTTTCTTGATCCTAGTCCTCATGGTACCTCAACCCTAATTCCAAAGACAGGACTGTTTGCTCTTTTTTGGTGAGAAGAAATTGTACTAGTGCTGTTGTTTGTCCTAGCCTGGGTCGAGGTCATTTCCCTGAGTGATGTTTCAGGATGGATTCTTTTGAGTCTAGGGTAGTGGCTGGAGGAGCAATCTCATGAAGACATATGAAGACATTGCTCACATACTCACCGGGCCAGTTGGAAGCCTAGTAACTTAGATCAAGTCATGATGAATTACAATTCTAGGTCCCTCAAGCTTGTTCAGGGTGGCTATGGCTGTCTCTTGTGAATTTCCTCTCCCCCAGTTCTCCACTGCTGCCTAGTTCTAACTCTGATCCTGCAAATTTTTAAAAATAAAAAGTATCTCTTTTATACATATTGATGTATATATCAGAAGTTGATAAACTTTGCTGCTAAGTGGGACCTCCTGTATCAGGAGTCCTCAAGAGGGGAGCCTCTAGGCAGAAATTCAGACTCCAATTTGTAAGGAAATGGTCATATTTATAAGTAGCTGCTTTTTTAGACCATAGATGTCTCTAAACACTAACCAAAGAACCTAAAGTTAAGACTGGTTCCTCTCTATCATAATTGCCAATTTTCCATGTTCTTAATCAAAATAAGGGATATTTTCATTTCTATTATCACCTCTGTGGCCAATTAATCTCTTATATACTCTGAAGAGTGGGACAGTACTGTAGTGACAGTTAGCAATCTGGAGAAAAGTAGATTCAGTTAAATTTGACTGGGTTCTTCTGGGATTCACTGGGAGGGTACAGAAGCAGTAGCTCCACTGGGAGACCCCTGAGGCTTTTACTAATGGTCCTTTTTTCTAGCATTTTTTATTCCTCCATATACTTTGACTCAAATCAACAGTCTCTTAGCTGCTAAGAACCATAATTCCAAGCACCATGGGGAAGCAGAAGCATGAGACAGAAAGCTATTTAGGATCTGGAACTCCCAGATAAGGACAGTTCTTCTACCAACATAAATCACCATCTTCCCTGAAACTGAAAAAATCTTAAGGAGCTATTAAAGAGTATTGAGAAGTAGTAATTCGCCAGTCCTATAGCCAAAGACATGACTTGAATCAGGGACATGCATAGGCATAGAACAACAAGAAACATGTTCATGAGAAATAAAAAAAACCAAAACCAAGAAGTTTCGAATCAGGCCCAAAGAAGGAGTTCAGACTGAGTGCCGAAGATTTCAAAAGGGGAGGGGAGGCTGAAGCCATAGGAGAAAAGCTTCCCAAAGGTAAACTTACCCTGGATCTTTGAAAGATGCATAATATTTGATGAGTGAAAAGGAGGATGAGCCTCTTCCAGCTGGGCTTTAGAAAGATGTGTATGATTCAGAGGATGGGGAGAATAGAGAAAGATGTGAAGAAGGGCCTAGAGACAGAGATGAGCCTGGCTGCAGTAGGGTATTCCTGATGGAGCACCGTACTGTGTCTAAAATTCTGGGGACCTTTAAGATGATGACTTTCTTTTTAAATAGTTTGGGAAGGACTGCTCTTTGGTCTCCTGGAATAATTCACAGGTTGTAAGTCTATTTTCTCTGGATTATCTCACTTGTGTGTTATTTCTCTTAGGCATTTCCAGATCTTCCCCATGCCAAATCACCCACCTGTATGCAGAATCTAGGGAGCAAAAGATTCTTGACTCATATTCACTAATATGTGCTAAGTCCTCTTTTTTCTCATTGCCCCCTTTTCCCTCATTCCTTCTTCAGAAAGGGGATGATGAGGGTTCATTTCTCCCCAGTAAGTAGGGTTAATGCTGCTCTCCTAATCCCTCTGACAAACACACACTTGAAAAAAGACCCTTTGATTGTGTGAAATAGAGTATCTTTTTTAGGATGGAGGCAACCAGCTTATTTCCTTCCCTCCAAATGTGGGAACAGAGCTCTTCCCATCTCAAAGTTAATATGATGATTTGTGGGAAGCCATAGGTCACTCTGCACACAGACTAAACTGGAATTCTTTTTAAAGGCACGCTCATACCTCAAATTGTTTTAGAGCCGATATAAAGCTAAAGAAAGGACACTCCCTGAAAGCCCAGCCACTGGGGTTTCTCAAGAGTGCCTGGATTTCACCAGGGAGCATCCCACATGAAAAGTAAATGGATGGATGGCTTAATTCCTGCGCAGCGCCACTCCCATGAGTGAGCAGATCTGTCTTTTAGCGCCACTCAGTGTCATCCCATCTGACCCCTTGGGAAACTGTTCTTACAAAGAACATCTTACATTTTCAGATCACTGGAGAGGTGCCATTATCAAGTGCCTGAAATTACTGCCAAGGATATACTTGTGAGTTTATTTTCAGAACCTATTCTTCTCCACACCCAGAATTATAATTCCTCTGGGTCTTTTTTCCTCATCAGTAGAATAAGAAGTGTCTGGCTTGATGATCACTGAGGTATATTACCTCTAAATCTTACAGTCTGATGAACCACACTCTCCCTCGCTCACACAAAGAAGGAAATGAAATCCCTTTCCTTTCCCATTCCCTTTGTTTCCAAGGAAGCAGCATCTGATCAAGAAGCTGATCTGATGTAAGTTTTTGTTATTAAATTTGTTCATTTTTAAAAGCTGAATTCATTCTGCCAGCCAGGAGGAAGGGATGTCAGAGAGGAAGACCACGTAAAACAATGTCCAAACGGTCACATTGTTGGCCTTCTTCCTGCAGATGGGGGTTCGTTGTAGGGTGGGGTTAGGGGAGTCAGCTTGGAACTATTAATGGAAAACAAAAAAAAAAGTAAAGACTGGACTGGAACCAGATCATACGTAATTTCACTTGAAAGATACAAGGGGAGAGAAGTAGGAGAGTAGGCAAGGAGAGACTGTAGTGGCTCAAGACAACCAAGTCATTTCATTTTTCCGCGACTATGACCATAACTGGAGCAGCGTCCTCAGAATAGATCCTGAGTTATCATTCAACAAACTCTGCTATGCTGGGAGGAATCTCAAAGAACGGTTCAGCCAAAAGATGCTGTAGGAAAAGCCCATGAGGATTTGCACCCTGGAATGGAGCAAGCCAACAAGGCCAATAAAGCTGCATGCAGCACAACCTAAGACGACAGCCTTCTGTGCCTCCTTTCACCATTGTTGCCTTGGGAGAATGCTCTGTGTGTCTGTGTGTGTCGTACCTGCGCGGATATGTACCTGTATAGAATGGATGTATTTGTGTGTTGTGTGTATGGATGAGTGTATGTGTCTATGGAGGTGTGTGTGTGTGTGTGTGTGTGTGTAGAGGTCAAGGTAGGGAGCTAAGGATTACACATCAGACATGGGACATAAGCCTTTTGGGTGAGATAGCATTTGAAGTGTAGTCTGAGTTCTAATGTATTCATTTTGTCTATATAGTAAAAAAAATCTCAGAATGTTGGAGTGGTTGGGAAACTATGAATCAGAGGATATCTTTAAGAAAATTGTGCTCCTTTAAGACAAAAATTATAAAGTGAGGCACTGTTTAACATGGCTTATTGATTTGGATCTAAAAGGGACCTTCCTTGGTGACTGTCTAATACAACATCTTTTTTTACATATGAGGAAATTAAGGTTTATAGAGGTTGAGTTGGTACAAAGAAAATTCATTGTTGAGTCATTTTTTCAGTCGTGTCTGACTCTTCATGAACCCATTTGGGCTTTTCTTGGCAAAGATGCTGGAGTGGTCTGTCATTTTCTTCTCCAGATTATGTTTATAGATGAGGAAACTAAGGTAAATTGGGTTAAGTGACTTGCTCAGCGTCACACAGCTAGTGTGACTAAGACTTAGTCTGACTAAGGCCAGATTTTAATTCAGGGAGATATGTCTTTCTGACTTCAGGCCCAATATTCTATCCATTGAAACATCCTTTACAAAATAAAGGATATGTTTTACTGAATAGAGCAGACTTGTTAATGATGAACATGTTGATTGTTCTATGCAAAATCCTGTCCACAGAATTGTACAAAATAGAAACTGTTGTATTATAGGGGAATCATGGATCACATACTAGAAATGATAGAAAGTCTACATGAGATCTCTTTTCTCTCTTTACTGCTAAAAGGCTTGAATACTTGATTTGATGAAATTGTATCCCTGAAATTTTTTTGGGGGGGGGTCTGGATCTGTGATTTTATTGGTATAAGTTCCCTTTCTCCCTTAGAAGAAATCTTTATTATAAAGATCTTCAACTATCATGTAACTTGGTGTTGGAGAGTTCCTGGGACAAGGAGAGATTAAATGATCTTGAGGGTTCTATGGCTAGTACGTATTAAAAAGGAGACTTGAACCCACATCTTTTTTAAAAAATAATAGCTTTTTATTTTTCAAACTACATGCAAAGACAATTTTCAACATTCACCCTTGCAAAACCTTGTATTTCATATTTGTCTCCCTCCCTCCCCAATTCCCCCTTCTCCTAAACAAACATATTTCCACTTTTATCATGCTGCACAAGAAAAAATCAGATTGAAAGGGAAAAACAATGAGAAAAACAAGCAAGTGAACAACAACAACAACAAAAGTGAAAATACTATGATTCACACTCAGTTCTCCCAGTTCTCTCTCAGGATGCAGATGGCTCTCTCCATCACAAGTCTATTGGAATTGCCCTGAATCACTTCATTGTTGAAAAGAGCCAAATTTATCACAGTTGATCATCACATAATTTTGTTGCTATACTTTGTTCTTTTGATTCTACTCACTTCACTTAGCATCAGTTCATGTAAGCCTCTCTGAAATCATCCTGCTGGTCATTTCTTACAGAACAGTAATATTCCATAACATTCATATACTGTAAGTTATTCAGCCAATCTCCAACTAATAGGCATCCACTCAGTTTCCAGTTCCTTGACACTACAAAAAAAGGATTGTTATAAACATTTTTGTACATGTGAGTTCTTTTCCTTTCTTCATAATCTCTTTGGGATATAGTCAAATCTTTTTCTTATTCTATCCAATACACCGCTCAGCAAATTTTATTCCAAAGCCACAGGCCTAATATGATAGGGAAAGCACTGGACCTGGAGTTAAAGGACCTAGATCCAAGGTCTACTTTGATATTTACTAGCCTTATGATCTTGGGCAAGTCATTTAACCTTTGAGTCTCAGTTTTCTTACCAGTAAAACAGAAATAGTCTGTGTTCTACATGGCACACCAGGGAGAGTGCTATGTAAATCTTAAAGGGCTAAAATATAAGTAAGATGTTATTAACTCAATCATGACCAAATTACCCAGACTGGAGAGACTGAAATTGAAAGAGGACTGTGTTTTTCATTGGATTCATGGAAAATAAGTATCACACATTTTAAAAGTGCTATCAAAAACTATTTTCAAGATCATTTTCCATCAAATTTCTTGCTTAAAGAAAATTTTGTTTTTGTCTCCCTACTGCCTGATACAGAATAATTATTTAATACATGTTTGTTAGTTGATATTCAAATGAAAACATGCAGCTTGGGCAGCAAGTTTGAGGGACATATGTCCAAGAACTCATTTCTATCCTTAAACTGTAGGAGTTTAGCCAAGAGTTTATTTTTATATAGCATTTTATTTTTTTCAATTTCCTGTAAAGACAATTTTTACATTCATTTAAAAATTTTGAGTTTCAAATTTTCTTCCTCCTTCTTTCAACACTAACCTCCCTGAGATGTAAGCAATTTGATATAGGTTGTATAAATCCAATCATGTAAAACAAATTTCCCTATTAGTCATGTTGGAAAAGAAAAAAATGCATGAAAAAATAAAGTAAAAAATGCTTTTATCTGCCTTCAGACTCCATCAGTTCTTTTTCTAGATGGTGATAACATTTTTCATTACAAGTCCTTTGGAATTGTCTTGGATCATTATATTGTGAGAATAGCTAAGCCATTCATAGTTAATATTTGTACAATATTGCTGTTACTGTGTATAATGTTCTATTGGTTCTGCTCACTTTGCATCCTTTCATGTCTTTCAAATTTTTCTGAAATCTGCCTGCTCATCACTTCTTATAGCATATATTCCATTACATTCATATACCACAATTTGTTTAGCCATTCCCCAATTGATGGGCATCCCTTCAATTTCCAATTCTTTACCACCAAAAAAAAGAGCAACTCTAAATGTTTTTGTACAAATAGGTCCTTCCCACTTTTTAAAAATCTCTTTGGAATCAGACCCAGTAGTGGTACTGCTGGATCAAAGGGTATGCAGAGTTTGATTGCCCTTTGGACATAATTGTAAATTGTTCCCAATTATACCAATAGTACAATGCCTCAATTTTCCCACATTTCCCTCTAGTATTTATAATTTTCTTCTGTCATTTTAGTCAATATGATTGATTTTTATTTTATTTTAGGTGTAAGGTGGTACCTCAGAGTTGTTTTAATTCGCATTTCTCTAATCAATAGTGATTTAGTGCATTTTTTCCCATGACTGTAGTTTTGAATTCATCTGAAAATTGTATGTTCATATCCTCTGGCCATTTATCAATTGGAGAATGTGTATTCCTATAAATTTGACTTAATTCTCTATATATTTGAGAAGTGAGGCCTTTATCAGAGATACTTGCTATTTAAAATGTTTCCCATTTTTCTAATTTTCTTCTAATCTTGGTTACGTTGATTTTGTTTCTGCAAAAAAAAAAAAATGTCTTTAATCTACTCAAAATTAGATATTTTATGTCTTCTAATATTTGCTATCTCTTATTTGGTCACAAATTCTTCCCTTCTTCATATATCTGACAGGTAATCTACTCCATGCACTCCTAATTTGCTTTATATTAAAAATCACATGCCCATTTTGACTATTTTGGTATATAGTGTAAGATTTGGTCTATATCTAGTTTCTGCCATACTATTTTCCAGTTTTCTAAGCAGTTTTTGTTAACTAGTGAATTCTTCTCCCAGAATCTGGGTCTTTTATCAAATATTGGATTACTATGGTCATTTACTATTATGTCTTGTGTGCCTAATCTGTTTTGATTAGTATTTTGTAATTTAGTTTGAGATCTCATATGACTGAGTCATATTTCTTCACAATTTTTCTTAATTCCCTTGATATTCTTGACTTTCTGCTCTTTCAGATTATTTTTTCTATTTTTGTAATTTTAATTGTAATAGCATTGAATAAGTAAATTTAGTTAGCATTATCATTTTTATATTGGCTTGGACTACCCACAAGCAATTGATTTTCCAATTTTTTAGATTTGTATTTGTGTGAAGTGTTTTGTGTTTATTATAGTTCATGGGATTGTCTTAGCAGGTAGACCTCCAAGTATTTTATATTGTCTATAGTTATTTTACGTAGAATTTATCACTGGAATTTATTGATAAGATATAGAAATGATGGTGTAGATTTATTTTATATGCAACTTTACTGAAGTTAATTATAATAGATTCTTTACAATTCTCTAAGTACACCATATCTGCAAAGAGTGATGGTTTTTTTTCTCATTCTTTCCCTATCCTAATTTGTTTTTCTTATTGCTATAGCTGATATTCCTAGCAATATTGAATAAGTGATGATTTTAGGCATTCTTGCTTCACCTCAGATTTTATTGGAAAGCCTTCTAGCTTATTTCCACTGCAGATAATGTTTGCTGATGGCTTTAGATACTAGTTATTTTGAGAAAAATTCTTATTCCTGTGCTCTTTTATTTAATAGGAATGTGTTGCATTTAATCAAAAATTTTTGCATCTGTATAGATAATTATGATTTTTGTTAGGTTTTTTTGATATGGTCAATTTTGCCAAGTTATCCTAATATTGAACCAGCCCTGCATTTCTGTATAAATCCCACCTGGTCACAATGTATGATTCTTGTGATATATTGCTGTAATCTCCTTGCCAGTATTTTGTTCAATGTTTTTGCATCAATATTCATTATGGAAATTGGCCTATAATTTTCTTTATTTCAGCTGTTGGCACCTTATTCGTCTTATAAAATGAATTTGATAGAATTCTTCTCCTGCTTTTCCAAAGAGTTTATATGACATCAGAATTAAATGTTTGGTAGAATTCACTTGTGAATCCATCTAGCCCTGAGGATTTTTTCTTGACTTAAATTTTTTTTTTCTAAAATGGGGTTAAGTATTCTATTTCCTCTTCTGTTAATCTTGGCAGTTTATATTTTTGTAAATATCCGTCAATTTCACTTAGATTGAGAGATTGTCAATTGGGCAAAATAGTTCCTAATTGCTTTAATTTCCTCTTCATTGGTGGTGAATTTACCCTTTTAATTTTTTATACTGGTAATTTTTAAAACTCAAATTAACCAAATTTGCCTATTTTAAGGGGAGAGAGGTTCCCATGAAACCAGCTCTTTTATTCAATAATTTTCTTGCTTTTGATTTTTCTATACTCTCCTTTGGCTTTCAGGATTTCTAATTTGGTGCTTAAGTTTTTAATTCATTCTTTTTCTAGTTTTTTTTTTTTTTTTTAGTTGCATGCCTAATTCATTGATCTGTTCTTTCCCTATTTTATTGTAAATTAGAAATGTAAAATTTCCCCTAAGTACCATATTGGCTGTATCGCATAAATTTTGTATGCTGACTCACTGTCATTCTCTTTAATGAAATTGTTTCTATGATTTGTTCTTTGGCTCACTCATTAAGATTAGTTTCCAATTAATTTTTAACCTATTTTTTCCACTGCCCATTGTTGAATGTAACTTTATTGCAGTATGATCTGAAAAGGGGATATGTCTGCCTTTCTACATTAGACTTGAGATTTTTATTCTCTAATAGATGAATTTTTGTGCAATATATTGCTGAGAAAAAAAAATGTATATAATTTTCTCCAGAGGTCTTTTATATCTAACTTCTCTAAAACTTTCACTTCCTTAACTTTGTTTATTTTTGTGGTTAAATTTACCTGGTTCTAAGAGTGGAAAGTATAATTTTGCTAGTGTAATTTTGCTGTCTCTCTCTGTAACTCATTTAACTTCTTTAAGAATTTAGATGTTATACTAAACATAGTATAGATAATATACTATGCATATTGGTCTAAAGTTTTTTCTGTTTAGCTCTTCCTGTATCCATACTATGTTTCTATTGTAAAATTTGATAGGGCTCCTTTGCCTGTTTTTTCAAATAGTTTATATAGTATTGGATAAATTTTTTTTAATATTTAGAATTCACTTGTTGTTTAGTGTTGATATTGATATTACTTGTCTAGGGTACCTTTTAGTTTTTCCTTTTAGATTTTTGCTTTTTCTTAGTCCAAGATCATAATTTCTATGCCTACTTTTTTGTTACAACTAAAGCGTGAAATTCTCCTCTAGCTCCTTATCTTTATTCTTTGTGTCTCTGCTTCAAAAGTATACTTAACATATATTGTAGAATCCAATTATTCACTTTCGTTTTATCAGTTTATCCCATTTACATTGTTATTACTATGTATTTCCCTCCATCCTATTTTTCCTGGTCTGTCTCTTCTTTTTCCTTCCCCTTCTCTTCCATTTTTTCCCTCTTCAATTCTGAACACCACCTCCCCCAATCTGCCCTCCTTTTTGTCAATCTTCCCCCTTTTTGTTTAAAAACTCCTCTCCTACTTCCCTCTAGCTAAGATAGATTTCTATACCCTGCCTATATTATTCCTTTTTTAATTCCTATGAGAGTAAGATTCAAGCAATACCTATCACCAATATCCCACCCCACTCCCACCCTATCTTTCCTTCCACTGTAATAGGTTTTTTTGTGGCTCTTCATGTGAGATAATTTACTTCATTCAATCGCTTCCCTCTGTCCCCAGTGTAATGCTCTTCACTCCTTTTTTATATCATCCCATCAAAGTCATCTCATACCCACCCTGTGTATATTCTGACCACCTTAATGATAGTTCTTAAGAATTACATTTCCTCTTCCCAAGTAGGTATGTAAACAATTTAATGTTTTTGAATCCTTATTGTTTTCTTTCCTGTTTACTCGTTTTTATGTTTCTCCTGAGTCTTGTATTTAAAAATCAAATATCTTGCTCAGCTCTGGCCTTTTTGTTGGAAGTGTTTGAAAGTTCTCTACTTCACTGAATGACCATTTTCCCCTTAGAAATACTCATTTTTGCCTGATAGGCAATTTTTTGGTTCTAATCTAGCTAACTTTGCTTTTCAGAATATCACATTCCAAGCTTTCCAATCCTTTAATGGAGAAGCTGCTAAATTCTTTATACTCCTAACTGTGGCTCCATGGTATTTGAATTATTTCTTTCTGCTTGGTTGTATTATTTTCTCCTTGACCTGAATGTTCTGGAATTTGGTTATAATGTTCCTTGGAGTTTTCATTTTGGGGTCTCTTTCAGGTAGTGATCAGTGGATTCTTTCAATGTCTATTTTTACCCTTTGGTTCTAGAATATCAGGGCAGTTTTCCTTAATTATTTCTTGAAATATGAGGATTCTGGGAAGATGGCAGAATAAATCAGAAAATATCAAGCTCTCCAGATTTCTCCCACAAACAAAACAAAATTGTACCCTAAGTAAACATAGACCAATGGAAAACAAAGTCTTGGGGCAGAACAGAGATTCTCCTGGAACAACCTGACATGGCCAACCCCAGGACTAAAGTTTAACTAGTGTGAAGCACAAATAGCTCCAGGCTATCTCTGCAGAAAGAACAGAAAACTGGGCACCCTAGGGCTAGCTGGATTCAGAGGAAGCCTCAGAACTACAGGAATTTTCACTTCTCAAGACAGGAGAGGGAGTTGGGGGTCTGAGTCTGTGAACACTGAAGGAAGGAATCTCTGCTGATTAGAAATGTCAGGCCCAGCTGTGCTGCAAGGATCCAGCCCTAGGCAAGAAAGAACCAGCACATCCCGTGAATGCAGAAGCAATTGGGCAGGGACGCTGCTGATGGGGACACTTGGAGGAATGTGGAGTTTTTGGTTTGGGATTCCAGGACCAGAGGTACCATCCCACCCACCACCCTAAGATTAGAGATGCTTGCACTAAAAGCTCTCATTTAAAAAAAAAAAAGTGAACAGGCAAAGAACCCAACCATAGAAACTTACTATGGGAATAGGGAAGACTGGGATCCATCTTCAGAGGAGGATAGTGAAATTTTAAAAAAAATTTTAAAAAAATTTTTAAAAAGCCTCTTCTACCTCAAAGGCCACCTCTCAGAATTTATAAAAGAACTCAAAAAAGATTTCAAAAATCAAATGAGATTGAAGAAACACTAAAAAAAAAAAAAACATTCAATAAAAACAAGGTTAATGGGGGGTAGGGGATATTAACCAACTAGAAAGGAGATACAAAGTCTTAAAGAAAAAAATAATTCTTTGAAAATCTGAATTGGCCAAGGGGAAGCCAGTGAAGCTATAAGAGACCAAGAAATAAACAAAATATAAAAAATGAAAAAAACAAGAGAGAATGTGAAACATCCTATACAAGAAAAGAAAACATAAGGCTAACTAAAGCTGTGGCCAAAAAAAAAAGAACCATGACCCAATGATACAAGAAATAATCGAGGAGAGGAAAATTTGGAACACAAAGCTATGCAAGGATCAGTGTTGAAAAATTATCTGTGCACGTTTTGAAAATAAAAAGCTTTAATAACTAAAAATAAAAGAAAATTGTCTTGAGATGACAGAACAGGAGGGAAAAGTAGAAATAGAATAAATTCACCAATCATCACCTCATAGACATCCTACAAGGAAAATACATAGGAATATTATTTCAAAATTTCAAAATTCTCAGATCAAAGAAAAAGGTCTATAAGAAACAACAGCAAAAACAATTCAAATATGCTGGGAACCCTGGAATAATATATATCAGCAATCAAAAGAAGTAGGATTGCAGCCAAAAATATAATATCCAGCAAAACTAAGCAAAATAATGAAAAAAAAATGGACATCTAACAAGCTCAACAGATTTTCAGGACCTCATTTCAACCAAATCTGAACTTAATAGAAAATTTAATATGTAAGAGCCAACATCAAAAATTAATTTCAAGGGGCTCAACATGAGCAAATTGTTTTTGTTTTTTAAATGGAAATGTCAACCATGTGTTTAATAATGACATCAGTAATTGGGTAGTTCAAAAAGAAAGACTGGGGCAAAGCTAAGGATGATATGATTCTAAAGTAAAACTGTCTAGGAAAAGATAAAAATAGTAATTATGCTATACATATGAGGTACAGAGGAAAAACCAACACAGATGCATTATAGGGGGAGGATGGCTGGTAGTTCTAAAAACCTTCTCACATCAAGAATGATTTAAATAGGAAACAATACATAACATGAAGAGTCTAATACCTTCCAAAATCTACAAAGAAATTGGGGGAATAAGATAAAGTAGCATATAAAAGGGTGTTTAGATTAAGGGGAATGGCATAAGGTGTGGAGATTAATGGGAATAAGGTAAAGTGAGGGGGAAAAGATGGGAGGAGAAGATAAAGGAGGGATATATAGGTGAGGAGAGGTTAAGAATAGCAAGGCTAATTAAGGAATAGAACTACAGTAGAAGAATTAGCAGGGATAGTAAAGAGTTATACATGAGCACTATAACAAGGAGTAGAAATTGTTTTTTGTTTTTAAGTAGGGCTACTTATTGAAATTAGACAAAATTAAAAATTCAAAGACAGAAATCTACATTATATGTCAGCCATATTAATACTGTTTTAGATGCATGTCTACATATGTAAATGTATATGTAAATTTGTATATACATGTAAGTATATGTATATAGATGTATGTAGGTGTGTATGTGTATATACATATACCTATACATACATACATATACAAAGATATGTATATATACAGAAATTTATCTGTGCGTAACTGTAGCTACTTGGGGAAAATGGAAGGAATGAAAGGGGGAAAAATAATGTAAAATGTATACCACAGCAATCAAAATAACCACCTACAAGGAAGCAAAGATGGACAGTGTCAATGTAATTTCTTCTATTATATGTGTTCTTGAAATGGAAATTTGTTACATATTTTGAATCCTTCCTGATATTCTGCTAAGTACATGACAATGTTTTCCTTTTTTTTTTTTAACTTTTCTTTTTCCTTTATTTTGTATTTTTTTTTTGGATTTTTTTTTTAAGGAAAAAATGTATTGAAGTCCTAGATCTATTTTCCAAGTTAGTTGATTTTTTTAGGAATTTTTTTTCTTGATTCATTTCTCACAGAATCATTAGATTCCATATTTCCAATTTAATTTGTTTTTTTATATCCTTTTCCATTTGGTCAATTCTAAAGTTTTTCTTCAGCAAATTTTTTGTGTATCTTTTTTCACTTTATGTTTCCTTCCTCTTCCAGGAATTCTCAATTCTGAGACCAATTCATCTTTTTCTTTTGAGGCTTTGCATGTAGGCATTTTGACATTGTTCAATTTGTATTTTAATCTTTCCAGTCACCAAAGTAACTTTCTCTAGTCTAGTTCTTTTTCTATTTTTTCATTTTTCCCCCCAGTTTATTTTGAGCCTTTTAAAGTTGAGCTCTGTTTCTCAGGTGAAGGGGGCACAATGAGCCCTCACCACTTGCTTGGTGCTATGCTGGGGATGCAGGGGGCCTGGTAGCTCATTTGCTGCTGTATCATGGTCAAGGGGCTTCAGTCATAGACCTGATCTGGGGCCTAGGGCCTCCCAATGGCTTGTTGATGTGGTCTGCTGCCAACTTGCCCAGACACTGCCTTCCCTAACCTGCATTCCCCTTTTATTCAAGTGAAACAGACCTCTCCTTCCAATCTTCCAAGTTGTGTTAGGCTGAAAAATGTTTTCATTCCACCTTTTTGTTGGTTCTGCCATTCCAGAATTCATTTTATTGTGAAAATGATTTGGGGAGAGTTCAAGTGATTTCCTGTCTTATTCCACCATCTTGGCTCCCAGTGGAAGAGTTTATTTAAATAATGCATTGATGGCTTTAAGCTGTCCATCTTAATAGGAAGCAAAGTCCCTAATTTACAATTAACAACATTGTAAAGGAAAACAACTTTAAAAGATTTAAGAATTCTGATCAATGCAATGACCAGTAACTACTTCAGATGACTGATAAAGCATTCATCCCATCTCTGAGCAAAGAGGAATAGACTTAAGTGAAAAATGAGACATGCATTTCCAGACATGATCATGGGTAGGTTTGGCTTTTATTCTATTTATTAATTATAAGAGAGGGTTTTTAATGGAGGTGAGGGAAAAGGAGTAAGGACAAGAGGACAAGAAATGCAGTTGTATAATAATGATGCAAAAAGCAAAGAAAGAACATCAATTAAACTTTTAAAAAAAGTTCAGGAGACAACACTGAAAAAGCAAGATACTTGTTACCATGTTGAAATATGTTTTTAAAATGCATAATAGAGATTTACAGGTTCATATACAAAGCAATTTTTCTGTTCTTCATATATGGAAATATTCATGTTATTGGATTTTTTAAAAAAGAAAACCTGAAATGAACTTTTGTTATGCTCACAATTTCACATTGATGGTTATTTTTTTCTAAAGTGTTTCTGACTGCTTCTATGTGAGGGGATTAGAGTCCTTTGATCAGTTCAGTCCAGCTCTTGTTTTCACCCCAGTCCAAGATAGGACAGTAATGGAGGTTGGAAAGAATGCTCAGATCTGGACTTCAGAAATGGGTTGCTCCGAACTTCCTTTCTCAAAGACTGTTTATTGTAGAGAGTCTACAATTAAACAGCCCACTTTTCCCTGATATAGATGAGTTGAGGCAGCTCAGAATGGAGAATAGCCTAGATTTGTGTCCCTTCCATAATTCTTCTGTGAGGAGTTTGGGGCACTGGCTGCTCACCTTGTCTAGGCTTTGTGCCCCTAAGAGGCGGTACAGAGAGAACTAGGGCAGCCTAGAGCAGTCTTCAGAGCCAGACCCTCACCATCTCACACACCCTAGAGCAACCACTCCATTAGCATAAGCTCTCAAACTTGTGATTCTGTCATCTGCCCACTGGGCTTGGGACATCTGAAACACCTTATTTCCAGCAAAGGCCAAAGGATGAGTGTACCACTCATCACATCATGCATCTAAAAGCAGACCACAAACCCATCTTGCTGACTTCCCATATCTGAGTTTGGAATAATAACTAAATCGGAGAACTCATCCCCAATAATATTTAAAACATCAATGTTTAAAATAGCTTACAAACATCTACTAATTGGGCATGTATGGGAAGATGATAATGGGCAAGTACAATCAGTATCTTACTTTGGAGACTAACTTCTATGTGGTCACCTTCAGTAAAATACATATACTCTGTATTTTCTTTCTCTGAAAGAACAAGTTAGAAATGTTCACTGTGAACCAATCGCTATCTTGAAGGAAAGCCACATAAAGGAAAAGCCTTCTTTATCTAAAGATTGACATGTCCCCTCAGGACCACATCATCCTCAGTTTCATCAGTACCTGATAACAATTAGCAAGATTTTTCCAGAGCCTCTCCTTGACTTTGTTCACCAGAAAGAGCGGCATCTGCTTGCTGGCTCGTGGTACCAACTCTTATAGTTCTTCTCCCCTGGTATATTAGCATCACCTAAAGCAGATAAAGAGCTATCTTTTGCCTCGTAGGTGGTGAAATTCCAAGCTTCAGCATCACCAGATTCATTGGTCATGGATCTCTTGCCTCCATATGAACCATATTTTCAGTTATTTTTTATACTCAGTTTTGTGGGCAGAAGGGGGATTGACTTCCACTTCCACTTAAGAGTATTATCTTGACCTTGTTCTTATATGGAATCTTTATCTTGTTTATAACCATCTTCCCATTCCTTCTTGATTGCCTTTTTTCTCCTACTTTTAGTGCTGATAGTCCAAAATAGAGATAATTAAAGTCACTCAGCTCATTTCTTCTCTAGTGAGTTTTTGTTAAAGCTTATTTTGCCTCTGGTATTCTTAAAAAGGTAGGCTACATGTAGCAAATAACTGAGATATTAGTTCAAGATTACCATGATGCAAAAAGCACCTTCTCTTCCTATTATTGTGTCTCAATTATTTCTCATCTAATTCTGCCTTGCTTTTTGCCTGCAAAAAAAAAAAATCTTTAATTGTAATTGTAATTTTATCTAGCATGATCACCTCTAACCCTTGTTAAAATTTCCCTCCCTCTCCATTATTACAAAAATACAAAAAGGTGTCTGTCCCCTTCTATTTTATTTATGGTTATGACATCTATGTTTAGGCCTTGAACTAATTGGAATATATTATTATACTGTGGAATAAAAATGTTGTAAGACGTTAAGTCTAAACCTCATTTGGCAAAATGTTTTCCAGTTTTCCCAATAGTGTTTGTGAAACAGAAAGTCCTTAGTATAACAGTATCTTTGGTTTTTATGGAATACTCCAAATCTTGTTTATTTAATTTGTTCCATTTGTTCTTTTTTAACAAGTACCAAATAGTTCTGAAGACCTCTTCCTTACAATTTTTTAGTTAATTTGAATCTAATTAATGCTAGACTCCACTCAATACAGTTTGTTAGAATTCTGTCAGCTTTGGCAAATCACCTAATTTCTCTGGCTTTCATTTTCCCTATCTATCAGAATAATAAGGTCACACTAGATCTCTGAAGTTCTTTCCTAGCTTTAAATTCTATAATTCTATAATATGTCATAGACAGATAAGACACACTTGAAACATTATCATTTATGATCATTATCAAACATGACTTATTCAACATATATTTATGTCTCAAAGCATATTCTTAGAGTCCCCTCTTTAACCTAGAAGTAAAACCTGGTACTATATGGTGACTTGAGATGCTGAAGTCATGAGGCCTTGGCAAATGGGGAGAGGAGGAAAGAGAGAATTGAGGGCAAAGGAAAAGGAAATGCAAACAAGACCCCAGTAGGTAGCTCGACTTTGAGGAAGAGGAATATTTGAGTTTGAACCCTGACAGAGGCACTTATAACCCAGTAAAAATAACTTTTCTCAGTTTCAGTTACCTCATTTGTAAAGCAGGGATAATAATTATATACCTCTCTCATAGAATTGTAAGGTTTAAATGAGATGAAAAAATACTTTACAAACTTTAGAGGGCTTAATTATTACTATCACCACATGGAGTAGAAAGATGTATTTCAGTGATCTATGTAAGAATAGTTGGAGAAGGGAGTAGATTCCTCAACACAAGGGAAATTTCTCTTTATATGGTCCCTCCCATCTTCTGACCCAATAGCCTATTCACAGTGTAAAAAAAAAAAAAAAAAAAAAAAAAAAAAAAAAGGATCTGGACTGGTCAGGGCCACTACTAAATGGGTTTAATGTATAGTCACTGCTGGAGCCAGCTCCACCCATAATACTTTTACCACCGGCTCCATCTCTCTTCTTTCCCAGTTTGGATACCTCTAACATCTTCCAGGGATATTATTTCCCCAAGAATTTTTCCCTTTTCTCTTGATAGCTCTATATTCCTATTTACTTCTCCTCTTTTAACTTCCTTAGACCTCTCTATAAGATACTACTTTCCAAGAACATTGCTTTTCCCAACTGCCTTCTCTCTTATACTACTCATTTAATCTAGATACCCTAGACTATCTTGACTTTCCAGGGAGTGGAATCCCTTAGTTCCCCTTTTGTACTGTTCCTTGGACTCTTTATATTATAATCACTTTCCATTTGTCTTCCCTTCTCCACTTCTAGGAAATTTTCCTGTCCAGTTCTGTTGCAAACTTCACTTCTCACTTTCCCTCTTGCTTCTCTCCAACTGGTTCCTTCACAAACCAGGAGCAGGAATGACAATTCCATTTTCAAGCTTGACAGCTTATGTGCCCCCAAGGACTCATATTCTTCAATTTTTTTGTTTGTTTGTTTGTTTGTTTCGTTTTTTCAGGCCAGAAAAAATGCTTATTTAATTCCCCAGACACTCCTAATTTACCTATGGCTGCTTCACAATCTATGGCCCTTGTTAACAGTAACATTATGATATATACATAAGTTACTTAGATTTCAGGAAAGAATTTGGTAAAGTTATTTTATTAAGGCTAATTTTTTAATATCACAAAGATTTACTAAACACTTGCTATGTGCCACAATATAGTGGTAAATGCTACAGAAGATATTAATTTTTGATAAGACATGGGCTCCACATGAAGACCAGTGCACAGAAAAGAGATGCCATGAGGAAGATTGGTTGAATGAACTGTAACTTGGAAAGATGACTGAGTATGACTGTTGTTCTCCTTGGTCCAAAAACAGAACTAGCAGCAATAGACAGATGGTCCAAAGAGGCAAATTTAGGCTTAATGTCAGAATAAAACAACTAAAACTACCCAAAAATGGAACAGGCTGCTTGAGGAGATAGATTTATCCTCATTGAAAGCTTTCAAGGAAATTACTACTTGTTAAATATCTTGTACAAATGATTCAACTTTACTACTATTTTACTGAAAAAATTAAGCCCATTTAGGGAGAACTAGCTCCTTTCCCCTGTTCCTCATCTACAGTTACTTAGCTTCTTTCTTCCATGGTCTCTTCCTTCTTCCATGGTCTCCTCCTTCATCCCTGTCTCATGAGAAGAGATAAACCTTCTCATTGCGAAGGAAATATCCCCTTTTCTCATACCTGTTCTCTCACTAATGTTTACTATCTTTTCCTATCTACTACCTATAAAAATGCCCATGACTTCTCTAGCATTAAAAAAAAAAACCTGCTTGATTCATACTTCTATTATAATTATTTTCCCATAATCTCTCTCATCCCCTTTTGTGGGTGAAGTCCTTAAAACAGCTGTCTAGAATAGGTGCCTCCACTTTTTTTGCTGTCACTCTTTTCTTAATTCTCCGCAGTCTGGCTTCCCTTATTATTCAATCAAAATCACTCTTTCCAACGATTTTTAAATTTCCACATCTAATGACATTTTCTCAATCCTTATTCTTTACTCTCTACACCCTCTGACACTATTCATCATCGTCTTTTCCTTCAAACTATCTTCTCAGGATCTCTAGTCCAACTACTCCTTCTCAGTCTCCTTTTCTCTATCCTCATTCAGACACACCTTTAATTCTAGTCCTAGATAAGATACTGAAGTAACTATAAGGACTAGGAAATAATCAATCTGCTTCTTTTTGTGCTGGAAAGGTTTTTAACAAGTACACAAAAAGATCACAATGTATTTATTTACAGGCTTTAAATTTATATACCTATAATTTATATATACATTAATTACATTTTAAATTTTAGTATTGTTTCTAGTAACAAATACTGTTGTATCTCTGAAATAAAATTCATATTAGAATTGAAGAGAACTTTCAAAATAAAGTACTGGCATCTGTCAGTGAATGGTCATGTTACTAAATAAATGTGCTTCTCAAGGTCTTTAAAGAATAAGAATGAAGAATTTACTTATAAAGATAACTCACTACTAAAATGTAGCTTTGGTATAAAAGTAACCTTTTAATTTCCATTCCTGAGAACCTACAAAAACTGTCATTCCTAATGAGTCAATGAAAATAATTAATCAACATGTTGATATTATTCATTCTGAAATAAAACTCTCCTTTCAATCCTGCCAAGAAAATTAACATTTTTAGGAAGGGGGTAGGGAATTCTGGTATTTTAGTAATAGTAAACAATAGTAAAAGCCAAAGGAAACTGGAAGAAAGATATTCTTCCTAAGTGTGCTTATTTATTTAAGTAAATGTTGGAATATAATATAAATATATAGTACAGTATAAATACACCTAAAATTAACATTTTTTCCTGGAAAATCCATATATATGAGAAACAGAATTAAGCACATATAAAACATATCAGCATTAGAATAGTAACTTACTGTTTATCCTAAGATGCAAAGTGGTTATTGTTTAAAAATTGCAGCCTTTATTGATTTAAGTGCTTGAGTGTGCCGCAGAACATTCATATATTGATCATCAGATATGGTCTCTGATTCATCCATGTTGAAGATAGCATCACTAATTAATTACTAATTAATAAGGTCCAACAAAAAAATCTACCAAGCCATTAAAAAAAATAATAACACTAAAGCTTGACAGAAACCTCCAGAAATCCGGATATATAGAGATTCTGTAGTTCTTGAGTTCAGTGGAAGTGAACTTTTTCCCTTTTCCCAACCATGCCTATAGGCATAGGAGATATATCTCCTGCCCTACAAACAACCCTAATAATAGAAATATCAAGATTCTGACAATTTTACCAAAATCAGAAAAAAAATTAAGTTGTATACTTACACAGAGATTCCTTAATTCTGGAAGGATCCTAAGTAGTCACCTAATCCAATCTCCAAAATCAATGCTAGAATCCCTCTCAGAAAGCCGACTAGCTTCTACACTTTCAGAGTTATCAGTTATTGCTAATAGGAATTTCTTTAGAATGAATTTGTAAACAGCACTTTAAGCTTCAAGCTGTTTTTATTAAAATATTCTTACATAACAGCAAAATAACGGTTTGGTCATGTATACTTATTGTGTAGGTCATTTATATTTTAATATATTTAACATCTACTGGTCATCCTGCCATCTGGGGGAGAGGGTGGGGGGGGTAAGAGGTGAAAAATTGGAACAAGCGGTTTGGCAATTGTTAATGCTGTAAAGTTACCCATACATATAACCTGTAAATAAAAGGCTATTAAATAAAAAATAAATAAATAAAAAAATAAAGTAACAAGTCAGTTTTGAAAAAAAAAAATTCTTACATAGAAAATTTCTAAACATATTACATCAAACTTTTAAAACTTTATACATAGTATATATTTTCACAACAAAATCTAGTATCTGAACCTAATTCTTAGTGACTAGATCTCTAATAATATAAGAATACACCTTAAGTATCCTTGAACACCACTTTCAACCCTTTGCAATTACTACTAGAGTCACTATAGACAAAACAAAATAACTTGGCCAAAAAACTAAAGACTTAATAAAGAGTTAGTCAAGTCGACAGTATTTATTATGTGCAATGTAAATGGGTTTAAATTCAGAGACAATAACCCAAGCAAAGAGCTTAATCTCATATGCTGGGGTATTTGAACTTATGTTGAATTCAAAAATTAGAAAACAGAGAGAAGAGTCAGCTCTAGGAAAGTTCATCCTCTATATCAAAGAGCCCAATTCAATCCTGGAGAAAAACACACAAACACACACACACACACACACACACACACACACAGCGCATTAACTTAGTGGCTGAGACGTCCCTAATCTACCTTAACAGAGGAAGGTGGTGAAGAAATGTGTTGACCCTTCAATGACCCACCAATTCTTCTTGGTTGATGAGTCTGCCTCCAGTGCTCCCAAGTCCATCTACCATGGTTCTCTACCACTTCATGCAGGAGGCCACAACTGAGGTCATGACTCTTACCAAAGGACTAAGTATTTTCCAGTGAAGAGACATCTGGTCTTAGAGACAAAGGGGACTCTGAGGCTCCTTCCCATCCCACCTTCCCCTAACTGTGGGTAAACTCTGTTGTTCTCTGATTCCATCCAGTTGGGCCAACTTCCAAAGTGATTCTTGGCTTGGAAATTCTCTTAGACAGAGGCTTAGGGTTCTCTCCTAGGTCCTCATGTATTTCAGCACTCTTACGTTCATCCTTAGAGTCTGTAACAGGGCTTGAGGGAATGTCTGTACTATGGCTTTGTTCTTTGATCCATATTTTATCTTTCTGTGGCCATGTCTGGCTCCTCTTCAAAGGGAAAGGTTTGGAAGTTTTACTTTGCACAGTTCCATGGGGCTCAGTAGGGCAACATGACTTCTTTATAAATACAATGAAATATTCCAGATCCTTCAAATTTTCACCCCAAGCACCCTTCCAATCTATGTTCATCATTTCTAATGTACGCAGACCCTGTGACAATTCCACACTGGCTTGAGGGCCTGGGGCACTGAACTTCTCGTTGTGATGATAAAAGCTCCTAAGAGAATCTGATTCCACACTAGTGAGCTCTAACTGGAGGGTTGGCCCAGTCTGTTCAGAAAGCCCCAAATTTCCTGCTAAGTGTTCTGAGCTTGACAAACCTGCCAAGTCTGACCTTGAATTCTGTCCAGCTGTTATACTCTGGGAAGTCATTCCCTTCATGGTGATTTGTCTCCCCCCATTACGGTGTCCTCTGCTCTCCCAGGGTTTAATGCATTTGACAAATCCTTCACCCGGCTGCCCTTATACTTTGTTGTGTTTCACCTTCCATAGCATCAGAAGCAGCCACAGGAGCATAAATAACACTGTCAGGACATTAACCAGAAAAGGTTCTGAATTATTTAAGGCTATTTCTAGAAATCATAATTAACATACTGTGTTAGTAAGGCTCAGGCAGCCAGGTGTCACAATGGACAGAGCATTGGGCATATAGTCAGAAAGACCTGAGTACAAATGGCCTCAGACACTCACTAGTTGTGTAACCATGGGCAACATAACCTGATTTGCCTTAGTTTCTTCATCTGTGAAAATGAGCTAGTAAAGGAAATGGTAAATCCCTGCAGTATCTGTCAAGAAAACCCCAAATGAGGTCACAAAGAGTCAGACATGATTGAAATGAAGTTAGTAATACTGATACTGATCACACAAACACAGAATGCTTTTTAACTTAGCAAAATATTTTTTCACATCCTGTTTTACACTAATAGCTCTAGTAGAGAGGGGAGGGTGTCTATTAACTCTTCTTTACAAATGAGGACACTTAGACCGAGAAAGATTAGGTAGTACCTAAGTACCAGAGAAGAAATGTGAACCTGTGTGCCTTACCTCTAAGTCCAATCGGTGTCACTAAATCATAGAGTAGGATGCCTGCAGGAACATATCCACTTAAAAAACCACATAGTAACATTTTCTATATTCTACTATATTTTTTATTTATTTTGTTAAATATTTCCCAATTTCATTTTAATCAGGTTCCAGTTATCCTGGGATTCCTTGGAGCCCATGTAGTATGCTTTGACACCTCTGCTTTAAATCAGGCTGTGTCTGATGTCATCTTTAGGTGACTTTAAGAGCTTTAGGAACAGTGTGAGACAAGTATCCAAGGCCTTTTAATCTCTCAGCACCGTATTATTTCAGCAGAAACACACTACTAAATACTATAAGATTAAAACAGCTAAGAAATTTTTAGTCTATACACATAGAAGAGCAAGTTATTAAAGCATATTATCATCTATATATCTATGTTGCCTAAGTTTTCCATAACCTGTTTATTAACTAACTCCCTGATTTTGGGCAAGTCACTTAACACTTTTGCCCCAGTTTCCTCTCTGTAAAAAAAAAAAGAGCTACAAAAGAAAATGGTAAACTACTGCAGTAGCTTTGCCAAGAAAACCCCAAATCAATTGTTAATGCTGTAAAGTTACCCATGTATATATCCTGTAAATAAAAGGCTATTAAATTAAAAAAAAAAAAAAAAAAAAAAAAAAAAAAACCCCAAATGCAGTCATGCACAGTCAGACACAACTGAAATTGAAAGAATCTGTATTTATGTGTGTGTACACAGACTGTACATATCAGAATATATATATATATATATATATATGCATATATGTATGTGTATACAAGTAATAGATAGCTCTCTCTCAAAACACCCAGTAAATTCTGATGGGGAGTAAAGTCTGACAGATAAGAAAATCATTCAAATAGTTGTTTTACTTCAGGTAGACAAAAAAATTTAGCTGATCAAATTGTTAAGTTCCAGATTTAAGGTTGGCTGGCATTATTTGACCCAACTTATATCTTAGTGTCTATCAGGGTAATTTATAGGTATAAATGTCATAATTTCAATCACCAAGTACTTACTAAATGCTAACTACAAGTCAGATACTCTGCTATGTAGTTGAAATTTAAAGCAAAAAGCAAAAAAAATAAATAAATAAAAAATAAAAATAGTTCCTGATTCTTAGTAGTGTACATTCTAATGGAAGTCTTTATTGTTTTGTATATACAAATTAATGCTATATAAAAGTGTGTGTTTGTTTATGTATCTATTATTAGTGGCTTTAGATATATACAAAGTATAGATAATAGATAAGACAAAATAGATATTTTAAACACAAAAATGAAAACTAGGTCTCATAGGACTCAATAAAAATGTGATATAATTATGACTGGAATATGCAAACACTTTATTCAAAAGGAACAAAGTATATAGTCCATAAAAATGTACAAACAAGGGATAAAAAAAATAATGGAGACCATTTGAATAAGGATCAATGAGAAGTGGGAAACAATTGATATTGTAGGTGAATATAGACTACAAACTAGCCTTAAGGAAGAAAAAAAGTCTTCAAGTAGAAGTTTGACTCATCATCATTTGTAAAGAAAATTTCTGAACATATAAAAAATTAAACTAGATGATCTAAAGTTCTTTTCAATTCTGAGCTTCTATGATTCTATACTAATCAATAATATTATTAATTAGAAATTAATTATAATTATGATCCTACATGAAATAGTAATATTGTTTAGATCAAGCTCATTTTCTGAAAGGTCTTATTCATCTATACTACAACTTTATTTAATACACTAGAACCAAATTCATCTATAGTAGACTAATAAGCTGGTTGTATCCCTGAAGCAAGTCTAAGGAGGACGCAGGTAGTGTAATTATAACTTACCTACACAGACTAAAATTACTGTGATCATTATTTTATCTAGTACATTTCCCAGAGATTCTGGCAAGAAGGTAGGCTGACAGCCAAAGTCTGTGATGTTCCACGCAGGAAATCCCTTTAAGGTTACTGGATTGTGGCAAATTAGAGATGAAGTATCTTCTAACAAGGAGGCATTGGGAAGCTCTGGGAAAAAAATAGCAAATTTACCATAATCATACAAAGGCAAATTTAATATAATCACACAAAATCAAAATTAAGGCATGTATGTCTAGTCTGCTATTGGTTAAAAGTTGGCCCTACAGCCTCAATGACAAAGAAAAATTAGAGCTTACAGTTCTCTTATGGAATACACATAAGGATGCATTAGACATGGAAATAAAAGGAAATAATCTCAATGTTACTCAATCTTTTTCCAAATTCCAATCACTGTTGAAATTTACAAAGGAGAGGAAGTAGACATTCACTTAGAAGACAACTCTTTTTAAACCTTAATTACTGAAGCACCAACTTACATAGTGAAACATGGATGAAACTCTTCTATTTGTTCAAAAAAGCAAGGTGCCACTCTTTTTCTATGTTCTTTTATTTTTAAAAGATCTTTATTATTTTTTATTCCAAAGACCACTATTCCTAATTGTTAAAACTTTTTCTCATTATAAGTTATAAAATAGTTTTACTCTTTAAACACATTAATCTCTCTACTTGGGAATATGCAGTAAGATTATTATCAAACTATTTCAAAGACCACGATTTCACTGGACACACCCTATTGCTAACCAAGATTACAATCCTTCTACAATGTAAATGATGTGAGAGATTTTTTAATTAGTTTTTTTTAAATATTTTGATCCTACATCAATTATCTTTACCAATACATACCTTCCCTTTTCCCTTCCCAGAGAGTCATCTTTCTCATCAAATAATTAAAAAAGGAGGGAAAACAGTTCAAACAAAACTTAATGAAAAACGAATATGATTTGTAGTGCTTTCCAGTGAGAGTCCTTGACTTTAGACAAGAATGGATACCTTATATCTTCTTGGGGCCAAGCTTGACCATTATAATCTCAGAGCATTCATTTTTGTTATTTTTCTTTCATTTATGTGGTTATAATCATTATGTATCCCATTTTCCTAGTTCTACTTGCTATATTTTGCATCATTTCAACTAAGTCCCCCATGCTTCTCTGCATTAATAATATAGATCATATTACAATATATGGTAACATTTCATTGCATTCATGTTTATCCATTTTCCAAGGGATAAGCATCTACTTTGTTTCTAGTTCTTTACTAGAACCAACCACTACTATCAATGTTTCTGCGTAAATGCAATGAGTTTTACCATCTGTGCCAATTTGCTGCATGTGAAGTGAAATCTCAAAGCTATTGATTTATATTTATTTTGTTACTAGTAAATTGGAGCATTCTTGCATATAGTTGTCAATAGTCTACAATATTTTGATTAATGTTTGTTCTTCTTTGACCATTTATGCTTTGGAAAATGTTTTGTTTTAAACATTTTTATTGTCTATATATCTTGGAGAAATTTTAAAAATTCTTGTAATTTCATATAAAATTACCTTATTTATATTTTGCAAATATCTCTATTCCTTGTCTGCTTAAAATTGACACCCTCTTGTCAAAACTATAAAAAGTACCTAATCTCATTTTCCTCTTTGATCTTTTAATACTCAGGTCCATTTTTAGTTTACTTTGATAAATTTTGAAAGGTGCTGAATTAAATATAATTCCTTTCTGCTTTCCAGTTTTCCGTGTAGTTTTGGTCAAATAAAGGCTTTCTAATTTTTCCAAAGAACTCTTGCCAAATAAAGCTTTCATAGGTAATTTATATTTTGGGTTTTATAGAACACTGGATTAACAAGTTCAACATTCTTTATATTAACCTACTTGTCTTTTTTTTAACCAATACCAAATAGGAGTGTGGTGATGGTACTTATAAACTACTCCATGTGCTTTGATAGGTTGATTTCTAAAATCTTTATGTATTTTCTAGTCATAAAGAATGAAATTTGCCTTTGAATTATTCTTTCCTGGATTTTGTTATGGCCGAATAGAATGCTATTGATTTTTGTGGGTTCATTTTATAAGAGAGTATTTTGCTAAGGCTTTTCTAATTTTCTCAATTAGTTTCTAAGCTGACTTTTATTTTCTAAACACATTATCATGACAACAGCAAATAAGAATAGTTATGTTTCCTTTTTGCATATTAATGTGTGCCTTTAACTTCTTTATCTTATTGCTAGCATTTCTAGAATTATATCAAATATCATGGAAGTATGTCAAATCTTTACTTTACTACCACATTAACTGAAAAACATCTTTGAAAGTTGCTAGTGTCCCAAAAGACTTTCCAAATTTAGTCAGAATGGTTCTTCAATAGCAGATAGCATCTCTTCCTGGCCCAAAATAAACTGGCTTGATTGGTCCATCCATTGGTTTGTGTTCCATCAGTATGGTTTTCAAGAACCCATCTA
The DNA here is from genome assembly GCF_902635505.1 of Sarcophilus harrisii. Classification (NCBI taxonomy): domain Eukaryota; kingdom Metazoa; phylum Chordata; class Mammalia; order Dasyuromorphia; family Dasyuridae; genus Sarcophilus; species Sarcophilus harrisii. The sequence continues at coordinate 490,705,537 of NC_045427.1, read as the reverse complement.
TGCACTACATCTACACACTACACTACATCTATACACTACAATGGACACTGAAATAAAAACTCTAATGAATATAATAAGGAAATGGATTAGTGAACACCTAGAAAAGAAAGTAGTGATCACAGCTTCAACAATAAGAGGTCATGCAAATCTCAGCCCCAAAGAAGAGATGTAAAAATTCCTTCTCTTCTTTGCAGATCAAGGGGAATAGAAGAAGTAGAAAGGTGTGGAAAAGAATGTAGAACATGAATATAATGTCAAATTCAATCAATATTTTAGTTTTTGCTGAGGCTTTTTTTTTTCATAAGAAATGGTTTGTAAGGTAACAAAGATACAGGATACTTTCACAAATTATGTAAAAAAATAGAATTTTATTTTAAAAAACAGATGTAAATTAGTACAGAGAATATTTCTATATAAACTATGTTTAATCAAATTATTAAGTTTTTTTAAAAGCTGGAAATAGTCATTATTAAAGTGACTACAGAAATATATATACATAAACACTTATTTGGTGGTAAATCTGAAAATTATGTTAAAAAGGTATAAAAATTTTATTTACAATGAAAAGTCTTACCAGACTAATCTTTTTAATAAGGCTAATAAATTGATAGACCTGGAAAATACAAGCTACAAAGATTTTAATCAACTATTATAGTAAAATTTTAAATAAAGTGTTTAAGTATCAGATGTTAATTCTTGTGGAAAAGCTGGAAAAAGAGCAAAGTGGTAATGCAATTTGATGGATTTGCAACTGATTGAACAGCCTGATTCAAAAGAATCACCCTATGAAGAATTCCATGTCATGTCTCTACTGCAGTCCACTGAAGTGCTCCAGAGATCTATAGCCTTTGCCACACATTTTTTTATGAGTGACTTAAATGTATAGATGCTCACAAAATCTGCAGAAAACACAAATCTGGGTCAGTTAACACACTGGATGACAGGATCTAAAAAGATGTCAAAAAGCTAAGCTAGAATATTATGCTGAAGCTGTCAAGATGAAATGTAATTAGGAAAGTTGCAAAGTCTTATATTTGAGTTCAAAAAATTTAAGTACAAGAGGAGAGACATAATGAGGTAGTAAGCTGAGATATGAATTTTGGTGGAAAATAATGTGATTCAATAAAAGTGATAACCCTCCCCCCCCCAAAAAAAATGTCAATGTGACCTTGGATTGCATTATGTAAAGCATGGCTTATGGAAAAAGGGAATGATGAACTGTTGGATTCTACCTTGATGAAATCACAACTGGGCTATTGTGTTCAATTCTGGGTACCACATTTTAGAAAGGACATTAATAAGCTGAATAGTATCTACAGAGCAACCAGAATATTAATAACCCTCAAGTTCCTGCCAAAGAAAGATTTGTTCAAAGAATGGGAGGTTTTATCCAGGAGAAGACTGAGATGAGGAGGTCAGAAATCTGAATATTTGAAGGATTATCATGCAAGACTGGACTTGTCTGCTGGCCTTAGAGGACCAAAATTGCGAACAAACAAATCTAGATTTCATATCAGGAAAAGTTTCCTAAGAATTATAACCATCTAAAATAAAAGTAAAAAAATTTTTAAAAGTAAAATTAAAATAAAAAAAGATGCCTTGAGAAAGCATTTCTCGATGGAGTTCTTCAACTGAGTTTGTATTCTGAATCCACAAGTATGAATTCCTTTTCAAATCTTGCTAGTATTATGTGGCCATTAAAATCCCTTCCAATTCTGAAATTTGTGATTTTGAAATTTAAAATAAGCTGTTCCTTTGATCTAAAAATATAACTCTCAAAGCTAAAATTGAGGTTAGAAATCATCTAGTACCTCCTTTTAGAGATGAAGAAATTGAGACCCAGAAAGCTTAAAATACATGCAAAATGTTTGTCATTGGTTGCTAGTTGCAAAAAGCTTAAGATTTCCTTCCAGCTAATTAATTTTACTTAACAGTAAAACTTAACAGTAAACTGACAAGTAAACTTAACAGTTTAACTGACACTTCTGAATTTTCAACTCTTAATCTGAACGTAATTGGTACTTTGGATGGACAAAAAAAAGAAAGTTGAAATGTAATAAATACAAAGGATAAATTTCTCTAGGACCAGATCTTCCCATAAATTCACCTTGATAATTATATTTTCCGATCCAAGTGACATTTAAAGGACAACTTATTTTTCATGGTCAAGGCTAGAACTCTATTCTTTTGACAACTAATAATGCTGAATCAAGTAATATTATCAGCTATCAAATGAAATATGTACTCTTCACAAGTGAGACAATTTAACCTTCTTCAAAACTGGTGAAAAAGTAGCAATGCTAATAACATTTTGCGTACCAAGAGATCACAGAAAAGAACACATTCATTTTCTCTCTTTCTTTCCTCCCCTCATCACAAAATAAAAACACTTAAATATGATTTAAATCACAATTTCAAGTTATTATGTAACACCTTAAACTTTTTTACACACCAGTATCTTATGATTTCAATATTAAATTCAAACCAACATTCAAGTCCTATTATATGGAAGATATACTGTAGTCACATTTTAGAAGATTTAGGTAATTCAAATCCTAATAAGTATATAAAAAGACCCAAATATGTATATAAACTTTTTTTTAAGCAAAGCCAGTAAGAAAATTTAGCTTCATATGAAGAAACTAAGGAATGCTTCATCCTCAAGTGTATTCTAAATGATTTAATGCATATCAATTCAGAAACACTTTTATTAAGGTAAATTATTAGGTAATTTTTTCATTCAAGTAAATTATTAGGTAATAATTAAGGTAAAATATTAAGGCAAATATACCTTAAATGGAATTGTCACTAGTCACTATTAATAGTATAGATCCCTCTCAAAGTTACCTTGAAGAAAGGCTCCAAAATCTTGACGTTCACATGAACAATCCCATGGGTTATGACCCAGTTTCATAGATGGGGACCTGAGGCCACTGAAGATATCTCTTTTCAAGACAGAAAGATTGTTTCCAGATAGATCTAAAAACTTCAACTTTGATAAATTCCTTAGAGTTTCCACTGAAATCATATGGATTCTGTTATTTGCCAAATTAAGAGTGGTTAGGTTGGAGAAATTGGATAACATATATGGTCCTACCTCCTTGATGCTGTTCAGTAATACTGTTAAATTTTCCAAGTGCCCTGGATTAGAAAACCAGGAAGCTAATACAGTTGTCAGATTATTGTAATATAAACTGAGTTTGCTGAGATTCTGAAAAGCAGAAAAGGCTCCAGGATCAATCTTCTTATTCCACTGTTGGCTATAGCTAGACTAATGACAGAGCTTAAATTAGGACTTTTGAACACAGTTGAATTGATCACTGTGACTTTCATTAAAACAAAAAGAATAAGAAGTCAGACTTTCTGGAAAATCTGTAAAGCAAAAATAAAGCAACAAAGTATTAATATGGATTTTTCTGGGGCTAAATGTGGGTCTAAAACAATCATTCAAATGTCAGTGAAAATTTTCATAAACTTTCTGGTGAAGTAAACATATTTAAAAAAACATTTCTATTAAAGTCCTTTACTTTCTCAGAGGTATTCTGAATTACAATGTGTATTCTTTCAAATATTAAGCAACTGGCATCAACAAAACTTGTTGTTTCTGTTGAATGCTGATTTTTAATCACTGATGGCTTCCTGACTTTCTGACTTTAAAGTCAAATGGAAGGAGGAAAAATCTCTAAAACTTAATGTTTCTAATTAATTACTTTGCTTCTGAACGATCTAGGTTTTATTGTACTTGTGCTACTTAAAAATCAAAGCATGAAGAAGGAAAATAATATGAGTAAAGTTCTTCATTAAAATGCAAAAATTAACACAAAAAAAAGAAACATTGTGATATGAGAGGAAAAATGGTAAGAGAATCAGGGTACCTGGTTTATAGTTTTGACTATCACAAATTATAGCTCTGATTGTAGACTAACTACAGCATAAATTATAGACAAATCATTTCACATTTCCCCCTTCTAAAATGAAACTGGACTAGACAACCTCTAAGGTGACTTTCAGATCCAACAATTTTGTGTGATTCTATGGTGACAATCTTTTATTTTCTCCCAGTTAGCATTCTATTCTATTTATTTCTCAAGGAAAGAATCACAGAATAAAAAGAATTTAAGAGTTGGAAGAGACCTCACTAGCCAATTTAGTTAGTCCAACTCATAGATAAAGCATTCTTAACATAAGCCATTCAATCTTTACTCAAAAAGTCCTCCAAGAAGGCTGAACCCATTACCCCTAAGGTAGCTGTTCTGAACAGCTTGAAATGTTAGGAGGTTTCTTTCTGACACCAAACCTAATTGTACTTCTTTTGTAACTTCTATCACTACTGGCTTTATCCTTGGGGGCCAAAAAATAAATTGAATCCCTCAAAATCCATTACACATAAATAATTACAAGTATCATATGATCCTATTTAAGGATTTTTATATGTTAGGGAATTGAGGGGTAATATTCGGTAAACGTAAAAAGACAATTTTTATTAAAAAAATTTTTTTCAACTTTTTAAAATGCCTTAGACTTTCCACTGTAAATCATGTGCATTCTGTTAACTACCAAATTAAGAGTGGTTAGGTTGGAGAAACTGGGTAACATATATGATCAAACAATCAAATCAAATTGGGTTAGGGAGTGAAGATATTCAAGCTTACCACTAGGAATCGAAGAACAAAAAAACTTTGTTTCTTGCACACATTGGAACCAAGCAAGCTTCATTAGTCCACCAATTAAGAGAAGTTCATATATTACTAGCAAATTAAAAAATCCCCCCAAAAACCAAAAACTATCAAGTCAGATGACGAATCATTCTCATGAAAAAAAATCCTTCCAATATCATGCCCAGGTTTAATTAGAATATAGATATTCTAACATGCCACATACTGCTATTTGTAAACATTTATGAACAAAACATTCATTAATTCAGTTTGGAAGATCTTGGGTAGATCATCTAAAAGTTTATTCTGTGGTCATCCGGGCAGCATAACTATGTCACTGATATTTTTCACCCATGTCAAAAGCTCTTTCAAATAAAATTAAACATTATCAAAATGTTACTCACCCTTCAAGACAGTGTGAATTAATTTTCCCATTGTTAAAAAGGAAGCAGAGCTTTGACAATACTGCAAAAATGAAATTTGTAAGAAAATGTTGCCTATGATGAGATGACAACACAAAGAATCATTTCTAGCCAAAGAACAAGTCAGAACCTTTTTAAAAAACAGGGGCTTTTCTGGGCTTTTTTTTTTTTTTTTTTTCTGGGCTTTTCTCAACCTGGATGTCCTTGTTGTATTAACAATGCAGTGGCTAAAAATGCAATCAATCAACTGTGTGATAGCTTATAATTTGCATAAACTAATACTGTTCCTTAGTAAAGGGTCAGAGACAACAATATTTTGAATAGGTCAGCTTGTTCAACTAACTAATAAAAGCTTATCAAAACTTTCATTCCTCTCAAAGAATGGGATGGACAAGTCTTATTGATCTCAAAATAAGTTTGGTTCTGTAGGTCAAAAATCACAGAATATTGTCCCTAAGATTATCTATTCTAGCTCCCTCTCATTGCACAAATGAAGTGAGACAAATTGACTGAGTCACCAGTTTGACAGTAGCAAAACTGGGTCTAAAAACACTATTTCCTAGTTCATAACTCAATGTTCTTTCAACTTTGGTCATTCTAAGTTTTCTTAGTACACTAACCTCCAGCCCTGCATGTTACAATAGAATGCTGGGGTAAGAGTCAGATGATCTGGATTTGAATCCTAATTTGAAAATTAATTATCTATATAACCTTACCATCACTGAACCTCTCTGGTTTTATTTTCTCATGTGTAAAATGAAAAAGTTAGAAATATATAATCTCTATGGTTCCTTCCAACTTTATTACCTAATTTAATATACACCTTATTGCCTAATTAACAAATCTAACATTTGGTGTTACTACAAACTTGTTATTTATAAAATATAGAACATGCTGTTAAATTGAACTACAACTGAAAACTAATTTACTTTTCATGATTACAAAATAAACTTGAAACTACAACTGTTTTTTTTTTTTTCCCTTCTTACTAGTACCTACTAAAGTACATACATCATAATTCTATCACAAGCACTACCCCACCCTCCCATTTCCCAGTTCTTAGATGCAGGATACCATGTCATTTTCCCAAATAGTTTCAGAAACTTGCCTTTCACTTTCCCATCACCATTATAATCACCTCTAGCCTAGAGTGGGGTAATAACATTTTAAGTCATTCCCCTTCAAATCTATTCTATGTAATGCAACCAAACAATCTGAGGAATATCCAGGTGTGATTGTAATATTCAAAATCCTATGTCACACCATTACCTAATAAATTAAATCTAAATTTCTAAGCCCCTCTACAATCTAGCACCCACCTAATTTCCCACTATCTCCTTTCACATACCAAGCAGTCTAACCAGACTGCTATCTCCTGATATTTGCCTATATTTTTGTCATTTCTATGTCTTTGATCATGCATTTACCTAAGCCTCAAGTCTTTTCCACCACCTCCCCCCATCTATTCAGATCAATAAAACTGTTGAAATTCTTCCCATCTTTCAAGGCCAGAACAAATGTCACTCAAACTTCTCAAAGCAATTCCTGATGCCAAAAAAAAAAAGGTTTCAACTCTCAAAGCACTTTGCAATTTTATATACTTATGTTTAATTGTGTATCAGAGATAAATATGTGCTTGCAATACAGATTGAGCTGTATATATCTTACCTTTTTTCACGAGGTTACACATCTGAGACAATGACTAATTTATCTCTTTTTCTCTTTGACCATCCAACACAATGCTTTTACATAGGAAGAGCTCAAAAAAGTTTGGATTCTTTAATTCTGAATGAGAAACTTATCCTAAACGAACTACTACAAATAATATCTTATAAAGTATCTTATGAAATGTGGTATATATGGGATATATTTCATTTTAAAAGCTGATAGCTGATATATTTAACCACATAAATAATAGAAGAGGTAGAGACACCACTGTTAAGGTCTTAGTTGATTTAAAAAAAATAAACAAAATGAAAAAGTGAAATCAAATAGCTTTAAAGATGTACATTCCTATTTTTTTTTCAAAATTTACAAGCAACATTTCTATTTCTTATTTTCCCTTAAAGTCCTTATGAAGAAAATTATTGTGCAATTTTATGAAATCCCAAGGTACAAAATAAAGGTAAAGGACAAGAGATTTTATATTAGATTCTTACTAATTTTCACTTATTAGAATCTTACTTTTACTTAAAACTAAGGGGAAGTATTTTTTCATATTGTTCCAAATAATGATAATTTCCAGAAAAAGCTTAACTGATCTAAAAAGAACCTTTAGATTCTTTATAGATTTCCAATGTAGGCTAGATGTATTTGCCTTGAGCCAAAGTGTATATGGCTTCCAAGATATATATCAGTGTAATGTCTTACACACATACAGAATAAAAGAACAAGTGTGCTATGATAAACTCAAGAAAAGCTAGATAAACAATTAAAAACAATTCAACATTTGTAATGCATTAAGAGTTTTCACATAATAGCCCCACCTAGTCCTCTTAGGACAGATATAACCTAAATCAGAATTTAAAATTTTTGAGCCAGGAGGACCCCTCACAAAAGATCTACACAATATGTTGAAGCCACATGATATACCCATGAAGGCAATCTTAAGAAATAAGCATAACTGACTTTATTATAGTTATTTTCAAAGTGACTGAAGAGGAACAGGTTTGACTACTATGTATGCTATACATAATATTGCTATACTCAGGAAAATAACACAACTTATAAATTATATGCTAAAACAATTTTGGAGAATAAATAGGGCATTACTACCATTTTGTAAGCTGAATGTTAATTTTATTGCTGCTTACACCAAAAGAGATTCAAATCTCACATAAAAAATGAAATACATATTCCAATTTTCTAATAAAATTAATCCTATTTTCATGTATATTAAAAGTAAATGCTGGCTGAAAGGTTTAGAAATTTGAAAGTCGGGTTATAGCCAAATACTATTAAAAGTTAGAAAGTGAAATATAAATTATAAAAGATCTGCAGTTATAAAGGTCATAATTAATGTTATATTATAGATAAATGGAGGAAAGGTTAATGAAAAAAATGTAAAGGACTAAAAAAAAGCAATGCCTCCATTGTTTGTGACAGGACTTCTTCAATGAGTTTTTAAAACTAATCAAATTTCATTTGCTGAAAACAAGTCTATGCTTTCTGATACAATATGTCAAGTTGCTATGTATTTGTCTGATGCATTTATGCCAAGTTGTTATATATTTGAACCATGACTAGCCGCTAAAAAAGAAATGAGCACTGCTCCAACAAATGCACTCCAGTACCCAATAGTAGCCTTTCATTAAATGTGACTATGGAATACAGTACATCTTTAAAGCATGAAGGTTTATGAGTTCTCACCAAAATGAATCTTAATCTCACACACAAATGAAATTAAAATAAAGCAAATTATTTAATCATTTTTATTATATTTTAGTGCTTTCTTAAAATAAATATGATAATATATCAAACATACAGTGAGAAATAAAGCAGAAGAACAAAAAGCATGGTAACAGAAAAATTCACTCATAACTTTAATACTTAGCACTTTAGAAATCATAAAGCCTTTAATTATTTATTTACAGTACAAGAAACTGGCTATCCCTAAACACAATATATACAACAATGCAACAAACTACAATCTTTTTCTTCAAGGGGCTGAGAAGACTGCAATAAAATCTGCAGTTCTAGTGTTTTATTTTGTACCGTATTTTCTCCTTTATACAACTTACCTTTGTTTGTCTTTAGGTTTATGTAATAATTATACTTGTGTATTTTAGAAGTTTTTTTCTTTCTACTGTTCTATAGTGCCCTCTTCAGTACAAGACAGATATACATATATCCAAGTAACACTTCCAAGTAAACATGTGCAAACCTAACAAATGCCTTCAGGCAATAGTGTCAAATCAAGATGCCATAGCAACCAGTTAACGATTAAATAGGCTTCAACTACAGAGCTCTAGATGTACACATGAAAACACAAGTGCTGGAGGGAACTGTAAGTGCATAAAGAAGGAAATCAAAATACAAGTTTACTCCCCAAATGATTTGATCTGCTGGAAAAACACTAAAAGATATTTAGGGTCATAACTAAAGATTTAATAATATTTCAACATGAAAAGAATCCAAAGCCGTTTCATTTAACCAGACTTTTGAAACAACAGCAACTTTCTGCTTTAAAATTTTTAAATAAGACAAAACAAAATTATTTTATCACCCTAAATTAATATTAGTAAAAAAAATTGCACATACTCTATTCAGAGCATGCTGCTCTTTCAGAATAAAGACAGGACAAAGCAAATATCATTACATGTCATTACAATAAAAACAGTAAAAGGACTTTAGATCTTAAGTGCACCATCTTAAATGAGGAACGTGCTTAGAGTAAAAATATTCTACTTTTGCCAAAACATGTTAATAAACAAATCATCTGAACACTGTCCAAACCCTCATCCATAATAATGGTTTTCATTCACCTTGTCTACTAAGCAAGTACTAATTTATAGCACCTATGTTTTTTTTGTGTTCTCATGATTGTGGTCTGGAAATAGTCATCTCCAAATCTATAAATGTTATTTTAGACAGATTTTGCAATCTTTCAAGTGCTTTTTGTTAGCTAACATTGTCAGTAATTTTTTTTGAGCCACATAAATTGGGAGTTTTTTTGTCCATAAATCTGAAAATCGGATAAAATGTTGGCAGTAGATACAATCATATATCATACAATTCCTCAAAAGAAAAATAAAGTCCTTAAATAAGAATTTTTTTTCTATACACATTCAGAAGTTCATGACCCAAGATCAATTCTCAGTTCTTCCACTGTACAGCAGAAGAGGGGAAGGCAAGAAAAGCAAATTAAATCACTTCCAATTTGTACCAATAGAGAACTTCAAGTAAAAGGAAATTCACTGGTTAAAGATCTCGCTACATGCACAGTCCCTCATTTGAAAGCTTCAGTAGTTAGCATTAAATATAACAGCAGATTTGAGTCATTAAAAAAACACTGGCATTGTTCCTTCATTCTTTTTAACGAGTGTGTGTGTGTGTGTGTGTGTGTGTGTTTTGAGGGGGAAGAAGACTGATTTTTTTTAGAAGCCTCTTTAAAAAGTTTTATGGTTTTGCACATTTCGTACCCAAATTGAAGAAAGTAGTAAATATTCTTCTTTCAGCACAATCCCCTCAGATATTTGTCCCCCAAATCAATGTCATTTACGAGTCTGCGTCTTCTTTGGCACTGTTGGCCGCTTGGGTTGCCACAAATGGTTATGAATGGTAAGAGCATCCACACTGACAGACATGGTTTTGGCTGGAATCAAATTAAACTGTTTTCTGTCTGAGCTATATTTATAAAGTTTGTCAATCATTTTCTTAGTGATGCTCTTTGGCCCAGTGCCTGTTAACTTGTAGATTTCTTCAGTATCGGGATAGTAGCAATAAAGTGCCCTAAATTGGCATCCAGCATCACGAAACAGTATAATGTAGTGGTTGGCATCACACTTCTCCAATTCCTAAATTGGAAGGAAACAGCAAAAATAATAACTTACAACAGGGTTATTAGTAAATATAGAGAGCAACAGAATTAGCTAGATTCATAAAGGAGTTAAAGTACAAAAGATGAAAAAAGTTATGTATAAGCAAATCATTATTTTTAAGTGACAAAGGAACAAGATTAAATAGTTTAAAATGCATGCCAATTATTTATGAATCTTATTTGATAAAAAATAAATTACTAGAGTTGCTGAGATTTAAAACCTATAATTTACAGTACTTTCACAATCTGGGAATTTACAAAGCTTAATAAGTTAAACAATATCCACCATCTTGAAGAGAAGCACAGAAAAATAAATTTATAGTGATCAACTGTGATAGACTTGGCTCTTCTCAACAAATGCGGTGATTCAAGGAAATTCCAAGAGACTTTGAGAAAGAAAATGCCATCCCCACCCAGAGAGAGAACTATGGAGACTGAATGTGGATTAAAGCTTACTATTTTTATTTTTTGTCTGTTTTTTTTTTTCTTTCTTACGGTCTGACTTCAAGAACATGACAAATATGGCAATACATTTAAAAGAACTATGCATATTTAACCTATAATAGATTGCTTGTTGTCTTGGGGAGGTGGGAGGTAAGGAAAGGACAAAGAAAAATTTATAACACAAAACTCTTACAAAAAACTAACATTTAAAACTATCTTTATATGTATTTGAAAAAATAAAATACTATTGAAAATTTTTAAAGAAAAATTAATCTAGGAATTATGCAGTATCAGTTACTATCAAGGAGAGAAATCAAAGAAGAGAAAGAAATCTCATCATTTGCAATGAAACTTTCTCCAAGTAAACATAGTGCTAAGACAGACCAAGTTTAAATCATAAGGACATTCAAATAGGTTAATCATACTTTATCAAGATTCACTTCCATCATAAAAGGAATTCTATTTTTAAATTTTTTTAATTAAAAATTAAATTAGATTATTAATTAAAATTAATTAAAAATCTGTTTTTAATTTTTCTCACAGCAAATTATTAAATGAAAACAAAAGCATTTGTCTTTGAAGACAACCAGAAACTTCTTTTAATAAAGTTTAAGTCTCCTGAAAAACATGTGCCAAGTATTTAGAAACTGAATACTAAAACCACGAAGATATGAAACAAAACTATCGATATCCATTGCTTTTTCCCCTCATTAGTACCTTTCCTCATGGAGAACGCTTGTCCAAAAATGGATATGAGTCTTTCCTGAAGAGACAATTTCTTCCCCCAAATTTTTATTATCTTTAATGGCAATACCATTTCCCTTAGGTCAAAATCTAGAATTCACTTTTCACAAATTGTTTCATCTCTGACAAGTCTTTCTTCCAAATTCTGAATGCTAATGACTTCATTCAAGTCCTAAATCACTGCTACTACTATATTACTGAAAAAGGCTCTTCTCTCCTCCCTTCCCTGCCTACAGAAATTTATCTTTTGCTAAAATAAAATTTTTATCATGTACTTTACCTATTCTGCCACTGTGACCAAAAAATTCATTTAGTCACTCTAAATTTTCTAAATTTAGTCCCTTTAAATTTTCTGGTCTACAAAATGCAGGATAGAAAATCCTTAAGATCTCTTCCATCTCTAGTCCAGATTCCTTTTGGCATTCAAACTCCTCCATTATCTTCCCCAGTTTACCAATAACCTTTACTTCTCTCTACTCTCTAGCCTGTGTACTCTGGCTCCAATCCAACCTCTTCACTATCCCTTAAATATCCCAGCTTTATACCTTTGCTTGTTTTCCCCAATTACACCCTGCTCTTCACCTTTGTTTGTCTAAATCAGTGGTTCTCAAAGTATGGTCTAGAGCAGGGCCTCAAACTACAGCAGCACGGGCCAGATGCGGCAGCTGAGGATGATTATCCCCCTCACCCAGGGCTATGAAGTTTATTTAAAGGCCCACAAAACAAAGTTTTTGTTTTTACTATAGTCCGGCCCTCCAACAGTCTGAAGGATAGTGAACTGGACCCCTATTTAAAAAGTTTGAGGTCCCCTGATCTAGAGAATCCTGGGGATCTCTGAAACCCTTTTAGAGGGTCTACAAATTCAAAAGTAGTTTTTATTTCCAATATGGTAAATGTCTATAAATATAATCCAGATAAACAAAAACTCTTTGGAGAGATCCTCAATAATTTTTAATAGGATAAAGATACTGAAAACAAAAGTTTGAGAACCACTGGTCTAAATCGTTCAAGTTCTAACTCAAATTCTATCTCTTCCATGAAGTCTTTCAGGTCATTTATGTCCCACACTTATCTCTTTACTTTGAACACAATTTATCACTTACTATGTATTACTTTATATTACTCTTTTTCATTTAAGTTTTATCTCCTCAACAAAGTTGTGAGCATAACTACACTCAAGGATTCCATCTCACAGTTCTCCATAACCCTTGACAATACTATTAACATAGTAGTTTTACTCACAGAATGTTTTGCTTAGTTGAGCTGAATTGCAAAAAAAAAAAAAAATTCCATTTTTTTTATGCTCATTATTAAAAAAGTTGGTATATAACCTAAAATAATGGATAGAGTGCTAAATTTTGAGTCAGACAAATATGGATTCAAAACTTGCCTCTAACACTTACTAGCTATATATGATTGTCAGCAAGTCACACTTCAACACTACTTTTTAGCTGTAAAACAGGCTTGATATGCCTCATAGTGATTAATTACACTTCAAAGTGTTGTTGTGAGTTCTAAATATAATGTATATAAAGCACTCAAAGTAAAAAGACCTATATAAATATCAGTTTATTTTTAGAAATTTGGGAGAACTCTCATTGAAGAAAGATAAGCACTTTCTATTCATCCCCTTAACTATATGAAACTCAATAATGATGCTACAAATACTTGCCTCTAGTATTGAATTTTTGTGTGGTTCATTTACTTTTCCAGCCAGACAGCAATGGGATATAGCATTATGAATAATTGGTTTATTTGACTTGCTACTAGGCTCCTTAAAGAGCTTGGGACCTAGAAAAATATAACAAAACAAAAAATACATAAAAACAAATACTGCAAGACAAGTCAACAAGAAAAAAATTTAAAACTATAGTTCTTAGAATTAAACTTTGGGTAGAGTTGAGATAGTTATTATTTCATACATTTTGGGAACCAAGTATAAAACAAGAACAGTGGCTATTAAAATCATTTTTTAAAATAAGTCATAAATTTTTTTAAAGCAGTAACAACAGTCAATTATGTAATAGTTCCCCCCCTTCAAACACAAGTGTTTTCTGATGAGGAAACAAAACATGTTCATGAAATAAAACAAAAAACAAAATGGTCATAAAACAGATCTGGTAAAAAAAAAAATGCTATTAACATATAATTATTTATAACAAGTAACAATTAAATAGTAAGTCACAAAAATATTCTTGAATCAGGTAAATGAAAGTCAAGTACAAAAATTGTAGCACAAATTCACATCTTTATTCTCTTCATAAGGAAAGAGAATAGGGGATGAAAAAGGTATTAGAAAGAGAACAGGGTTTAGGAAACTCATTTTAAAAACTGTATCTGGTTAAAGAACAATTTTACATATATACCATCATATCATTTTCAATCAATGAGTCTGAAATGACAAATATAATTTACTTGAAATTGCTATCAGCAGTCCAAAATAAATTAAAACTTTAATGAAATTTATTTTAAAAACATTCTGAGCCTTTACCTGTATATTCTGCCACAGATGCAATTGAAGATGCTGTAGAAGCATTTTCCCAATCTCTTTCTGTATTCCTGCTAGGATTTCTGCTTAATATTGGCAAAGATTCCAGGGATTCAACTCTGAAAAATAAAGAAGAAAAAGAGATGAAAAATTTCACATTCCTTTTAGTCTTTGTTACTTTTCACATCAATTCATTCATTAAGATGTAACAAGCTTCATTATTTAAATTAAAAATCTCTTTTAATTATTTTTCTTATAATCACATATGAGTTACTGAACATTATTCAAAGATATAGCATCATAGAACTCAGTAAGTATTCTACTATGTTAATTGTACTGTCAGGAGATCAGGAGAACTATGTGATAGAATCCTTGAGTTCAATGTATTCTCAACCTTGTTGAGATAAAACTTAATTAAATGAAAAAGAGTAATATACACTAGTATATAGTAAGTGATAAATTGTCATAGAGGTAGTCTGAATTCCTTCTTACCGCTGGGAAGGAGTGCCACCAGAATGAACACTTTCAGGTTCTGTTGTTGCTGCTGATGCCAAAGACAGGCTGGAGCCAGACTGCGCACTACTTAAATTATCAGCTATTTAATTAGGGAGGAAAAAAAAGAATAAAACTTTTTTAAAATTATATGAGAATATCTGTAACTTTACAAAATCTGTGAATATATACTTTATAGGTGTAATCATCTGCATATATCTACCCACAGTTATAAATTACACAACAAAATCTGCTTACGGGTTGAAGAACATTTGGTTCCTGAATCACTATATGACTCTTCCCGATGAACAGATTTTGGCCGTGGTTTTTTCGGTTTTGATTTTGGTTTACCAAGTCCTTGTTCTTCTAAAATCTGCTGTTGTTTTCTCCTCAAATATTCCTGTTTAATAAGTTCTCGTCGAGCTTTTTCCTCTTCTTTTCTTATCCGGTCCTCTTCAGCTTTCCGTCTAGAATTTAAAAAGTCAATTTCCAAAAATAATTATTTGCTAGACATGAGTAAGAAAACCCAAATGAATCTTACCAAAATCCTTAAAAGACATCTGGAAAAAATTCACAATTTCCTTTAGCCATTTAATATGGTGTTTGATTAAGTCTGACTGACAAAAGCTTTATTTCACACAACATAAACAAAAGTTTCTCATAGTGAAATTTAAGAATAAAAACAAGAATTTATTAAGGGCCTATTATGTGACTTAAAAAATAACTATTATTGTTTTGTTTCCTCCTACTTCCTTCCATTCCAGCTTCAGAAGAGATAAACTGGCAAACAATCTCTTTTTAGTAGCTAACTTGTTTTTCTGACACCAAAACATCAGAAATAACAGAGCTAAGAAAACAAAAGATTTTCCTCTCCCAAAAATTACCATGCCACAACTTTACTTCTGTTATTTTATATTATCTGAGGTACAATGCTTCACACATATCTATCTTGTCACTAAAGCCCAAAAAGCCTCACCGAGCTTCATCTCTTTTCAATTCAACTTCAGCTTCCAACTGCTGCTTTCGTACACGAGCTTCTTCAGCTTTCCGCTGCTGTTTTAAAAGGAAAGCAGCTCGTTTCTTGGCTAGTTCATCTTCAGCTTTTTGTTCATCCTGCAAAGTTTAACTTAATGTTAGATATAACATTTGAAATAAAACATTTAAATAAGAAAAGTCATATTTAAACTCATCAGGGAAAAAAAAGAAAATGACTTGGACATGCATCTAGAAAAATGTACTGATTAATCCAAAAACTCTGTTCATCTTCAAAGAGAAGGAAAAAAATATTGAAAACGATGGGGGGGAAAAGGCTGTCATTTACTATACATGATTCAGAAGCTGAGTTTTTAAATTCAAGTGAGTCACTGAAATTGGTTAAGTTTCAATAATAAGACATCATCAAAATTTTCTGAGTTATATTTTGCAAAGTAACCTGATGATTTAACCCAGAAACATATTACAGCCCAAAATTATATTTATTTCAATAATGATGTAACATTATTCTAACATGCTTTATTTATGTTCTTCTTTTAACAAAACTAAGAATTAAGTTTACATTATCTCAATCATTTTCAAAATATCATGTAAATGGAGATTTTTACAAATATAAGGAGAAATTCCCTACTCTCACCAACTTCTATTTTTTTTTCATTTTCAAAAATATAAAAATATGAGAATAACTGGATTTAAAAATATTTCCATGGCCACCTATATTCTTCAAATACAAGCACCCTGCTACTAGTACAGATTCCTCTGAAGAACAACAAAGAAAATTCATGGTTAAACATTAAATGATAAAAAGATTATTCATCACCAATATGCAAAAATATTATCATGTGCCTACCTTAAAGAAAAAGCCTACACCAGGCTTTTGATCGCATTCACTAATTAAATCTAAAGAGCTATCATGGATTTCCATTTCTCCTTCTTCATCTGGTGCTTTCAGGTCTGAGAGATCTACTTCAATGAGACTACCCTTACTCCTTAGTGGTTCTTCTACAGGAACATTTTCTTTTCCTGAGACATCTGAAGAAGTTAGCCCTGTTTCTTTTACACTATTATTCAAAACTTCTTTGCTCATTTGTTCGGAAATAATGTTTGCATCTTTGGAAGCAGACAAAACAAATGTCCTCTGGTTACTCTCATCATGAAGCCTATAACTATCAAAGAAAAACTTTTCTTGAGAATCATTTCCATGACTTGTGGCACTTTCCAAACATGTTTCTGTGGGTGTTCTGGGATGATTATTAGGAGGAAAAGGTCTTAAGTGAGGCACAGTTTCTACACTTGGTGTTGGAGTTTTAATACGTGAAGAATTTTGCTGTTTATCTTTAGCAACTTTCAGCTCAGCTGGTCGTGCTGAGCGAGGACTACGTCCTTGACCAAGACGAGGGGGCTTACGATGATTATTCATTCCAGTTGGAGAGAGGGGCTCAACAAAATGAATTGATGGCTTTACCTTCTGGTCCTGGGAATTAGTTCTAGTACTTGGTGTTGGTACTGTAGGAGATTTCATAAGAAGTTGTTCTTGCTGTTGAGAAATCTTTAATATAGCTTGTTGAAGTGTACTAATGGTTTCATTTAGCTTTTCAATGGAAACATCACATTCATTTATATCTACAACTTCACCAACATTATCTTCTAAAAGAGCAGCAGAAAGCATCTTATTTTTCTCTAATTCATGTAGAGCAGCAGCGTCTTTTGTTTTATGCTGAACAAAAGCTACATTTTCCTGAATTTTTACTTTTGACATTTCTTGAGAATCACTAAGGAGATCTTCTTTATCTTCTTCTTTTACAAGAAAATCTTGATTTTTAGAAATTCCATCATCCAACTCTTCTCCATTGTGGCGAGAATATTCTTTTGAAAAGTGTTCTGGTTTAAGTGGTTGTGGAACAATGTCAGTCTTTCCCTTTTTAACTACATGAAGGAAAGCTGCTTTGCCTAACTTGAGTCGCTGCCTTGCAGACAATGCCTCCATTTTTTTCTTTTGTGCTTCTATTGCTCTGCGTTTTTCCTCTAACTGCATATGAAGCTGAACCAGTTCAGAAGCCAACAAATTAGCATGATCTTTGTTCTGCCTGTTAGGACTCTGCTCTCTCTTTTGCTTCCAAGTAGTTAGTGGTGCTGGACAGCTCTCTGATGCATCAGGTGTGGTTTTCTGGGAACTACTTGTACTAGATTTTGCCTCATAGCTATTAAGTCTCTGGAGTTTTCGTTCTGCAAAACTAGTCATCCTAACACTTCCACTAGCCATAGATATACTGCTAGCTTGAGAAATGGTGCTTAAGCATGGACTTGAACGTCCACTTGCATCATCTTTATCTTCATGCTCCTTCACCTTCATGTCTTCTTGTAACTTTGCAGATTCTTCTTCACCAACAAATTTAGTAATGACTAAAGGGGGGCCCTCTCCAATTAAATCTTGCTCAGCTTCCTCTAGATCTAGGATATCTGAATCAGAATCCTGCCTAATTATAGTCCATGTTGTTTCTAGACCCTGTGAATCTGCAATTTTTGCACTACTATCATTTATTCTACCTTCTTTATCTTCATCAGCCTTAGAAACATGAAGAAAAAAGCCTTCAGCAGATTTTTCCTGAGATAATTGATCTAAACCACCACTAGCCAGTGGCATGCATGTTTCTAATGAAACTTCTGTTGATAGAAGTCCCAATCCTAATGAATCAGTAGTAGCAGTATCTATAGCTGTAGGAAATTCTGAACTAGGAATTGGAGTAAAAGTCCTATTCAAATCATGATCAACATGATTGGTATTAACTTTCTTCCGTCCTAACAGCTGATGTCCTTCACTAAGTCTTTTAGACAAAAAACTCCTTTGCTTCCCTTCTCCACATTCATCTTCTTTATTAATAATCTGTTTTTCTTTTGCTGGTTTAAGTACTGCAGGCATTAAGGGCTCTAAGAAAAAACTATCAGATTTACTTTCTAGGGATTCCACTTGTCTTTTAGGAGATCGAGAACTTGCCATTAAACTTGAGGCCCTGGAAGATGTACTTTGTAATTCTAAATCACCACAGCTTGGAATTTCATCTGCTCTAATTATTGCAACAAGTTCTTCATCTTCATCTTCAATATCAACATTACTTAGTAAGCTTTTCCCATTAGTTTTAATAGATGTGTTATGAGGTTGATTTTGGGGGGTAAGGTTAACAATATTGGATGCTAAACTATCTTTGCTAATTGATCGAGCCAAGCTAATACTATCACCAGAACCAGGATCCACATCACTACTTGTAGCATGATGAAGAGCAAATGGTGTTGGCTGAGATAGAGGCCTAAAATAAGAAAGGAGAAAAAATCAAATTTTAATATGCTCTGGCGTACAGATAACAATTTAAAAAATCAAGTGACTAAAATATTCATTTTGAATACAGGATATTTTAGGCTTTCCATAAAAGTCTACAGATATAACTCAAGTTAGTTTAAGTCAAAGTGAAATTTTTAAAGCCTTCTCAAAAGAGAAACTATGTACATTTTTTTTTTAAGTTTATATGATAAAACATTTACCTGGGCCTTTTTTCTGGCCATGCAATGACTGTACTACGTGGCTGTCCATCAACTCGAGTTAATGAATTAGAACGATGACGTTGATCTACAATTTGGGAAAAAGGTACAATGTTAAACAGTTTCATAATTTGAAATGTCTGAAATGAAATTATCAATTCTCCATAACATGGCAACATAAATCTAATTCAACAGAGCAAGAAAAATGACCTGTAACAACATAATATGCTTTTTTTACCTTTTTTTAAATAACAGAAAGAGAAGACATTTAGAATGGGCTTCAAATACTGCAGTAATTTGTGATATATTTACTTTCTCAGAAATTTCAAACTCAAGATAAGCTGAAAGACTGCCTAGTCCAGCCTTTATTTTAATAGGTAAAGAAACCAAGATAAAAAAGTTAAAATATTAACAAACAGATTGTTTGCCCAAAGCCATGGAGGAATCTAGTGGCAGAACCAAGACAAGAGATTCCAAAAATAATGACTCCGTTTTTCCATTATATCATACTTCCTCCCATGAAAAGTTTAATTAGTCCTTAAAATTATTAAGCAATATGTACACCCAGAGATCCTTTATTTAGCACAGCATATAAATATTAATCTTTAAGAGATCAGTAACTTTATGAAAACTGCCCAAATACTATTATGTCAGATATTTGCTATTTACATCTTTAAGAGTTGCTAATCTTATACCAAAGTAATAAAACATCTATAAAAATCAATAATGATTGTAAACAATTTGTACTTCATAAAAATATATCAACAAAAAGTGAGTCCAATTTAATCATAATGGAGAACATCAAAGTAAAACTATACATGAGAAGAAAAAGATGAAAAACAAAGTTTACCCTGGTTGTCCTCCCCCTGTATTGTTTTCTGCTGTTTCTGTCTCAATGGCAATAAAGGATGAGATGGGCTAAACGCAGGACTCCCTTTCCCACTAAATGGGAAAAAAAGAGAGAATAATCACTACTGTTTGCTTTTATTTTAAAATTAAAAGAGCAGATGAAGAAAATGATGGCAAGAAATATTAATTCTTGTGTTTATCACTAAGTGGAAAACAAATATGAGTAAGGCATGGACCCCTATTCTCAAGTGGTTTTCAGTCTAATCAAGTTAAAAAAAAAAAAAAAAAAACAGTAACTCAAATATAGTTCAAATAACTCAAATAGTTCAAAAGAACTTCAAGCAATGAAAAGACAAAAAATTTCAAAATAAATAATATTCATTTTTAAAAAGTCTTAAAATTTAATGATATTTAAGCATCTTTAAGTATGTTAATAATTAAGATATTTTCTCTACCACTCTACTTCCCAATAAAAATTAAACTATTTTAAAACCTAATACATTCATCCTCTTCCCTACAAACATATAGCTTGCAGAGGACTAACCACTAATCCAGAGGTAATTCCTACTATGTACCAACTTCCAAACTTTGTTTTAAATTTCAAGTATTAACTGGAGATATTTTATATATCCAATCTTAATTATTTAATAAAGAGATTTCTTTAAATAGAATTGATTAAAATTAAAATTACATTTGCCCAAATTTTTCATTCCCTCCAAAAGTGATTTTTTACAATAATCTCAATTTTTAACACTTTAACATTAAAATTAACTGCATTTAAAACTGTAAACTCCTTGCTCAAATCCTTCATTTCTTTCTCCTGGCCTTCCAGAATTCATCTGTGTAGTCTGAATGAATGGGAATCACTAATTCTATTGGCTTTTGATGAGGTGGAGATTCACTAGGCTTATCTGACTTATTACTGCCTAAGGGTCTTCTCCTTCCTTTACCATTTGCTGTCTTACACATTCAACAAACATATTTATTAAGAGCTTTTCATGTACCAGATACTGTGCTAAGATTAAGACCAGAGAGGATTGCCTACAACATCCTTCCCACACTGTCATTTGATTTAATGATATAACTTAAAAGATCAATCGAGCCTTATCATTTACCATGCTATAATATAACTCCCTCAGGACATCTTGGCATTTTCATTTACCTTGCTGCTAAACTTTCTTTTATATAGTATGTCTACAAATTTGTGAGATCTCTGAAAACAGATTATTTGTATCCTCAGCATTTAGCACAGTGCTAGTCACATAGTAGGTGCTAATAATAATAATAATAATAATAATAATAATAATATATTTTTATTCCACCAGTCACTAAATAACCTATTATATTACTAGGGAATCTGAACCACATCAATTCAGCATGATTTTTATAAATGAAATCAGAAAAAAAAATTTGCAGATAATTGCCTTATATGCATAGATCTTCTTTGGAAAATAAAGGAGTTAGTGGGATTGTTTTCATTATGTATTCAAAGGAAATAAGTATCATTTTAGTTAATGAGATAGTTAACAAGACTTATGATAAGCTGGGCAAAAGAAACCTTTATGTAGATAATGCCAACTTATAAAACATATAAAGTAAAACACAGTAATTTCAATGTGAAGCACAATATCAAATGTGTAAGACAGGAAAAAAGTTTGAAAAGTCAAGATCAAAAAAAGAAAAAGAAAAAAGTCAAGACAACTTAGAAGTCTAACACTAGCATTGTATGAATGCACTATTCAAGAAGAAAATGGGAAGTTGCAAGACATGGTAAGATCCAATATCACAAAAAATGAAAATGACTAATCCATGAGAGAATGGAAACTAACAATTGACAGAAAAATGGAATAGATATGCTTTTGTTTCTACAGCAATCTATTCTCACCAATGACAGTATTAACATATTTAAACTACTTCAGAACTTGACATATTAAAAGAGAAAGGAAGTTAAGAAGAGAGGGGCTCAATCAAGTACATAGGACAAAGCCTTCTGGAGGTGACACAGTAATGTATGCAAAATATTCAAGATTCAAAATAAGCTTCTTTATTTTTAACAAGTATCTGCTAATGTGCAAAGCAATACAGACACAAAACAAAAATGAAAGTCTCTGATTTCAAGAAGTTTAAAATCAATTTTCTCAAAGAGAAGGAAGAGAATGGGTAAAAAAAAAAAAAAAAAATCTGATAACATCATTGTGAGTGAAAATGAAAAAGGGGCCAACTGAAAGAAGGCAGCAATTAATGCCCATAAGTTACTTTATATTATCAGCATCTTTTACAAAAAAATTTTAATTGATGCCTTCTGTTTCTTAGATCATCAGAGTATCTACCATGTATCCTCTCTGTCCATCTCCTAGCTAAGAGCCTGTTTTTTAAATAGGATTTTTAAGATTTAAGAGTATTTTTAAGAGGAAAAAAAGTCAGCACAACTGATCAATACATTGAGAAAGTCCAACAGCATGTACAATGTGTAATACCTTTGGACTTTCCACCTCTTAGCAAGTTGGCAGTGTTTTCTCAAATCTTTTCAACTGAGTCCTACTTGATTTATTTTTGATTTTTTTGTGCATAGTTGTTCTTTCCATTTACATTATTATATATATATATATATATATATATATTCTTTTCTTGGCACTATTTACTTCACTGAGCATCAGTTCATAAAGGTCTTTCCCTATATTCCTTTATCACATATTGTAGTATTTTAATATTCAAATATCACAGTTTATTTAGCTATTTCCTAAACAATTTGGATCTTATCTTACTTTGTTTCCAATTCTTAGCAATCACAAAAAGTATTTCTATAAGTATTTTGGAGTTTATGGAGATCTACAAAATCTTTACAAAAATGATCTGCAGGGGTGATCAACAGGAGAGCAAAACAGTCACCTTCTATAAGCTTCTTTGACCTTATAATTTCAAATTAAAGAAATGTGTTAAATATGATTAAAAATTGAATTCCATAAAATAGAACTCTCCCCTCATCTCCCCCAGCACACACACACACACACACACACACACACACACACACACACACAAACTCTAGAATCCCTTTCCTCTACAACTCCAAGCAAAAACTGCATATCAAAGAAGGCACAAGCATATTACAAGTTCTGTGACTAGGGATCCTAAAATATTTCACAACTATAGTGAATTACCTTCAACCAACAAGAAACAGCAGCCCTTCTTTCTGCCCACTCCCATGAAGAGGAGGAGGAATCAGATAGGTTAAAACTGTGCCATATCCAGTGATACAACCACTACAAGCTGGAAGGGAGAAGTGTTGGGCAAAGTCAGTTGATCTCTACCCTGACTAACCTCAGCAATCCCTATACCCTCCAATGCAAAGAGATAGCCCAAAGACAATAGTTCTAATATCCATCTTCAAGGATCAGTACACCAGTAAATAGGTAGGAGCAAAAAAATAAGTAACTGAAGCACCAGCCCTGAAGTCAGGAGAACCCGAGTTCAAATCTGACCTCACACTTAACACTTCCTAGCTGTGTGACCTTGGGAAAGTCACTTTAACCCCAATTGCCTCAGCCAAAAAAAAAAAGAAAAGAAAGAAAGAAAGAATAAGTAACCAGAAGGAGGGGAGGAAGGAAAAAAATAGTCCAGCATATGAGTACAGAAAGGATACTAAAGTCTTTGGAAAGAATGAATAAAAACAAAAATTAAACAAGTAGTATAGCATAGAGAAAAATGAACTAACCAATAGTTCTTGTTAAGAGACAGAAACTTTATTTCCTTCCACTTATTCTTTGACCCAACCATACTACCTACTTGCTGTTTCTTGAACATGACACTTCATCTTCCAACTAGACCTTTCACTGCCTGAATGATTTTCATGACCCAATTCAAGATTCAGCTAAAATCCCACCTTATAAAGCTTATCCCAAATACCATTACTAGTTCCTTCTAAGATACACACACACACACACACACACACACACACACACACACACACAAACCCCTCCCAACACAATGTGAATCCTTTGAGGGGAGAGACCAGGTTTTGCCTTCCTTTATAGAAAGCTAGCATGTTACTTGGCATACAGTGAAAACTTAATAATACTAAATGCCTGGCTAAATAAATGACAGAATCCTTTTAACTGCTCCAAGATCATAAAATGATCAATCAAGCATCATTTTATTAAGCACCAATTCTTTTTATATATTAATACTGAGATCACAAAGAAAAGTGAAATAATCATTGTCCTCAAGGACCTTACAACAGAAAAAAATTACAGAATGATTCAAAATATAAGTAAAATTCATTTAAAAAAATTATTAATATACAAGTATACTTGATGAAAATAAGAAAACAGTACACCAGACTTTTACAAACAAAACAAAACAACAACAACAACAACAAAAACTTCTACAACAGATTATATCTTCACAATACTGATTCAATAAAAACACAAAATCCCACTTTTGCTATAAGGAAACTGTGAACCCAACAGGTGACTTGATGTTGCATTGTTGGTTAAGTAGCTAAGATTCAACCCTTGTTTCTCAACCCTAATTCAGTTCTCTGTATCAGTAATATCAAACAAACAAAAAATATTTTATGCTGGTTTTACAAATGACAAATTAACATTTTCCAATTACATTCTAATTTTGTTTGGACAGCTCTCAGGAGTTCTGCATGGAATACAGCTTATAAGGAGCAATTATGACACCTCTATACAAGAGATGTTTCCAATATTTACCAAGTAGTTAGCATATATCCAGTGTAAAAACTAGTGTCCGCTGGGGAAAAAAAAATTTTTTTTAAAAACTTAATGACAAAATTTATATAGCACTTTGGGATTAACAAAGTTGTGGTTATCAATCAACAAGTATTTATTAAATGCAAGTAAGTGCTACACACTGTGATAGGAACAGAAAAACAAAAATGAAAGTTCTCTTCCTCTTCCAGTAACTGGGGGACTTGAGATTCATCTATTGTAATGTTATACACATCCTTTTTCAGTGTGTCTGTGTAGTCTTAATATTACTAACCAGTAAAAGAATTTTTTTTTAATTTAGTTTTAGGGCCATTTATCTAGTTTATCTCAATCTCATTAAATCTGAACCCTACCACTAGAGTCACTGTGCACAAAAATAGCCTGGATATGGAACACAAATATAGCTGAAATAAAATAAATGCAAAGCAATGGCAGTAAAGGACATTGGAAGTTGAGGTAATCAGTAAAAGCCTCATTTGGGAGGTTACTGGAGCTAAAACTGTGAAGAACATTAAGAACTCTAGAAGGTAAAAAAAGAAAGAATACATGCTAGATGTAGAGAAAACTTGAAAAAAGGCATGGAAACAACAAAAAAAGAATGTCATGTCATTCTTAAAAGTTTAATTTGAAAACAGAAGCACAAAAATGGTAAATAGTAGTAAATAAATTTTGAATTATAAAGAACATGGTTAAATAATGTTATAATTATATTGGCAAAAGAAACAGCAAAATCTGCTAAAGGATTAAAAGGATGTAAGAGGGACAATTAAACG
This sequence comes from Sarcophilus harrisii, assembly GCF_902635505.1. Taxonomy (NCBI): domain Eukaryota; kingdom Metazoa; phylum Chordata; class Mammalia; order Dasyuromorphia; family Dasyuridae; genus Sarcophilus; species Sarcophilus harrisii. The sequence goes on along the minus strand of NC_045427.1, from coordinate 490,679,871 downwards.
GTGCAATGGAGAGAGCACTAGGCTTGGAGAAAGGAGGACCTGAGTTCAAATCCAGACACAATATTTCCTAGCTCTATGACCCTGGGAAAGTCATCTAATCCCAACTGCCTTGCAAAAAAATAAAAAATGTAAGAGACAAAAAAAAAAAAAAAAAAATTAAAAGGGGGGAAAAAAAAAGAATTGAAATGATATACCAAAGATTTAAGTCTTTTTGACCACATAGGTAAATCAATGCTTTTTTTGTGAGAGGGACTTGTAGAGTGGGAAACCATATGAATGGAAAAAAAGGAGGGAAGGTACAAAGGCCAAGAGGTAAAATATGCCTATCAAGTTCATAATTGAATAATGAAAGAATTCCTAAAGCTTACTGGGAAGAGGAAAGACTGTGGTCAGCCAGTCAATAAATGTTTATTAAGTGCCTACTATGTTCCAGGCACTGTGCTAGTGCTAGGAATACAAATCCAAATGATAGTACTTGTTTTCACAGAACTCACAATGTAATGTGGAAAGACCACACACAACACACACACACACACACACAAAGCTTAGGGGACTGAGAAGCCTGAAGGAAGGTGGATAACTCATAGTATGGACGTGATGTAATCTTGTCCAAAGGAGTCTAGGAACACGACAGAGTACTTCAAAGAAGTGAGGAGGTGGGAAATGAAAAGATAGTTTCTCTGAAATCCCTCTTTAAATGAAGGACCGGGAGATTTTTGCTCTACCCTACTGCCCCCCAAATAGAAGGAAAGAGAAAAATACTGAGGATACTAATGAGGTGTGAGTGTCAAAGTTAATGTTGAAGTTTCTTGATGATGAGACTCTTGCACTTATGACAGAGTCCAATAATGGAAAATTCTGATTACATAAAACTGAAAAATTTTGTTCCTAACACAGTTAAAATTAAAAGGGAAACAACTAAGAATAATCTTTGCAGTTAAAGTCAAATAAAGATCTCTCAGGAACAAAGATTAAGAACCATTCCCCAATGGCTAATAAATGGTCAAATTAAATGTGAACATATAATTTTCGAAGAAAGAAATCTAAGCTATCAATAACCAGATAAAAATGTATAACTAAAAAGATTGTTAAAAGACTATGGCTAAAATAATTAAGAAATTAATTAAGAAATCTCAATGAGAACATAATGGATATATATTTCTCAGTAGCATAAGGCACCTTTACAAAAACAGCCTATGTGCTAAAGCCAAATTTGACCTCAGGCAGATGAGTCTTTGACTCCAGGTCTGACACTCTGAGCCACCTAGCTGCCAGGCATTGTGAAGGAGAAGCAGAAGTAACTTACATTCTAATTGTGGAATAGACAAAATGTAAATAAATAGGCATAAACAAGATATATACAGTATAGAAGGAAGGTGACTTTAGAAGAAAATGTTTAAGTGGCTAAGAGGGATTTATACCATGAAAGCTTTGCAAGGAAGGCTATACATTGTGATAGGAAACTAGGTGGCACACTGAACAGTGCTGGGCACGCAGTAAGAGGACTCATCTTCCCAAGTTCAAATCTGGCTCTTCAGACATGTACTAGACGCCAGCATCTAACCAAAAAACCCTAAATGGGGTCAAAAAAGAGTCAGACATAGTTGAAACAAGTGAACAACAAAGATTAGGCATGAATTCATTAGTTTGGGGAACTCTCAGGAAGAGCTAGTCAGTCAATAAATATTTATTAAGTACCTTCTAATACCAGCTATGATATTAAGTCAGGAGATATAAAGATAAAAATGAACAAGAAAAGGAAACACAAAAGGTTGGGAAGAGGGAAAAGAGAGGAGTATATAAAAATATGAAGGGAAAAAAATCTTTCTATTATTTCCAGGCCACACCTCTGGGTTTCACAGTCTTAGAAAAATGAGAGGCACTGAGAGGCAGAGATCTGCTCAAAGCCACACAGCCAGGAGGAGTCAGAGATAAGACTTGAAAACCCAAAATCTTCCTATCTTCAAGGTTAACTCTGTCTACAGACCTAAGTTGTTTTTCTGGCTAAACACTAAGAAAACAATTATCAAAATTAATGATATTTTTTAAAATACCAAAATACAAGATTTTATTAACAGGATACAGGAAAAGCTTTAACAAAGTCCAACACACATTTGTGCTAAAAATCTAAAAAGAGGGGACGTGGGCCCTTTTAATATTTTTACGGCATATAAAACCAAGCATCAGCTTTATTTAGTTTCCCGAATAAAAAATAGGAGTAAAAATGTCCCCTTTTCCCCAATTTTATTTGACAAGTTTTAGAAATATGCTAGCAATAATATATAATAGTAAAACAAGATAAGTTAAAGGCATGAACATCAAGAGGAAAGAAACAAAACCATTCTTATTTGCTGAAGACATGGTTTACTTAGAAAACACTAATTAATCAGTAAATAAACCAATAAAATCTCAATAAATTAAGTTCAGTAAAGTAGTTGGACACAAAATAATTTTTTTAAATTAAGAGCATTATATAGTAATTTTATATACATATATGTGTGTGTATATATGTGTGTGCATACACACACACACACACACACACACACACAAATTATATAGCAATAAGGAAACTTAGGACAACCTGACTGAAAGAAAAATATTTTCAAGTAATTGAAAAGTTCATAAAATATATCTAAGAATTGATGTACTAAGATACATCCAAAACATGTAATTGTTAATTACAAAATTTTCTTCAAATAAAGAAAGAAGAAACTTAAAATGTGACAACCATAGACAGATCTGGCCTCAAAAACAAAGACCCAAGTTCAAGTCCCATCTTTGACACATATTAAGTGATCCTGGACAAGTCACTTAATTTCTCAGTACTACAGGCAACTCTCTGAAATAATAAGATACAAAGGTATGGCTTTCCTTAGTAGACGTTCTCTCTCACATATGGGTTCCTCATAACAACGAAATTATGGGGCTGATTTTATATCTTTAAAAAAGTCTTGAGGGATAATCATTGCTGCCAATAGTAAAAATAATTTTTACATTAACTTACAGATTTGGCGTTATCCTAATCTACCAAGGAAATTATTTTATAGGGTTAGACAAAATAACAACACAGAGAAAAGAAAAGTGTGGAATTTCAAGAGAGGTCATAGAAAAAAGTAGTAATGAAGGGGAGATAGCTATGGGTTATGAATTAAGACATTTCTGATGTGTGGTTTAGTTTTGCTGAAGGGATTTTTTTTTTTCTTTTATTCTTTCTTATAAAAGATAGTTCTTGTGACAATGGGGGAAGAAAAGGGTTTATTGGGAAATGTAGGTAACATTAAAAACAACAGATATCAATAAAAATTTATTTGAAAGAGAAATAATGAATATAACTGAGAATATAATTGAGATAACTTGAAACTTAAGTGAAAGAATTTTTTAAAATACAACTGATTGCTATATAATTTTACTGATCTTATACCCAAGTAAGCTAAGCTATGAATTGCCTTATTTAATTGAAACACTAAGAAGTGAGAGGAAGAAAAGAGATGCCCTCTAGATGTGGAACATTACATATAGTCAGATTCAGCAACAACAGTACTGTTGAACTAATGTACTGAAGTAGCCAATTGCTTCTAAAACAAATATTATTGAAAACTTCAAAGTATGAGAATCAAAAAAGCATTTGACTGCTACAGCAATACACATCCTTAAAGAATCTTCTCCAAAAAGGACTCTCAAACACATTAAGATCATAAAAGAAGTCCTGATAATTATAACCACAAAGATAATTGAGGTTCAATAAGCTGATTAACATCAAATCAACAGTCAAAATGGAACAAGAATGCCTATAGAAAGCAAAGTTTTCTGATAGTTTATTACAAATGACACTGCACCAATTACATCAAGCTCCAGAATTTATGGATATTTCTCATTTACATTTGTAGTCACAGAATCTTAATATTTCACAGTAGACTATTTTACTCAAATCTAGAAATCAACCCCAGGAAAAAACAAGGATGTGGAATGCTTTGTGTCCAATCAATCAACAAACAAGTCTTTATTAAGAGCCTACTATATGCCAAGCATTGTTTTGAGTGCTGAAGATACAAAAGTCACACAGTAATAAAAAATAATAATAATAATAATAATAACTAATATTTATTTAGTAACTGTTATGTGGAAGATACTGTGCATTATAGTTTTTAATTATTATCTCATTTGATTCTTACAACAACCCTGGGAAGTATCCATTATCCCTCTTTTACAAGTGAAAAACAAATTAAACAAAGGCTAAGTGACTTTAAATGACCTGATCAACATCATACAAGAAGTGTTTAAGACTGGACTTATACTTACTTATAAGATTTGTATTCTTGTCTTTCTGAATCCAAGCCTAGTGCTCTATCCATTGTGGTACTCACAATTAGTATACATTCTAATGTCTAAACTATGATATTCAGCTGGATAGTTGATCCACTAATTTAGTCCATCAGTACATGGGAGGTACCATAAATGATTTTATTTGCAGAATTCTACAATATCAGCAATTCCAAATTTTTCTTAACACAAAAATTTTATTTTTAACATCAATATTCTTCTATTTGCAAGACTTTTTAAAAATAGATTCAAAAATATTCAAAAAAAATTCACCTAAGATCCTCACAAGACCAACCAAAAAAATTCATGTTTACTTCCAAGATTTGTGAAATAATCTGGATGGACAGCCTATAGAGTTTATATATTTGTATATGGGACAATATAAATAGGTGTATCCAGAATTAATATGAACCATAAAGCACACTATGTTTTCAACAAACCAAAAGTTTCTTTAATAATGCTAAACTTTTTCCAGAAACAAAAGTCCATTCAATGGTCTAATGGTATTTCTATTTGACTTTGAAACATAATCTACAATGGAACAATGGAGAGAAAGATGATAAGTATGTTAAAAGAGAAATGTTGAAAGAGAACAAAAGATGCCACTAATAGGGAAAAATAAGATAAAAAAGAAATGCTGTTGTTCACATGTTAAAACTGACTGTGCTTCACTAAGATTCTTGTGACATCAGGAAAAAGTGAAGCATAATGAGTCGACTGAGTCACATAGGATAATCAAATATGAATGGGGTGCAACTTACATTTCTGGACAAACATCCAAAATGATGAATTCATGAATCTGAATATCTGAGTATTTTTTCTTAAGGATTTTATATGACTACTAATCATGGAACATAAGCTCAAAAGAATCAAAACTTTGGTGGTAAATATAGTCTTACTAATAAGGATTTATGCACAAGATAACAAGAAAAAATTATAAGCAAGATTTTTTGTAGTGGAACTAGAAACTGTGAGGATGTCCATCAGTTAAAGAATGGCTGGATAAATTAGGGTATATAAAGGTAATGGAATTTTATTGTTCTATACAAAATGATGAGCCTGGAGAGACTTACATGAACTGATGCTAAGTGAAGTTAAGTAGAACCAAGAGATCATCATACACAGCAACAACAAAATTATGCGATGATCAACTATGATGGACTTGGCTCTTTTCAACAATGAGTTGATTCAGGCCAATTCCAATAGACTTGTGATAGAGAGAGCCATCTGTATCTAAAGGGAAGACTGTGAGGACTGAGTGTGGATTACAACATAGTATTTTCACCTTTTTTTTGTTGTTTGCTTGCTTTTTGTTTTCTCTTTTTTTTTTCTTTTTTGAGCCGATAATTGTGCAGCATAATTGAAGAAATATATATAGAAGAATTGGACATCTTTAACTTATAGTGGATTATTTGCTATCTAGGGGCGTGGGTGAGGTGGAGGGAAAAGAAAAAAAATTTTGGAACACAAGGTTTTGCAAGGATGAATGTTGAAAACTATCTCTACATATATTTTGGAAATAAAAAGCTATTTTAAAAAAAATTATAGGCAGAAAAGGAGATAGTCTAGTCATATAATGAAAGAAAGGAACAACAGTTGCCAGTATAAATGTTACAGTAGCACCCAGGAAATGTTTTTTAAAAAAAATCAAGGAAGGATAGGAATGAAAATTATGTAGACTGAGACTGGAACATTTGTGGAAGAAAAAATTTCACCAGAATTTCACCAGGCAATAAGACAAGGGTGGTTTGTAATAAGCATTCTTGAAATCCAAATCCACTTCAATGATCCAATACATCTATGATCTTACTAATAAGGTCAATAATGCAGATTACAACTCATCCCTGCCTTCCATCCTGGATGACTCAGATGTTTTCCTATATATCT